>NC_039503.1:49687-1249687 GCF_003590095.1 Trichoplusia ni
AACTGAGATGAATAAGTTCATACTGCGTACATTCTTCAACTGACTTTAATGGATACAGATACGAAAACTTATCTCGAGCCCCTACACCTTAAATTTTTAGAAAATTTCCCTAATATGCAGATTAGTAGGCAAAGAATAGGAGACCAGCGTAGAGCTATTATAAGGAATAAACTTTTGTCTAAAGAAACAATAGATCAGATTCACAACGAAGTTAGAGAAGAACTTAACCAAATACAAACCAATATAAACACCACACCTACACATATATCTCAATTACATCTTCAGAATACATACAGGTCGGGTGTATGAAATGGACTAATGAATATAACGAAGCTATAATGCGGGCGTACTATAAAGTAACATCACTAGGCATCAATGAAACGGCATACCGAAAATCTATGCATCAGGAGTTTGTAAGTAGGTACCCCGCACTTGCTCACTTAAGCGAGCAGCGAGTAGCTGACCAGAGGAGGGCAATTTTAAATAATAGATATATTAGTGAAGACAGATTAAATTCTCTTAAATTAGAAGTATCCATCGAATTGGGTCAAATTAATAGCGACAATAGTTTTCCTAATGAAGTTTTTCCCTTGACTTTAAACGATAATATTCAGATAAATGATAATTTCATAGACGAAACGGCTTCTCCTCTTGAGGTACAACCTTCAAGTAATGCTGAGGTAAGCATTCTGCGTACTGAACCTGCTTCAATTTTGATTCAGGGCAGGCAGACTGAAATAGATAAAGCTTTCCAAGAGGCTTTCCTTTTTTACAAAAATACTAGTCCGTGTGAAAGAGTGTATATTCCCAAACAAAACCCATCCAAAAGACTAGCCCGTATTATTAATTATTTAAATGAAATTGTTATTCCAGAGAATATTAGTCCAGACACCGACTTTCACACTTTTCAAACCGTAATATATAGCGCAGCTTGGACTGCAGCTAAAATGAACGGAACAAAAATAGCACTTCAGCCATCTGAAAACCTTAGGGTAACTAAAAGAGAAAATAAGCCAAATTGGCAAAGACGCTTGGAGCGCAAATTACAGGACCTTAGATTTAAGATAGTAGAGTTACGCAATTTATTAATGGTAATGCTAGTAGGAAAATAAGGAATTATGTCCAAAGTGTTATTAGCCAGTATAAAACCCACACGCTACACGAAGAACCAAATTCACAAGCTATACACACACTAGACACCTTAAAACAAAAATTATCAGTTGTATCGGGCCGGCTCCAAAGATACAAAGCATGCACCCTTAGAAAACAACAAAATTTTCAATTCACTCATAATGAAAAACTGTTCTACCGTAATATTAGAACAACAGCAACCAATGTACAGGAAACTATAATAAATAACAGTGAACATACCAACCTGGAACCAGAGACTTTGCAGAATTTCTGGGCAAACATTTGGGAGACTCCAATACAGCATAACGATCAGGCTGATTGGATAAAAGCAGAAGTCGCGAACACCAGCGAAAATGTCCAAGCTATGGTATTTGAAAGTATAACACCGCAAATATTTCAAAAAGTCCTCTCTCAGTTACATAACTGGAAGGCCCCTGGTTCCGATTTTATTCATTGCTACTGGTACAAAAAGTTTACAGCAGTTCATGGTTATTTATTTAAGTTTATTAATAATTTTATTCAAGAACCTGATTCATTACCGACATACTTGACACTAGGTACAACTTTTATGATTCCAAAAGACCCGAAAGATCTTGCTAATCCTGCGAAATACAGGCCAATCACATGCTTGCAGACTCTGTATAAAATTGTAACATCCTGTCTGTCTGAATTGATATACCAACATTTAGACGCTAATAATATCTTAGCTGAACAACAGAAGGGATGTCGCAGGTTTAGCCAGGGCTGTAAAGAACAACTTATAATAGATTCAGTAATACTAAATAGAACACACAAAACGAAAACTGACCTATACAGTATGTATGTAGACTATAAAAAAGCTTATGACTCTGTCCCCCATTCGTGGCTTATAAAAGTTTTAGATATTTATAAAATACACCCAAAATTAGTATGCTTTCTAAGAAATGTTATGGAAAATTGGACTACCGTGCTTAAACTAAGCAATGAGGCAGCAACGGTAGTTACAAACCCAATAAAAATACAAAGGGGCATCTTCCAAGGAGATGCCCTTAGCCCACTGTGGTTCTGCCTAGCTCTAAACCCTCTTTCCAAAATTTTAAATTCTACTTCACTAGGAACTCCTTTGACTTGTAATAATAACAGACTAACAGAAGAAATTAAATTAAATCATTTGCTTTACATGGACGACATAAAATTATACGCGAATAGTGAGAATGAACTTCATGAACTTGCAGATTTAACAGAGCAGTTCACTAACGATATCAAAATGGAATTTGGTATAGATAAATGCAAAATAAATTCAATTAGAGAAGGACAGAATTATCAGCATCATTACACCTTAGCAACGTTAGAACAAATAGAATCCTTAAAGGAACATGACACTTATAAATATTTAGGTTACAACCAATCGTCGCAGATCCGCTATAAAGAAACTAAATTAAAACTTAGACAGCAATTTCAACATAGATTAAATATAATTTTGAAAACAAATCTTTATTCTAGAAATACGATAAAAGCAATTAACACCTTTGCTGTACCAATCCTCACATATTCATTCGGAATTATTAACTGGTCTAAGTCTGACCTAAAAGATCTTCAACGTAAAATAAATACAACTATGACTAAATTCCGTAAACACCACCCTAGATCTTGCTTACAGAGACTGACACTGCCGCGAAAAGAGGGAGGCAGAGGAATCATAGACATCACCAACTTACACAATAAACAAATATCAACACTTAGACAGTATTTCTTTACAAAGTCAGAATCATCTACACTACACAAATTAATAGTAAACAACGACCTAAAGCTAACACCACTTAACCTAAAAGACTCGGCGGAACAGAATAATGAAAAGCAAACTGAGAACCGGGATAAAATTGTTGAGTGGAGCAGGAAGTCCTTGCATGGAAGACATCACCACGACCTTTGCCACGGAAATGTCGACAAAGAAGCGTCGAACGCATGGCTGAGTCGGGGTGAGTTATTCCCGGAGACTGAAGGCTTTATGTTAGCTATACAAGACCAGGTTATTGAGACTAGAAACTATAGAAAGTTTATTATTAAGAACTTGAACACTGATACCTGCCGAAAATGCAATAGTTGCCCAGAAACTATACAACACATAACTGGTGCCTGCAAGTCCTTAGCCCAGACTGACTATAAACATAGACATGACCAAGTCGCTAACATCATTCATCAGAGACTTGCGCACCAGTATCATCTTATAGATTCCGTCACACCTTATTATAAATATAGCCCTGAGATTGTTTTAGAAAATTCTACTACTAAACTTTATTTTGACCGAGCCATTCTAACTGACCGAACAGTACATTACAACAGACCTGACATTACACTTATTAATAAAACTACCAAAACAGGATACCTAATAGACATCGCAGTACCAAACACACACAATTTGCAGACTACCATAGCGGAAAAATTAGCTAAGTATACTGAGTTGAGAGACGAGATCTCCCGAATTTGGCATCTGCAAAAGGTAACAATAGTACCCATAGTTTTATCCACAACGGGCGTAATACCCAAACAACTACATCAGTCTCTTAATACTCTCAATTTGCCTCCGAACACCTACTACTTACTGCAGAAAGCAGCAATTCTAAATACATGTAGATTAGTTAGAAAATTTCTTCAATGTGAGTCTGATACCTCACTTCTTCCTAGAGTCACTGCAACGCCTACTGTAGCTGTAGGCATAACTTAATATATTTAATAGAGACTAGTACTGATGACCACTTCGCTTTGGCCCGTGCCATCAGTTAAACCGGTTCGCCGAGAAACATTAAGTTTCATATATAATAATAATAATAATAATCTTTATTGTCATAAAAAAGTACATCAATATTTATGAAGTCTCTGACACCCGTGCTAGGTACGTAACCTGTGTTACGGGAGTCAGCGCCCTCTTCCACTTTTAAGGAGCTTACGTTTTATGAGCAATAGAAACTTAACTAACTAACAGAAGGAAAGAAAATAAAACAAAAAAAAAAAAAAAAAAGTGCAAGCAAACAACATACAGAACTGAACAACTCAATTCACATGTAGGTAGGAGTGAGGGTGGGTGAGTGTAGATTTGTGTGTGTGTGTGTGTGTGTGAGGATGTGTGTGTGTGTGTGTGTGTGAGAGTGTGAGTGAGTGAGAGAGGATGTGTGCAACAGGTGAGGGTGGGTGAGTATGAGAGAGGGTGCGAGTATGTGTTGTGAAGGTGTATATGTGAATGTGGAATATTTGTGTGTTTGAACATTGTCGGGAACGTAAGATTTTATTATGCTTAAAGAGTTAAGTGCGTTTTTTAACTTGAGTTAGGAGAATCTTGTTAATATATTTTCAGTTTCGTCATATGTAAGGGTTTGTAGCCATTGTTTCAGACTTAGCTTAACTTTATTAAGAGTAAGGTTGTGGATTGAAAGTTTCCTATTTATTTTATTGTATAAATATAAGCTTTGCGCAAAAAAGTGTCTTTGTGCTAGCGCGGAGCGACATCTAATAGGTCTGTAGATAAAGAAACCAGTACGCCGAATTGAGGATGTAGGAGTAACGTCCGAGGGTATCGTGGAGTGTCGACGTAAGACAGTGCGGAGGATATAGAGTTGCCTTACTGTAAGAACTTGAGTGTCCGAGTACAGCTGGACAGTGGGATAGTCTCTTTTTCGGAAGCTCATTACTTTAAGGACGGCTCGTTGTGCTCGTTCCACTTGTAACATAACAGTTTTAAAGGTCCCTCCCCACACGGGTATACAATAAGTTATTATTGACTCACCCAGAGAACAATAGACCATGGATGCTGTTTTCTGGTCCGCAGAGTACCTTAGTTCTCTAAATAAATAGACCAGTTTTCGGAGTCTGCCACATACAGCGTCCGTGTGCATACGCCAATCTAATTTCTCATCAATGTTAACACCTAAGTATTTTATAGTACTGACCATATCCAGTTCTCTGCAGTTGCATCCATGAGCAATTTGACATGTGTGAGCAATTAAATTATTTGGAACCGATGAAGATTTGGATGTTTTAGGTGGTAGGAACTGAATTACTTTGGTCTTGGTAACATTTAACGTTAAAAGGTTGAGCGTAAGCCATTTCATTACGTGTTCTATGGAAGTCTCGGCACTCTTCTTAGCAGTGGTCCAGTCTTTATCGTATATTAAAAGAGCTGTGTCATCGGCATAGCAGAATATGTCACAGTTATCGAGAGATAATAGGCAGAGGTCGTTAATATAAATTTGGAACAATGTAGGCCCTAATATGCTACCCTGTGGTATGCCGTAACAAGTAAATTGCTCACTACTGGTAAAGGAATCAATTTTTACACATTGGCTACGATCACTAAGGTAATCTTTAAAAATATTGAGGATTACCCCACGGATACCCATGAGCTCCATCTTAGACACTAGTTTCGGGATAGAGACGGTGTCAAAAGCCTTGGTCAAATCTAGAAAGACGCCATAGCATTTTAAGCGATTGTCTATTTTATTGACCAAGGTATTGACGAAATCGATGACAGCATCCTCCGTGGAGACACATGAGCGAAAGCCGTATTGATTTTTTGCAATTAAATTATTTTTTGTCATAAAATTAGTAAGATTCTTGTTTAGAATTCTCTCGAAGATCTTGGATAATGAGCTAAGTACTGAGATAGGGCGGTAATTAGACACATCATCTTTAGCCCCTGATTTATAAATAGGATGAACAATTGCACGTTTGAAAGCCCTAGGAAAGATACCAGAATCAATGGCACAGTTAAAAATATGAGCTATGACCGACGACAGAGTGTCACAAGAAAGTTTTAATACTTTATCTGATATATTGTCCCATCCAATTGCGCAGTCATTTCGTAAATTTAAAATTAAACTTTTCACTTGCGTTTCGTCAACTGGTGGAATTACGAGCGAATTAACGGGGGATGGAGAGAGATTTTGGTACGGGTCAATGTAGACAGGCTGATTGTGAAGAATTTTTGAGGCTAGATTTCTACCTACGTTGATGAAAAAGTCATTAACATTATTAACAGATGTGGTAGGATTCTCGGATGATTTTAACAAAGCGTTAGGAGAATGTCGTTGTTGATGGCTGTGTGTAATGTGCTTTATTACTTTCCATGTAGCCTTTGGATTGTTTTTAGCTTTGGTAAACTCTGCTTTTTCATAGGCCCTTTTTAGTTTTTTTATTAGCGAATTATAAAAATTACGATATCGAGAATACGTTATTTTCAATGTTAAATTATCTGGGTTTTTTTTAGCTTTGCGATGCATTTTATCACGATTGCGTAAGCAACGGAGTAAACCTGCTGTCATCCAAGGCTTGATGATAGTTTTTCGATTAGGAATTATAATAGTCTTAGAAAATTCATTTAAAACCGAATGTATGTCCGAGATAAAAGTGTCCGTAGCTAGATTAGGGTCTAACATACTGAATATGTGATTGAAATCAAAATTATCTAGCGCTTTTTTAATAGCGTCATAATCATAACGTAATGATTTTCTCGTCGTAGGAGATGCGGCAGTTTTACGTAAGCTCAAGAGTAGTACGACTGGTAAATGGTCCGTAACATAAGTGTCTATAACAATAACTGTGGCGGGAGTCTTGGTCCGTAACATAACATGATCAAGGCAGTTAGATATTCTGGTAGGGATTGTATGAGCAGGAAGCAGACCAAGGGTAGAGGTCAGATTTAGGTAGTCCTGTGCCAGGCGATCAGAGTTACCAGTTTTAATATCTATATTTATATCGCCTATAAGTATAACACTATTATAAGATTCGAGGGTCGTGACTATCTCGTGTAAACTGGCATAGAAGTTATTGGGGTCTAAGTACGACGGGGATCTATAAACTGCAATGATGGCAGTTTTGTTAAAACAACATATCAGAGAATTAGCGTCGAGAATCTTTGGCTCATACGTGGTACAGTTAATTGAGTTTTTAATATATATTACAACACCATCATTTTTTATAGGGTTACTTTTTGTAAAATATGAATCGTAACCATTTAAAATTGGAAGATTTCCAGCCACTTGTAGCCAGCACTCGGTGAATATTAAGAGATCAAATTCAAGTTTAGTTAATGTTAGCATTATCATAAATTGTTCGAAGTTCTTATTAATACTCCTAATATTAATATGGATAATACGAAGGTTATGCTCGGAAGGTTTTGCTACCTTAATACACTCGTCAGGTGTGCATAGTTTAGAGTCTGCAACTGAAATATTATCAAGTTCTCGAGAAATTTCATCAATATTCATCATTTATAGTATTATTAAAAATTCAAATGTAATTAAATTTTTTCCAGTTATATTATGTAAGAATGCACTTAGACTGCATAATAAAAAATACCTGTGTTGAGTATGCTGTAGAATTGTGTGTGAATTGATTGTGTGTGTGTGAGTGTGAGTTAGTATTTGAGTGTAGAAATGGATAGTATCTAACAATGAGTTACAATTAAGAAAACTAAAAATACAAGCCAAAAGAGTATTACCTAACGATAGAAGCAAACAAAACATGCGAAGGTATCCTCGGATTTTACAAGGCGCAGCTAGTTGTATTAATTGTCATTCCTTTCGTTGAAGACTGTCAAGGTCAGCTTCTTTTTTTATGATGATTTGCCGATCTCCTTCTTTCTTTCGAAGGAGCACTTTCCCAAAGGAGGTCCAGCAATATTTATAGGCGTGGCTGTCTGCAAAACGCCGAGCCAGGTAATAAAGTCGCTGGTCTTTAAGCGTGAGTTTCTCGGACAAATATATAGGCTTCTTTGGTCCTTCAATTTTTAAGTGCGTAGAATTTAGCTTGTTATCTTTATTGTTCTTATTAAATACACGTGCTTTTTTTATAATAGCATCCTTCGTAATTGCACTTGTCAGCTCGACTGTAATTATATTAGAGTCATTTTTAGTTTTTGTGCGGAAAATGTCTTTTATTTCGGAGCTCTGTAACGTATGGCCCAGTACCATGGCAGTCTCTGTTACAATTGTACACAAGTCTTCCTTATTCTCATTTTCTTTTATGGGGACGTTCCTTATTTCAATTTTAGTTGAACACTGTTGTCGGTCCAGACGGTCGACTCTTTCCTCTAGTTCGCGAATATACCGTCGATCAGATTCACGTTCAGCAGCCATGGTATGTAATTGGACTTTCATGTCGTCGTATTCGGCAGTCAAGGTCGTCAGAGACTTCATTATCTCTTCATTTTGCGAGATAATTTCGGCAAGCTTATTTTCTGACTGCACCGTTGAAGCAGTTAACATTGCACGTATTTCGTCCAGTCGACACGAGCAATCACAATCTGCGCGCTTACGCTTGAGTCGAGAAGTTATATTGGTGTCTTGTCCCAACGAAGAAAGATCCGGGGAAGAGCCAGATTGTAACGTAACACAAGAGCCGGAATCTTCTTTTCTTTTTGCTGGGGTGGGAGGTGGCGTACGTTTTAACGGCTTCATAATTACAAGAAAAATGTGAATGAATTAGGATGTAAAATTCTTAGGTACACTTGGACCAAGCCCTTAAGTTGGATCCGCTTATCGCTAACGCTTATGAATTAAGGCAAGCGACAAATGCAGTGGTAACCAGTGATTCTTGAATGAATTCGTCGGCGCGGCGGCGAGCGGGGTGGCGTGACTCACGTGAGCGGGCGCAGCGGCTGCGTACGTAGCTCCGTCACTGTCTTCTGTCTCGCGTGTTGCTATTCTTGTTTCACACCGAGTCTTCGTTCGCTAATGTTTTATGCGCTCCTGGTACTTGTACTTGCTATTTTATTTTATTTATTTTTGAATTTTTGAATTAATTTAAATGAATTTTAACAAAAGTAATACGGGTCTACACGCCTATACATAGTCAATTCGTCACTAGAATACTTATTACACATCCATACAGCTACGTGATGTCTTATCCCGGCATTACGTATATTTACGTATGGCTGGACGTTTCTTAAAACGAGGATAATAATACGTTATGAGTAAAGCCAGTCTGTCTAACGCGGAGTCTTTGTGACTCAATGGTGATTTCCACTACGACGCTGGTGTAGTCAGATGTCAAGTTTGACAAACAAACATGAAGTGAATCTTAGTTTAATTGGAGTTTTCATTTCAATTGAATCGTATTACATTAAGTGACAAAACTTACTTATTCTTTGATCAATCATACAAATATATATAATAAGAAAAAACATCACCAAGTTAAGGAAAAAAGCTTCCTAAGCTTTACCCAGACATGTAAAAATGTTTATTTTGATGTAAAATCACGTTTACCTTCGAAACCGGTATTATTACGAATTCTATCACACATAGGTTTGTACGAGGATGTGTATTCGGTATACATTTAACATATTATTATAAAACTTACGGAACTCGTTACGATACGGACAATGCTTTAGGAGCGAGTCACGCGACGCCTCGGGCATCCATGTTTTTTGCTGATACAGGCGTACTACCATTGACTCTTAAAGTGTGACTGTATAGAGAGTAAAAGAGATGCCGCTACATAAAGTAGCAAGCTTTCTCGCTTCCACGAAGGTCTTTACTGTAAGTAAAAGCTCGCGGTAGGACCCCTTCAACCCGTTTCACTATAGAACTTTTTAGTGATGCATATACGTTTTAGTTTTATCAATACCAATTAGTATTTTGAACTCCTGAGATATAGGAGATCGTTGACCTAATGAATGTGTCGTAAGACGAAATTAGATATTTTGGAGTCATTTTAATGCATTTTTATCTTATTTGGGATACATTTAGTAGAAGTATTCATTACTTGAGTTTTCTTAGAAGATTACTCTCTTCAATGTTCTTTTAATGTAATATATGTGGGGTTTTCTTTCTAGTAAAAAATATTTCATTTGAATAAATTGCTTTTTTTGTAAACTTTTCGATTCAAAGATATTGGAAAGTTTAAATGAATCTCACTTATCCTAGACATGTAAGGACATTAACAACTTTTTACAGGCCGACAGTTACGCTAACAATTTCCTTCAAATGACATCCCTCCTACCTAAAAACGAATTTTAATCATCAAAGCTTCCACAACAAACAGATTACCACAAAACACGAGTTTATATATGATGTTATACGTACGGCGATTAGATTACCAGGGAGCCATAAATTATAGGAGCCGTGAGTTTCCCATGAGAATGGCGTTAGACGCTGTGGCAATCGGTTTGTAAACTAACGACTTGTATGTAGGAACGTGAAGATATGCACTATGCTGTGCTGTTCCATGCGAGCTCAGGTATGTGGGTTGGTAGGATAATAGGTAGGAATGGAACTAGGTGATCGGAGGGGGAATGGTTCGATTTGATCGTGGATTGGAACCTACTCTACAAGGTTACTTGAAGAAGGAATCTTCGATTAAGTTGGCAGCATAGGCTTGAGGAAGGTGTGTGTGTAATCATTTTGGATTATATAGTAATAGAAGTGATAAAGGGATGTTTTATGGAGTTTGTTGCTTTTCTCTTTCATAGATATAGCAAAGGGTAGGGGCACATGTGCTATTCTCTCAACTAATTCTAGAATAAATAGAATTTGATTTTGATGTTGAAAGATCGTCTTGGTTTGTCGTTTTCCAGAGGAGATATTATTAAATATGATTGACTGATAATACATGTTTATAAATCAATTTTCTTCAATACTTGGACTTGGTTTCTTATGTTGTTTATAAACAGATTAGTGGCCTATAATGAGGGACAAAGTCCAATAAATATAGATAGTTTCAGTGAACCAGATCTCGTTGTATTTATGATAAGGATGATCGCAATATCAAAACAATAACAAACTATTAATTATAGTGTAATTGATTATTATATAATTCTGTTATATTGAGTCAATTTAATGAAGGTGACTGTAAACCATGTATGTCTTTAAACGTAATTAAAAATAATATTCTACCTTCAGTTGGTATTTTGTTGTTCAAGCAGGTATTTTTATTTAAAGTATAAGGCTTTTAAATTAATTGTATTGTTACTAAATAGAGTGAAGGAAGAGCGATACGGGGTACAGTTTCTTGATTTTCCTAACTTCCAAATAATGGTAATTTGTGGCCTGATTTGATTAGGCCACAAAGACTATTAAAAGACATGCGTACATTGGCAGTAATGACATGTCGTGATTAATACAGTGCTTTGCGGCTCCGCAGCGTATTGCAACTCGCAATATATTTTTCGTATCACTTTAATGGGGCTTAAAACCTTTACAATATTTTTTCAAGTCACAGGTCACAAGTGTAGCCAACTTAATATTGATCTAGCTCACAGCTGTTTAATATAGATATATTTATTCTTATAAGATTTATGATTTTAACTGCACTGTGTAATAATTAATTATGCAAATGATGTTATTGTTCGCGACAATGTACTTTGCAGATACTAGAGGGAGGTGTTTTGCTTCGTAATTTTAAACTTTAAGTTAATATAAACAGTTGGCATGTTAGAGTGTTACTAATGTCTTTTTCCATATGTATGTCGTTTGCAGAATAACTTTTAAGTCAATCATTTATAGGTCTAACATTATCACTGCCAAACCACTGACCAAAAGGTGACGAATATGATAGGCGAGTTTTTTAAATGAGTATAGGTTGCAATTAATCATACGATAGCCACATTATTAATTGTTTCGAAACAATCAACTTAGTACATAAATAACTTACAGGCATTACAAACATTTCGCGAATTCCTCAGCATACAATGTCATAGCTTTAAAATAAAAAGTCTGTCAGTCATAACTGGCGGACATTTGTGTAAACAGTCCATAGTTACATACTTCACACTGTTACATGTGTGTATGTGATGTGTTACCTCTGTAATTGAGGTAAACCATTTCACTTTTGGTAGAAATAGTATGTAATAATGCCGTGATAGTAGGATTCATCTGTTTTTGGGTACTTTTCAAGGTAATTGTTTGGCTATAGGTTTTTGTTGAAAGTAGTTTATTTGTATACTTTTTTTGATCTACCTTCTTTCGTGTTATTTATCACATAAAAAAATAACGTGAAGGTATTTAAAAAAATCTTTGTTAGATTGGTAAACTTTTAAAAAAGTTTGCATTGTTATCAAACATCGCAATAATTTAGATACATAGGTATCGTGTGATAAGTTCTAATTACCGGTTACATGACACAACTCATTGACGACAATCTTTAAAGAAATGTTATAAAAAACAACAAACCGTAGCAATACGACCAAGCCGGACGCTCACGTTTCCGAACAAAAGGATATCCAAAAGGAAACAACGAAATGCCAAGAACGTCACTAACACCTGATGCACAACACTACACTATGGAGGCACGATGTCAATGCCATCACTGAATTTCATTAAAAAATAACACTAGGTACACATTCACAGGCACTTTCTAAAAAGCTCGATTTTGGTGTGCGCGACGCGTCTGGCACGCACCGATCCGGTCAGGAGACTGACCTACGAACAACGAGATATAAACAAGGGGAGCGAGCGAGACAAACGTATGATGCACCTGTGTACTTCAAACTGAATGGTCCGCGAAACGAGACGACAATAAAACAATACATACAATAGAACGAGAGACAAATATTACCGAGTATTCCAACTGATTAATTGGTTAACATCTTAAATCGCATTTCGTTCGCATTAATTTGACACTTGTTGCAATAATAATAAAGTTGTGTTTTGTGGTGTGGGTGTATGTGCATATGGCTTTAGTGTCAGGGTGTATTCAGGGTCAACATATGGCGAAAAGGAGCTTGTGCCCGTCAAATTCCATGGTTTGAACATAATGTTGTGCGATTGTTTCGAGTGGACCGGGGAACGCGGCCCGTTTAGTTCTCGACTACATAAATACATACATTTCAATACTAACACTAGTCACTGTGTTCAGTTTAGCAATGTTATTAATACAGGTTTACCTCGGTTTGTTTAGGCTCCGATTGATCTTTCATGGTTGAGGAAAACTGTTGAATGAAACAACGAACGCGTAAATATTAATATTACTGAAGTTCAAGGCATCGAGTTCCCTAGAATAGAAACTGTTTGGTTGTATTACTGGATATACCTAGCGATACTGCTGTGAGACAAGAGAGTGAGCTATGTTTACACAAATCAAATTCTAATAAAAAAGATGGTTGTTGAAAATTAGGAGTTTTTATCTCAATGAGAGCTACGCAATAAGCATCCTTATCAAGTACAAGCTAAACTCTACTTTCAGTTATAAGACAAGATAACAATGAGCTGGAAGTAAATCTAATACAACAAACAAACACACGAGCTTCAGCTAACTGTTAGCGATGTCAACCGTTAAACAAACCTTGGACTTGAACAACCGGTGCACATGCAGGCGCAGGCAGTTAGCACTGAGCAGTAATGACAAGCAAATATCATGTTCATTAACGAGACAGGTAGTACTAATCTAAACTACAGATTTATTTATTTAAAAATTAATAAATAGTAGACGTTTCTTAACAATTAGGGTATTTGAAAAGTTTTCACATTAGATGGCAAATATATTTATTTTAAGCTTTGCTAAGCTACGTAGGACTTTTATCAAGGCAATGGTCTAGCGCTGCCGTCACAGGCACTCGTTTTAAATAAACTGTAATAAGCTAGGGACATCTTAATTAATAAATAGCTAACAAAAAAATAAAGTAATAAATACTATATAATAAGCAATAAAAGCGAACCTCACTAACAACAAGCCCGTGAAACAAGTTCTCGAACTTTCTATAGGGACACGAAAAATTTGGGAATTGTTCGAAAAAATTAATTACGTTGCATGTCGAAGCACCCATTACCGTGTGGGGAATTCGAGTGACGTCACCAAGCCCTCGTTATACCACAAGCAAACCCTACTCATACATACTTAAATACTTTTTGGTAACGATCATATTGATATTATACTAGCAATGGCAGCTCACGCCGTAGAAGAAAGTCACCTCTTGAAATTAGGTTTGTAAATTAAGGAATATAAGTGTCTCATTAATACAAATATTGAAAAAATAAATTATAAAGTTAAAAGCTTAATTAATTATTGTCCTTCTAAAGAGAAACAATTACTAGGAACAGTAAAACGGTCCAATCTCCCTTCGCTGACACAAGTAGATCCAATACTCATAAATATGGATCGCTCACGTCATCGCGTCACCAATAACTGCGTCAATCAATATTTCTGTCTTTATGTCAGCTGAAATGTGTGACATCTGAAATGTATTGATGACAGCTTTGTTTCATCCGTACGTTTTATAAACAATTCGGTATACGAATTTTCTGGAGAATCAATAAACCTCTCGAAAACGCAAACTATCACATAATATTTTCTGCAGACGTTTTCTGCTTACTTCCGAAGCCTGCGAACCATCCATCATCAATCGAAGCCAAGCTTTCAGTAACGGACGAGTAACATTGACATTTTCTCAAAATCTCGGCGTTTAAAACATAAACTTTGGCTTCCCATTAAATATAATTCGCAGAACTCGTACGTGTTTCCTGCGATAAAGTGAGATCGTAAGGAAAACAGCAGGCTTTCGATTTCAAATCACCGATTCGATTCTGGGTAAAAATATGGATGTGTAAAGAGGTGAAACTAAAAAATGGATCTCATGGTGATGTAACATAGAGGCTATAACAGACAATAATTAATAAAAAATAATATACGATTTAGTATCACATCTATTACCAAGGACATTTTTAGACACGCGCAAAAAGAAGATCGGTCTGCAACTAAAAATGAAATTAGCCAAGTAATTGTTTGAAACAAATGTGTCAACAGTAATGGCAACCTCTTTTTCGATCACAATATTCCAAGCAAGGTGAAGACAAAACGGCGACAAGCATTCCAATATTCAAATTCCCATTTAGAACACCAAACAACGCATATTCTCGTAACGCGCAGTAGCCATAAACTTGAATCCGTTTTGAGTAACTATTATTTTACAAGCTGAGCGGTGAAGTGGTTGAGCGCGCGGCGTACGTGGCGCCGTTGTTAAATCTGTTCCAACCATTATATTTCATGGCTTCGAGCTAGTAAACACAGCTGCAAACTTTCCGGACTTGGAAACCTTACAAACGAAAATTTTCAGAAAACTCCAGTTGACTCAAAACGTCTTGTTCTAAATGTACTTTTATGGATGCGTGTTTGTTTGAAGGAAAGTAATTTAATTGGAGCAAACACGTTACAGAAAACTTCGGGCGAAGTAAATTAGTATAATACAGCAGGCCTTGCTTTTCTTGGTGAGAAGAAATTATTATTACAAATAAAATTATCCTTTTGCCAAACACGTGACATTTTTCCCCGATTATGTTTGTCCAGGTTTGTCAATGAGTGCCCAAAAACATGTCCTCAAAATTCTCCACACGTCACAACGGTTACGTATACCGTTTTAAGTAATTATAGACCTACACTGATAAATCACACATAGGGAGTTACGTCATAAATGACGTTCTACAAACAAAAGCTTGCACCTGACATATCACGTATGCTCAATGAACGATACGTCATAGGTATGACGTAACGGATCTGTCACAAGAGGAAACACTAATCAGTGGGAAAGTTATAAAACTAATTGGCTTTACGAGTACGTACGACCAATGACACAATAAAGGTAACATACAAATCAAATGACCGCTTCTTATAATACCATTATCAATGCCAAAGTAACCTCCGATGTGATTTTCTGCTTAACCTACATCACATTCAAGTTGTATTATGTATAAGGAAATATTACAGAAATTCTGCTTCGAAATCAACAAGCTTCTGATTTGTCCTTAACAATGCGAAAAATTTTACTTTTTGTTCGGAAGTTTACTTACCTAAATGATTCTCTTACAATAAAATTTGAACTAAAGGAAAATCCTATCAATGATCCACCTACTCCAACAACTAGAAACAGTTTCACAAAACATTCGATTTTTACTCTTTAATCTTAATAACACATTTCTAGTGAAACAGTCTCGCCTAGTATTCAATGGAGTCATAATTTACGGGGCATTTCTAAGAGTTAGACTAGCAGGAAAGTCCAAAAGCAATAACTAAGTAAAGTCGGAACGAATGGTTTCTTAGAGAGAAGTAGTGAAGGTGATCGAGGTGGGATCGTGGTGTAACTAAACGCGTAATAGTTCTGAAAACTTTGTTTCAGTTAGAAGGTCGACGTGGACGCGTGCCAAATGTTACGCTCGCTCGATTAATTGGAATGCTTCATTTTCTTGGGAAAGGAAATATTGATACTCATTTTTGATATTTGATTTGAATTAAATCATTCTGTGAATTATTTGGGCGATCAACTAATACGAACCGATGAAATAAGGCATAGGCTTAAATCGTGAACAAGACGTTAGGAAAATGATACTAGCGCCAATTCCTACAGTGGTACGACTTGTAAAAGGTTATTGGACGGTTAAAAACAATGAGAATACTGAAATACTACTTGATCTTGGATCGGATCGATTTACCAGGATCCAAATCGAGAACCGATTCAAATCCGAATAATAATAAAAAAAAAACAAAACAGTAAACTAATTTCGGGTACGCCCACAGGCAACAAGCGACGACGATGTGAAAAATTAATTAGCAAGTAGAAACCCACCGAGGCTATTTAAACATAGCGATTGGATGACCATTATGATCTATCAGATGCAAACACAATAGATGCCAAACCAACACTTA
The DNA here is from genome assembly GCF_003590095.1 of Trichoplusia ni. Taxonomy (NCBI): domain Eukaryota; kingdom Metazoa; phylum Arthropoda; class Insecta; order Lepidoptera; family Noctuidae; genus Trichoplusia; species Trichoplusia ni. The sequence goes on from NC_039503.1 coordinate 66,422, forward strand.
AATCTAATCAAACAAACAACAAACCGATGACATAATCTTTCACACATTCAGTCTCGAACAATGTAACATACTTATTCATATGTTCATTTGTAAATAATGAAAAAATAGAAACAGCATACAAACTAATACTATGTAGAACGATGCGATCATCTCACGATTTGTTTCAGGTAATCTTTTAAATTGCTGTTAGTCATGGACTCGAGAAAAAACTGTCCAAAGAATGTTTTGGTAATGAAGTAAGCATAGACATTTTAAATGCTTGCGTCACCGTCTCTAGATTTTTCTAATGGTTTTTAGAATATTTTACCAAAGTTATTGCTAGTACCATTGCCATTATCTACTGGATCTAAAATAATAGTTATGGTTTCAACCAAATGAAAATCAATTGTTATCATTTCTGGACGTTCAATGGGTGATCGGACATCTGATGGTTCAAAACAATTGATAGGAACTCATCAGTGACCTAATGTAGTTAGACTATCTCTAATATTCTTGAGATGTAAAACAATGTGTGTACTGTCATTGTTTACCGCGATGAAGATGGCTTGCCAACAACAGCGAGAACAGTGACTCAGCTCGAATAAAATGGCGACATTGATATAAATACAATGGCGGCTAGATCAAACGCTTGGCAGGATTGCTCGAAAATATGAAGGGTGAAGTTCAAATCTGTTACGATTGTTAGATTGCGTGATGTTTTAATCGAAAGAAATAATTCAAACACAGATATTAAACGTAAGAAGACGCCCACCATTAGTAAACAATCCGGTTGGTAGAGGTCAGTAATATGTTCCCTTCAACACAATTCAAACGTAATCATAAAATTCAAAATTTTCCACATCTCAAACAAAAGACATGAAAAACAAAAGGTCTGACACAGCATCTTGAAGTACAGATCACGTCAGCAGTCAATGCCTTATTTTCTACGTCGTAAGGGTTGTTTTCGTCTACGGTAACTACAAAAATGTATCGATACTAATCGATGTACATTCCTCGCATTGTTCGTGAGACAAGTCGATATGTCAGTGGCATATGTCTGATGCTATATTAGTTCACAATGCTGCAGTGTTTGTAAATCATTTGCTTTGTTCCTGCTGATGTCATAGGCACCGCTAGTCTTAATTATGACTAATAAGATTAAAAATTCAGGAAAAGTTCGGAATGAAAATACAATGCAGTTCTGTGGTCGGGTTTATTAACTATGTACTATCATTGTTGGAAAGAGGTATAGAATGATTGCACCTTACTGGAATCGTATTAAGAAGTAAAAATTTGAGGTTTATGCTGACCATATTTGGAGGCAAGGACAATTTCAGCAATGGAGTTCGTTAGATGTATCTAATATATTCCATTCGAAATATAAACAAACTAGCTGTTGCCCGCGACTTCGTCCCCGTGGGTAGAAGATATAAGTTATGATTTATACCTGCCTGTTTATTTTTCACATTTTCCATTGTATCTTCGCTCCTATTAGTCGCAGCTTGATGGTTTATAGCCTAAAGCCTTCCTCGATGAATGGTCTATTCAACACAAAAACAATTTTTCAATTTGGACCAGTAGTTCCTTAGATTAGCGCGTTCAAACAAACAAACAATCTCTTCAGCTTTATATATTAGTATAGATTATAACGGTTAAAACTATTCAATGACGCCCGAACCTTGAAAAAGTGGGAATACTAACATCGAAGTGGAAAACTAATCACATAGGCGGCGCTTAGAAGTACTACGCATAAAGTTGCTATAAACTTAGCTTATGTGCATAATTGAATGAGCACAGCCTACGCTGCACCGTAACTATTTCCCTGCCTCGCCTTTCGTGTGTTCAAACGTCACCGCTTGCCGATACCATCATAAAAATACATGAACATTCAAGATTTAAATAGAACCGCGGGACTCTGTACAAAGGCGCGTAATTTGTGCTGATTTTAACGCCGTCTTAGCAAAAACAAGTATGGCGCAGATGGTTTTTTGCGCATATTTTTTGTTCGTCTCGTTTTTTGGTAGCTAATGCATTTTATGTAGACTGCATCCTGTGACTTGAGACTAAGTTATAAGACTCAAATTAGTATACAGTGTTTTTATTTGGTAAAATTTTATAAATGTATAATATTCTGTTATGCATATAAACGTGTTTTGATATCATGTTAATTTCAGAGTTATTTATTTTTTATAACCTTCAATGCTTATTCGGTGTTAAATTTAACAGCAAAAAAGGTTGAATTTAGTTCAAATAAAACCTTTTTTGAGTCCAATTTTGGCAGAAACACATTTATCATGTTTCATTTTATTCAATAATGGTATATGACAGTAGCTCCCATATATTCATATTTTTTAATAGATTTGAAATTCCCTGTAAATACACTGAACAATTACCATTATATCGTCCAAACACTACCTCAGGTTCAATTTACAGATGAGAAACAATAGTTCTATTATTGAACCATTATAGTAAGAAAAAGAGATTTTCTTTTCTAAAATCTTAGATCTTATGTTTATTAAGACATTATCTCGTTTGCCTGACATACTCTATAGTAATGGTATATACAATAATGTCTGTGGGTGAGCAAGCCATTGTTAGAACAACGACAATTATGACATTCCGATGCTATGCCGGTAAATGTAGTACTAACATTTAGTTAATAGCTGGGTTTTCAAGTACAATGGCTTAATTACACATTAGAAATAGTAGTTCACAGTTTCCTAAAATTATATAGCATTACTTGAGTTAAGCGACTAAGTAAACATCGAGAGAATTCGTTTTTTTTTTCTTGATTATAATTGTTTCGTAAAGCTCGTTGTTTTCAATTTCAATTTTCGGAAGCACCCTTATATTTAATTTTTTACTCCCTGTTTTGTGGCTACATAACTGATTAAACAAATCCCCCACAACGTTACCTAAATCAACTACTAATCAAAGCAAAACTACTGCAATTTGAACTATTATTTTTAGCACATACTACAGCAGATTGTTACACCGATTTCTGCGAACTTTAAGGATTAACGATAGTTGTAATCACCAGTAAATGCACCTACTCCGAGATACATAACGCAGACGTTCCGAAGCGTTTCCTATCGAGTCGGTAATGTTGCTCGTGCTGCCACTTGGCACGCTTGACCTACTGGCTATCTCTACACATTTTAATGTTGGAATTTGATTGTATGACACGAATTTATGTAACTTGTATTGCAATAGAATTTAGGAGGTGGTTATAGGATTTGAATACATTCAAAATATAAATGTCGCTAAATAAAACTCATGACTATTACTGGTGTTTGTCGCCAAGTGGTTGAGGTCTCACTGCACTGCTAGTTGCCTGCTTAAGACAAGCATTTGTGTCCTGAATCTGAATGTCTGTTTTATCTGTGTGTACCTTGAATGTTTATGTGACCCCCGCGAAACAAAGATATAAATTAATAAAAGCGAGAGTCGTTTAAATAAGGTATTTTCAGATATGAGATGCGGATGTGTCCATTTGAAAGACGAACAATTTTCTGTTGGCCAGCAGTGCAGTTTATGGTGGGCTAAAGAAACAGAAACACATGAATTTACTAAATGCTTATCTCCAAGAGAGCCATTTAACTTTATGCACAAAGTTTCATACCTATTCCCAATCAAATATCACTTCATTCATACAAACTAACACATATACTACACAACACATACGACACATGAATGACGAATCCTTCCTCTGTACACACAACGAGATGAGTCCATATCATTGAGGGAACACAGCAGCCGGCGATCGTTTAAAAATAACACATTTCTTGGAAGCGATAGCCGCGATAGTTCCTGACCTCAAGTCGAAGGTAATCGGTATGTAGTTAATGTTATGTTGTTGTTGTTATAAGGTGGATATGGATATGGATCTGGAGGGGCCAAGAGTTTATGTCATGTCAATCTTATTTGAGAACAGGTCTTCAGCAATTTTTTCTTTTTTCTTTGTGAACAATACGGAGGTGAATATAAATTTTGGGAACTCATTTGGTAGGGTTTTTTTTGAGTAAATTCGTTTCGGAACCAAACGGAGTCCTTCATCATGAAATGAAGAGGCAGCCGGCGAGCGAGTCGAACTAGTCGAGCTATCCCGATATATAATCGTGAGTAAACCGTTATTAATTGATTTTTAAGTAATGGAAATTCGTGTAGACGTAAATGTACTACATGGGCTAACTATCTACAAGAACAACGTTTACTTTACCAATTTGCAAGGAAAAGTTAATTCCATATAATGTAAAACATCATTTAGTGGCATCTTCTTATTGAGTCATCTTAACCGATGCACGGTGGTGCCACCAGTCACTATAGCCACGATCATTCATTGAATCAGTCTACAATAACCGTATTATAATGTTTTAAAACAGGACTACCAGTGTGGACGAGAGAGAAGGCACTACATTACGCATAGCGTCGTCTCGCTCCCACAACGGTATCAGTTCTGATCTAACAGCTCATAGTAAGAGTACTGTACGAATCTGGTTATCATCGCATCCCCCGCGTTGTAACTGCGGCTATCAACAACAGTTACATATTTACGAAACCGTCCGTCAGTACACTTCACCGGTTTACTGTGTTATTCAAACTATTTAAAAGTTGTTTTTTTCAATGGTAAACGAAATAAAATTGAAATGACATAAAATAGATTTTCTGTTAAAATATAAAATTTTCTGATGCTTTAAGCTCAGATAGTAAGAAGGATTTTTCAAGTATGAGTTTTTCGTGGAGTGACAGTTGCTATGCCTTAATTGACCGTTGAATAAATAGTCTATCAGCTACTATTAATCCTTATCTTTCACCACATTGAGCCAGAAATGAGTCCATGATTAAGAATCAAAATATTCACATCTAATATGCGATCGAAAAAAATTCAGGCAAATGTTCAGAAGTACTATCAGAATTACCCAGATATAATTGAAGTGCTCAGTCTAAAACAAAGCACCAGTAATCGACATAGCCCTTCCTAGGCCCATTTCATGTCATATTGACATCCTTCCTTGGCGATGTAAAATTGTAAAATGATTTGTTTATAGGTAGATCTATCGCTTTCCGTCCACGTCACTGGCCGCGCAAACAATTCGTTGTTTCGTATTATTCTTGGCGTCGAATGCGAAAAGAAATAAATACTACGATCAGATGTTTATGCTTGTGATATTGTAAGTCAAGGAACAGTAAATACTGATCAGGGGATTGGTTCAGCTAATACTGGTAAATATGCTTCTAGATGTCCTCCAGACAATGGGCTTAAAAGAGTTGGATCTACATAAAGACTTTTTTTTATACGACTTTTACGGGTTTTCAATAACATTTAAGTTACATGGAAAAAGACATCGAGACTCAAAATAAGCTCTCGGAAGAAGAATAATATTCATATTCATAGTCATTCATATTCAAGTTCTTCTATCTATTCGTCAGATTAGTCGGATTCAGACTTGATCAACTTAATTCATGTAAAGTACTTAAAAGTTGAGTGAGCAAATTGTCGCGTCCATAAATTTGAGCAATTCCATCAGTGTTTAAACACTGTAGATATGAGGACATAACTTGGTCTGGTCAAGGAGAAACGGCAGACAACCTCATCTCATCACTCTATCCTACTAAATTATTTACTTTTCCATGGATAATTACTGGAGCGAAAACATAAAAAACAGCTGTTATATTTAGCACAACGACGCGTTGGTTGATTTCGTTGATTGGTACGACTTGCCAGATCGATTGGGGTTACAAAAACATGTAGAATTGTATTATATCTTATGTGAGAATTGACCAATGAAACGTAGTGCAAACAACGCTACTTTAGCTAACTCCGATCAAAGCCCCTCTAATATATAAAAGATACATCTATGACTCAGGCAATCAATTGAGAAACAGTACTTTTATTTTCGCACTAATAAGCCTCTTCTATAAACCTAAATGCCTTTGCATTCAATCAAGCTTCCGTGAAAACGCAAATTTTATGCTATGTTGGTTAGCCGAGCGATACCTGTAGGTCACCATACCAAATACGCAACGTGAAGCGGGTTCGTTCCCGTATGACAAACATTTGTGTGATCTACGAACACTTAGTCTGACTCTAGTACATGAATATCTAAATGTTTCTTCAACTAGGCTTGTATCATAAACATTTGAATCCCAATACCACATTGTCATACCGCACAAAAGAAAAACAAAACGTACGAGCGTTTCTTGGCAGTCGCCCAAATCGAAACTCCTGCGCATCGATCGTGGAGCAAAATGATAAATTACATCAATTTAGTGGTTCATTCATTTGTTTTGATTGCTATCTATTTATTGATTATATGTTTATATTGTTTATGTCAAGGTTATAGGAGTTTTTTTTTTAATTTTACACTCCCATATGGACGATATTACTTGATAGTACAAAAATACTAACGACTAGCTTCCTCTGTTTTAAAGAAGATTTTACAGATCCTCCACCAAAAGAGGTCTACAAAACGGCGGCGCCATGCAGCGGCCTGCATTCGGCCATTCAATACGAAGTGAACGGGCAATTGCGGCAAATTCAGTAAATGTCAGTTTGAATGAGAATCCAAGTTAGCCCTTGCAAACATAACATAAAAAGCAGGGGATCTTAGACCCTCAAAGGTAAAATCTGTCGTGATATCTATCTGTCGCTAGTATTGGCAAGCCAGAAGTGATATCAATCACTTGTATACTCTCCGCATTCCGAGCAAGTCACCTGTTGCAATAATTACAATTAATGATTGATTGGATCACCTGTCGCCTCGCAGTCTTACGAGGTTCTGAATAAATTAGCATTGTGTGTAATCACTTCAGTTTCTATACAGAAGCTAGTGATGAAAGACTAGGATATCTTATCTATACTCCTATACTAATATATAAAGCTGAAGAGTTTGTTTGTTTGTTTATTTGTTTAAACGCGCTAATCTCAGGAACTACTGGACATCACGCTGCAACTAAAAGAAGCGAAGATACAATGAAAAATGTGAAAAATACAGGGCAGGTATAAGTCATAAGTTATATCTTCTACCCACGGGGACGAAGTCGCGGGCAACAGCTAGTAAAAGTATAAATGCTAAGATACCCAAAATAAATGAGTCGAATCTGAGGGTTTTTTCTTGTGAGGAGATTGTCATCACAACATACTGGGTTTTCTAAAATATCTTTTTTTGTTGAGTAAAAATTCAACAGGGGAAAAATATTATTCCATTATTTGAACTAAGTATGTCTTAACTCTACCAATTGTTAAAACAGTTTTCCTAGTCTATAAAAATAATGATATGACCCAGTAAACATATTTACCCAAACTGAAACATTATCTATGGGCTTATATAGGAATACTCACGAATATCAGTCATTGTAAATATCTTGTATATGTACTAAAGCATACTGTACTTTGTAAAAGCAATCTTACAATCAGCCCGTAGCAACATGCTCCGAAATCCAAATAAAAACAAACCGCTAATGATATCGGCACAGGCCTGCCAACCACCTGCTCTTGCATACATACTCAAATTTAAATCAAAAACCAAATAATCTACATATATTATGGGATTCGGGAAAGACCATTCTTTTATTACTTTGCAAAGTTTTGTAGGAATATGTAAAGTTTAAATGAAATCACGTTATTGAGATACATTGTATCGTAAGTGTGTTGTACCGTTAATGATGATGGATAATTATGATTGAGGTAATTGGTAGATAATTGCCTTGCGGCATTAAGTCCGTCTCATGTGCCACACTTGTACGAAAAGTGTAAATAAATAAATAATTCCTCTTCGACAAGTGGCGTGACTTTGTCCTGTCGTTTCAGGACCACTACCACTTGGGGACAAGTAACTTGGATGCAGGCCCTGGTAATTAAGCTAACTATTGAAATGCAATATCTTGTTATCAAATTGACTTTGACAGTCATTATCGGATTAACCGGTTTGTTTTTTATTTGGAGTTACCTTAATCTTAAAACTTCTCATGAGTGATTTTCCCCAATATTATAAAGGTACAGTCAGCGCCAAAAGTCCATGAACAGAATCAACTTTACAAAACACCTGCTCACAATAAAATGCCATAAGTTATAGTCGCAACTAGGAAACAAATAGCCTGTACACCAGAAATTTACAAAAGTCGTTAAACACGATTATTTCAAAAGTATCTGAACACTAGTATTCCTATAGCTGCCGCGCTGTGCACTAGTATTCCTAAGTCGCTGAACACATCAATCCAAATGTCGCTGAACATCATTCTATCAAAAGTCACTAAACAGCAGAAAAAGGGCGCTACAAAATTTTTTTAAAACTCATAACAAAAGAATAACACGAAAAACCCACCCAATCATGGTAACATTTAACTATAAGTATATAGGTATAAACGTAGCACTATGACACTCTTCTAAAGATTTCACCGACACCCCAAGATTAGGTTTCAGCTGCAGGCCGTACTAAAAAAATCAACATCCATACGCTCGACAAACATTACCTTCTTTGACGCAGTTGCTTAAAAAGTAGCCTAATATTTTCGGGTATTATCCACGAGCCAACAACAAAATAAACTAAAATGCAAATGTGTGCTTCACCAAAACGGAATATTAAAAAAAAGTTGAGGCGCACACAATCTGAACACCTGCCGCGCGCCATCTGCCGGCCGAATCTGGAACTTAGCATAACACCTGTTTCCGCGTCAAGTAGCCTTGTTGCCTTGAGTGCGGGGTTATATTATATTTTAGTATTATTTCAATGTATGGTAGGGTTGGTATTGAAGAAAGTTCCATGAATCCTTACACACACTCAAATAATAACAAAAGCTTAGTTTATTAGTGTTATACATCTGTCTTAGGCCGTCAACCACGTCACGCATTTATACGTCGTTTTTAACTATAAATGCTTATTAAACAGAAGAATATTTATAGTACGCCCTCTAATGGTACGCTTAAAAAATCACACAGTGATAATCTCTACAATCTACAAGTGATTTCGGTATCATCACCATGCAAAATGATTGTATCAATATGAAATTTTTCGTATTAACAGCTTGACTCAATACGGACATTTATGTTCTTCCTCGAACTTAAGTTTATTTGGATACAGTGTTTATGTGATAATAACTTATGCCTTGGTGTCAAGATCAGTCACCCAATGAGATCCAGAGAGATGTTTAAATTGATAGTACGGATGATTGAATGATAATGTCACCACAAACGGTCCGCGTTCGATCTCCGTAAGAGACAAAAACTTATGCAATCTAGATTTTTTTTTATTTACCATACTGTGTCCAACTGCTGATCAAAGGCCTTCCTAAAATCCTTGCAAGATTATCTGTTCTGGGCCTCATGGTAGTCCAGAAAAATGTTTGTAAAATATTCTCCAAATATATCAAGAATAAACCCATAGGGCAGGAGTCGATTGAGTCGATAGAGTCGTAAATTAATCATCTTTTACAAATGTATTACAGTGAGGTCAACTTGACTTCATGGTCTAGCACACTGAACACATAAAAAGTAATATAAAAAGGTAATTCTAATATAATTCTGAGGTAAAGGTCGGTGTGTTCCCGCGCTGCGACCCCTACCGTATGATAATGACAGCAAGGTGCAACCGTTGAGTTGTGACGTCACTTCAACATATGGTTAGACTGCGCACGAGTTTGTGCTCAAGTAATACTTGGTGCGAAAATGACGCGATTGTTAAGGCTGATTTAAACGATGCGAGAGGAGTAGTGCAAGTTAAGGTACTTTGCTGGTTATTGTCGCCTTCAATGTACAAATTTTGTCAATAGATTTGAGGCTTCCAAACCTTCTGGTCTGTTGAGTTGCCATAGAAAATGACAATCGAATATAACATTTGAAATACCCCGGATGAACATTCCTTTTAAAAAAATGACTTGACTTTGACTAGTCAAATCAATGTATTAAAGCGATTTGTGATTTACGCTTGAGTAGGGCTTGCGGAAAAGTAACTTGTAAATGAATTGCAACTCTCGAATCGTCTAAATAATCCTTAAATCATAAACATTTAAGCGCCATATTTGTGATAATTTAATTATTTGCTTCATGATTTTTAATGTTTCTGGTAAGTACTTTGTTCAAAGTTTATGTTCCTGATTAATAACTTAACAGGCCTTGTTTATGATTTGATCTTTATGTGATAATTAGTAAACTGAACCAGGAAAACCAACGCGGTGAAATATGAGACTGAAATATAAGAAATATATAAATTAAAACCGGTCCACTGTGAGCCAGACTTGCGACTCAGAGGATTCCGTACAGATAGGCTATACAAAAACATTAAAAAAAAACCGATTGGTGTCCTATCAAATTTCTAATAATTCAAGTTTGGTAAAGATCGTTAAATAATACTAAGAAATGTTTAACACCTACATTTGAGACACAGGAGGCACCTACAACTCAAAGGATATTTCAAGGTCGTCAGAAATTAATCAATATCAATTAAAGCTAGTTAATGGAAGTACAACTATTATAGTATTGTTATCTAAGTGTCTAAGTCAATAAGAAGGAACTCGTGGCTAAGATACAACTGTACAAATTGATCGATCACAGGCACGCTCGGTCCGTAGATGATCATCTTTGTCATGAGTTCTTTCGAGATTCAGAAGGCATATTATTGACACATCTTTAACGGGTAGTCAGAACGTAGATAGTGTGACAAGCAGTCTTACTAAGGGTTATCGTGTTGGCTAGGTGAATGGGTTGAAGAGACAATTCGGTCTTTGAAAAACACTATTACTTTATATGGGTGTGATTCGCGGCAGCGCCGCTTCAGTTCATGATTAAGGACTCCAGTTGTGTCCGAAACATGTCGGGCTATTCCGATAAATACGCGTAAGTAAACCGTTGCATCTTTTTACAATTAATCATGGTCACGATTGTTACTAAAAAAAACACTAGTACTTGGCTGCATTCGGTTAGACTTGAAGCCGACCCCGACAAAGTTGAGAGAAGGCTAGGATGATGATAATGATCAAAATCAATAAGGTTTCTATTTTGTAGGCCTTCTGACTTATATCTTATCGGATATTAATGAAAGAGTTCAATCCAGTCCAGGTGGATCCTATTGAACTTCCGAGTCAACAGTTTCAATTAGCAGGCTGAAGATTGGAAATTATTTCAAGCGTAATCTTAAAGGGAAGTTATATTATAGGGTTGAGATTGGAAAATAAATACTTCTCGAGGAATGATTCTGGTATTCTTTAGATTAACGTTCGATCATTTAGTAATGTTATATGTACCAGTCTACGCGACTAAATTGCATATTAGAGAATAATGGCTTTATAAGGAATGTAAAAAATAGATTTTATCGAAAGCGCTAATAATTTATAGAAAAGTTTCTCTGGAATAATACGTCCAGTATTTTTTTATTCAAGCGCCGTTTTAAGACTTTTCAACTGGCATCAAAAGCCCATACAAAATTAAATTTAAGTTCACAAAAATGCTCTAGTTTTGAAAACAACAGAAATCACGAGGTTTCACGATGAAAGTACACAAAGAATTCTAAAATTACGTTAAAAGTGAACTTTAACGTCCTACTCCTATCGCCTCAACACGAGCGTTTCTCACAATAAGTAGAAACCAAACATTTGAATGTAAAGCTCAGTTCTGAGAAACAACATGAATGTATTGATTGAGGTGTATCGACACTACTGACCGGCTGTGAATCAGGAAGTAACGTGGAATTCATGGACGATGGATGGATGGAACTGGACCAAAAACAAATATAATACAACTTACATGTATTTAAGAAAAGAAAATCATTAAAGATATCGTGATATATGAAAACCTTCTTTTTTAGTTTAATATTCAAGCTTTTATATTTTATAAATATCTAAGCAATGTTTTTATTTTTTATACATATGTACCATATCAATGAACGTGAATTCATATAAAAATCTGATTGTAACGTAACAAAGCTCCTAATTTCATGGGATCATAAAATTTATAATTACACTTTTGTCCTCTAAACAAAAGAGTAATTATTTTTTACTTGATAAAATAAATATATATTGTACATATACTTAAAGAGTCATACCATAAAAATACTAATTACTTCTGCATCACAGGCAATCATGAATGAACCAGCGTCATTGCGGTCGAACAAATCTTGGAACTAACATCATATACTTAGTTCACTAGTGACATCATTATTTAAACAACAATTTAAATATATAAAGAAATATATTGAAGTAAAAACTTCCTTATTTCATGTCAAACAAGTTTAAATTGCCATTCGTTTTATCATACACGTGCTGCCATCTAGCGGCGAATAGCGAGACTAAATTCAATGGAACTAGTTTACAGATTCCGCCGCTGTTAGCTAGATAGCGCTGTACAGTATCGTGTGAAAAGGGGATTTGGATAATGTCGGTTCTTAATGCAATACTTTGCCTATGTGTAGGTTAGACATCTATTGTAACTACAATCTAGTACTTACCTGCCGATGGGAAGAATTAGGGTAACACCAAATTAAACTGTGATCGTAATGTGCAAACTTACCTGCAAAAAAAGAGAATAGTTTAATACACACATGTATTATATAGTTCCATATAAAAAGTGTAACATTTGTTTCATTTTTTTTACAGTTTTCGTAAGAATCTCGCATTTCAGTTGAGGAAGTTGGATATAAGTATTTCAGCATAGATGGCGTTGCCGATGCTGAACTTACAACGCAATAAACGTACGTTTGTTTCACATGAATTCCTGCATCCTAACCCGATGGACTGACCATCTGGTTCCTCGGGACATCACATCCTGTCCTTACTATTATACTCGTAGTAAGTTAGCTCGGACTAGCAAAAGGCGGAAGACCGGGTGTTGTGGCTAAGTGCTCCTGGGGGAGGCCTCTTTCCAGGAACGTGATAGGTTGAGTAAATTGATTGATCGATACTCTAATTCTTTATCCTTGTACTTATTCTATACCTAATACATAGAGAACAAAAAGTTTTCACTAGTGCAGCCCCATGTTGGGCGCCAGTAACAACATCATTGAATAACAATAACAAAAATATAAGAAGACATTTAATTACTGAGATAGTACTAAACAATAAGACAGTCAGTAGAAACACAGTGATATTCAAACAAACAGTTCCATTAAGTAATACGGTATAAACGGGCATGTTAGACGGGATGCGTTATTTCTCATTATGTATGTTAACGTACGGGTATATTGCATTGTTCATCCCCCCCTCTAAACCCCCTACGCCTAGTACTACCCACACAAGTCGAATACAATACCTTGAAGCTAACAGACAGGTACGCGTGTCTCGTATCCCCTACTAGGATACTAAGTTTTCGTTGTAATTATGAATTCTGAGATTAGATAATTAATAAATAATACTTCTATTATATAAGCGACTTTACAGATGAGACTTTCTACCTACCCATTATACAGAGGTATACATAAAAAAGCTCAAATCAAACACTGTGCATTTTCATTTTTTTGTTAGATCGAAGTTTAATTTTTAAATAGATTTTTCGACAGATAGAATTGAACATTTGAAGGTTCCAGAAACTAAGGAAAAGTTTCCAGACTCTGGCTAGATTTTAATTATACCTTATGTATTTAAATTAGCGGTTGATCTACAAATAATACGTCTTAATGCAAGCCCATGATGTTGCCGTGGGAATTACCACTTTTTGGGCTCAAGAGCTGGAAAGTCCACTATCGACAGAATTCTTAATCTCAAAAATAACGATGTAATAAACGTTTATTTCATTAGCATGAATATGTATAATTCAGAGGGACTTTCGCCTGAATCATGGTAGGGGCTCAAGTCCAACACAGATATAGCACAGCGGTAGGGTCGCTCACAAGACATCTATGAGCTTAATTAAAACCTGGCTCCATTCTAATTGGAATCCAAGCTGTGTGCAGCTATGTGGAATCAGTTTCTTGGCACTCTACTTAATCTAAGTTATATTCATACGTTCATATTAAACGGTGGATGATTTTATTCTGAACTTTCTATTATGAAGAACATACGAGAGTATACTTCAATTATAGATTAAGATTAACAGAGAAAATTCAACTTATGCAGCATGAGAGATTGAGCGAAAGTTATGAAATCCACTCAGAAAAATAACCATAATGTCTATGATGGGTAAGCTTTAGTTTTTACATAAGGTCTCGACCTTCGATAACACAAAAAATTTAGTCCGATCTGGTGGCACTTTCATTTGCTTTTTGATTGGCCTCAAATTCACTTAACTTCAATTCCAAGCAATCAGAGCGTATTGATCGACAAAGCTCATTCGATCTTCCAGCGAATGCTCGAATGGAGTTATTTCGTTGAGGAAATATAATCAGGCTACCTGTTACCCAAACAAACAACATCGGCACGTGCTTGCCGCTCGAGTGCCAGTTAATTGCGGCACGTGCGGTGCTGCACTCCACACGTATAGTAGATGTTCACATAGATATGCTATTACAAGCTGCTACCAAAGTTGAACTTCGGAAGGTTGGGTATTATACTTCCCAGACACGAACATTGGTAAATGTGTTAACTTTTAAGGCGATATTAACTACAGTAGCTTCAATGCTTTACCCCTAAATTCTGTTCGGAGCTCATTGACAGGTTCATATCTCCGAGCGCTAACGCTGAACTCACTAGTCGAAATAAAGTCACTTGTGTGGATATGCAAATGAATGTCATTCCTATAGAGTATAGATTTATATTCTCTTGCATGGAACTTTGTTTAGGACCTCTCTTCAGTTACATTTAGCTAGTTTCAGAGCTAACTAGCGTCCAGATTAACAGTCTCCCTTTGAGACAAAATTCTCAATAACTCAGGCAACCAATGTAAACAGCACACAGTTGAATAGTACCTGTTCTAACAAAAGTACGGCAGTGAGTAAGCTTACAGATTACACACATTTGGCATTGAATCGTGAAACACGTGGGCTGGTGGAGTGAACTGACGGAATTTTACAAGATCCGAGATGCGTAAACATGTGTTTGTATCGGTAGTGTTTTATTAATGGTAAGCTGTGTTGGTGGGGTTTCGAGTAGGGATGTAAATAAATATCAAACATGGAAAATATAAAACATGGCTCTGTTTTTCACAACTGCGAATGGCTTCCTGGTAAGAGGTGGTAGTAAGGCCTTTTTGCGACTTGCATACACTGAAGGGTGGGCGAAGCTGGATGCTGACCCTTGTAATTCGAAAATTCAATTAGTGCTTTGTTCGTTCATTTTAAACAAGTTGAGACAAAATAGAGAACCCTTATGAGTTTGAGACAATTGTTACGTCTCTACACGTTACCTGTCTGCAGTTTATCAGCGGTGAGGCTGCGCAGGAGTCGCTTGATGCTGCGTCGCCTGCGCACGCCGCAGCCGTCGTCGGGCGAGCTCATCTCACTTATGTTACACTCTCCATATCGTACACTTATTAAAACACTTATGTGATCATATTTGTTGAAGTTTTACTGATGATTCTATTGTTAACATTATTTAAGATTTTTTGTGGTCATATTACGAATTTTATATTCGAATAGAATTGTGGCCTAAAAAACGAACACTTAACTGGTCGTCATTCATGCAGATTGACTACGCAGTTTCGAGACCGCTTTACAGCCGAATAAATCACTCAATAAGCTCTCTATCGCGGGAGTGAACCTCTTAAATGTTAGCATAATTTATCATCTGATGGTAAAACTGATTTAGGACAACTATTGTGTAAATAAAAATTATTTTTTAACTAGTTACTATACTATCATCGTGACAATTGACTCAACTGACTACATTACCATAATTCACACAATTTTAAATCGATAAATAAACTTCTAATGGGTTTAATTAAAAAAACAATTCTACAAACATTTTTCTGTCCAAATATAAAATGAATTTAAAGGTGAAAGGGCTAACGGCCGCCCTTTGGAGAATCCAGGTCAGTGCACACAGGCTGACAAATTTCGTGATATTTACGAAGCGGGTATGACAGGAATATTTGGCGCGTCGTACTCAGGTAAACACGTTACGTTTTAGCACTGGAACGAGAATAATTTACGACTGCTTGTTAAATATCAAAATTTCGTAAAATTATGTCACCGCCTATTTTACCTATAAAATAATATTACTAATAAAATTACTACTTTACTTCTAAATATGCCAATACTTCTACAGTATACACGCAATTCATTTATCTCGACAAATTATTATTGATTCAGTGATAGAGTTTTAACAGACATACATTAAGTTCGTTTTTGTTGTTGCATTTCTTTGAATAAAATAATAATATACCAGCTAACAATGCCAACGTGGTATTTCAACTGCCCCACGGTGGGCGCCAATATAAACATTTTTGAAATTCTTCACTTATTTTAAAGTTTCACCTATCTCGTGTCCAGATATTTCAACAGTTTATAATTACTTCACTTTTCTCTTTTAATAATGTAAAGTTCATTGTCCTGTGTCCACATCGGCACACAAAAGAGGCGGCACGATCAAAGCGCGTCTTACAGCTGGACGCGCCAGGACGCAGACACCCTATAATAGACCCCTAGCTCACAATGGACGCAGGTTTAATATTAATAAGCTACTTGAGCTCATCATCATGGACTTGACTGGTTCAGTGGCTTTAGTATTTTAAAATTAGCTTGAAAATTCATATAGTTAGAAAAATTTTAAAATAATTTTTAAATCGATTTCTACGTTTGTTAAGAGAGCCTAAATCACTAATAAAAAAAATATACTTTGGAAAGGAAGATTTGACAGTGGCTTTATTTATTTGCAGAATATCAGATAAAACTAAACTCGTATTATACCTAAAAGATGAGCAACGAATACATAAATAATTAAATCGTAATAGTTAGTTAATAAACTGTGTGCTGATTACCTGAGATTACCTCGGTTAATCTTAATCTAACAGTAAAGTATTACGTCGTTAATTGCTTGTATCGTTTCATTAACTTTGGTATAGATTAAGTCTAGTGTAAACGATACTAAAATTGCAGAAACTTATTTTATTTCCCGTATCTAAGTATATGTATATTTTGAATATTACTTTTGAAACATTTTTTTGAAAAATCAATCAACTAAATGTTTTAAGAATTTGATTTGAAATGAAAAGCTTATAACTAAATGTTATAAGAATATAAGCTTTTCATTTCAAATCGATTGTTTTCCTTAATTAGTCCAATAAATCCAATAAATTTTGACTTTAAAACATCGTTTTTAGCCATAGCACTGCCGATTGCGGCACCATGTAAATATTTACATTCGTCAAATCCACGACTCTTGTGGTGTGATCTGTCATTTCAAGTTGCATCAACCTAGGTTAGAAATATCAAGTAATCAAAAACGTTGAAGTTTTTGCTACCGTGATCGTTTAGTTTTGCACTTTTAGTAAATAAATAAAACTACGATTCACGCCTTAATCATAATACACGGAACTTAACCATATTACACGGAACCACATAAGCCCATCAAACTTTTCCGATAATCGGTCAACAAGAACTAACTAATGGTTCACTCTAATAAATAGTGTATTCAAATTGTGAACGTTATTTACAAAGTCGTTCAACTGTAAGCTGATCAAAGTTGATCCTGCATCCGTGTAACATGTCCCTGTACTAAGTGGTATTAAACTAGGATGATCGCCATTGTGGGAGTGAGATGCAGCTACGAGCATTGTACAGCACCGTCTCGCTTAGACTACAGCAACAGTTTTATTTGAAGAGTTTATAGTGAGGGTGCTTGGTCCTAGTATAAAGCTGGTTAGCTTTATAATAAGCTGGCAACTCGTAGCACAAACAATGGGGATGTGACTTTCATTGTGTTAACAAACAGTGTGTTCGCTATTTTGATTGGATTTTCGGGTTAATAAGACTATTATTCACATCGGCCTGTAGCCTAATGTAGTACATAATCAATAATCACAAGCCGTATAATATATATTGCATTGATTAATTTCAGATTAAAATTTTAGAAATGGGTAAATTAAGTAAGTTCCGTTATTCGCTTAGAATCTGTAACCTTGTTTACACATCCACTTTTCAAAAACTAATCCACGACAGAGTTCTTATTTAAACATATCAAGTTAAGCTAAAATATTCAAGCATACTGTTACTGTAGAACAAAGTAACCTGCCATTTATTAAAAAAAAAACTTACAAGTCTAGACTTCTCCAAGTTTCAGGAAACTACCTTATTCTTTAATACAAGTAAGGCATGCATTTATCAAAGCGTACCAGTTTACAAAATACCAGAGTAAGCTACAGCGTTTTCGTGGACGCGTTATATAGGATTCCTATATTTAGAGTGTCACGGAGCTTGAAAAGGTCACTTCCAGTGTATTAGGTCGTGTCCGCCTCCTTGTGAAGTCAAAAGTCGCCGTAAGAATGCGCATAAGCTTTTGTGTATTGTTTTGGGGAAAATTGATCATTTTCATACAGAAAAGACATTTAAATGTGACAGAGCAACATTCAAACACGATCTATAGTAAACAATAAAGTTCAGACTTAATAGATACGAATCTATTAACGTCTCAAATATGACGCATTATAGAGACATGTTCAGAAGCAGCTTAAATATACAGCATGCTTGCAAAAAACTTGTGTTAGTAGGGCTGTCAAGTTCAAAAATTCATCAATCTATGGCAAAAAAATGTAAGCTATTCCATGGTATCTCCAAAATGATTTTTTTGATTTCAGTTATTCTTGCCTAAATGATCAAAAGGCACAACTTAAAACAAAAAGCTATGATAGAGACGCTTGTGTCCAGTCGCTTCACTATAAATTTCAGCGACTGGACATCACGACCCCAAAACGAAAGCTCACAGTCACCTCGATCAAAAAACACCTCTAACAAGAAACACATTCTATCCAACCCTATTCCCTACATCGTGAACATAGTCTAGATATAGGTTGTACACATAAAGCTAACGACAGCGTCTATTTGCGACGCGTCACCAGCGTCCGACACCGCACCCTGTTCTGACGTCACCAGCTCATTGTTTGCACTTTATATCCAGGTACATTGACAGCTCGGAATAGCTGCTGTTGTGTGTGCATGGTTTCTTATTAGATATGAGAAATAACTTGGATTTTATGATATCGAGTGGAGAGCTCATGATTCATTGAAATGAAAACAGAACAATGAAAGCTCTAAACATAAGTATGTTTTAGCGTTCACTGTGTTAGCTTTTACAAGCACTAGGACCAAAGACAAAAATTTCGGAATCAAATTAATTAGTAAATATAGGGATCTAAAACTTACAGTAATTTCAGTAAAACTGAAAACACTGTCACACAGCCTTGTTTACTTCAGATCGACGTAATTAAACGGCGCGTGCGCATATCGTAAAACGATTAGATAACATGCGTTAATGTCGAAAATAATTTTAGACCTAACTACATAGTGGTTTCTTAGGTTTCCGCGACTGTTAGAATGATTCTTTGAAAACCACAACAGTCACGTTAAAAGATTTCTTTCTGCTACCAGCTGCTCTACATTCTCTTAACCTCTGCCTACACCTTCAGACACATCGAACAGTTATAATCTATCCTCAGATGTATTACACGATGAACACGTGGCGCCACCTGGCGGATCGCCAAATAATTACTATCGGACTCCATAGGTTTTATTGTCCCACGAATACTGCTGACCCGCTTTGATCTAGAACATGAACAGTTACGAAAACTACGCTTGTTTGGCAATATTTGTTATGTTTCAGCTTTATGGAGTACGTTTACTCGTCAAGGGGGAGAATAAATGTTGAAAGGACTTTTTAGAGAGTGAAAATATAGGCAAGAGATTTTTTTTCTGACAGCAATAGCAAAAATGACACCCCTGTCAATTATGACAGGCGTGTCTTTAAATTATTATTTTGTCACCACTACTCATGCATATTTTGCTATAAGTTTGCTCTTTCAGCAGTCGATAAGATGATCGGGAAAGATCTCTTCATTGGTCTCCAGACTTTCCTGTCTTAATTCAGCTACATAAACCTAAACAATAACTATTATACTAATTTTAATTTCTAAATAATGCAGTATTGTTTGAAGTGCATCATTAGTCGCAGGCTGTAACGCCGGGGCGTCGCTGGCGCAGCGCCAGCCGGTCAAGGTTGCGCAGGTTACACGTCACCCTAATAAATTAGCTTGATTTACAGGCGTTTGTTCGTACGGTAAGCAAGTGGTAGCAATCGTGTTGGGGCACTGGTTTCATTGTTAACTTTGATTTATACTAGACTGAGCTTAATGAGTACATACTTAAACGGACGTGGTGACGGTAGATGGAGTAAATTTATAAATAAATGGTGGCGAAGACTCAGACGGGCAAATCCCGCCAGGCCGAGGATTAGATGGGCTGACAATATAAAAATATAGTTTGTAGGATGCGAAGGGTGAGAGACAGGATAGAATTGTATAAACAAAGCGAGGCGATAATTCAAGGCTGACGATAATAATGAGCTTAATGCATGAATTTCGTTTGAACACTATAGACAAAGTTCTATATTTTTATATTGAAGGCTTGAGGAAACACCCTACTATGAGAACATGCAGAAATGGAATACTAAATGACAGATCTACACAATGCACAAGGTAATTCCGGGCTAATTTACTTGATTTATTTTCTGATTTTATAAATTTTGGTGTCAAAAAATGCATTTTTAAATATTTCTAGAAGCCGACAACAAATCAAGGCAGTAAAAACATTTGTATTAACATAAGTATAGGAAAAACATTTTCCTTTGAGCCTTAAAGGAACGGAAGCGGTCAAAGTAATGTGAAGACCCTTTGCCAACTAAATATCGATTCGAAAATAAACAGTGGAATGGAAACTAGATAATAACAATGTCTACAGCATTGATATAAACAGTCGGATCTGTATAATATCTCGGTTTCCGAGTGAATTTCACTAAATCAACAAAATTAACAGGCAATGACGGTAGTTGTAATTTATTCAGGTTGTTTCCTACGCGTTACAGTATATGTTAGGTATATTCTATTTTAGAAGTACTAGGTATCACGTTTGGATGTACATTTATATATTCGATCTAGCCGAAGATCCTTAAAATTTTACCTAATCATTATTCGTAAGATAAGATATTACCACATAAGAACACAGATCTAGTACCAGATCTCTTAATCACAGGCGTAGAGACGTACAGCATTCAGCTAATCGTCCAGGCATGGTTCGAAATCTTCTTCACTTTCTTTTAGAATAATAGGGTCGGAAACGCCAATTAAATACGAGATTACTAGAATTCCCTATAACCTTTCTCTCATTTCAAACACCTTAAAATTCTTATTGTTCGTAACCTCAGCGTGGCTTAAGCAACTAATCGCGAGTTAATGGACAGTAAACAGTTGGGATGATAAATCCGGGGCCCATTGTCGGCCCCCCGTCTAGACTGGGGAGGGCCCCTTTCACAACATACGCCTACATGCGAGTGTTGCGGGGTGAAAGTGACAGCGAGAGATAAGCTGGTTAAAACAATCAGATTTGGGTAGACTTAAAACTTTTAGGGTACCTGCAAAGACAAGGCATTTCATTGGACAGTTTGGACAGTTTTACAGCATTATAAACGCACACGTTTTCTTGTATTATACGTCCCTTAAATTGGTTTTAGCAAATAATCATTAAATATATATTGTTTACTTGACAATGAAAATCTAACAAATGTCATGTTTTATAAAAATTTAACTTTTCAAATTGCAGTTTTTTTACATTCGTCGCTGTCACTGAGACCCCGCCCTTACGTAATCCCCTCGCTGACAGGTAACACATACCTTCATATGCGACTGGATTAACACTGTTTCATTTTCAATGTTCGAAACGTTTTGATTAATTAATGTCGGACAGATTCCGCCTCGGAAAATTAATTATAATGAAGTGACCCGTTTCAAATATTTATATTGGGCTGCTGTGACTGTTTCTCACAATGTTTCTGTTCTTTGTATGTAAAAAAGGAATTTAAATTGACATCTTATAATTCCTCGACAACATGAATTGTTTTTTTAAGGATATACTTCTTTCTTCATATGAAAGAGACTCTTGCCTACTAGGTAGTGCATCATAAAAAGTTCGCTTTTGTGCAAAAAATACTAGTTTTTCTGTACTTTGTACAACTTTTCACCTACTCTACGCAAATACCTATCTTCCATATAGACGCAAGAAGCCGGCTTGCACAATAATTAATGGAACTGTACAAACACGGAAACTTCCCACAGAACCTTGTGTGTCAGAGTGAACGAGTACCATTGAGCCGTGTCCAGGCAGCGGGCATCACGCCGGTGCAATTCCACTGTCACTATAAAGGTGCATACACACTGTACGTGAAGCGCGTGTGCGGTTTGGAGCGTGGGGTAAGCGGTTAGCCATGACGTACTGCGGCTAGTGGTTTCTAGATCAATGTTATGGTTGCAGACTAAGGTAGCAAGCAAAGGACACATTTAGTTCTTGCTGCATGTTAGATTAGACTAGGTCTAGTGTCTAGGTCTAAAAATGCGTTACATATATTTTTTAATAATCTAAATAAGGAACTTGATTGATCATCCCTATGGTGCACTATTTAAAACCCTACATTTTTCATTATACAATTACCGTTAGCAATTTCTATCAAGATATTTATGTTGTGATTACACCGATGCGTTGGTCGTAAAATGGTAAAATCGCGTCATAAAATGGTAGCGAAAACAAAAATGTAAGCGAACAGTGAAAACAATTTTATGAGACGTCGCGTCTGAGATTACTTGCAACCGCGGACGGCACTAGGTACGAGTAGCTTCGGCCAGTGCACAAGGACCTTAACCCACTACAACAAACAGACACACGCTAACGAGGTGTTCTTGGCACGCACCCACCGACCAAAATGAAAACTTTACATACGTTTGACATTTCATGACATCCGACAACGTTTCACAATCACAATAATGTACGAGAGAATATCTGTATATGATTGTATTTGACAAGTTATGCTAAACTTGGTTACAATTTTGAGTCACTTTGTTTGTATGAAAACATTCTTGTTATAAATTGGTTATTATTTATTTTGTGAATATTTGAAGACTATAATGCAACGGTGGCTAATTCAGTTATATCATTATTTCCGATCTCTTTGCAGATAGCACGAATCGATTCGATTATACTGATAAGGCACGTTTCGTTGCAAAAGGAAAAACGCTAGCTAAATATGCAAAATGGTAAAGACCATGTGACTGGAGACTTTTCCATCAAGAATATTTATGACCTAAGCAGGCGATTTGTATAGGTCACCACGCCAAACCCAATGTTGGCGACGTGTCGATCAGCGAATAGCACAAGCATTTTTCTGAGTCTGGGTGTCTTTATACATGTGACTTGTATGGTCGTGAAAACTCCACGACGCGAAATTAGAACAGGAGTCCTAATATTCTGAACATTGGCTTGAGGAGGCGTCAAGGCCAACAGCGATGTTAAATTTTTACCATTCACTTTTAAAGTAAAGTTATCTTTTTGACTCCTCCGTCACCCCCTAAACGAATGCTTATTGCACTGTTGAAAATACATGCTACGATACGCCGTGAATTAAGCTGACTTGCTATAACAACCTCAACAGTCTTACTTTAAAAAGAGTTCCAGGAGTTTTGAATCTTCGGAAGCTATCAGTTCATCTCTGATACCCGTCTTATATATTACGATATCCTCTTCCTACTGCGTGAACACTCTCGCCACACATAACTCCTAACTCCCAAATATTTACACCGTCCGCACATTTTTCAACAGTTCTTACGCAACGGTTGACACTGAACGACTTGTGAAATAAACTTGAACTATATATTTTATGAACGAAACTTTTCTCGGCAAGTAGGTTAACTTTGTTGACAATAAAAACATAAATAGACATAAAGAACAAACAATGTACAATGTACAGTACAGATCAAGGGTAAATGCAGCTTCTTCTTTCCTCAAAAAATTTCTATCACCAGCGTTTAGACAATTTGACATTTCACTGAATAATGCGACTTGTCTGTCAGTTAAAACGTTAAAACGTAAGTTTATTACATTAGAGCGATACTTTAGTGTCAGAGTTCGGAAGAAAGACACTTTTCCACATGGTAATAATAAATTCCCCACAAAGAAGAAACAAACTTTTAATAATCAAAAGCATCTGAAAGGTTTCATCTTCAGAGAAAAAGTAGGCATTACTCAAACATCGCAAAAAGATAATCTACTGTGAGATTAATTTCACACCTACTTGAAGAAAAACTGCTTCGTAGAGTAATTGGAGCTAATCTATTTCATCTGTAAAAAGATAAGGACGTGGATCGGAATCTAATGGCTATTCGGGAAAAAAACCCTGGCAAAGACAGTTTTAGGTAAGAGCAAATAGTTTGTAATGAATTATTTTTTGTTCTTATTGTTCATCTTCATTTAAGCTTATTTTTTCTGTAGATAATAAAACTATGAGAGTTCAAGTCTACTCTAGCCTAACGCTGTCTTTCTTCAGAAGGACAGCGTTAGACTAGTAGTAGGTCTTCAGGCCTGCCAGTCTAGTTGCCTTTCAGTCCAGTCTTTGGTTAGGCGCGGGAATTTACAAAGGCACTCACCTTTTCAGACGAGGAAGCGGGTAGTTTCAGATTCTTACTGATTAAACCAAAACTACGCAACGCCGTATTTGGACTATTGGGGCAACCTACGCTCAGAGGGCCGATTTAGAGCCTTTGTACGGAAAAGCGAGTGCATCACAGGTAATCACAGCTATGCATAGCAAGTTATCGCGCCTATCTGTTTACCTGCTTCTTGCTCTTTCACAGGAAGCCCATCAACAAATCGAATTAAAATAGCGATCACTTATCTTTAGCTTGGAACTCAAACAACAACGTTAAGCGTCGATGACTGACATTTGTTGGCCAAAACCGCAGCGAAAACTAAGTAATTATACGGTTAACCTTTAGCCCCATTCATTAACACTATTCATCTTATGTTCCCCACTTCGCCTTGACCTGGATCGTCCTCAGAAAATCTCTCACACCCCCGCGTTGTTAAATGAGATACAGTCTGGACCTTTGATAGAACTAAAACATTACATATGTATGATTTCCATTAGTTACGATCCAATTCTGTGGTTTCGTAGGTTTTTTGTTTTAATCTACATATCTAAACAAACATATGTTGTTTTTGCGTCGTCTTGTTTATTTTGAATACGTTAAAATACACAAGCGGTTCGTGTGATGGTAGATGTGAAAACTAATAGGTAATGAATTTGTATCAATAAAGGTTCTGGAAAGGAATGTATTTTACAATTTATATAGGTTCCTTGCAAAACTAGAACAAGATAAAATGCCGTAGAGATCGTTCACACGCAATTTGAATGCATTTGTCATGTTTCTGATTCAGTTTTTCAGCCGCAAAAGATTAAAATTTTCGCTTCGCATAGAATTAATGAAGACAAACGATAAATTTCTCGTTCGTCTTTACGCAACTGCTGTCAGTCGGTGAAATAAACTTGAACTATATACCGTGGAGAGCTGCCAACTGAGTCACCAGGGTTCCCCTCGCTGAGTCATGCGCGGGCGCCGGTGACAAACGGTAATGGATGCCCAGACAAATCTACTCTTTGTGAAGCGTAATTTGTGATGCATTATTTTCTAAATATTTCAGTATTTTTTTTTATATATTGATATAGCCAATGTTTCTCTTTTCTCACACGCATGATTGTTTGAGTTATATCGATATTTAAAAAATGAACATTCCCTTTGTAGTTAATAAAAACAACTTTCTAAAAAACACGAAGACGGTGCTGTAACTTAATTTTAGAATAAATTGCGAACACTTTTTACTTAAACAACATTATTCAAATTTGATACATTATAGAGCTCTATTAAATAAGTGTTTCTTTGAGACTTTTTCTAGTGGAAATGTAAATAGCTACCAAAGTAAAGTACTGAGTACAGAACCTTACCTAAGTATTTCAAACTGAAATTTCCTTTTATCTTTCGAAGTTTAACGATCAATGTTTAGACTTAAGAATAATGATTACCAAGTGGTCAAGCTTTCTTGTTTGAGTGTGTTTGTGTGTTTGTCTGTATGTATGACATGGAAGCATAGAAACCAAAATAGTAATGTTTGTGGATCGGAGGCGATCCCGATCGAGCCCGGAAATAAGCCGCGGGCAGACGCGTGCCCATTGCACGTGTAGAGATAGATCATTCAGTTATAGAAGTTATTTAATATTAATAATTGTAATTAGTTATTGGAACAGAATGACCGTTTTTGGTAGCAGAATGAACTGAAATTTAAACGAACATAGCATGGTCTGCTTCAAGGTGGCATAGGATAGAGAATTTTGGGTTTCGGAGAGCCTTTTGCCCAGCAATGGGTCAGTAAAGGCTGGTTAAAACACTGTTCTGAATGGATATTTTTTAATTACCTATACTTCTCTTTGCGATGTTTAAGACAGTCAACTAAATTTCTTTTGTGTATCGCTGTTTCAGTCATGAATAATGCTATTATAGTCAGCCTTTAATTTAATTGACACTTGAAAGTCAATACGATTCCTCACATTTATGAAGCAAAGTACTTACGTAGGGATATAGTTTGAATTGTTAAATCAACATCCTCTAATCACTATAGCAACCGACGAGATCGCAACACAGCAATAACCAAATACAGCTTGATCAGACCACAAGATCAATCACGCCGGCACGCGATTACGTAAACCACAGACTTGAGGTCAAGTTCAAACCAAATTACATTGGAATCAGACATCAATGGGAATTAATATACCCTGGCCACCAATTAAAATCGCACACATGTTCCGAACGGGTTACGAGAGGTCAAATATATTTGCAGAGCACACAGCACTTGTAGCTAGTTACTATACCATATATGATGCGTCCGATATGAATGAGTAGAAATAGTAGCTACAATAAAAACTCCTGTTTTTGATATTAGACAAAAAATACCTGGTTCTATCGACGGTACAATATTTTCAAATGAGATAGGGTTACGCAAATTTCGCGGTAATTTGCGAAAGCGTTCCCGCTTGGCCCCCGACTAAAGGGAACGGGGAAGCATTCCCATGGTGTTAGCCGGTAGGAGTCCGACACACCCCTCCGGCTTCCCAAGGGCGAAGGAAGTCCGTAAGGATTTCCACTAGGCAAAAAAAAGTGTTCCAAAGATACGACTACGATACGGCTTTTATTTTTCAAAGACTACAACTCTAAAGAAAGCAGATACCGGGTATTGATCGAAAGGCTGTAATAGAGAATTACTGGAGCCATAATTTAAGTTTAGTAACAATTAAAGAGTAGCAAAGAGTAATTATAAAACCCTTATCGCAGTATGCACTAAATCCTCGAATGTCGATATTTGGGCGACATATTTGAATAACAGATTTTATTCTACATAATGATCACGTGTGATGGAAGAAAGATTTTCATTGAATACACAAGTTACATAAATGAATCTAATACTAAGCGTGCGATAATGATAAACATTTTCGAAGAACTTTTTTATTATACTTGAAATAATATTGATGGTATCGAAAAATCATGGGATAATAGATTTTCCTCATAGTAAATACATAAAACTATATAAAAAACCGGTGAAGTGTGTTTCGAACTAGCGACACTGAGGGTTCCGTACATACAGTACAAAGAAAAATAGATCTGTAGGAAATTGGTCACCCATAAAATTTATACCGCACCTACCGATGCCGACCATTTTTTTAATTGTAATAGGGGCAACAGAAATACATAATTTGTGAAAAACTGTCTAGCAACTACATTTCATGAGCTACAGTCCAGTGACAGTTGGATAGACGGACTGACTTAGGAAGGACACAGAAGTTCAAGCAACAGACCTTTAGCATTTAGCCTTTTAGTTACTGAACCCTAAAACAACCAAATACATATAAACAATGATCATTGAAGCAAATTGTAGTTTACAAGGTTTTTATTGGAAACATACTCGTAAATCTTACTTCGAGACAATGTCTTTTCAAGCCTACCTGAATAGGAATAGTAGGAAAAACAATTACTTTATTTTTAGATGTTTTTGTAATGTATCGGCTATCTTCAATATTTATAGCTGTGCAAAAACAAATACGTAATCGCTTACATAGATCACTGAATCTTTAAGAACCATCACCATAAGTCAGCACTATTCTTTCAGCTTGTTCTGCTGCCAGTACTGGTGGGCTAGCGGGGACACGTGTCGGTCGATATTTATTTACAACATAATAGCCGGCATCAAGACGGGCCGCTATTTCCATTCCAACTGGGTTATAGTGATCGATCCACATATCAATAGGCAGGAAAGAATGCATATCTGTTATAGTCATAATGGCATTGGGAAACCGAAAGATTCTACGTTTCGTTTTCAAACGACAAAATTTCACGTAATCTAAAATCTTCAAGCCAAATAAAACTGAAAGGATGAATCGAATTTACGTCATTTATTCAAAACAATTCATTAATTATCTTCTTCAAAAGAACGTGATTGACACAATGCATAAAACACAATGCCATAAAGAGAAATATAAACATCAATTAGAAACAAACGATAAAACAGAAACTAAATTGAAACTTTCGTAAATGAATTAAAGGAATAATGGAGAATAGAAGAAACAAGATAAACCGTTTGAAATGTTTTGGAATAAACATTTAATTGATAATCTGTTTAGGGATTAAACAAATGAAGTGCCAAGTCGTAACAAGATTGTGAAGCTCTCCACAATTGGGTTTATAGAAAATGTTGGCTCGTGCGTCCGTGTGTTGAAGATGTTAGAACAAGTCAAGGTTAGGTCAATCGACATTAGTTTTAACAATACCATTTGTGATGCCTACGGAACATGAAATGGTTTATTTGAGGATATCTATAGAAGTAATAATAAAAGAAACAAAGTTTAAACTTTTGCGATTTCGTATTTAGGAAAGGCCTGATGATAATGATAATGATGATGAGAGCAGCAACGACTGAATTCACAAAATAGAAGTAAGAGCTAAGATATCATAAACAAAGGAAATACTAAAACAAATACAAAGGAAAACACCATAACAGACGCAGCAAAGATCATGGAAATAACCAAGTAATTTGGTAACTAAATAGGAATAGTCATGGAATTTGAACAGATCCCCATTCTGTAGGATTCCGCCCACAACACCGGCCGGATATGCGCCGGAGCATAACCGAGGTCCCATCGCAGAAGCTTCAACAATGTGCATTATTGTACATTACTAGATTTTGGCTAACAGCCCGGTATTTATGGCAATATGTTATGGTATAATTTCCGAGCGAAGTATGTGATATGGCGTGGCGAAATCGATGTAAGATAAATTTTAGTGTATTACAGCATTAATCTTTATAGACCAATCAAATCATCTCCTAAAATAGACTTTTGAAGAATGGTAAGTGCATTCGATTTGCAATTTTCCTAAATATAATATCGAAAAGAAAAAAATGATTCATAAGAATTAGCTACCGATGTCAAAGTTAATGGAGCAACTAAACATAATATGTAATGTGACAGACTTGTCAAAACTACACAAACGTGAGATAGCATTGATATGACAAGTAGGCAGTCGAAGATTTGTCTCCGACCATGACTAATCCCCTAACATGATGCAACATACTATATTTCTTTCAATTTCAAAAACACGGGTGGATTTGTTAACGCCACGTTTTGGCAAACTTCCCAAACTCGGTCGTGTTGCTCTTACAGCGGTATAAGCAGAACTCCAAGTACAATGCACTGTAAGACAAGGTCCTCGTTATGAGGATCAGGTTGCATCTGGCATGACGCCCACATCAAGTAATTTTAATGTGATGTTATCATTTTTGTGACATGAAGGTGAAGATACATCAGGATTTAAAAGGTTCTCGATAGCTATTTGTTTCTCAGAATTGTCACAAAGATTCACAAATGTAGCATATTTGTAAATCTTTATTACAAAGCCGCAGACAGCCTTGGATAAAAGAGTTGCTTGGCAAACACACTTAAAGGTTTAATTAAGGCTTTCTGAAATAATCTTTAATATTTAAAGCAGTTTTGTTGGCACGGATAAGCCAAACTTTTGAAACATAGGTAAAAGGGCAAAAAGTATGGAATGTGCTACTTTGAGAGAATCACATCCTCTGTAATGAATACCAATACAGCACGTCTAAGGAACTACGAATACATTAAATGTAAGCCCACCTCCTAGGTCCGTAAACAATCTTCGGACATCACACACAACACCGGCTAAAGACATAAATAATTCCGTGTAATCCGGTTCGCGAATGGTTTGACGCTGCGACCGGCGATGGCGGCTATTTGCGAACTTCCGGGGGCGTGCCACTAGCAGTTCAATAGCAAGAACACGACACGAGTGTACTATGAGTTATGAGGGATCTGTCAAATGTGCTTCAAGGAAATGGTATAAAAGACGAATCAGATAATTTTATTGACAACTAAAGAACTCCTAAAAATTTGCGATTTTATACAAATAATAAGACGAGAAATTAAAACCTTAAGCGGGACCTAAATCTAAAATATTTTTAGACTTCATACTAGTAAAAACTCCAACTGAACGTTAAATTTGTCGAGAAAGTCAAACTAATGGTAATCTTCATAAATCTGTCTAGCACAAAAATATTTCATTATTTCCTATCGACTGTCGAGAACGCGGCATTAAAACAAGATGTTCAAATAAAGCAACCGACACAGCGAAAAAACAGTTCAGATCTTAATTTACTCCAAGAATATGAGTAACCAGAGTTTTGTAAATAATTTGGGCGCGAGTCAGACTAGGCTAGACGTTGAAAACAGTCAACTAGTCAAAATGAGATACGACTGTGAGGAATGACGAGCTGCGATACATTTAGACTGCGTTCATGCTGAAAGAATTCCAGTTGGAACTGTTGGTCGTGTAATAGAACATAATTAGCTTTATGCTTAGTATTCATGTCATAAAAGTTTTTTTATGGTACGAGGAAGTTATTTTGTTGCGTTTCCATAAATTGTTTTTTACATCATTTTGTTAAGACAGACATGAAGAAACTATAGGTATTCAAACAAATAAATTAAATTAGCTCAAATGACATAAATGAAACCAAAGACTTGCTTATCACAAACTACGTTAGAACTTGAGTTTACTTCATCCACACAGAATTTGATAAGTTGAGGGTTTTACAGAGTAACTTTAATATAAAAACTCCTTTCAACATCGCATCATATGGGAATCGTCAAGATCACTCTTAATTTTTACAAGAAATGCTAATCGACCCATTTCCTTCATTTCGTCTATTTGAACCAAACTGATGTTACACAAATTACAATATTTCAAAATTTAGACCAAATTTTTCGTTTACCCTCAATCTTTTATATCCTGTACAAAAGCACTTTCATCTAAAGTAGGTGCTTTTAAAAGTGTTTACTCGTTTAAATCAGCGTTTGCTAAAATGTTTGCGTCTTCAACGGCATTGGATTGTCCAATAACAATTGTAAGATATCAGGAAACAATTTGGCCTACATTCGTTTGATTACTATTTAGATTTTTACAAAATTAGGAAGGTGAAGAATTTATATCGCGTTATACGCTATTCCATTTATTGCTCCATTTATTTTATTTATATCATCACACATTATTATTAATTTATCAAGACGCTACGCTATTTCTAATGTAACTTATCCATCAACTTCGCAGACGAAAAAGAGAGACACGAGGTCAGCATCAAAGTCTGTAATCAATTTTACTTCTTTGCGAATACACGCAAGGATCGTAAAGCCGTGTACGACTGTGCCGTACGTTACTATTACGCGTTTCATGACCTACACCATGTTAATTAACATACCAAGCATATTTACTTATTATGGGATCATTGTGAATTCCTTTCAGCCAGTGGTCCTCAGCATTCAAATGTATTTATAATTTATTAAAATGCAGTGTAAACTTATAAACTAATTACAATTTTCCATAAATCTGTAAAAGCAGTTTGACTGTGGGATTTAGCATACTATTTACCGAATAGTTATGAAATGATGGATTTCATTATTTTATTGTTTCTCTATTTCATCTTGTGAAACATCACAGTTGGCTTTATAATCAAAACAAAAACTATCAAAACATACTAATTTACCGAATATTGTTACGGTAATGTTTATTTTTTAGTATTTTGAGGTAGTAGATATAACTTCCAGTATTAACATCGATACGTAACAAATATCTAAAGAACTTCCAGTCGACCTAACTTTGAGCACCACTGCTACAACGGTTACGTCACTTGGACTGTAAAAACGCAGTAAAATGGCCGCCATTACATTAGTAGAACGGTGATTTCTGCCAAAACAGATGCTAGTAAACATCATAACGAGGGTCGGGATATCGTGAGGCGAACTTAGCGAACGGTAAAGACGGTTGTATTAAGGAGAAAAGGTAGAAATGGCTTATACGTTCCTACATAAAATAGATAAGATGCAAGTATTGTCTGTTCTAACATAAAGGTTTATCGAAGAGACAACCTGATCGATATTACTACAGGTGCCCACTGTGGGGCACAGATCTCTTCCTTTTATACCCTACTTATAATTTCCAAGACTATTAGGGCTTAGCTACAAGATAGATTGTAGGAGGCCTATGTTCAGCAGTGAAGCGCGATAGGCTGATATAATAATAAAGGCGGAATAACTTTAAAAACTTTGGCGTCAATATTGAGGACATTATAATGACGGGGTTCGATAAAATTTTATGACTGATTGAAAAAATCATTTTGGTCTTGACATAACATGAGAACACCCTAATACCTGTCTAATCGCTTTTAAAAAAACATAAATGAAGTAAGGAAACGCCAAATATCTTCATCTCATTTAATTACACCATCTCCACGGTATCTACAGTGCAAACATTACAAGGCAAACATTACAGTTCCACGCCTTCACCCCTCGGCTCCAAATGGTCATTATTGGAGAGAAGGGAAAACTTCCGCATCTTAATTAAATAAACTTGGAGAGGCTGGGATGATGCTGGGTTGAAGATTTTATAGGCTCATATCGATTAGGGTGCCTATAAAACCTTAGCGTGTAGATTAAATGATCTTAACGACGACTTAAAAATGATTGTCATTTTAAACTCTCTCTTACTGTTTTTTTTTTTTGTTTTTCAAAGCAAACCTAATATTTACTTTTATTTTAAATACAAAATTTAGTTGAAAATCCTATTTTAAGTAATCGTTAGAAACAAAAACATTCGTAGCTCCGAAACCCATAGGGTCAAACCCAGTGGGGAACCCAGAGAATTAACTAATGGAAACACAGATAAAATAATAGATTCTAAAAAAATCCATAAATGCCAAAACAACATCCGTTACATAAGTTTCCAACACCCGCATAAAACAATGGATACAAGTTAACCTGTTAACATGACAATGTAAATATGATTTATCTCGGAAAGGCGTTTGGACCGGAACATCCAATTACGTAACACGTGTCCGCCTGTCCAACGGCTGCAACAGCGGAATACTAAGCGAACGAAACTAGTTCAATATCAAGTGACCTTGGGGAACAACTTATATATGTAAAGTGAATAAAAGAAATCGCGTTATGTGAGCGGTCATACGGTCTCAATGCTTTGAAGCACTTGGAAAAACGTTTTGGTTGGAAAAAAATAAGGATTGCATTTAAAGGAATCGAAAAATCACTCAGGTGGTTTAGGTCCTTGCTGACCTACGCTAATCATGATAGGCCACCATATTTCTGAAAATTCTAATGATTAAAACTGACCAAGCCTATGGTGGCCCATCGCTGGACATAAAGCAATGGTAACAGTTAAGTGCTACATTTATACGATACACAACATTTGTACCTAACACGTTTCACCCGAAATTGGAGTCAACAAATACTTAAACCACAAATCAATTAACAGAAGCACGTGACCTTTTAACCCACACAGTCTCCCCTCGAGCCTTGGCAAACATTTCCATATATAATATGAACGGTGAGCGCCTGTCTGTCTGTGACTTCTATTAAATTAAAGAACGCTCGTCCTCCTGTCCAGCAACTACGCCGGAATACTAACTAGTCTATAAGTCCGTCACGCAGTAATATAATCCTTGAAATTCTCTTTTATTTTAATGTAAGCAATGTTAAAGTGTTTCTTTATAAATGGTTTACGTTCTTAAGTAGACCAGGTACCGAGTACTAAGGCGGAATAATATTTTATTGACGGATACTTTTGTAACTCCAGAAATCATGGAGATTGGTTGCTAAGATGTTTTAAATAGGGTGAAAATTGAGTAAATTAAGTTCCATCAGCAAAAAAGCTTCTGAGTCAAGAGTTTTTTCGGTTTTGTGTTCGTGTAATACTTAATTATAAATACAGCTCTATCTCAAACGTTTCCATTCAGCACCACATACGGAAAACACAATAATCATCCCCTCAAGGTCATCGTGAACAAAACGGGTATCCACGAGAGCGATGAGCAGTGAATACAAACGAGAGAAAGTGATCGGCACGTAGCGCGCGACCTTCAGCAGATGGAAGGAATGGGGCTGCTTTCAACCAGGAATTAATATTAATAGGCCGAGCGAGGATGTTGATGGGAAATAAAACTGAAACATATGAATATACTGCTAACGGCCTAATATACTTGTTAGTGTCCGAAAAGATCATTTATAGAAGCTAAATGCGAAAAGCAGGAGGTGTAAGTAAATTCTAAAAGCTTCTGAATTATTTTTCTTTAATCTAACTTGATCCTTTTAAAGTCCTAGTTTTGAGTGTTTCTTTAACATCAAGAACAATATGAAGTGGGGATTTTTACTTAAATTAAAATTTTCTTCACTATTTTTATTACTTATTTGTAATCGGAGGAAAGCCACCCTTATATTTTTTAACCTATTTAACCTTAATATATTGTTTGAATAACGATCATTAAAATGAGGTCACAATTGCACCCCAAATACAATGTTCAGTCAACCTGCACACTGTATTAATTAAGCTGTGTTATTCGCGACTCATTGCCTTATCAGCGCCCGTGGGTGACGACTGGGTGCAACCGATAGTCGCTATAGTGATTGTTTACTAATCCATTTATCAATGTATGCGGATAGCAACATGCAATTAACAATAAAAATGTATCAGCACAAAAATTTCACATTTTTTTGCAACTTTTGTACGATATTTTTGAAAAGTTGAGCCTGTATTGGATAACAATGGTACAAAACTTGCAAGATAGGTGATTATATCTCGAGACTACAAACGGTTGAGTCGTTTTTATTCGCCCTAATGCCAATTTCCGACCGTTGAAAACTTACACTTATTTAAAAATCCCTTCGTTCGCAATTAATTATAAGAACAATGTAAGCGTTCTTTTACAGTATTTCAGTGAGACTGGTGTCATTGTTAAAGCGAGACGCTGATATAACTAGTATAGTTCTCTATCTCGGTTTGACATAAGCACTAGCCAACATTCAAAAGCTCATAGTACCGGCATCGGTAATGTGCCGAACGTCCTTCACTTACCCCCTTATACAAATAAGCTACATAATACTACAATTTGAGACAAACAGCAGAATTTCACCGAATCATAAAAATGGTAATGTTTTCTCTGAAAAACGATTGCTTTAAACATATTCTGTGAAAGTAGAGCTTGGCTGCAGCATAAATGAAGATTTGTGATCGTAATTATTGTTCTGGGAATTCCCATATTGTGGGTGGAATCTATAATTTCAATTGAAAATTGCACGAAAATGAATAGAAGAAAAATATTTAACCCAAATTGATATTAGCTTAATCACAACGCACTCAAATACTAGCTGCTAAATATAATTGTACTACGAGTAAAACAGCCTCTATTTCAATATCAGTCACCAAAAAAAAATACACAAAAAACAAGTTAGAAACTTATCATCACATAACTAAACCTAACGTATAAAAAAATCAATCACGACAGTGACAGTGACAGTAACATATAAAAAAATCAATCGCGGTTTCTGGTAGACATACCAGAAACCGCGAACACTAATAATTGTACAGAGCCCTTCGAAACCACTGAACTTATGAAAGAGAAACAACTCTACATCACATAGAGCGCTGTCTCGTTCCCACAGCAATAACATTAAGACATGGTTGTAGGCCCTCAGATCGATAGCAGTACAGTCGAATACAGTGTATATTGTACATGTATATACAGTTTCGTGGTATCATAAATATTAACGGCAGTTGGGGAGGGCCGCGGGCCATGGCTATGGAATAAACGTTGGTGCATCGATCATGTGGCTGCCGTGTGCAGTTTTCTGTGAAGCGTTTTATGGTGGTTATCGTTGGTGATATATTTGTATATTATTAACCGATTTAAGCTTTATCACATAAGCCTATCATGTCATAATGATTGTTGATATGTGAAGAGAAAGATGCTCCAATTCTGAAGGCTACGACAATCTTCGATGTACAAGTAAAGAATAAATAACATCAACCTTTCAAACTTGACATCGATGAGAGATCGTTGTCTCGAATTTACTAAAACAAAAATTCATGGCAACTCGTTGTATCTACACTCGTATAGCTATAGAAGGTACAGTCATTAACGGAAGACGATTAACAAAAATACCGAAATGCCAAAACTTAAAAAAAACGTTCTAAATTATTCCGTAAGATTTAACTAGGATTCTGGTACTCAATTCTGGATTAACCCCAGTCACAAGTAAAAGTATTTGATTGTATTCAGAGTGAATAAGCAGTGTTAAAAAGAGACGCAACTCTACGCGTTGTAGAGCACTGTCACTGTTCCACTACGGCTTACTTTCAGATTGAGCGATAGGCCCTAACAGTAAAAGTGTAGATGAACTTTAGATGCTGACTGTAAAGAACATACTATGTTCTCCGTTACATAAGATCCACAAACATATTCGTACACAAACATCCACATACAACAAAAACAATTCGGGATTGAGAAGCGAGGAAGCGGTGGGAAAACATCCGGGGACGATATTATCCCTCATTGATATATACGCAGCCATGTTATGTACTTGAACAATATTATGTGCCCATGGTCGTAATATAGTAATGTTGAAGAAATTGTCTTACCGTGTACTTGAGTAATGACTGGGAGAAGTATATAATTTAAAAAATACGAGTTTTACCCGTTTTATTTTCAAGGCTAAACCTAAGGCCTCTGACCTGATTTGAATAAAACTTGCCACAGTAACTAGCTCTGAACCTTAAAAAAGTCACATTTGGAGAGATATAAGCGCCAAAAGGTGGTCAAAAGAGAATTCTGTTGAAAATGAAGGTTTAGAATATCTACGAAATACATTGATCTTTATTCATTGCTTTACGTACATACGGCAGGAAAAATGCTATAGTATTATCTGTTCTTCAAAGACATGACATGATTATAAATGAATGCAAAATATAACCCTAGCGGCAAGAAAAAGCCTTTCTAGACAACGGCATCTGCACCGGAGCTGCGGTTTCTTGACTCACAGCCGGTGCCCGTGACCTTGACCTCAAGAGCGATATTTTCCGGGATAATCCACGGGTCCCAAGGTCGAACAGTTCGTTCTGTTTTATTGCAAATTGGTTTGTTTACATACAGCAGTTGACTATGATTTAGTAGACGGTGTGTCTGCGAGCTTTTGATTGTTGATCCGAATAACGTTTTTGATTTATGGATATAGTTTTAGTTTTACGAATAGAATTAGTTTGTGAATAAATATTGGGTAAGTTAAGGATAAAATAGAAAGACAAGTAAAAAGTTTCGTTAGAACATAATTATTCGTTCAGAATCTTATACACTCACATCTTTTTGCCCTCAACCCCTTCCGAAACCATAATACCATCAACTTCTACTGGATTCCGCCGAACTTACTGGATAACACTCATCCACAGTGAAACCTACACAATGACGTCATAAACACAAAATGTAGGTCTATAAATACCTGGACTACTTGTGTGTTTCACACGTTCATATATTCTAATTGTCGGCGACATCACAGACGCTTACTTCGCTGTAGGACCCTCAGAGCCGCGCTAACAAGGGTCGGAGTGCCTCCCTCCAGCCACTAGCTCAGGGCTCCAACACTCTGTCCCTCGCGAGAATGAGTACGACCTATTTGGAAGCACCGTGTGAGAAGTAAAGGTCAAGAGCGTTTGTGAAAATTGTAGGAGAACGCGAACATTACGTAAACTTACATGAAAAATACGAAAGTTTTGCAAGGCAATTACAATGTCGCTTAACTTACAAAAAAACACAGAGCTTAATTTAACAACTTTCTTAAGATTTGCCGCATACTATTTTAAAAGCTAAGTTATTCCAGTTACGTTGTCTTACTATGGAACCCAATCTATTCAAATAAGTTAGAAGGTTATTATGCAATATGAATTTGTAATCAAAGCAGCGAGATCCAGAAGCAAGACTGGCAAAAATCAGCTTGACGGCTTACGAGATTCAATCCTCAATAAAAAGATTAGCTTAACCAATAACTTCTTAACCTACTAAATATTTAGCTTATACAATTACATCAGATAATCCCAAATTCCATTTCCATAGCCCTCTAGTACTTAGGGGTCAGTTGTACATAAATACGCAACCAAAACCTACACCAACACAACTGGCACGCGCTACAGACCGCGGCGCGTATCTGCAGGATGCGATAGCCGCATCCAGCCATCCACAGTCGATAACTGTACATTTCACTCGCGAATCTGACACTAGTGTCTAGATTTGAACCAACCATTCTCGTTTTTTAAATTAAAGATATTTTTTTCAACTAAATAAAAGAACATTACGTCTATCAGACTATCATTTTAGATGTAAAATATAAAAAAAATGTGATATCAATTACGTAAAAAATTAACTCTTTGTATTGTGATATTATTTTCTTGATCCATTGATCAAATTGCGATTAGGCTTTTGGAGGCTCGATACTTATGGAAACTAAAATAAGTTTAAATTAGCATTAGCATTAAGTTTAAATTAGCATTTGCAAGGCTAAATGCAACTATAAGATATGAAATTTTATGTTGTTTATCTAAATTGTCGACATTATTGGACAAATTCTCCATTTAACTTTAAACGATTTAAAACCACAAGACAGCATCGCAAAATAAATTCCTATTCAAAATCTATTTTACACCTTCCTAAAAAACCTTCAAAATTCTAAAAATAGCAAACACCAGCCAGAAAATTCTGTCCAAATATTTCCATAATCAGACAGCTGTCATCTCGCACGGCTCACGAGACGTGTACGAGTAGTAAAGCGCGCACCTGGCGCCAGGCTCGCTCGCTTCACATATAAAACTATAAACAATAGGCATCTGACACTTTACGGCCGATAAACACGTCTTCTGATCACAAACAACACATACGTAAACATTAAGACGAAAGGGCGCTAGTTTTTAAATATGACACAATGCAAAATAATTTCAGAAGGTTCGCTTAAAAAGCTACGCTGTTCTGCGTCTACTTTTATTTCGTTATTCTTGCTTAGCCATGTTACCTTTATATATTTTAGATTTCTATAGATATTATCATTGTTAACGATGACATCTAATAATTTAACAACTAGCCTGTTTGTGTCTCGATAAGAAACACACTTTCAGCTAAATCGTTCAGAAATTGATGTCGCCATAAATTATAGAAACTTACAAAATGATACTTCTGTAAATTCTTGCAACTTATAAATATGAAAAGTGTTGCCAAATTTAGAGTAAAACTCAACAGTAATATGAATTTATAGCGCTGACCTTAAAAGTTAAAAGTTTCGCAGACAATAAGGATGCCAGTCTAATGAATGTTTATTAACTCACAAAAATAATAACATTATTAACAACGACTTCGAGAAGGAATAATTTTGAAGTTCTTTTGTTTTACCGTAAGAAACTTTTAGTACGAGAAGAGAAGTTGGTCAAAGTTATATCATAAGGTTTTATCTAAGTTGGTGTGTTTGTTTCGTTCAAGGTTTCGTTAAAAACGTTTGGAACAGATCATAATGTGGTCCATAGCTTGTAATGGGTGTTCCAGTAACGGCGCTGTTGGCTAATAAAAGATATGTTGTGAGCGGAAAAATCGAGTTAGCAGTTTTCACCGTGTCAGCTCATGATTAAGGACTTCGGTTAGGTCAATACTCAATACTTTATTGCTTCCATAATGTAGTTACAGGTGGTAATTTTAAGTACAATGATCAATTATGGACCCCGTAGGGCACAGCATTATGGTAGGAGAGAGGAAGAGCTCTGTTTTATAATTTATTAGTTATTTATTTCGCTTTTTAACGGGTCGGAAACTATTCGGACTATCCTGATAAATATCCCTGAGTAAACAGCTAATAAATAAAAAAATAAAATCATTACGATGCAGCGATGCTACATAGTCTGGAACATTTATGAGAATTTTAAAAGTTAAGTAGTTTTTTTTTATCTGTGGTATATGGACTTAAACCCCATACATTTAAATCCGTTTAGGCATTTAGATGGAATAGAGAAACTCATAATGCTACACTATATGAGCACTGAAAACATAAGACATTTCGGCAGTCGTGGAAAGAGGCGCGTGTATTCGAGCGCGAGTGATAAATGAAACTGCTACATTCATATTCAGATATTTTCTTGGATACCCTTGAACTTAAGTGTTAGTAAAAAATTGTCTCTTGGAGTCGATTTTGAGTGTGCTACATAGCAATGAAACCGGTAAAGTCGGAATTGAAAACCTACATTTATGACAGTATCAAGTTTACCAGTGTTTACCGATGCAGTTGCTAAACCTCATTTTTTTAACAATATTTCATATTTGTAACAACAGCACATACCTACAAATAATCTGTGAAAATTTTAATTGCTTAGCTGTCATAGAGTGTCCGACAGGAGCCTTAGTGATGAGGTCACAGTTTTGCACAGACTAACTCGCAAATTGCTTCTGAAACAGCCCAAAAATGTAATTGTACGGCTAAGGCATGAAGGTCCGACTCCGTATCAAAACAAAAGCCGGACAAGTCTATGGAAAGGTTCCGGGACAATTTGTTAATTAAATCGGACAGGGGGAGGTCCATTCGCGTCCAAATATAACAGCTAACATCTATTATTTACGACTGAACTCTTGTTTTTATTGCGATACCTTTTAACGTTTTTTTTTTAATAAATTAAATATTGTATTGTATTGAAGGATTTCTTCACGTTTAAATTAAATAATCAAAAGCAGTTTCATTTTGGTATAATTCTCCGAACACAATAAATTATATTTTGTAGGTAATGAAAATTGTGTTGTAAATAGTATAAAAGAACCAGATACAGCAATTAAAAACTTAATAACTTCTCCTTTGTAGAATTACTGATAAGATGATGTAATATACACAAACGAATCGTTCAAAATAATATAACTGTTGTCTTGAGAAAAAAGGGCATTTAATTACTTAATAAAGCAATAGTATCACGTAAAGTAATTATTTTTGTTAACATTCACTGACGGGAAACTTGCGTTTTTTTATTGAAAATTTCTTTTAAGAGAAATCAAAACAACAAAACGAAAAAATCTTTTAGGATAATCTTGACGTTCTCAATAAAAAGTATCTCTATGAAGACAAACAGGAGGCTATGCAAATGTTTTGCAAGCGACGCGCGATGCCCGCTAAATATAGGAGGGTGTGTCGTAACGGGCAAACAGATCGGACGTAAAAAAAATGTTTACTTTATACGCCGGGATCGAAGGGAAGTGTATTAAACAGGTTTGTGTTTATGTACCCTTGAATTACACAATTAGTATTGTGACTTGTGATGTTGAATGGGGATTCGAATTCTATACGAACCAATCAAACTATAGGTTCTGAAATCAGGGTAATATAGAGTTGGGATAGTTATTAAGTGTACAGGTGTAAAGATTAATATATGTAAAACATAGGAATTTGCACGGAATTTGCTAATATGTTATGCTCATTACTTGCCTGTACATTCCAAGCATTTTCCCCTGCCATGGAACATACATAGGGCAGTCGTTTTTGTACAGTTTAATTTCAGCCGTTGTTTTTGTTAAAGCGCTGGAATCCTCATGGACTCCCCGCATTGAGGATACGGGCAGTATCAGACGAAACTACTACTAGCTACTTAACTTGCTATCTCAAACTAAACCGCCGTACAAAGTCTCCCGCATTTGGTCGGGTGGGTGGCAAAGCCTAGCAATTCATCTCGAGTTTTATATCATACAACATTTTAGGTACATCCTGAAATTAAATCTTCTTCCTTTTACGTGTATGTATCTTATTAAATACCTGTACATTTCTTATACGTAGGTACTGTAAGATGTTGGCGCGATAACGGCGCCCATTGTACGATCGCTTTCATTTTTACGTTCGTTTCGTTTGTTATTCAAATGGATACAATAAACAGGGCATTCCTATTATATTTGAGCACCGAGTTCGAGTAGACGCAGAACATAAAGTGGCGGTTTAAGGAAATTTGTTTCGAGGGAAATATGAATACAAGATCAGTAGGGTATAAGTTGATGTATAGAT
This sequence comes from Trichoplusia ni, assembly GCF_003590095.1. Lineage (NCBI taxonomy): Eukaryota > Metazoa > Arthropoda > Insecta > Lepidoptera > Noctuidae > Trichoplusia > Trichoplusia ni. The sequence goes on from NC_039503.1 coordinate 108,806, forward strand.
TCAGATCTCAAGAAAACATGTAAATATATGACTCCCCGGTGATAGGCCCTTTCCATATGATTATAGGAGGAATGAGCATTGATCACTGCTCTTGCGTCACAGTAAGTTAAGTAAGAGCTTAAGGCTCAATACGGATACTCAGGTTAATGTCTGTCCCAGTCATGAAGCGGGGATGAATGATGCCTTATCTCATTTTTCGTCATTGATTTTATTTATAACTGAAAACAAACTGAAATTTTAAAATACATATAACACAAAATAATAAGGAAATATACAAAAAAGACCGACTAGAAAATACAGATAAATATTATCCGTCATCCCATAAAGCGAATAGCAATAACGAAGTCACTTCACGACCCAAGCATTCTTAGATAGAACATCAAAACTAAATTCAAGTAATACCCCAAGACGAAGATAATTCGCGGAAATTCCCTATCAAAACCAGTCAAGGGCAGTGTCATGACAACTGTCCCTGTACTATGAGGTTATAAATTAAAACTGTCTGTATTGCGCAAGTGAGAAAGCGCTCTATATTACGTAGTTTTGTCTCGCTACCGCAAGGGAAACATTTCTACTTTAAGATCGGATAGTAAGCGGGCAAGGATTCTAAAACAATGCAAATCGTCTTTAGATCGGATTCGCCAAAGTTTTTGAATTATTGCTGACGAGTTATTAATCAGTGAGGTAGTTGGGTAGACGCAGGACAGCGACGGGTAGGACCTGAGATGGGGGGGGAGTCGTCTCCCTAAAGCCATTATTACGAAATCGGAAAGTCATTTAGATTCGACAAGTTTCGTATTGTATTATGATGGATTCGCGTTTATCTGTCTGGAAAGCCAGATGTCGAGGTTTACCTTGAAGTTATTAGGAGACAGGTACGGTCAGCAACAAAAATCTGTAATATCGGTGATGGACATGTTTTCAGTATAATTTCAGTGTTTAACATGCTTCGTTCCAAGAGTCCCAATTCAAATTTTGTTGTTTTTTCTAATTTTATGTTTTATTTTTATCGTTGCATAATAGGTTTGAAACGTTCCCGTCGTTGCAAATCTAGTCGGCTTATCAAACCGACATAGACTTAAGTTACAGAATATACATAAGAGGAAAATAGTAATAATTGGAGCTTACTTCTCTCTTCAACTTGAATACAAAAAATGCAAATAGTCTGATAGAAATATGCATCTATTTAATATTGAAACGCGCTACTTCATCTCGTTACCTTATCTTGTTAGTCGCGAACAATTAGCTGCACTCTTTAAGTAATGCGACTACAGAAAAATGTAGAGTTTAACACTTTAGAACTTTATTAATACATTATTACTCAAATAGAGAGTGTTTTAAAGCTCAATATTCATTCGCAACTCTCTCAGACGCTATAGTTGCCTCTCACGTGAACTGCGAATAATATTTCAGAACGAGCGCGTCGTAAATATGAAACGCGGCGTTGCCTTTAAACTTTACTGCATTGTTTGACTGCATCCAAATTAGCTAGCAGACTACGCTATAAAATTAGGCAGTATTTACTTTGGTAATAAAACGTGATTATACAATATTTCGAGGCAATTTATATCGCTTACTATGAATATATGTGGTATTACAAACTCAATTTATACTAATCATCCCAATATTATAAGGGCGTAACACGGTAAGTATGTATGTTGGCTCCCCGAGCACAAACTGCTTGACCTTGTTTTAATCAATTTTAGTATGGATGTAACTAAGACTCTGGCTGGACTGACAAGCTGCATTTCATCCGTGATTGCCGCTGTGGGCTACAAGTACCTTGGTACAATTAAATTTTATTTTAACTTAAGGCAATCTAAAAAGATTTATGAATAATCCAAATTACCGACATGAGAAAGCATGTGGCTAAGCTATAACCGCATAAGTGATTCGATCACAGGTTAAGCTATGCTTGACGCGGTTGGTCCGTAGATGGGTGACCATCTTTGTCATAACGAGTTCCTCCGTGTTTCGGAAGGCAAGTTAAATGGTGGATCCCGGCTGTTATTCCTACATCTTTGACAGTCGTTACAGGTAGTCAGAAGCTTGAAAAAGTCTGACAGCCAGTCTAACCAAGGGGTATCGTGTTGCCCAAGTAACTGGGTTAAGGAGGTCAGATAGGCAGTCGCTCCTTGTAAAACACTGGTACTTAGCTGAAACCGGTTGGACTGGTAGCCGACCCCAACATAGTTGGGAAAAGGCTAGGCCAATGAAAAAAAGAAAGCATGTGTGAAGACCCGCCACCTAGTCTACATATTGTCTTGGTTAATACGCAGTAGAGCAAGGCTAAGGCGCGCCTTTCCGAAGCCTGCACCACGTCACTATACTACGCCACCATAAACAATATCATTTAAAAGCTGCGTCGTTTGTAACACGCACGTTGTGTTTACATTGTCATATTATCTATGGTATATAGGGGGAAATCTATCATGATTTTGAGGTGATGGTCTCTGTTATTCGGCTTTCGATGTAAGTTTTGTCGAATTTATTAGAACTTGTTTTTATGGAAAATCAAGACTATGTTGTACTTTATTCTTAACATCAAAATATGATGTTAAATTGGCAGATGCAAGAGCTGGATTTTAAAACGACCCGAACGAAAGAAAATAAATACCGGAACATAATTAATGTTTAAGTAATTCTTTTTTGTTTAGTCAGAAAGGAAATGTCTAATTCAGCGCAATCAAAAAAATACTTTTGCAGAACGTTTTAATAATGCGCGATAACAATTTATTACGAAATCAAAACCAACGTGAAAATGTGCGGTAACAATTAATGGCTTTATATTTCAACCCGACATAGTCATAATTGGAAGGCATCCAAAGATATCATTCTGACTCTGAAGTCTTGAAAAATGAAAGTAAAAACTAGATTGACTGGAACTTATTTACTCTAGAATCACTTCTTCAAAATCTTGAAATCCTAAAACCTATAAAATACCTAACCACCACCATTATCCATTATAAAAATGACAATAAAGAATCAACTTCAGATTGTAATTGTGCATTTAACAAATAAATAATAATTATAACCATTGAAATTAGGACAATCACGGTTTTCACAACCTACATCATACAACACAGACTTACAAATATAAAACATGTAGATATGACACAATTCCTCGCGAAACCGTGAACATTTAACAGCACACAGGTACAGTATACCTCTATGGGAGACAAAGTCTGTTTCCCGTGGTGACGTCATTTGATTCTCAATGCCAACCGACTTCCCCTCGGTTCCGCGGCGGGACAATATGGCAATGCTACGAGTTCTATCTGGTGCCTGTCAACTAACTTGTGACGTACAATGGTGGGAGCTTGTTAGGTTATTGTGGGGGTGTATGAATAAATATGGTTGAGTGTGTATCTCTTGTATGTTCTTTGAATTTTGGGTAAATTAAACGGCTGTTATACATGTAGGCAGGTAGCGAATATCAAGCAGGGGTGAGACTTTTGTTTGCTTCCTAAAATTGTTATTTTAGTCAATAAATTATCAGGTTTTCTATGGTCTTGTTAACACTAGCATAGACGTCAAAGAAGCAGACCCTGGCAAAGCTTTCTGAATGACTTGATTTTTAGAACTGATGACAAACAAGTAGCTTTAGTACCTTTGCTCAACAGTAAGATCTTTTAGATATATTAAATGTAATCAGTGTTAGCGATCACAGAAGTTTGTTTCCAGCATATTGTTTCCAGCTAACTACTTTTTAAAATGTAAGTAAACCTCAGTCGTCCCATTGCTAAAAAGCTCACTACCTTCTTCCTACCTATATAAAATTCAGCGCGCGTCTATTTATTCATAAGTCTAGAGGCGCTGATTAAAATGACAAAAGCACGCGCACGCGATGTCACTCATAAACAGCTGCTATTTGTTCCGCAATCACGTGTACCACCTACATCGTTTAAATATTATTATATTATTTATATTTTTACACGTTATAGAGCTTTCACTAAATACGTGTTAATTAAACCAAATAGGGTTAATGAACAACAGACGCACTGTGTTTTGTTCCATCGATTATTGAAATGACAGGTAAGCTGCTACTTAACTGTCACTTTAGTGAGCGCAGCAAATAAGTATTGTTCTTTTTGCTTTACTCACGCCTTTTTGGGGCTCGAAGGACAATTGTGAATTCTACGGATACGTAGAAGAATATTTATGTTACACTTAGCTACTTAAATAGCTTAATTAAATAGCTCCTAGGATACATTAGTGAATTTTAAGGCGACCTCAAATATTCAGGGTCAGCCAATTTACATCTTGAAGTGATAGAAACCATGAAACTCAACGGAAACTATAACTGATTGACGGTTCAGTATACGAAAAGCAGTTTACTAAGCGTAGTTGAAACAAGAAGTACGATCTGATATTTTTGTGATAGAAATGTAACCTCACTTAAAATAACACAAACCAAAAAAGACAGCGATACAAACTACCCCAAAAGAAAAACATTTTTCCATCAGAATAAGCATCCCATAAACCACTTCCCAGGACCCTATAGGTCCATTTAATATATCACTATAGTTTTGTTTACATGGCTCTCACTACGTCAGGATAAACGTCGGCAAGGGCGCGCCGATTTACCCTTGTTTATTGTACATTGCGTAGTTACGACGCTCGTTACTGTAATGCTAGTTTGTTGTTATGAGGTAATAGCGCAATGTATATCGTACTTATAGTTGTGTGGTTAACTCCGATATTTATTAGGTAAAGCGACTGAAGCTTTTTTGTATATGAAGGAACTTTTTGTTAAGCGACACTAGGTAGTATTTTCCAGCTTAGTTTGTTGAGAAAATCCCTTAAATTGTTTTGTTTACGATACATTGAGTAGTTTGGCGGTTTTTTAGGTAAAGCCGGTTTAGTAGTATAAGATGATAGCGTAATGAATGAGTAAGGTCAAAATATCTTTTTTAGGTAGATTTTTCTTTGCTAAAATGATTTTAGGTCTTTGTTTCCTTTTCTAAGATAGGAGAAAATTCGAGAGCTAGTATCAAATGTAGCAAAAATGGATTAAATAGAAGAGTACTTTCAAATGAATGATGGAGCTTTCAAATTAAAGTATTTTTGACCCTGTGAATTGTCATTTTAATAAGCGCATATTGCCAAAACCTACACCTATTCCGCGTACCTAAAAAAAACGTTTTTACATTCCATACATAATGCAGTAGCAATAACTTGAATTTCCCAACATGGTGACCTTTCAAGTCATCCAGTGTGCCAAAACGGTATGAAAGAATTTAAACTATAAGACAAAGTATCTGCATTGACGTAACATTTAAAAGTACTAAGTATTGACGTACGAATATAAACGAAATTAATTTCGAGAGGAGAATCAACGAATTGGTAATACAATTGGGGCAGAGGCTGATTCGGTCGTAAAATTAAAATATATGCATTGATAATGTGTATATTTTATTGCAGATTGCCGAAATTTTGAAAATAATGATGATTTTCTCTAGTTTTCTCCCAAATCGATCCGTAATTCCTTTAGGTAAAAAAAATCGAGTTTACACCACCAAAAACACAAGCAGAAAATATACAATTAAAAACCCCTTAACAAAAGTCGGTCAGGCTTTCAGAAACCTGGAGTAAAACATGTGGAAAACTTTGAAAAACTATTTGAAATTCTTTCGTAAATAATAAAATGGATGACTAACGTGGATGTTCAGTTTCACATGCAATATCGATCGGTAATATCGTAGGGGAGTATACAGTTACATAACTTATTAGAAGACCTATCTATACTGATATAATAAAGCGGTAAAGTTTATGACGTCATCTCTGGATCTACCGAAACGATTTTCACAACTGTTATCAACAGAAAGCCGCGTTATTTATAAGTGTCTTTTAATTTTTTCTCCTCAAAAATTATAAGAAAAAAACTCAACATAAAAGAATGGGTAAGTGTTGTTATTTGCTCTATTATTATTACACCAAAAAATACCGCCAGTCAAAATGACACGGGACCTTTAGACAAATTACATTTGTCTGTTAGCGCTGGAAGACTTTTCCCAAAGTACAGTGTTAAGAAAAATTAGATGATCAAATCAGAAATTATCAGTCAGAAGTACAACCAACACAAGCAGTGGTTAGCTGTCTGACTGTTGTACCGGAGGTCTTAGGCTCGATTCCCGCGCGATATTTTTATTATATCTGGATGGCTAGAAATGTATTTATCAGTTCTCTACTAATCATAATAAAAGCTTTGCTTAGTTTGAAACTAGATGGCATAGTGTGAAAATTGTGGAATATTATTATTATTTCTCACTTTGATCATCTACTTTTGCCGTTGACTGTACTAAACTGACAGGTCTAAGCCACAGAGGAATTTAATTCTTATACATTTAACGATTTCCATTTGTTTTCTCTTCTTACGAGATATACATAATGCTTGGAGTTTTTTATAGAGTTTAACGAGTTAAATGATACAATTGTATCGCAATTGAACTATCAATACAATTGGACTCTTGAAATTAATGTTTGTTACGTATGTATGATTGGCGATATACATGCTTTAGCTTTTTGGTTTTCTTTTTGTCGATTTGATTTTAGGTTTGATAGTAACTATCGTGAGAATGATTCATTATTAAATGATGTAGCAGTTTACTCACGCGTATTTATCAGGGGTGCCCGACTAGTTTCGGACCCAACCCCGGAGTCCTTAATCATGAGCAGACGCGGCGGGATTGCGAGTCGAACTGATTTCAGGTTTGTACATTCGAAACATTACTAGTATTGTAATATGTCCAAAAACTTCACCTACCCGAAATACTTAATAATGCAAATTATTTTGATTGAAAACGAACAATAATATTTATTATTAAATTGATATTCTTTTTTGTATACAACAATGGAATTCTCTGAGATATTTATACAGTTTTTATACTAATATATTACGCATTGCAAAGCAAATTGGTCTTTATCAATATTTTTATTAAAATTCTGATAAGTATGAAATACCAAACAATTTGTATGTTTACTGATATTAAATAAATTGTTTCTAGAACTATTCGGTCTAGAATTTGCCTCGATATATCACTATACATTTAGTATATACACATAGTTCGGCTTTCTACTACACTAAAACTTTGAAGAATTCTGGTTATGACATACAAAAGCACAATAAAAGAGATTTTTTGATTCGGCAAAACAAGCCTTAATGCTAGCTAGTTAAGAACCATTTTTGAATTAACATAATATTTAATATGAAAAACTAAAATTCTGATTTCATAAAGGAGTTTTGAATAGCTAAAACATACGTTAATAATATAGACGTCATCGTATATTTGCACTAACTAATAAAATTCACAAATTACGAGCGACCATTATTGACCTTTTTTATCATCAGTTGATAAACGCACTCAAAATTACTTAGGCGTCCAAATTGGATGTCAAATTACAATACTTATGGAGCGTGTATCAAACACAGCTTATATTCTTACCGTTACATAAAGTACCAAAAATATGACCACAAAAAACTTAAAACACTTCACGAAAAAAGAAAAAAAAACACTTTCCACCAATCAACAAACAAAAATTCAAAATACGAATGCATTCAAATAAACACTAATGTTTTGACATTCGAAACACAAAAATTTAAAATGAAACTTAAAAATTCTTTAACGGTATAAAGAACCAATAATTCGTTTTTCAAATCAAATTCGGGGGGAATTCGTTAGTAAATTCGCGGGAGTTTCGGTTTTCGGTGTGATTTTCGCGCGTCTAGTTAGATACGTCCGTTCGGCGCGCGATCGTCGCCGATACTTCAGAGCTTTCAGTTTCAGGCGGGGGATGGAACGCTTTGTGTTGGCGTCAAGCGTTTACAGCGCTTTTGAATTAGGTAATAGCTTTGTTTGTGATTAAGCTGAGGTTTCATTGTTTATTTTATGTACGTATAGTTGTTGTGTAGTTTTCTTTGTATTTTAAATCTAGGGTATCCATTCTTGTACTGTTAAGTCGTTAATTGTCCGTCCTAAATAATAATTATTTAAAAAACATGTATTTTATAATTAAAAGACCTTAGAAAAATCTTTTTTCTCCGGAGTAGTATAGCTTTGACTCAAACAAAATATTTAAGCATTTGCGTTGATTTAAAAAAAAACATTGCTTGCATTGGTTTCGTTTAAATTTTCATTGAAATTTGAAAAAAAGTAACAAATAATATGAATTTTAATTATTGCTGATTGTATGTGTATGATCGATGGTTTCCTTTTCATACGAATAGAGTATGTTTCATCTTATTCTCACCTGAAAAATCATTAACCAGGCCTATAAGAATCAGAATCAGATATTTATTTGTATAGAATGTAGGTATTACAAAAAGCTGGTAACATAAGTTTAAGGGTCCTTGTACATTGGTATTTGGCCTAGTACTATCTGTAGTGTAATGATGACTTAACAAATTACTCTATTCCGATCACCAAAGTCGGTTAAATAAGTTAAGTGTATTTTATAGTGGGGCGGAGATAAACCGTATCTGCGCACAACGAGTAACTAATTGCAATGTTCGATAATACTATCGGGGGTTCAAGGACGAGCTTTTTGATAGGTCCAACGTTTTAATTTCAACCTAATTATTCTTTTGACAGCTGGATACTAAATGGATTAATAGAAAGTGATATAAAAGTATGAAGGCGTTCTACCGTTTTCTATTAAACTTTCAGTTATTAAGGCTCCACTGTCTGTCCATACACATTTCTGTCGCCAGGCTGTATGTCATGAACTGAAATTAGCTCGATAGCTTTTTACAGATGATATAAAGTTGTCGCCGCTGATGTTAAGCAAAGGACAGTAAGGTCATAAAATTGATGGGCAACCATTTTATGCCACTTTAGCCTATTTGTACGACTCGCTATTTGTAGTGCGTCTCGCTCTTAACCAATTTTAAAATCTCATACTGTCTACACACTTAAACGTATACATTTCCAATACATAGCCATATAAGACCATCTTCAAAAAAACTTTACCTTATATTGTCTTACAACGAAGAACATCAATAAAGTTGTAAAATTGTTATCAAGCGACGCACACTGGGGCAAGCTGTATGAAGGCGATGCCCAAAATTGAATTTCTAAAATGAGGGTATTTCAAGAAACTTATGACAAAACATCAAAGTTCGATATATTTCGCATCACATAGCATTGATATTATCCATCCAAAGGTTATCAGTTCGCTAATATATTGCCACAAAGTTGATAGAATTGATAGTTGTTGCATTTGCACTATTTCGTCTGCGTGATTCAAGTGTACATAACTTCACTGTTATTGAAGTTATCCAAAAACTAAAATATGTCCAGTGAAGATCAAGGTCAGTACTATTATAAATAAAAGTCAAATAGGGCAAAAGTATTATATAATATTAGTAAATAACAATATATTTATTTTATTGTATTTTATAATTAAAGTAATGATATTTTAATTTTGCGCGAAGTTCTTTTGAAATGAATTAGTGTTATGTATAATACAAACCTTCATTTTTAAGAAACCAAACGCAATAGTGAAAGAACTTTGCGCAAATTCAAAATATTGCTTTCAATGCTATAACAGGCGCATAAGTATTTTTTTAATTATTTTCAGATATGTCGAAAAACGTCATTATCAGTAGAAAAACTTTAGTAGAAGTATTTTTTAAGAGTAAATATAAATCATTTGATAGTAAATTTAAAGAAATAATAGATTTTGTTGCTTCCCAAACGAATTGTCCTACGCAATCTCGTACAGATTTAACTTTACAACTGCGTAACTTCAAGCGACAATTTAACACGAAATGGTTACTACACGGTAAACATAGAGAAAGACTATTCGCTAATGAAAAGACTTGGTTGGATGGAAGTTGTAAATTTACACGTTTTGTAGTCATAAACTCAGGAAGGCCCACTTCAAATTTTAGTGACTCTAGCGAAAATTCAAAACGCAGAAAAACATCTAGTCTGCGTGCTGAGATGGATGCAGATTTTTTAACTTATGCAGCACAAATGAAGCTAAGGTCCTCAGGTAGAACCACAGAAGCACAAGTTATTAAAAAAATGTCAGTATGTCCCAAATACGCAAAAGACTGTTTTGACATATCTACCGAAATAAAGGTCAAGAAAATATCACCGCGGGAAGCACTTTCATTACTAATTGAGGCTCAACTATCTCGTAAACAATATGAAATTATCAGAAACTACGCTAAAGATATTTTTCCATCTTACAAGTTGGTGCAGGCAGAAAAGGCTCTTTGCTATCCGAAAGACGTTCAGGTTACAGAAACTGAAGCTGTCGTGCCCCTTCAGTCGTTGCTTGATCACACTGCCACTCGTCTGATACATTCACAAAAAAGTGTTCTTCTTACGCAGTCAATAAGCTCTTCGGATAAAATTGTATTGCATACGAAATGGGGTTTTGACGGAAGCTCCAGTCATACCCAATACAAACAAAAGTTTATTTCGGAGACTGCTGACGACAAATATATGTTTTTAAGTAGTCTCGTTCCATTAAGACTTTCGTATGAGAAAAATGATAGCACAGTTGTTTTGTGGCAAAATCCAAAGCCTTCTTCATCACGATTTTGTCGGCCGATAAGTCTCCAGTATCGTAAAGAAACTGATGAATTAGTCAAAGCAAAAAAACAAGACATTGATCAACAAGTTGAAAATTTGTCACCAACAAAGATTAAAGTGAATGAGAATGTATATGAAGTTGTGCATAAGGCTATTTTTACAATGGTGGATGGTAAATTATGTAATGCCCTCTCAGATACGAAATCTACATTGAAGTGTTATTTATGTAATGCCACCTCTAAAGAATTTAATAATTTAAATACTGTTCTGCAAAAACCCGTCAAAAATGATTTCATATCGTTTGGTTTATCAGTCTTACATTGCTGGATACGATTGTTTGAATTTTTTTTGCACCTTTCTTATAAATTACCCATTCAGGAGTGGCGTGTGAATAAAGAAAACAAAGAGACAGTAGAACAAAATAAAAAACGAATTCAGACTGAGTTTAGAAAACAACTATCCCTTATTGTAGACAAACCAAAACCTGGCTTTGGCAACAGCAATGACGGGAATGTGGCACGTATTTTCTTCCAAAACTTTGAAAAGTCAGCCGCGATAACACAGATTGATTCGCAGCTTATAAAACGATTCTACATAATATTGCAAACGATATCAAGTGGGTTTAAAATAAATTCACACAAGTTTCAAACATTTTGTCATGAAACTGCTTCTCTTTACGTAAGTCTGTATCCATGGATGCCAATGACACCTACAGTCCACAAACTTTTAATACATGGCCCTGAAATTGTTACCCAAGCTTTGTTGCCGATTGGTCAACTCAGTGAAGAAGCCCAGGAGTCTAGAAATAAGGATTTTAAAACGTACCGAGAACGTTTTAGTCGAAAAACATCCAGAACTGAAAATCTCATAGACATCATGAATCGCTTGTTCATATCCTCAGACCCCATCTTAAGCCTGATGCGCAAAGTGCCTAAAATGAAACGAAAACCCTTCGATCCGGAGGTTATTGAGATGTTAGAAGAAGAATAAAGGTTAATCATTAAGTTTATTACACTACTAACATTTTGGGTATTGCTTCCATATAGCTTGCCCCAGTGTGCGACGGTGAGACGATTAATAATTCTTATAAAATATTAGCCGTGGACGATGCCGCGTCCCGAGGGAGCCCTAATAGAAATTGACGTCTTAACGAACAAATTGAACCCGAGTTTGTATTGATCATGAACGTTCAAACTGAACGTCAATCGCTGTTTGTAATTTTGGATGGTTTTCTATAAGACAGGTAAAGTTTTACGGGGAATTGAATTCGATGTCTTTTTTATTAATTTTCTTTATTTGATTTATGAGAGTTAAGAGTCTGCAGTGCTAGGGCTACACTTGTCATGTATAGATATTTTAGACACCTGGTTGTATTATATTTTAGTTTGAAAAATAAACTTAAAAAATATGTAAATTAGAGGATATAGTATGTTACAAACAAGGTTTTTCCTACTAAAAGATGTCATTTTAAAGATATTACACTTTTATGGAAAATCGAAAAAAAAGCGAAAGTAACATAAGTTATTATTTTTTTAATTTCATCCTGTCACACTAGACGTTAAAATAGCATATAACAAAGAAAATGAGTCTGAAAATGAAACTCGTAGAGCAAAGCCCTAAAGCATTAACGTTATGATTGTTAAGTTGTTTGTAGAGCACTAGAAATAGAATCGGTGCCTATTCGCGGTCGCAACTGACGCAAATCGAAACCGATTTCCTATGACATTAACTTTTAAATGTCATTCAAATACCATGATATCGTAAAACAAGACTGTTGGTTAGGTGTAACTTGGATAGCACTATGTAAGGCGTATAGCGGTCATAGCGGTGTCTTGCTTGCACAATGACAATCGTTTTACTTTGGAAGGCCGTGGTACAGGGTTTGGACTGACGTATTAAACCAGGCTGGATATAATTGATAGTGTGATAGGTTATATCTATTATTTGTTTGATCGATATTGGCAGGTGCATTTGATATAGGTTTTCCAGAACCTTAGCTATTTCCAGAAATGTTTATTTAAAATTAACAGTCGTATCAGAATTGTATTTCTTAAATTAATATTTGTAATAGTTTATGTTATAAAGAGAAGCACGATCCCTCAGAAAAAAACATACATAATTTTGAATTTGGAACAAAACATAACATAGTTTTTTTGGCGACCTAATAAAAAATAAAGTCTCTTTAAAGCCAGTGTCATCGACCGCTTCAGAACTGATACACTTATCTAATTTTCACTGGACAATACAGATTTCCTTATTTTTATAACTCTTTTTACTAGTAGGGGCCATAAGCAATGAATATTTAGATAACATCTCTGAAGCCTATAGTTAACCTCTGTAATCCTCAGAGAAATGAACCCGACGCGGTTACTGTACGGGTGTAGGAAGCGGGATAACAATCCCCGAAGCAATTAGTCACCGATAACATATTCATATGTATAAGCTGTTACTGAGGACGCGCATTTGTTAAACCCACTTCAAGATGCTGATGAAATAACACATAGAAATAGTTTTTACGTGTATTTAGATAAAGTTCTAATTTAAATGACGTTTACTCAATTAAGCACGTTTTCAGACGTGAAAATTGACTCTGAACAGAGTTGTCTGTCTCAGAGCAAGTAAGACAATCTTCACTGCTTTTTAGGAGTCTAGTTGTGGAGAAGAAATGCCGCACTAATCTCCTTAGTATGAAAAAATCTTAGCTGAATAGGTTCAACAATTAACACAAACTCCACAAGTGAAAATTTAAAAAGAAATTGTTAGAATATAGCGTTATGCACTGACAGATGAGGTTGGTGTTATTCTTAATTTCTATAAAACAAATTAGTCATAATTTTGTTTTAAAATATAACATCAGTGAAGCTTTCTTCAACCCAGATTTCATCCATCACATTTCTCAAAACTCAAAACAAGTCTTCATCAAATCATTTATCAGACTAGACCGAATAAAAATTAAAGCACTCAACTACTTAAGCATTTGAGGAAAGTAAATTGTTGTAACAGAAAATCTATCGCATCTCAGAGCATGATAAACTAGTATTCACAAATACGCGTCCACACTACAGAGAAATGAACCGGAACAATCCTATTTATAACTGTAGTAACCAAATTAACTAGGTCTGCCAGACACTTTGATTGTGTAACTGTTATTGTGTTTTCAAATGTCATATTATGCTGGTCGTGTTAGGAAGTAGAGTTTGCCCGAACGTTTTGATTCGTCTTGAATAATAAATTAAGCGTTTTGGATTTATTATGAGATGTGATACGATGTTGTCTGTTATACTGGAATAGAACTTGTGATTTGTCGGTGTGAGAATGGTTTTTTGGGTTCCGCATAGAAAGGGTAAAAACGTCACAAAGTCACCAGGTCACTATCACAAGAACTATAATAACTAGACAGTAACAGTTGAAACTAACATAGATGGATTATTTAAGCAAAGGTTGCTACGGCCGAAAACTTCATGCGTGAATAGATTTTATGGGAAATTTGTTTTTCCTTAGCCTATTCTACGGTATCCTCACTGTCCGACGGTCATATTTGTAGTTTACTTTGTGTTTTGATCCATTTGGATCACAATCATATTATTATTTGTCACAACTGGACCGTAGTAGGTCAGCTACATTCATATTACCAATTTTGGGTTCTGTTCACCTTTCGTAGGTATATTAAGGTCAGCTTCCAGTCTTAGAGGATTCACCGGAATATCGTATATTACGTGGACAAAGTATCTTTTCGTTCCTTGCAACCTATTGTAGGTCGACCGAGTCTTTTATAAAGCTAGGCTTAACGTTCATTATGCCGTTCGCCGGATTATACTTGGGCAAAAAACTCATCTATTTTTGTCTAGTCTGGTCCAGTCAATGCCTACGATGACATTAATTTCATAGATATGTTCAACTAGCTTTTGCCCGCGACTTCGTTCGCGTGGAACAGTGACTTCCGGCAGATTTTTGGTTTTACTCACATAGTTCCCGATCTCGCGGGATTTTTGAGAAGTTCCCGCTTCCGCAGAATTTTTGGGATAAAAACTATCCTATGTCCAACCAAATGCGTGTAACGAAACCATAGCGCGATCTATTTCGATCCCAACGCCATCTATCGACCATAGTGACAACTCGGATTATTTATCTATACTCCGTTCGGGCATTTTCTTTGTACTAAAAGTAGTATTATATTTTTTATATGTTATTTTATTATTTTTTTCATACCTTTTTACTATTTATTTACTTTTTTCCGATGAATTAAAACAACATGAACCGAACTCGTGTAACGATCGACACCATTGCGCGTAGTACTAATAGAATTATCTATACTCCGTTAGAGCATTTTCTTTGTAGTAAAACTTTTATTATATTAATATTATTTTTTTTACACCTTTTTACTGTTTATTTACATTTTTCTGATGGATTTTCCGATGAATTAAAACAATAACATGAAGCGAACACGTGTAATAACACCATTGCGCGATTAACGCCATCTATCTACGGAGCATAGGAACAGCTCGACATTTGACCAATAGATGGCACTATTATATAGT
This sequence comes from Trichoplusia ni, assembly GCF_003590095.1. Taxonomy (NCBI): domain Eukaryota; kingdom Metazoa; phylum Arthropoda; class Insecta; order Lepidoptera; family Noctuidae; genus Trichoplusia; species Trichoplusia ni. The sequence continues at coordinate 123,888 of NC_039503.1, forward strand.
ATGTCCGTAATAAATTTTATTTTTTATTTTTATTTTTTGTAATAAAAACTATCCTATGTCCTTTCTCAAGTTTGAAACTATGTCTGTACCAAATTTCACACAAATCGGTTCAGTAGTTTAGGCGTGAAGAAAAGACAGACAGACAGACAGAAAGACAGACAGACAGACAGACAGAGTTACTTTCGCATTTATAATATTAGTTTGGATAAAACATCTTGTTTCTAAAGAAAATACACAACTGTTCGAACTCCTTTATTATTGTGATTATGCCGTTGCATCAGCTCATTATGCAGGATTTCGTCATTGAATTCGAAACTATTCCCATAAATACACGTGAATGTAAATATTTTTCAAACTTTGCCATACGTATGTTAGACATGCTACGTGGATATCAAAAATCATTTTTAATAACCAAATACTAAATTATATTATTACATTGTGGAAGAGAGATGCCGCCCTACACCTTTAAGTACGCTATCACGCTTCCACCAATTGCAAGAATACTTTCAGACGTCACAGTAAACACCCATCACATTTATCACTCCAAAAAAAATATATACAGACTTGCTTTAATTACAACAGTGAATATGTTAATAACACATTGCAGTGATCACGCAACGAGTTAAAACAACGTTACGTATAATATTATTGCAGTTACGTTGCTAACGTAGTTTTTGTTCGCGTTCGAATTGTATTGTAAATCAGTTTACATCGGATTTAGATCAATCAAGCTAATTTTATGTTTGTTTGATTATAAGTTAAAAGGAATTAATGTTACGCCTATTTTGAGAGCACTCGGTTTAGTTATAACGTCAGATATGTAAATTACTGAAAGCGTTTTCTTAAAAAGAAAGCGCGCTAATCAAATCCTTAAGAAAAGCAGTTGTGGACGGCTCTAGTATTAAGCAGATCTTTCTAAACTTTGCGCGAATTTCTCAACATTTATATAAGTTGAGAACAAAACGTTAAGCACCAAACATACTAGAATAACAAATTAATTATCACCATCGTTATTCACATGGATCCAATATAAATGTGGTTTTCTTTCATGTCTATATTAACAAATAAATATATGAATATGAATATGAACATTTCTTTAGGCGGTCATACAATGAATAAATACATAATTCAGCTCGATAAACATGTAAGATGTTACTTTCTAACATATTTGTGTTATTCTACGTATGCCTGCGTATACCCGCATATAGAAGAATCGTGACATAACGATAAAATTATGAAAAATAATTATTCACTAAAATAATTTTCAAGAAAATGCATATCGCATTTGTGTTTTAACTTAGGAGAACCCGTTTACACCGTATTACAATAAAATAACCGTGATAACGCAACGCAACTACCACTTAACTATAAAATCAAGTTTCAATGTTGTTGGCGAGAGATGGCGCTCTCACATTCACAATTGCCTTCCAGTACTAAGACACGTTTCAGCTGAAATATAAATACATGAATATATACGTACTATAATATAAAGTGACTTACCTATGACTGAGGCAGTGAGCGTCTGGTCCCAGGGCGGCTCATCCTCGGCCTTGCGAAAACTTCTCTCCACTGTTGTAACAAATAAGCAAACAATAAATTATTAAAGACCAATATTTAATAGGTTTGTAACGGGATATCAAAAATTTAAAACAATAGACCAGATTTGAGTGTTCTTGCTGTTCAGGGCTGAATTTTCATTTAGAATTGAAAACTAAAAAATGAAAAATGGGATAATCATATGCAAAAATAATATTTCTAATCCGATTATTACTTCTAGAGATAATTGCAATCTTTTATATAAGTAATATTGATTTGACTTAGGCTTTGAAAATTCAACAGTTGTTGGATGCTATGCTATTTTGTTTTATTTTAAATGAAACAAAACCGTTACTTATTACCTCTTTAAACTTGATTAGAACTCATAGACCGATATTAATTTATGGTTACATATAGGTAACGGAAAGAAAACAGTGGAAATATCTGACGGACATAAGCAATTAAATAAAGGTAGTGAAATATACATGTCCCGGTAAAAAATAAATATGGAATTGTTTAATGTTAAATATAATTACAATTAAGGATAAGCTAGTCAGGAAACGTTATACCGGTCAGTTACGTATGAACTAACACTGGTATCGGTCGAGGATTTTTAATTGTGAAATAGTTTTGAGACGTGTGAAATAAAAAGAGGCAGGCTGTTATTGCCTTGAGAGAGGTGGATAGGAAAAAAAGTCTGAGGCTGGTCAGAGTCGTGCGGAGCATATGTGAGCAATCCCGTGTCTCTAGCTTTGTCAGAAGAAGAGTCGCGAGGGTATTTAAGTCTGTGGGAGCCCGACAAATCCCCAATACGTGATGTCGACGTAGGTTGAAGTCGTTACCGTATTACCAAAAAAAGGCATTGCCTTGTACTGGGACCAGAATAACAATAATTACCATTAACATAAACTGTTATTATAATTATTGTTATTCTGGTCCCAATACGCAGGAACTGGGCGACTTAGCATCGTTTAGTAGTTTGTATCTACTTAAGTTAGTTGTTGCATGCCTGATGTCCCATTTGGGGGGTATGGAGGTAGATATTCTCTGCTAGACGCAATATCTCAGTTTAGCATAAAATTATCAATAAGTTCTCTGCGTGGTGGACCTGTGTCCTCATGCAAGCTCTTAAAAAAATCTGGTTTCCTTCCTTGAAGGCGTTCTATGTATTCAAAGAAATACAAAGTGTCGTCATTATTTATCTAATGGTTATGACATGTTTATCATAAGAGAATTAAGAGTTATATTTGTAGTAAAATAAAGTACAAAAATAAAATACATACTGTTGAGAAAATTCCCCGCACTCGCCTTCCTCGATTTCTTTTCGTTTGTGTCTAAATCTGTAAAAAAATATATTAGGTCAATTTACTGTGATTTTTGAAAAAGTTTGGTGCATATGTGCTATTGCCTACGAATGATCTTTTTCTACTTTATCAGTGAATCGTATTTTTATCTTCAAAATACATAGACATGTCAAATCATGTCTACGATATCCTAATTGCTACGAGATCATGTTTGCTACCAATACCCAGTCATCTATGAATACCCTGATTGCTGCTAATATGAAATTTGCTCCGATATCACATTTGCTACGAATTTCCAACATCCTACGAATTTCAAGTTACCTTGTTATTAAATACCCAATTTATAACGAATACCCGGGTTGCTAGAATCCCAGTTCCCTAGAAATACACCGTTGGCTTCGAATATACTATTTGCTATAAATGTATTTGTGTATTTCCAATGTGCTATGAATTTTAAGTTCGCTATGAATTTCCGAATAGCTACAAATATCCACTATAAATGTCAACCCGACTTGTCTACGAATGTCCAACTAGCTACGAATGTCAAGTTTGAAACTTATATTCAGTTCGCTACACGAACGTTGGATGATTATCACTACCGAAAGTTTCACAGATATGTTTGTATGTCAGAATGTGTAGACTCACTGTTGGGCTGGTTGTTGGCGTGTATCCGCTCCATGAACCGCGAGATCCGGTTGTTGTGATGCTCGCCGTCCAGGCAGCAGCCCTCCTCCACGGCGCGCGCGCAGCCGCGGTGGACGCGCAGCTTGCAGTCTGGCACAATAGGGTTAACGTTATACGTAGTATAATAGGCTATTGGTAGGAGGAACAGCCAGTGCATAGGGTACTTTCCAACGCCATTGCGAGTGAGGGACTGTGGGATGAGGTTATCGACTATATAGTCAAGAAAGGATCACTCAGATTTTACCCAAACGTTTTTTTTTACATAGGTTTTAAAGCTTTGTTTTAAAGCATGGCGTTTAAAGTGCATTTTGCTTAAACAGCTCGACATTCAAAATTACTTGCAAGTGTACTACTATCAGTCTTTGCATTCGTTTCAATATATTAATGATTGCTAGATGTACAAGTACCTGTACAGACGTAGGCCTGCGGCGCGAGGCCCCAGATGATGTGGTCGCAGTGGTGGCAGTGCGCCACCGCCGTCAGCGCCTGCAGCTGCAGGTGGTGGCCGCGGACCACGAACTGCACAATACAGACAGATACGTTACAGATACACTTATGTTATAATTACTTCTTATCTCTCCTTTTTCACGGCTATTTTTCATTCCGTTGCAAGTTAACCCTAAGATGCTCTCTTAGGGTTAACACGTTATATTCCAAAACGGTTCACATCTGTCAACCGTTTTCGAATATAACTCTATTGCAACGATTATCGAACTTGATGGTCACTGCAAAATGTAACGCATGCATGCTACGAATATCTATGTACATACAATTGCTTCATTGGCTACGAGTGTATGAAGAGTTTCTAAACACATTTCTGTTGTATTTCAGGATCCGAACTTGATACCATTTTGGCGAACTCACGCATCATTTATATTGATAGAATTCTAAAGAATTTTACACAATAAGACGTGACGGTATAATAGATACTCACAGGCTGTGGGTGCTGCTTCGTGATTTGCTTGACCCTCTGCTTGTAAAGCTTGTCTCGTTGTAAGAAGGAAGCGCGCGATCCGCCCACCGCCGCCGCCACTGACGCCGGCCTGTGCAAACAAACTTATAGGTAATTTATATTGCATTGCCTTGATATATCTGGTATAAGGGAAGAATGAATCTTAGATGATTCCGGCCGGTAAGAGTAAAGGGCGGAAGGTAGTAAAATCAATACTTAGCTCTGTTTCTGTGTCTATGTTTATTTGAAGAATATCCTGATCATCATCTAATCAGTCACCAATCATCATCATCATCAAAGCTCTAGCTTTCGATTATTACCGAAGAGTTCGGAAATAAAAATGTCATTAAATTCCATGTTTGTTTGTTTACTTTTAAGAGTTTTATCCTTATTGCAAGAATGCCATCAAAACTTAAGATGCTAACTAATGTTAAGTAACTAATTAAGTGAACGAGCCTCAATTTTATACAATTTAAACTCAGCTGTTTACAAGGAGTCTTTTTCATTTACAAATATTACAAAACAATGACATCAGGTTTGATAGTATTAGTTTGAACACAGTTTCCTCAATACGTTAAAGGAAATAAATTATGCACTTGTTATGGCTACACGAATGTAATTTGCATTTATTTTTAAGTATGACACAAAGGCCAAAATTGTATAGGTCAGCAATTATTCTAATTGTTTTGCAGTTTAAAGTTATCTAATAGAAGTAAGTTTTAGGTAGAAAGTTACTGTTGTCGGTGGTGTAGTTAATATTATTAATAAAAAAGGTTTACATAGACCTCTACATAAACAAATAAACTAGGAGAAAATTACGCTAATTATTTACATTATTTTATGAAAGTAACTTTAAATTATAGCTCTAATCATTGATACTATTTTCGATAATCTTTAATTTTCGTTTAACAAGATTCTTAGCATTCCACCTAGCAACTAAATATCAATAATCAAAGCGTACGCATACAATACACACTCACTTAGTGACATACATTTTCTTTTTACTCTTTTTCTTAGGGGACTGCCACCATCGCCTCCTAACCTCCAAGGCCTCCTTCTCACTGATTTCTATATTCACCATTGTATTTTCAATTCACAACTTTGTCCAAATCCACTCACATTTAGGCACACAACACGAATACTAAGTCCAAACCTGGGCCCACTTACGGTGATAGGACAAGAATACCAAGCTTAAATTTACTGACTGTTGGTCATAGAACTGAAATATTAAGCCCACATTATCTAACCGTTGCACGAATAACTAAGTCACGAAGGCCACAAGTGGGCATAAAAAGCAATATCCAAATTGGTCACTTGGTCACTGTGTTCGTAGACACAGGATACGTCCGCCTCAAATAAATAACTAATTGAACTAAATATAGAATCGGATATTACAAGGAAAATTAATTGAAATAATAATTGCAAGTGATTCACACGTTTTATTTGTTATTCAATGTTTTTAGTATTTGGATTGGGTTTCGATAATTACTGATTAGTTCGTGTAGTAAAAGATAAGTCAGGTTTTATCAGTAAGGAAGGGTTTATAGTAAATAATGTTTTAATCAGATTTTTCTTTATCTTTTAATTGTAATTGAATGGAATTGAAGTGTTGTACTTGTACGATTTTTATGTAGCAAACTGTTTTTTTGTTTATACTGCAATATACCTATATTAATCTCTCCGTGTAATTATAATATTCAAGTTATTACCAAAACGAACTGTCCAAATTTGGTTGATAGGGAAAAACGGCCAAAGTTACGTTGTTAACTTATTATTATTATTAAATTGCTAGCCGTTGCGTGCGACTTCGTCAGCGAGGTAATAAAACAACGTTTTTAAACATATTTAATTATTACTCTGTTTCCATTGATCGTAACGTGAGAGTACAAATACTATAGCCTTTGATTCTCAATAAATGGGTCATTTAACACAGAATTTTGCGACGGACCAGAAGTTCATGAGATTAGCGGGTTCAAAAAAAAGCAAACTCTTCAGCTTTGTAATATTAATATAGATTGTTAACCGTGATTAACATCGCACTCGTAAGCGGCGGGCTTAAAACAGTAAATGGGCAAAATTCACCGCGCTAGTTCTTGAGAATTATCACTAGCATAATATAATCTTAATAGTTGTTTCTGTGTAGAGGGGATAGGGGAGGGAAGGGAGTTGCAGAATCATTGAAGTTAAATGCGATTCTGCGATGCGGTCTTCAACAAAAATCAGGGTGAAGCAAGGGTTCCTTAAAAACGCATTGTTCGTTATGGGTCTTAAGACTCACGGCACATGTTCGGTATTGATATGTTCCAGTCGACTTAACAACACCTACAAGCTGCATGGGGCATGTACTGACCGGCAGTGCAGACACAGCGCGGCGGCGATGAGCGCGGCCAGCAGCGTGCTGTGGGCGTCCCGCGCCTGCGCAGTGGCCGCGCCCGCCGCTGTGGCCGCCCGCAGCGCGCCGCACATCAGCTGCTCCACTACCACTTGCTCCTAGAAAGGGAGAGGGACCATGTCATAAACATCAAACAAAAAAGATTTTCCTACAATACTAAACTTTAAACCCCCTTTAGCTCTGGCCTTGGGAAAAGCGGAGGGAACCTAAAAACACCACCCCAGTATGTCCCCTTGCACACTCACGCGGGGCCGCGGGTGACCAAATTCCCAGCGCCCCCACACCCGCAGCCCCGCACCCGCAGCCCCGCACTAGTGCTGCCCGGTCAGCCCGGGCCTCGCCTCGTGCACGGGGTAGTGAGGTGTTTGCCTACCCCGTGCACCGCCTCAGGGGTACGCGCCTCCACCTCGGGTCCATCGAATATAGGACCCAAGTCCCCAATCCCATCCCTCAACCCAACACAACACCCTCTCACCCCGGGACACCGTCTCTTCCGCGGGTCCCATCACGCGCAAGATGGCGTCTATAGTGGAGCGCCCTTAACAAAACCAAATTGGTTATCGTCCAGATACGATCGCGTCCTTCACAAGTTGCTGACGAAGTAATCTGCGATAACACGCTCAAAAAGTTTGTCCGCATCGTCGAGCTTCCCTTTAGGCAGACTTGCGGACGGCGAGTTTGCCCTCCTCCCACCCCTTGGGGCCTTTTTCTCCATGGGTAGTGTCAGACTCTTACTGACTAAACCAGAACTGCCGTGCTACTTCATGCTTCTATGACGGCAATGCGTGGCAATCCTTCATACACCAACCGCGGGATTTTACCGTCTTGTAGTGTGGGTCGGTAGGTCACTTTCTCGTGTTGTGTGGAGGCCGACGTGTTAAAACCTTCAGCCTCTTCGCCTCATCCATAGCAACGAATGTGGTTCCCCGCTGTGAGTCCTATAACCGTCGCCCAGAACCCTTCAAAGTGGAGGCATCCAGGGACGCGACTTGCCCCTACCTAACGGTCGGGGCGTCCCACGATATTGTGCAGGCCGCGACCTTCTCGGTCCACCAATTCACTCAGTGCCTTGCGGATTATTGGCGGACATGGGGCATGGACGCGTCGCAGATCCAGTCCAAAACCACAGCGAGACCGCTTTGACGTCGATTCCCAAATCCAGGACTGAACTAGACAACTTCTTTGAGTACGTAAAAAGTCCACCCTTCACTCCTCATAAGAACGGATGCGTAGGACGACGCACCCGTCCCCTTCTTGGCCTGTTAGCTGGTAGACGGACAGGCTGCCCTCCCCGCCACCCGCAGGTCCAACCTTACGGTGACACAAACAAAATACTTTGCATATAAACATAACCGTGTAGTACAGTAAGCCTGACCTGCGCCTTGTCGACGTCGCACTTGTCGATGACGCTGTCCTCGGGCCCGTACAGCGTGCCCAGCCCGACCTGCCGCTTCACCTGGAACTCCGTCAGCTGCTGGCTCAGCTCGTCCTTCGCCTTTTGCCGGGCCTTGCGGAACACGTTGCGGAGGAGCTCTTCTTTGTCGTATTCTGGGCGTATACAAACACAATAAAAGACCACATCTTATATACAGTTTTATGTGACAGAGTAGCGTAACCTAAGTTTTGCCAATTAGGTGATTTGTCGAAGTAGACATGAAAGTTCTCGATCAGTGATATCATAGTTTAGGTCAAAACGCGAACAGGCAAAATTTTTGGAATAAAGGTTGTTTGCGCTAATAGTGACAGTTTCATCCAACATTGGTATCATTAATTTTTCAATTTCGAACAGACACAACGCTAAAGTTACTATTTTTTTTTTGTCTACAACTGACAAGTGACGAATCTATTATCATTGTTATCTACTCACCATTGACTAAAATCTGTTCGATCTCATTGGCCATGTTTTCATCGACGCCGCTGAGCTGTAACACCTGAAACAGACGGCAGTGATGAGTCGTCGGCGGGCAGTAGTGTCGTGTAGCGAGTAGCGAGTAGCGCGTGGTGTGCAGTGTGTGTACTGACCGCGCCGGGCACGAGGAAGGCGGAGTGGATCTCGTAGGCCCAGCGCCGCAGCGTGTGCGCCGCCACGCCGCCCGCCGCGCGGTAGCCGTCCGTCAGGACCAGCAGCAGGCACGCGCACGCGCATCTGGGGGGAGGGATACCACAACGTATAGACAATCATATCAAATGGGGCGACGACAAGAAAATATAAAATCATCGTCGGCCTAGCCTTTTCCCAACTATGATGGGGTCGGCTTCCAGTCTAACCGGATTCAGCTAAGTAACGGTGTTTTACAAGGAGCGACATCTGACCTCCTCAACCCAGTTAACTGGGCAACACGAGACTATTTGACTAGACTGGTTGTCAAACTTTAAAAAAAATATAAAATCACTTATTTAATTAGGAAACAGAAATCACTCCAGCTAACTATTCTATACATCTTTATCAGTCATTAATGGTAGTTGAGGCCCAAGTTTAGGAAGGTCGAAGAGGTCAAATAGACAGTTATCCCTTGTAAAGAACTAGTACTTTAACTGGAAGCCGACTCCAACATACTTGATAGAGAAGTCTAGGATGATTATGATTGAGTAGTTGACAGTTTGAATGTTTACTTTTGCTAGTTACTGCCCTTAAGTAATAGATTTTAATTAGAAAACAAATAAATTTACGATATTTACCTCCTTTCTCCCAGTAGCCAGTTGAGCAGTACCGCCGTCCTCGCCTTGGATTCTCTCACGGAACGCAGGTTTGAGAATAAACCCGAGTACGTTGAGTTGTCCTGCATTCAAACAAAACATGTGTAATTTTTTAACTCTTTCATATATTCTGGCATGGTAAAAACTTTAACGACGAGTAGTGCTTAATGATTGAAAGTTCTTTTTCGGAAACAAAAATGGTAATAGTTCTGGTTATATGCTACTTACTGATGCTGGCGAATCATCTTCTTCCATTGATATGATTGCTCTTTGGGGATCCGCACAGGGCTGAAATATGATTAAGATTTTTATAAAAATATGTCGATAAAAAATTGAATACTTTTAACTACGGCAAAATCATTCATCATATTGACGTTATAGCCGTTATATCTATAACGTGCCTATCAAGCAGTTTAATTTTCTATACATGGATTCGTATGCAAGATGTGCAGTTTCGATCCCAACACAGGCAAAGTACCATAATTATTTTTTGCAAATTATAATATGTACTATTTTAATCTAATACACCACTGTCTAATGGTGAAGGAAAACATCGTGAGGAGACCTGTATTACAAATGTTCGAATCGTGTAGGTTGGTGATCGATGCTCAATTTCTTCTCAATATGGGAAGAGACCTGTACCCAGCAGTGGGTCGTACATAGCCTGTCTGAAGTGTCGGTGTTACCTGTGTGTTGGTGTGGTAGGGCGGCGGCGGGGTCCCGGGCGGCGGCGTGTCCCGCTCGCACCAGTCGCGCGCCGCGCCCGGGCTGGGCGGCGGCGCGCGCGACAGGGCGGCCGGGGCCAGGCTTGCTGCTGGACGATATACATATGACTCTTATTATGGTATAGTAACCGGCAAAGATCTTGAGCGCTCGGCACTCGGAACAGTGGGGATCGCTTTGCGCATCGAACACTCATGACAAAATAAAATGCTGATCAAAGATGCATGTAACTGAATCAAAGAACAAATCACTCATGCCGGCTAAGACGCGCTGCACTGCGGGACAATCACTGTAGTCCGCCCCGCGCTACTCTTCATACCGCAAAAGGGGCACAAAAAATCATTTCGGCGCAGGTGAAGGTCAGCGCTCAAGATCCTTGCCGGTAGTTACCGGCAATATGCCCTGTATAGTTATACAGGGCATATTAAACCGTATCGCAATTTTACTCAGAGAAGAAACTTGCGAAGAGACGCCGTGTAAATAACAATCAAACACAACACAAGACAAGTGAAATTATTTAAAATATGAAAACAAAATCACTCAAAAACTAGCGTGATAACTATACCGCATTGAAAACTGACAAAATTAAATGAAGCCTAGACAAAAATAAAACAATCTTTACAAAAATAAGTGAAAGAAACTGATAATTCCCATATGAACTCTCATCACCATATCTCCCCCCCATCTCTTCATACGATCTTCATCATTCCCTTATCCCAATACAGTTTTGGGTTCGGTGCAACGTGTCTTCCTCTTCCAAACTGACGTCTCTTTCTATTGACGTCATCTCACAAGAAACAATCTTTGCATCCATATCGTCTTTTACACAATCCGTCCATCGTTTCCTGATTCCTCGTAAAATGACAATTTACTAAAGTATACTCACATCTAGTCAAGTCGTGGTCCAGCTGCTCGGGCGAGGATCTGCTCCGCATGTGCAGGACAGGAACGCCGGGCCGGCTATCCGTCTGTACGTCCATACGTATTAATAAAGATATCACTAACATTACTATAATGTTGGGACGAAATATTTCTTCACTGTAAAATTTTGCTCAGTAAAAGTCGATTCGTGTTTAATTGAATAAAAATTTGGAAATTTAGGGGATGCTTTTTTTTCAAACAGAATTTAATATTAATATTTGAATACCCAACCAGGAATAATTATGATCCATTCTAAAACCCACAAACATACAGTCATACCTATATAAGACATTCAACCAGCCAATTTTAGTAAACAGATGAAACATTAAAATTATTTTTGTATGAAATATTAATGTAGGCAACATTAGTTAAACCACTGTTTTCTGTCATTAGTTAGCCTGTTAAATCCAATGTTAGTGACATCTGAAATGTTAAACATATTGACATAGAAAATGTACAAAATGTCTTACAAATAAATATTTACAGTGTATATTACATAATATTATTATACTACCTACTTAAAACTATTTGTGTAGTAAGATATTGGAAAGGTGAAGCAGTAAAAAGGGCAAGCTTAGCTATAAGATCAGTGTATGCACATGTACAGCCCGAAAAGAACAATATAAACATACAACTAATTACACTACATCTATAATTTGAGATTTTGGAACAATACTTGAAAAAGTTTATTTTATTGTTTCTATGAATATGATGAATTAAAAAATGAGATGAGGATTTTTGTGAGATAATATTTTTTTGGATAAATTGTTCATTTTCATTGGCTAGATGCGGTGTATAAATTTTTTTTTTCGAAACACATTGTATAAAGCGCGCTCTACATTCGCGCGCGATTCTAACAGCGTTCCCCGCAACGAACGGGGAATGGTGCGAAGCGCGCGCACGTATCCACCTACCGAGCGTTTCGCGGCTTTCGCGGTCGAAGTGTAGAGCTCGCTTAATATACTTCAGTGAATGTTCCAGATCTCCTGTTGTCGTTACCTGCATGACTTGTAGCGGCGGCGGCGGCAGGTTGACTAAGGGGTAGCTCATCTGCATGGCGATGGAGTTGGGCTGCGGCGCGTCCAGCTCGCCGTCCAGCGAGTGCGAGGAGCGGCGCAGCGGGCGCTCGGGGCGCGGGAGGGGGGCGCGCGGCGGGAGGGGCGGCGGGCTGGCCGCGTCCAGGCACGTGGTGGGCTCGGCGGGCTCGGGCCGGGCGCGCGCGCGCAGCCCGCGCAGCGACTGCCCCGTCAGGCTGGACAGCGAGCGCGGCAGCCCGCTCAGGAACCCGCCGCCCGCCGCGCCCGCCTTGCCGCGCGCGCGCCCGCCGCCCGCGCCAGCACCCGCGGGGTACTATCGGGCAGGGCGGGCTCATTGTGGGCTTTGGCATGAGTGCGGCGAGAGGAGCCAGAGGAACGGCGGTGTCAAGCCAAACACAACAAAGTATTTTGACATCATCTCAATTCATAAGATGACAACAACGACAATTTCAAACTGACTACTTATTAAAAAAATATAGATTGATTTACTCTGCAGTAAGATACAATTGACTAACAATTAAGGGAAGTGCATACTTGTAAATAATTCAAGGTAACTTTAAAGTAAATAGACGAAAAAAAAATTAACTATTTCTAGCTTATTTTGGCAAAAAGAACTGTACAAAAAAGAAGATCTTATATTACCTATTATTCAATACAGAAAAACCTCAACACAAGTTGACACAATATTACAGTGAGTATATAATTAATTTAAACCATTCCCTTTGATTGTGAGACGAAAGTTACATTATTATTTGTTCTATTAATCAATTAGAATGTTAATCTTATGTCTTATTCTATGCATACTTGTTTACTTTAACATTTGTCAAATCCTAAATCAATTACACTATTATTTAAAACTGAAGTATTACAAGTACAAAATCTATGATTTCTTTTCTTTTTATATGAAGATACCAGGCACAATATTCATTGATACTTATGTACTAATCACAATCGACATAACATCTGTTTCAGAATTACAAAAAATGACACTCCAAACCATCACAATTATGAAAAGAAACCCTCTTAAACATTGAACAACCTACCCTTAACAGTACATAATTGAATATTATATAACCATACTTAACTTCTATATACAATAAAACATTAACCCTTAAAACGGTACACAGAAAGATTTCAACCTTAAAACTACAGATATAAGAGTCAAAATCGAATCAAGCTAAATATATAAAAAAAAAGTGGAGATATAATAAAAATGCGCATTATACTGGTGTACTAGAGTAGTGACGTCACAATGGTATTATAGACAGGCATGCATAGAAGCAGACGCGAGACAAAACGTGTTACTACCCGGACTCGTCCCGGCAGCCGGTTAGTTAGCCGGTCTGGGAGGGGACTGCTTTACTTGAACACAATTAACTTTTTGGGCGTTAAAAGAGCTAATATTCAAAAGTAAAATTCATTTGTGTATCCCTACTAATATTATAAATGCTAAAGTAACTCTGTCTGTCTGTTACGCTTTCACGTCTATACCACTGAACCGATTTTATTGAAATTTGGAACAGGGATAGAGTTGACCTTGAGAAAGAGCAGAGAATAGTTTCTATCCCGGACTTTTGAAGAGTTCTCTTGGAAACGCGATATAACCGACCTCGACCGGGCGAAAAGCTAGTTTAATATAATTCTTCGTACAAGTAAAGCAGTCCTGCCTCACAGAGCTGCACCATCGCTGTGTTACGACATCATGATGTTTAATACAATGACAGTTTTCACTTTCGCCTCAGACACAGTTGCTATTGCGTTCAGGTAATGTATTGTAGGTATTTTTTTTAATTATTTACAGTTGTATGTAATATTGTGAAGACTTGAGACATGATATTAAGTAAAAATGTTGTGTTCTATTTAAATGCGACTTTATGTTTAGGTGGTAAGGTTTAGTTTTGAGTATCTGGGTAGATGGCGCTATAAAATATTTTTCACCGGCCTTTCATAACCCACGGTTGGGGTAAATGCCTCTATCTAAGCAGAGAAGGACCAAGTATGGAACGTTTTGCATTTCTTCGAACTTAACCGATTCTTTGCTAACTTAACTGTTTGTCAAATCAAATTAATATCACAAAAAGTACTCATAAGTAACAAAAAATACGATTCAAAACTTATGGATACAAATCCATTCGTTGGATCATTTAATAAGGAAGCTATTTTGACAGGATATAACACCATTAGAATACTAACTTTAAATAACAGTAATTTTAGATAACGGATATCCTAACATCATATCTAAGTAAGAAACTTGTATAACCTTGTAAATAACCTTCACTTAGTTTAGTTTTAAATCATATTCTAATATATTCGCCCTCGATATTAGTCTGAATGTATAATGCAACAGAGATATCAAAACATAGTAGGGTCATCTACTTTGGCTTATTGAGAAATATGAAGATACAAAATAAACTAATGAAATCCTTAACTTTTTTGAAGTGAAATTATTATTATTATTATCTTATTAGTTAAACATACAAATAAAAATTAAAATCCATCATCTTCTTTTGAATTGGTGATGTAAACTACCACAGCTTAATAACTCAAACTATCACAGTACAGCAACCATATTACTACTTCCAACAACTTATAATTTCAATAATCTAAGCACAATCTATCATCTATATACATCTAAACAACACATAAACCTGACCGCAACAACATCTACTAACACATAGAATAATAAAAAAGTACAAAAAAAATTACAGTGACAAAATAATTATAAAACTGCAACATAGTTACATTGCCAGTGTAGTGTGTTGGGATATAGACTGTATTGTGTTAGCTATAGGGTTGTGTTTACCTGGCCAGCCATGATCGTGTCGATCTCATGTTGGAGCTTGGAGCAGCGCTGTTCGGCGGACTCGAGTTGCGATTGTTTCCGCACGTCTGGTACTTTAAGGAGTTCACCTGGAAGCATTTATGTTTAACTAAAGTATAATAACGTTAAAGCAGTTATGTACATCAATGAAATCTATTATAGTCAGGGTGGGGATAAGTGAGCGCAAGACTTGTACCAGTAACTTGACAATAAAAATATCACGTGTGTGTCCGTTATGAACATACATTTTGCCTCACCACACACTAATTTCGTCTTTAATTAGTACTCAACGCAATCTTACAGAGCTCTTTTTAAAGGAACTTGACAGCTTAGTAAGCAGGGCATAAAATTTCCTGTGACCGCTCCAATTGATTTCTAGTGATGGTTATCCTTTATTGAGCTCCGTTACTTTCTCCCTATCCATTTAAATATGCTTCTTCTTTCTTGCCTAAACATTCACGGTGATGAATTCATTGCTACCCTTTTAGGTCAATATATTTATAGGCAATAAACCCAGCCTACAAACAAGGTCAGTCTCAAGGCTGAGAACAGATAGCAATCGTTATTATCTAACTAAACCTTTTGTAGACATCTTTATTATATTATTTTTATGAATTAACCTTGCACCTTTATTATTATTTCCCGGTGTCATAGAGTCAGTTAAGAAGATATTAATCTAACATGCATTATTAAACTAGTTAATTGCTTTAACTACTTGATTTCTAGTAAGTAATGCTTTAACTGCTGAGAAATTGAAGAAAAGGTTATTCTGTTTTCATGATTTGATACTAAAAAGTGCTCATCATGTCTTAAAAATGTGTTACCATAACCCCCTCCCCCCCTTATCCCTTTTAGTTCTTTATAAAAAGTACAATTTATTAACGTTTGTTAGCTGCTTAGTTGGAAGGACTGAAAGAGGTAAAGAAGAGTTCGAGACAAGTCGGGTCAGTTATTCAGTCCATGGCGTATTCAGGGAGGGGAGACATCTATTAATCTGCCACTGTTGTGGTGTAAGCAGGCGCATAAATGTTGTTCTTACTTCTTAAATCTCTGATGAACTTCTGTTCCTGTTCGAGCATCAACCGCACCGTGTGGACCTTCGATACTTCTAGTTGTCGTTGTTTCTCCGACTGGAAAATAAAAGATATCATACAGTAGGAAACAAATTGTAGAAATATGTATTCTGCAAAGTGTTTACTTGAGAGACACTGAGCCGTAGTTACAGAACTATTTAGAGAAAAAACAGATGACAAAAAAACTAAACGAAAGTCTTGGGCAGTAATTAAAGCATGAACTATTAAAATCTGGTCAAGTACGAGTCGCTCTCGCGCACTGAGAGGTCCGTGCTAATAGGCTGTAAAAACACAAATCGAATGGGCGAAAAACGCCAAATTTATATGTCATCCAGAAAATTCATGACCGCAGCAACATGCTTTGCCTACTTCATCTAGATCTTTAAAGTTAGGGTTTTTTAAAACATGATATTTTTGAGTATTCAAGTCGAGTCGCAAGATAATAGGCACCTACAAGTCTACATCCTACACTTAGTTCGCCAATGCAATACATCAAGGTCTTGACCAAAGAAGCTGAATTTGCTAATGAGACCTTTGTGCATATTAGCGAAGCTAAGCATGTAATCGGCAGGAGCTGATTACATGCTTAGCTAGACTAGGGGGAGTTACGTGACAATTCTACAACCTGCCAATAGAAAACGCTCGAGTATAGGGAGATGACAGGTCAAAGTCACGTGACTTATCGAAACCAAATGTCATTTTCATGTGGTCGTTATTTATCGACGTTAACAATTGTTGAAATGTCTGGGTTTGGGTGTTAGAAAATAAAGGGAAAATTCCAGTTTGGACTTGACTGCCAAGCCTGTGGACACAGCTGGCTTTGAGGTCGTGTTTCACAGTATTTGTGCACTATCACATGATTTTTGTGTGACGACAATTGAATTACGGCCTCGGAACGAGTGTTATGTAAAGAGTAATATTTCTATACAATCGATGCAAATTGACTTGTAAACGCAGTATCGGAATATTTAGGAGAATGTAGAAGAAGGTAAAAGAGGTAATACATCCATTGCTCTGGGATACAAACGAGAGTTGTAAATTTCGATTGCACGGATAGCCATAGCTAGTGGTATGGGTCACCTCGCACGCAATCCCACTATTCGTGGCGCGACATTAGGATAAGTATTTTTGTGATTCAAGCCTGTTCTGAGCTATTGTGTCTTTGTATTATACTGCAAATTTCTTTGCCATTTTTATTAACATTACACAAATCAGCTGATCAGTACAAGTTTCACAAGCCCGCGACCTTGCGCACGCGCACGGCTTCGCATTGATTGCATTTCTCGCACTGATAACGTACTGAGGTTACCAATGCACTCACTGAATTTAAACTTTAATTTTAATTAGTTAATATTTTGATTGTTTCCTGACGTTTCATGATTGTTGCAGAATCGTTTTGTTTTTTTTTTTTTGTTTTCATAATTTGACGAATACTAAAATATTTTATAAACATTACGAAATCACCACACAATTAAATATGTTTTTTCAGTAACTACGACACTTACTGTAGATATTTTTTGACAAAAAAAATAACCATGTTTTTATTACATTCAATGTTCAACAAAATTTTATACAATCTCGTTTAGGAAATTAGGATTATTAGAAAATTTCAAGACGCTTTTAATAATTTGTTATATTTTTAGTTTTTATTATTATTTACTACGGTCCACAGAAACTTACATTTACAGGTACTGGCGCTGTGATCGGTGTTTTATGTCTCGATGTGTTTTGTTGAACTGTCAGGACTGTCGTTGGGTTTGCTGAAACACACGAACATTGACATTAATAACAGGTTATTTCAGAGGTTACCAATTATTGTAGGCTTGAATCAGGGTATTCTGATTGTGTAGAGTCTCTCCATTTGTGTAGAGTGAAGCTTTCGATGGCCGGGGGATCTTTGATAAAAAGACGTTGACAAATCTGGAAACCATCCCAAACCGTGTAGGTATTATGCTGTCACCCGTGCATCACTTCCACAACCGCAAGTCTTACACGACCTGGTGGCAAGGTTTCAGGTCACGCTCTTCTTCATTCCACTTCATCGATGCCAGTAGATAGGCACTATTTTGCCCCATTTAGACGATACGAGAAATACCGTGCCAGTTGCAATACATAGTGCAGAAGCGCAGCCCGAGTATCTAAGATGACATAAATATGATCTCCAGCAATGTATTACAACTTGAACGATGTTAGTCGCATCGTCTAAATAAGCTCTTTTTTTTAAACGACTCCCGGCGTAAGGAATTTTTATCCTTGTGTTGCGGGGGGTTTTACAGACATAAAAATCACATGCACAAGACACCCAGAACAAGCATTCGCTGCGGTTTGCTGTGGTGACCTCAACCTGTGTGTAGTGTACGCACCTCGTATCATGTGCACGACCTGCTGGTGCGTGTGGTGGTGCACGGGCACGGAGTCGACGCGCAGGATCCTGTCGCCGGCGCGGAGACCAGCGCGCCACGCCGCGCCGTGCTCCTTCACTGACTGCACGTACACGGGGTTGTCGCCTGGAACACGATATGATGGTATTATGTAGACATCGAGATTATTGTAATCACGCGAGGACGGAACCTAGCTAAGTAATGTTCCCAAATGTCTATTAGTAGAAACCTTCAACTAATAAAATGTTGATATGCGTCAGCCTTGATGGATGAAAGGCACGACTGACAAGTTAAAGGACAACATTTTACGGCATCTGGGCTCATATCATTCGACGTGAAAAAGCGAAGTGGGCTACGCTCAATTTTTTATATGAATCCATTAGTGGTAAATTTCATATTGGTATTTTTATTCGATCTGAAATGAAAAAAGGAATCTCTAGTGTAACGTAGCGTAGACATAAGGAAATGTGATGGGAACTTGGTAATAAAATTAAGAAATATTAAATGGATCTCTTAAAGGAAGCATCTTTCATCGAGCAGTAAAACTAAGGAAGTTTAATGATAATAAAAATGGTCTTGTCTAGATGTACTTTGCTTTACTAAAAGTAATTAAGGTATATTAAATGGCTGAACACGCATACAGATACACGAGGATGGTATGGAGAACTGGTAATGTGATTAAAATCACAACAACCATAACTTCCTGACCGACTCCGTATCATCTCTAAAAAACGTATCTCTAAAATCAAAATTTCTCGTAAAGACTCAATTAAGTTATCACAGATGTTATCACATTAACAGGATATCAGAATAACGCCCTACACTTAAAACGACGATCACACACATAGATTAAACAAGCACAGACGTTGACTGGCCGCGTCACACGTCACGGCGGGCTTTCACTGCGGCTGACAATTGATCAGACACCTCACCTCAACCATGGCGTGATGGCATACATTAGCATTGCATTTAACACTGTTTAGCCACACGTATAATTATAGAACCCGGTTCTATGCTTGGAGTGAGGAAAAGGGCTCTTCGAGGGGTGAATGAGTAATTACTTTGCCAAATGATGATGCAAACGAGGTGTTTAAAGTCCGGAAGTATGAAGTGATGGGGGTGCAAACAGGTTATTTAAATATTTTAAGTTAGAGGGAGTAAAAAGGGGGTAAAGAATATAAGAGCTTTTTTCTCTTGGAAGGCTCATCATGAAACTCTTTGCTACTGCAGGGATAGATTTCCGTCAAGGTGTAGGTACTTTGGCAAAAACGGTATAATAGGATTATCTTACTTTCTCAAGAAAGCAGCATACCAAAAATTGTAATCATTATGGAAATCTGGAGAAAGAGTTTACTTGGACTAGGGGCTGATGATGATTTTTATTATTCTCTACAAGTCGTCATCAAGCAATCACTCCATTCTTTCTCATAACAGTTCCCTTCCCTGGTCTTCCTCTGAATAAAAATCCACAGAAAATGAAACCCATTTAAATAAACTACATTGATCTAATGTATCAGCTACCATACCTGATACTTTCATTCCATATCCATGCTCGTCTCTGACGACGGTGACGGTGAGCAAGTCGTCGCCGCCCGGCGACCCCGCCCCGCCCAGCATCACCTGCGACAATACAAAAACACGGTATAACAGATGTTATTGTGAAAGAATGCTGAAAACTTAATGCACACAAACAAATACTGTAGAAATTTAGAGTAGGTACCGATCAATTTAAATGATGGATGGGTATGCTCAAGTGAGAGGATTCTCCCAAAAAAAAACTAATTGGGATGTTTCTTTTGAAACCCTATTGAGGTCAAAGAATATGTATGTGTTTAATATTTTACCTCTCTTAACTTCTGATAAAAGATGTGTATATAATAATTTGGAAGGCATAAAAAACATAAGTTTAACGCGAAGTGAAAGCTCACAAGCCGTTGATAATATTTCGGAAATGAGAAACCAAAATAGCCATTTTCGTTCGGGCATTGATTTTTTATGGGATACTACCTACCCATGTCACATAACAGGTGGTGTCACTCAATATCTACACACAAACGGAACATCACGTCATACGGGAAGTCATAGTTTCAAACCATTTCCTATGAACCACAACTGTTGATCATTGTTTACCTCCAAAATATGGCATCAGGTCAAAAGGTAAAGGATGAATGAGATTCATTACGACACTGTAGACATACAGGAAGGAGAATATCGGAAGTATCACATATTATTTAGATTAAAGTATAAATTAAATAAATAAAAAGTAAACAAGTGGTGGTAGGCAAAACGAAGTCTCTAGAGATTCAAAATTATGATGTTGTTTTAAATGTTCTAACTTTTGAAAGCAATTTTCTCGTTTGTTTACCCTATAATTAAAGTGGACGCATTACGGTGGTGGTCACAATGTCAAACTTATAGTGGTCAAAGTTTTATTTAGATTAACGGGGGATTACGCAGAACTGGATTCCAAATGAATGCCACTGGGCTTTCCCAAAACAATAGGTTAGTTTAAGTTAATAAAATTAAACGATTATACAATCGAGGCTAAGTAAATCCCTGTGAATCATTGCAGTTAACTTGTTAAAACTACGTCACTTATTTCCCGTACATAAGCCTTTTGAAGCCGTATCAAGAAAATCCTCTTTAACAGATGTTTGCACCCGCTTGACAAGATTACTTGTGTGACAAATTGACAATATCCCAGTAAGCCATTGCCTCGATTTACGATTGACGTTCTAGACAAATAAAACTACAAGCCATTTAAATAACTTGCACTTCTGACAAATTCCTTGCCAAAAGGAAGTATAATTTGAATGCAGTGCAGCAATTTTTTGCTATCATCGTTTGTCGTTTACATTATAGAATTATAATATCATGTCTACGCGAGCACAAATGTAATAGTTATACAGGACATGTAAAATTAGATATATCAACAAGTCCCAAAACACATGTAACGCTATAACAACAATTCAAAGGGATGATTACGCGTCGTCAACGAGCCGAAATCGTCCGCATAACGCGGCGATGTCGATCCAGCCAGAAACAACATTAACGTTCATATCAAAGGAGCGAACGTGAAATACATGTTTCTTTACCATAAAACCTACACAAAACGGTCCAAATAAACAGGAAACGTTCGAAACCTAATACTGTAGCTCGAGCAAGCTAAAGAAAACCCGACAATTCCCATCAACATAAAATAGACCAACTATCCCGGTGTTACAGTTGGTATTTCTTTAATATTTTATTCGGTTATCCAGTATACAGTGTCAGTATTATAAACATAACTTTTATTCATGTTTACGAGTACGATTCGGGGTTCATTGAGTTGTTTTTATTAAGCGCGTACTAGTCGGCTCGAAACATGAATGGTGGTGAAGGAGACTTTGAATGAAAAGATTTTCGTGACTTAAATAATGTTTTTATTGATAACAGTGCTCAAGTAGTGTGTAAGAAAATGAACGCGTTATGATTTTATATTCGTACTATTAGAGGTGTAAGAGTGGTTTTAGGTTAACACTGACAAACAATTTTGAAGGATTACTATAAAATGTAGAGAGAGAATATTGGTCATGGTTTCGGGAAGACTTGTTGTAAAATTCGACAATACCCATGTTTATTAGGTATATGGAAACTCTTAACGAAAAATAATGATAAATGGTTTTCGAAAAGGTTCCTCTAAAACACCTGCCAAAACTACGACTTAAGGAGTTATAAACAACCGGAGTGTCTGATATTAAATAACTGCGTATACTCATCAGTCACTTCCAGAAAATATGATAAAAGATTAATAAACTTTCAGATACCAGGGTAAAAATAGGTTAACTAATATCCCACTATACCTCAAAATACTCCTTGATATAACTCATCATGATATCTTTCACTTTCGATATACACCGGCGCCTCACATTAACGGAAAACGCTCTTGACATTGAAAACGTATTAATAAACAAGTTAATTACTTAATATTTTTATACGATAAGATAAGAAACACATTTAACATAACAAAACTATTAACTGGTCTTTTACTACCGGTAATTAACTCAAACACTTTTAATATTTAATGATTTTAAACTTCAATACTTCAAATTCACTTCCCTATTCTTCAACATCTAGAACACTTGATCACTGGATTCACTCAGTGTCCATTCGAAATCGTCTCCGCGCAGAATACAACACAACAGTAATACGTTTTATGACGAATGGTCAAGCAAAACGCACCCCTCGCCAGCACTTCTCCAGCTCAGTAGACATGGTGTGAAATGCTTGCCTACAAGATAACATAATTGCCCACTAATACAACTAGAGCAGAAACAGGGGCCTAGATATTGACCCACAACCTCCTGTATTCTGAAGCAGGTTGTGTGTATTGTATTTTTAACGCAGTCGCATTCCCAGGGGGATCACGGGTCACGTGACTTTATGGAGCCAGCCGACTATGTAATAAATATTATACCTCGTTTATTTTCTATTTACAGTCTGTTTTAATTTTGTAATTTCAGGGGTTGGAACGTAGAACCCTTCGTCAGTGTTCCATACCAGTAGAATCGGTAATGAGATTCTAGGCCATTTGTATCATATTAAAACTTATCACTTGAAACAACAATATATATGAAAATAGAATAATTGATTCAACTCACCTACGACTTAAACTGGTAAAATACCCTAACACAAACTTTTTTTGCAACACAGCATGGAGCCAAATCCTCAATAATTATATATTATGTAGTCTCCTGGCATCAAATAAGTACATTATCACATTACCATAATTCGTCACCATCGTAATTACTTTCGATCACAACAACACGACGTCACGTCTGACGTTATCGCCTATTTAAAAGATTTTATTTCATAACAAAAATGATGGTAACAAAACATTAATTAACGCCTACAAATTGCCCGCGACTGAAGCTGGTTCTAGGAAAACGGTACGTAATATGCGCACGCGTCATGCACTGTCACTGCCACTGCCAAAAAGCTGGACACTGAAGAAATATTAAAACATGGTAACTGACATGCTCCAAAATAGTTTACTTTAATTTTATAGTCGCTTCGACGTGCGGGCAATATAATAAGGTTGATCTTTTATGTTTGTTTTACGAAGACAAACAACGTGTTCTAACTTTTGTCTTCAAAAAAGATTTGAATTGACGATCCTTTCAATGTATTTTTATGTTATGTCATCTATGTGGCAAAACGTCCATAATTCACTCACCAAATAACATATTATCCATAAAAATAGTTATTGGAAATGATGTGTCATGGTTGTCCTGTTGACATAACATTTTTTTTACAGTTAGTCCTCATAAAGGCCCCGCCACACTGCTGGGGTATGGCGTTCCGCTTGCAAACGATTTGTATGCAGTCAGTGAAACAGTAAGCAAATTCTGCGCGCGCTAACACGTACGAAAACTCGCTTTCGCCATGCCACACCTTCAGTTCGCTCTCTGTGTAATAAGTACTTGTTGTGGAATAAAGAAAACTTGACGTTAAAACAAGAACAATTATGAGTTATGGCGAAAAAGTTAAATGGACCTAGACCTACAATTATTACTTAATGCTCAATAGATTTATGGAAAAATCATGAAAAAAAAAATCGAGAAGTTTATGCAGTCTTCTCCACTTAGAGCGTTAAGTAGTGGCAGACATTTAAGTATTTACATCTCAAAATAAATTGATCTTTTAGTGAACTTGGCTAGGATAACTACCACAATCAAAGACCTTAATGTTTACGAGACTTCTTAGTACCAATTTACGAAAGCGTATCTAAGATGAAAAAGTACCTGTAGATACCTTGATGAAGAATTAAAAGCTCCAGGAGTAATTAGTTCTCAGAGTAGTTAGTTCTCGAGTCTAGGTTAAAGCCGTGACTTGATGTATGAACTACTCTAGGACGCCAGTTAACTAAGACGAAACGAGAGGGTTTAGCAATTACGGTCAGCCTTGACCGGGATAGGCACTAATGAAAATGCAATTGTTTCGCAGATAAGATAGATCGCCCAATTAATTAAAGGTAAGTAATTTCTATTAGCACTTTTAAGAAAACAATACGAAATGGAATAGACCAGCACACACATTATCTTTTACTTAAGTAAGCGCTTATTACATTATGACAGTGTTTACCAAAATCTCTCTATCGTGTTGCTTTTATTAATTAAGCATTGCACAAAAAAATGTTATCTCATTGTCAAACAAGTCAAATAAACACATACATCCAACAATATTAAATAATAAAACATTACAATAAAAACACTTCCTACTTGATATTATCAGTGTAGACGAGTTAATTACACCACCATACCAAATAAACGAAACATAAACAAACTCACAATACACCGAAAGAAATGCTTCAATAATTATCTAGTTCCTGTGAATCGATACTAGAACAACCTATCATAGTCCGTAACCGTTACCGAAACTGTAATATCGCAAAAAAAGCTATGAATTACGGACACTGGCCAGATATCCACGTTTGGAACAGGACCTGTCGTTTTAGTTATCAAGCAAAAGAATCATTGAATCAAACCTACTTGGATTCCCGCTTAAACTAAACTGAACTAAAATTATTGCCCAAAACCGAATCCGAAATTTCATATCCATAACATCCCTGTAGACTGTAGACGTTGTTATTATTAATTCAGCTCAAACCGTCGATAGAAGCTAGATTAATAAACATTATGGCAGAGGAACGAATGAAAGACATTAATTGCGTTCCATTCCCGTATTTCCTCTTAGATGTTCAAAGAATGTATTGATCTTTTAAAAGCATTCCGTAAAAGGATGCTGGATATTAGGGATATAATTATTTATGGATTTTTCCAGTACAACTATTTCATGAATATTTTTTGAAGAATAATATTTTATTTTGCATCTATTGCTTCTGGAACCCCAGTAGAAAACTGTACTTCGCGTATGAACTAAACCAACTTAAAAAATGCTATAAGGCTAAGTGTTTATAAACTAATTATACCTAAAAACTACTAAATTAGAACGTATTAATTCTATTATGACATCAATTATTCTATGGTCCTATTATCAATAATAAATAAAATAGCGATAAGCAAACCCAATTCGCCATATTTTAAGTTAAAATTTATAGTTGTAATTTGGCTAAATGAATTCATTGAAATTGAAATGAAAAAAATGTTTTGTAGCGGATAAGATCTTCTTATATAACAGGGCGAGGATTTTCTATTACACATTAAACAAACTTCTTAGCCCTTGAGAAGTTTAAAGGAAGTAGTAATAACGTCATATGAACTAGAAGCAACATTACACTTATCTGTCGGTGTGTCACGATCTTATCAAGTAGACGTTACATCAACCTGAGTATTTGTAACATGATTAATAAAGTTCATTGCACAAGAACTATGAAAAATCAGTGGCGCAAATTATTTAAAACAATTCTAGAAGAAATCTTAGTGACTCCAAGATAACAAAGACTGGGAGAAAAGAGTAATATACCATAGTGGACATGAGACTCACTACAATTGTACTACGATTGTAGTCTTACGACATGACACAAAATTACTAAAACTGGATAAAGATTACTCCAATTACTATTTCTGAGAATTGCGAATTCCTGATATGCTAGATCAATTCGCTAAACGGACTATCTTAATTATTCTATCCAAACAAATTGGAAATCCAATTAATATTATTAATGCAAACGCTTCGAAGATAACTAACGAATAAAGATAGATTAGAGAACAATTAGAGAGTTACTTTACGTTTTCAATGATTATTTTAATTAATTTAACGTGAAACAGTAATGAATGCTTAATAAAATTAAATGTTAGATCGTGAATTAAACATGTAAGCTACTACATTTGTTGGATGCAAGCGCGCAGTCGTGTCGCAGCCGCAGACAAGCCGACGCCGGCGTTAAATAAAGATTTTATCTTCGAAGCGCTCCACCGAGCTGGCAGGAGACGTCCAATGTTCCGGTCCAAACTTTATAACATGCTCGTACTACGTTTTATTTGTGCAGACACATCATGCGACGTACGCTTCATAAAATGTATTGGCACGAGACTATTGTCACGTGGAAGCAACTTTCCTGCATCGATAGCAGCGAGGCTGTCCATACAAGGCGTATATCTGGTACTAATAAAGTTATAACTTACTTTAGCCATAATCGTCTGACTGTAAAGCAAATGCCTCCCCTTTCCTCTTTCAATTTGTTATTTAGTAAGCTAGTTAATTATCTAAAACGCAATAACCAGCAGACAGCATAATTAACCTGACAAAAATATTTAATTAACGGAACAAGGTTGTATTTCATCAGCGAACTATGAAATCAGGTTTAAGACAATTTTATTAAAGACAGCCTTGAACTTGGCATTCTTGTAAGTTTCCAAACCACCAGAATATATTCATCAAAGGTATTAACTTCAAAACCATGACCTGTTTACGACACACTTGCGTAAACGCATGCACCAAGAACGTTAAAATAAAGAAAACTATAGCACCAAGGTAATAATTGGTGTGTTTTTCGTTGGGCACTTTTACTCGAAAGTAGGTCCGCCATTACATTATGTAGATGATGTTATAATAATCTCGAACTTTCATCAATGGCGTAATTCGCTAGATTCGGTGGCCAGTTAAGTGGAATAGCCGGTGCATGTTAAATGTCCCAGAAATACTTTAATTATTCGCTTTGTGCTTCGTGTATCGAATGGAAATAGTCGACTTGGCGTGTTTACTGGAGCCACTAGAACTTATTTTCTACCCTATTCGAGTTCCCCTTCGCTCGAAGTTTTCCGAGCATTTGACCGTCCGCAATGAAAACTCTTTATATCAATATATTTAGTTGGCTGGCGAACTTGGCAAACGGTGGAAACTTTGTTACAGCCTTTTGTACAGCACACAAACAAGTGTTATTATGTCTATGTCGGGTCCGTCTGTCGCAATGCGGTGTTTAAACTCCGGGGTTGCAGTACTGCAGTACACTGATATTCTGGCTCATTCATTCAACTGTAATTAAAGTTTAAAGGTACTTCGTAAGTTAGAGCACGTTTAAGTTATATTTTTTTTTTATTGTAACTAAGTCATTTTCTTTTTATGCCTGACGTATTATGCTTTCATCGACCTTCTGAATAAAAGTTCTGATTTCCTGCTGACTTGTTGAAACACCGTTTACAGTGCTGGAAAAAATCGTTGCAGTTTTAAACAAAGAGACGTCTGCGTCGGAGAGTTTACAGCATTGTGTCACATTTCGGAAGGTTTAACAAGCTGCGGTTGAGCAGCACGTACGTAATTAAATCAAAGCGATGTCGTCATGTTATCCGAACGGAATTCCGAATCATGTCGCTCCACACACCCTGGCTGTGAGTCACGAGAAATGCACTCTAAAACTAGAACATTATAACATCGCGAACATCACGTTCCCACGGATTGCTGCAGGGTTGACGGCGTGAATTTTTATGCTCAATTGTAAACAAACTTTGAAAGCGTTGTGGCTGTCAAACAACTACAAATTTGCGTAGAATTTTCTGGATTTTTACCCACACGTGGCATTACTTAAGCTACTTGGAGTCATGGAGTAAACAAACTTAATATTCTGGCTTAGCTGATATTATTTTTAGAACTTTACCCGATGACTTGTTACATGGTATAATTTTGAATGGCAAACAGATGTTATGTTTATGCGTAAGCTTTTATGTGAACATAAACACACATAGATAGGCCTTTCATACGCTGTTGAAATTAGGCAGCATTCCAAGTACAGACCACCGCTTTCTTTTCTTCGGAGCAAAGCGTTAAATAAGTTTGGCATTGCTACTTTCTTCGTGATTATAAAATCGTGATTCATTCATGATAATTACTTGTGCTTACTTTTAAAACGGTTCATTAAGAAGTAAATCGAAAGCTCTTAATTTTTCCCAGAATCACCAGTTCTTAGGCTATATACTTACATGGGACGAAACAAGAAGAACCTTATAGAAATACTCATCAACGAGCAGCAGCCCTGGTACAACGCAACATTGCTAAGGGCTTAATGTTTATGTAAAATAAAATTAACGCAATGACTCATAACAATTTGCATTTTTGCCTTCTGGCTTCTCGGTATCCCATCTCGTCTGATATCATACTGCCCGCAAAGCCACGATTCCCGCGGTGCCAGACATCCCTGCATGAAGTACCATTAACAGTATAAATTCATCCAACCGCTACAATATTAACTTTATGTATGACTAACGCCATTACCAAATAGCTGACATAATACTTTCAATATTTTTATAGATTAGATAAAAGTTAGCATTGGTTACAGTTATTTATACGTACTATTCATGCGATATCGCGTGTATTCATTTCTCTTCTTGACCGAGCAATTAACGTTCGATCATTTGCTTATCTGTTTTGTCATTCAATTAACAACAGTCGGCGTTACAAAGCTGTGAGAAATAAAAACAAATCGTTATCAGGTCTAGTGATAACCCGGCAGAGGCGTCCATGTGAAGCGCTGCGGCGGAGACGTCCGGCCGAGGTGACTCATACCACTAGAATGACATCGAACGACCGAATACTTTTTATAAATATACATTTTTTTGTCGCATATGTGGCGTTTGACAGCAAGGCCATACAGCCAACTCGTTAAAATTTTGACGTAACCACACAAACCAAACGATGTAATCATTGTAACCTCAGCGAGGTTAGCCAAACAAAATGTTTATTTATGCCGAGTTTACTGCGTTTCTAGTTTGTCGGATAATTGTTTTAATGATCGTAGGTAGGGGTCGGAGGGGCATTACGTCTCGGCGTCAACTATGATCTGCACGCTCCATTAGACACGTGCTTGAATATAACCCGGCCGGGCATCATAACTCTCGGAGCGCTGCAACACACACAGCGCTGCAATTCTTCTCCTCCACCCGAGCGTTACCGTGGCTTTTCTCAAGGTCCACGTACTCAAATCAACGACCGTGTGTTTATTACTTCAGGTTCTAATCTTAAAGGTTTTATGATTTTGGAAGGTCAGTAGTTTGGCTCATCTTGTATTGGCAATTTAATTACGGAACTATCACTGAATTAATATTGTCCGCTTACTAACTGTCCGAAACTACACAGTACAATACTACTACCTCTACCAAAAAAATCCGTTTTGGCAAGACTTGATATTAAGATGTCCAGAAAACAGAGCAGTTGCCAGTTAGATTATAACAGATTCAGCTGCGAAAACATATGCTTTACCGAAAACTACACAATAAAAAACGTAGTACCGCAAAATATCGCGCTAAACCAGTTGTGCGACGCCAAAAAAATCTTTCATCATCCTAGCTAAACGGTATATCCAATCCGCTGACCAATAACCAGTTTGTTTACTACAACAAGTCAATAAAATATAATGTTAGTTTCTTACTCTTAAATAACAAGTCGGTATGCGATAACTTGTCGCATAGTTGCAAAAGGTCCACAATACAAAATAGGTCAAACAAATTAAACGCTTCGCGAATGCTAATGAGGCGAGGACATTAAAACGGTAAACTGTTTTTTGTTTTTGTCGAGACATTATCGGCTGTGTCAGACACTCAGTCAGACGGACAGCTCCAAATTAGTGAATCCATTATGTCATCGACGTAGGCAAATACAACAATGAAATAATCACTCTCGGTCAACGGATAATGAGATAACATTATCCGGTCTTCTGACCCGTTCAGCTAAACGTGATAAGGTTTAACAGCCGCAAAAGTGTTATACATACGTTAAGAAAATTAAATCAAAAATTGCGACGCAGAAACAAAGAATGACTATTGAGGCTAATGAAAAAGCCTAGAGGGAAGAATGTACCAGAAAAGTCACGGAGTTGACGATAGATTTACATGAGACTATAGGAATTCCGTCTCCCACGCATGTTATAATTTCGGACATTAGTACGCGTTTGTCCGCTCCATGCACCTTATCTAGCTGGACACTCCCAAAGCGAGTGACGTGGAATTACTTAGCGCAAGTTATTACGAATCTGGGTTACCTACGATACTGTTTCAATAACTTTAGATCAGAATATTAGCAACCTGTTGAATTATTCACATCGTTGGCTCGTTACAATAATAGTGAAAATTAATTGTGTTTTATATTCGAGAAGCTCGTAAAGACGTAAATAAAAGTATAAACTCAGGCTATTAAATTATTCAGGGACTATAATTGAGATCATCGATTTGGATAGCTGCTGTAGTTGAGATTTTAATTTTATGTCTTTAACCCTAGAAAGATAGTCTGCGTAAAATTGACGCATGCATTCTTGAAATATTGCTCTCTCTTTCTAAATAGCGCGAATCCGTCGCTGTGCGTTTAGGACATCTCAGTCGCCGCTTGGAGCTCCCGTGAGGCGTGCTTGTCAATGCGGTAAGTGTCACTGATTTTGAACTATAACGACCGCGTGAGTCAAAATGACGCATGATTATCTTTTACGTGACTTTTAAGATTTAACTCATACGATAATTATATTGTTATTTCATGTTCTACTTACGTGATAACTTATTATATATATATTTTCTTGTTATAGATATCGTGACTAATATATAATAAAATGGGTAGTTCTTTAGACGATGAGCATATCCTCTCTGCTCTTCTGCAAAGCGATGACGAGCTTGTTGGTGAGGATTCTGACAGTGAAATATCAGATCACGTAAGTGAAGATGACGTCCAGAGCGATACAGAAGAAGCGTTTATAGATGAGGTACATGAAGTGCAGCCAACGTCAAGCGGTAGTGAAATATTAGACGAACAAAATGTTATTGAACAACCAGGTTCTTCATTGGCTTCTAACAAAATCTTGACCTTGCCACAGAGGACTATTAGAGGTAAGAATAAACATTGTTGGTCAACTTCAAAGTCCACGAGGCGTAGCCGAGTCTCTGCACTGAACATTGTCAGATCTCAAAGAGGTCCGACGCGTATGTGCCGCAATATATATGACCCACTTTTATGCTTCAAACTATTTTTTACTGATGAGATAATTTCGGAAATTGTAAAATGGACAAATGCTGAGATATCATTGAAACGTCGGGAATCTATGACAGGTGCTACATTTCGTGACACGAATGAAGATGAAATCTATGCTTTCTTTGGTATTCTGGTAATGACAGCAGTGAGAAAAGATAACCACATGTCCACAGATGACCTCTTTGATCGATCTTTGTCAATGGTGTACGTCTCTGTAATGAGTCGTGATCGTTTTGATTTTTTGATACGATGTCTTAGAATGGATGACAAAAGTATACGGCCCACACTTCGAGAAAACGATGTATTTACTCCTGTTAGAAAAATATGGGATCTCTTTATCCATCAGTGCATACAAAATTACACTCCAGGGGCTCATTTGACCATAGATGAACAGTTACTTGGTTTTAGAGGACGGTGTCCGTTTAGGATGTATATCCCAAACAAGCCAAGTAAGTATGGAATAAAAATCCTCATGATGTGTGACAGTGGTACAAAGTATATGATAAATGGAATGCCTTATTTGGGAAGAGGAACACAGACCAACGGAGTACCACTCGGTGAATACTACGTGAAGGAGTTATCAAAGCCTGTGCACGGTAGTTGTCGTAATATTACGTGTGACAATTGGTTCACCTCAATCCCTTTGGCAAAAAACTTACTACAAGAACCGTATAAGTTAACCATTGTGGGAACCGTGCGATCAAACAAACGCGAGATACCGGAAGTACTGAAAAACAGTCGCTCCAGGCCAGTGGGAACATCGATGTTTTGTTTTGACGGACCCCTTACTCTCGTCTCATATAAACCGAAGCCAGCTAAGATGGTATACTTATTATCATCTTGTGATGAGGATGCTTCTATCAACGAAAGTACCGGTAAACCGCAAATGGTTATGTATTATAATCAAACTAAAGGCGGAGTGGACACGCTAGACCAAATGTGTTCTGTGATGACCTGCAGTAGGAAGACGAATAGGTGGCCTATGGCATTATTGTACGGAATGATAAACATTGCCTGCATAAATTCTTTTATTATATACAGCCATAATGTCAGTAGCAAGGGAGAAAAGGTTCAAAGTCGCAAAAAATTTATGAGAAACCTTTACATGAGCCTGACGTCATCGTTTATGCGTAAGCGTTTAGAAGCTCCTACTTTGAAGAGATATTTGCGCGATAATATCTCTAATATTTTGCCAAATGAAGTGCCTGGTACATCAGATGACAGTACTGAAGAGCCAGTAACGAAAAAACGTACTTACTGTACTTACTGCCCCTCTAAAATAAGGCGAAAGGCAAATGCATCGTGCAAAAAATGCAAAAAAGTTATTTGTCGAGAGCATAATATTGATATGTGCCAAAGTTGTTTCTGACTGACTAATAAGTATAATTTGTTTCTATTATGTATAAGTTAAGCTAATTACTTATTTTATAATACAACATGACTGTTTTTAAAGTACAAAATAAGTTTATTTTTGTAAAAGAGAGAATGTTTAAAAGTTTTGTTACTTTATAGAAGAAATTTTGAGTTTTTGTTTTTTTTTAATAAATAAATAAACATAAATAAATAGTTTGTTGAATTTATTATTAGTATGTAAGTGTAAATATAATAAAACTTAATATCTATTCAAATTAATAAATAAACCTCGATATACAGACCGATAAAACACATGCGTCAATTTTACGCATGATTATCTTTAACGTACGTCACAATATGATTATCTTTCTAGGGTTAAACTCACACATAAATAATTGCCATCTTAAATCGCGTCAGCTGTTACTTTGTACAAAAAGAGAATGGCAACAATCAAGAACGTAAAAATAAAATATGTATTCGAAATAGTGGCATTTAATATATCTGGAATATAAAAGAAGACAGTAGTAAAATCTCGTACAAAACAAAGAACCTGCCGAAACTCGTAACCTGTTCAAATAATCATAACGCTAAACTAATTGTTCTCGTTTATAGTTCCATATCTTCAGAGCATTCTGCGGTCGTATTCTTGGAAGCTAGCATAGGATACATTGATGTTCCTTCCACGAATAGTTTGCAAGAACTCGTGGGGAACGACAGTATGACAGTATAAATCATAAGCATACGAAACTTGCAGGTGTTGTAGCAATACCATATCATTATGTAGACAGCAGTAACAACGGCATCGGCATGGGGCAATCCGGGCAACGGCGTGCCCTTCACATGACCCATGTGTAATTGCCTGCAATCCTTTTGATGTCTTCGTCCCGCCCGCCTGGTTTTGACCTAGCCGTTTCGACGTTTCGGCTCCGTGATTTTGTTTATTTTAATGTGCGCATCAGAACTATCTCTACTTAACGTGTCATTTTTATCGAGATTCGTTGCCACAGGAAGAACCTTCAGATACAAGGCTATTCATTCGTTTATATTAAAATCGCACATATTCATAAAATCTGCGCTATTCTAAAGACGAGGCTACAATGTCAAACAAATGTATTCTGAATCATTATAACTATGTCCCGTTACATTCTTTGGGGTTACATTTTGAATACTTAGTTTAAATATTACATTTAGCTAAATTGATGTTCTATTTTCGTTCTCGTCCAAATATAAACATCAAAGTACGGATACCGTCAAGAGTTATTTTCGAATTCAACACAAAAAGAGTGGATTTTTCTCAAATAAATTACTGAGAGATAGCATTTGGGCGCCAATACTTTATGGGTTCGCGGCGTCGTCGGGGATTCGGCGATCAATTTATCATCATTAGCGGTTGATATATTCTTGATTGCTACTGCCAATCAATCCTGTCTGCTTATTCTAGCCTTTTCTTGGCTTTCATGATAGTTCCAGAGCGGACGTTGTTGACGGTGGTCGATAAGATTAATGCTTAACATAACCCAGTTCGTTTATTTCACTTTAGGACCCTGTACTCATAATATTTAATGGATCATTTTGAAGTTCCATAAAAGTTGTTAGCACAGTTTACGTAGTAACTATTTAGTAATCTGTGGCACAGTTATTTTATCAACTGGTGAAGTGCTATAAAACAGAGAAATGTCGCTCATGTAGTGCCCCAGACATCAAACCACTAACCTACAAACGCTCAGGTATTTTCATTTAAATGTGGTTTCAAATAGAATATAAAATAATAACATGTCTGTTTGAAGTTGCGAAAAAAAACCAAAACAACATTAGAGTGAAAATAAATTTAGGGCAATGCTGAGAATTTATGCAGGAACTCAGATTTAGACTGATGCTAAATAGAATGCGAGCACTTTCCAAATTCTGTTTTTACTTTAATTTAATCTCGACATTTTATCGGTAAAAGATAAGTTAAGAAGAATCAGAGATAGAAGGAATATTCAGATTTAGTTTATCATTGAAACAGACAATGCATACGTCAATGGTTGAAGAGGACGTCACAAAATTGCGATGTTAATTCAGAAATATTACAAAAACTAAATAATCTAAACTAGGCGGTGGTGAGAAGCCTGTTAATCATTTTCTTTTCAGTAACAAATACTATTAATCTTATACAAATAAAGCTAATCCGAGCGATCGTGATGAATAACTTGGAGCACGACCTTGTATCTAAATATTTGAACAGGCGACACAGATAAATACTATTTAAATAATTACGTAATCAAAACTGAATGTTTCCGTTTTATAAGTTGATAAACTTGAATGCTGTCTTTTAAAACGTGAATGCAATATATTTACAAACAAGTATATCATTCAAAAAATATAACACGATAACTGTCTTGAAAATTCGAAAATGACATCATGTTTTTTTCGCTTTTCTATCTTTCCTCCTTTTTCAATGGCAATGGCAAGGATCAGAAATTACCCCAAACATCATTACAGTTAGGTACCTACTTACTCCATTTCTGGGCATTGGTAAAAATACTGTATCAAATACTTAAGATATTGCAAATGATTCTGAGCCAAGGGAAGGGGACTGGTTAATTGATGGCGCACGTAGGCGGACTATCAACTTGTCAGCGAGTGCCCGGTATTGCAATCTTTGTGCCAAATACGGTATTAATATACATGACTCCTAGTAATGCCGACACGCCGAATATTTGTGGCTTAGGATAAAATTAATAAGTAGCTAGAAGTAGAAGTCTCGTAACGAAAAACCTTGAGCAACTTATTATAATGTCACTATACAACTTTAGGAAAATCGGGTTTTTTTAGCCGATAAAGAACTTTCTTCAAAAGGAAGAGAAAAGGATTATGCATAGAAAGGAAAACTTAAAAATTTAGTTTATTCATTTAGCCTCATCCAAATCTTGCTTAAATTCATCCTCTTTCAGCTTGTGTAATACTTCAGGCAGTATTATCATTGCTCTTCCTGATATAACATTGATTGCAATGAGTTAGCAACTTTCCTACCTATCTCACATTAGATCTTTATTCTAGTTGATAAGTGTCAAAATTAATCCTCTCTGTTGCAAGATTCTTGGTAACAGAAATCGTTTGTTTACATAATTTGTTATCTTTTAATGCAACTTACTAATAGTGTACAGTCTTCATTTCTATATCATTTTCAGTATTATCTGCAATCTTTTACTTCTATGGAGATTGTGTTCTCCACAATTCTCCCCATTGTCGACCTTCGCTAATGTCATGTAAATAAAGTATTCAGCGTTTATAGAAACGTGCAGTTGTGACGTAAGTAGTGGAAATCTATATTTGCATATATAAGTGCTACGAATATTCCGAAACAACTTTAAAGTCCAGATGAAGTCACCAGAAAAAGTAATATAGAAAGAATACAATTGATGACTACAATTAATACAAATAAAAACTATTAGAATGGATAAGATGCATGGTGGCACAACGAGAAACACGCTTTTCGTATAAGATCTGTCGAGTTAGCCTTCGTGAATACTTAAGATCAATCATTTGGCACCTCGCTCGTAAAAAAACATTACAAACATTCTACATTGGCCCACTTACACTTAGCGTTTAGTTACATTACAGCTCTAAATAGAGCATATTGTAATATCAACACATCTGAGCTTCTTTACATTCTAGTAACACATTCATTTTCCTCGGCTAAAATCTGTGTCTATCTTAAATTATACTTCGCCGTAATTACCAAACAAAAATAAACGATGTCGATAAACCCAGAGGCATTAGTGAGGAATCGTTTCATTGAATATAATGTATTGAACTGAGTAGAAGATGAACAGAGGGAAGCTTACTGAATCAAAATCGCATAAAATAACATTAAAAAACCGTAAAGGGTAAACAAGTTCAAAGCCCACGAAACCCACATAAAACAGCCTCAGACACCGGACTCGAGATCGTTACGGGAACACGGACGAAAATTGGCAGGTAGTGGGAGACCATTAATAAAACGCAACCTACTCGCTCCCCTATAATTTCGGAAAGCATCGACCCGAATCGACAAAAAACATGTTAAAAGACAAACGCGTCGCTTTCGGACGGTCCGA
Source organism: Trichoplusia ni (assembly GCF_003590095.1). Classification (NCBI taxonomy): domain Eukaryota; kingdom Metazoa; phylum Arthropoda; class Insecta; order Lepidoptera; family Noctuidae; genus Trichoplusia; species Trichoplusia ni. The sequence goes on from NC_039503.1 coordinate 160,789, forward strand.
GGTATGTGTGTCAATTAAGTTGACCTTAACAGATACATTATTAAAATTTGCAAGCGAGGCTTATGCAGGTTTTAACAAACCTAATTGGTGAGGCGAGAGTAGTAATTAATGACGTATTTTTCATGGAAACGACACCGTGTTTGATGGCGTGATGTATCTAATAATAACTAAGCATGTTGTTTAACAGGAATGGATCACCTGCTTCCTTCTTGGAACGTTCTCTTTTATTTTCATGCACCTGTACCAATTCAGGGAACATCCAAGACGACTCGCTAAAAATGCAGATTGTAGAAGGAATTGGGAGTTTGGGCGGATTTTGATTTGAGTTTAACAGAATCAAGGGGTTCCCCGTTTTCGGAAAATATATGTCACGATAAGAACGTTGGGTACATTTGGATGAGATAACTAACTAAACAAGACTCACCTTTCGTTTAACTCATGTACTTATCAAAGCTATTGCGTTTTAGTTTAGGTCCTTCTTGATAATTATTTCAATTACTCAACATTGACACCGCTGTCAAATACTTAACATTTATTAAATGAAAATCCATCAAAAAATCCACGAAAAAAAAACTAAAACGATCAGTATAGAACGCACAATCAAGATACTTAAATCATTGACAGTCTAGTGGAAGGCCGACTTTGGCAATAACTGTTGGGCTAGAAACACCTCTTACAGACTGTTACAGTCGTGTAAGAGAGACGCCGCTCTACTCGTATAATGCACCATCTCGCTTCCACCTTTGAAAGTGGTGCTGGTAGGCCTCTTGGCATTCCTATCGGTCGGCACTCGGTGAGCCGTCATCTCAGCGTTGCGTCAGAGATGAATCTCGATGCTTAGCTCATCGCGACCGGTTCGTGCATCATGACATTTGTTTACTATTAACGAACGCTACCAATTGTACCTGTTGGCAAAATATTCTCATTGTATCACGTTAATGTACGATTACTATGATTTTAATCATACGTATAGTAATTACTAGATGTTTAGAATAACAACGCTTCTGTCTATGCATTTGAAACGAGACGATAATTTCAGGGTCGTTTCTACCGTAATATAAGGACTCGAAACTTTCGAAAGTCTAAGTAAAATGTCATGCAAACCCTTTTTTGTTACTCAGACAAAATGCACTAGTTAGTAGAATATTTAAGAGTATGCGAAAGATGGAGATGATGATCTTCTATGTAATGAAGAGCCGTCTACGCGTTTCATGATGGAATAGCAACGTTAAACATCTAAATACCAACATCAAAGTTTTCACTAACATTATTCTGATAGATATAAACTAGTTCCATTTCAGTCGCCATGCTAAGCGTAAATCTAAATTCTTTGAAACACAATATTTTGAATCTCTGTAATGTTTACAACAAGTACGAAGTATTCATATAGTTTTTCGCTATTGTTTTAATATGTTAACAAAACAAAACTCTTGATTTAAGAAAATAAATGGTAAATAGAAATACAGTTGCCAAACAAGAGAACGTTTGGTTTATATTTAATGAGCGGCTTTTTGTTCCTAAATGTTTATATAATGTATAGAGATTACGAGCACATTAATATTGTAATTAGCGTTTGTTTGTTTGGGACATATTATACTTTCGCAGAATCTATGGAACGGGAAATGTTTTGTTTACGACATAATTACTCCTATACGACTGAATGGATCGTCAATTTAACATACTGTACGTAAGATGCATGAGAATCTTTCTTACATCCTATTAAATAGACTGAGAAGTATTTTTCAAAGAAGTCGGGTACTGAGTGCAGCACTACATAAGGCCTATCTTATATCATTTCTTGAATAAATTCGGCGGGTTTTAGGGTTTAGGGAAGATAATAAAAACATCTTACTGCTAGGCCTTTTTGACATAGAGAAGTTCTTCTAATTAGGAGTAAGAATCATTTCATTCTTATTCCGTATCCTCCGAATCACGTAATTTAGTAAACCAAGCAACAAACACTGACGCACGTCATTCTTCCAGGTTATTCAATAGAGAACACAATGAAAATGTGAACTAACAAAAATATTTTTACATGCACTGTATTTTAGAAAACATAAAATGTTTACAGTAATTTAATGAATGTAAAACAAACAATGGTAAAAAGTGCAAATTGTTCTATCTTGAGAATTGTATGCGAGCATCGTTGTCAATGTTTAGACGTATTTGACGTTCGGTGTTCAATCAAAGACATCGCTCAAAATTCTTGAAACAAAAAACATCTGCGGAAATAAGATAAAATTTTGCTTTTGATGATACCGTCATGATACAAATTGCTGTGATTTTATTGAACCTGGAAATCGCTGTCAATGTGAATGTGCTCTTCGTAAATGTATGACTATGACCCACCTAGTAATCTGGCTCGCGAACTAGGGCTTTCGCACATCTGTTTCTAAATTCCAGAGCAAAAACTAAACAGCCTATTTCGTTTCTCGAAAAAACATAAAAGAAACAAGGACAAGTTATTTAGGCGATCTGTAACTAGCCTAAAGTCTAAAAGCTAACACAATACGTAGTTTGCATTCCGGAAATTACGCAGGCGAGTCTCAGACGCATCTAGCACGTCATCCATATAAAAATTATTTACATTCCAAAAGGAATTTGAAGGAAAGCTGACTTTCGAGCGATCCATAACTTGGTAACGGAACTTTTGATTATGAAACAAGTAATGTATCGGCTTGTATTTTTTTGCAATAATTCCGCGAGGCTAATGACCTCTATCGACGACAAAAATTACGTCAGCCTTGCAATAATACAAAGGTTAATGACATCGACATCATTGAGCCTTTTTCAATGGTGTCGCGATACGGAGCTTCTTTATTGAAATCTCAGCAGAATGCAAGGCAACTCAGTGTCATACTCAACTCTTCTATTTTAATTTAGTTTTGACACTAGTGAGGGTTGGGTGCCCGGTATAATATTGAAAAATATTATTAATTATGTTACAGTGAAGCTGGTCAAGAAATGATCTGTCAAACCCCAATATTCAAGAAAGGAATATTTAAACTAAATTCTAAACACATTTTAGCTCGCTCCCGCAAACAGTGGCAACGTACACCAAATCACTCAGGATTAAGTACATGTATAAAGTTACTCGCTTTCTCTCGGCTTATTAACGACAAGGTTGTAGGTAAAACCTGGTAAATACTTCAGTTAATCCACTGACTAACGTTTAAGTTCAAGTAATACGACTTAAAAGAAAGAAAATGTCCAATGACCAGGGGTACAAAACCTTTTGAGGATTACAGGATGAATTATTTCATACACAATTTGGTTTCAAGAATTTCAAACAGTAGATATGGTAACTGAAGTACTACGGCTACTGCATGCATTAAACCGATTGGTTCCGAGCGTTAATTGGTATGTTTGTGGAACATTTTACAACTGTACGACTACAAAGAGAGGCTACACAAACGAATTTAACGACGAATCAATGTCTACTGGACGCTTTCATACATTTTACGCCATTTACCAGTTATTCATTTAGTGAATGTGCAATTCGTGTATATCGCAGATTTCTAGCAGTTATAAAATTACTCGCATGTACGTAATTTCGTTATAAATTAACTAAGAGGCCATGCTAGCCTTTTAACGGTTCTCAAACTAAATTAATTATATTGTCATTATAAATAGTTCAACTTTTCTTCATTTATCAACATTTCTGTGGCGACATCGTTAATAATGTAACATGTAAAAAATGTTTCGATGACAACCATGACGAAATGTTGAATGAGGACAAATTCGAGTTTCTTCACGAAAATAAACTGGAAAAACTCTGTTAAAGAGTGTTCCATTTTATATGAGGTTGGTGAATGATAACAAAGCATCAATAAACGTTGTGTTCCAGTGGCAGCCCTCACAATCCGACAATTATGTCCGAGTGCGTGCGCCCGCGCCGGCGAGAGTGTCCGATTTCATTCATCGGCGCTTGCGCACAAACAAACAACAATGAACGCTGGCTATAGTGGCGAGGGTGACTGTGAACTTGTTAACTGGCTGTGGGCATAGCGTACTTCCTTCATGACTGTGTTAGAAGCATTCGTCTGTGATAATATTTTAACGTGGAATAGGATTCGGCGATTCCTTTATTATTAAGCTGAAAGTTTTATTTCTAGCCTCGTTTGAAGTCTAGAATACTATTAATGATTTAGGCTAATATGTCAACAATATACGATTTTGTTTCCAAAAAAAACTTTCCAGTCTTCTCCAGTGCCTCTCCAACTACTTAATGAAGGTTAGCGATATGGTTATCAATTAATACCTTAGTAAAAATGGGCTTCTAACTTCAAGACTCTTTGCCCTATATCTTCTTTCACAAGACAAAATTTATGACCAACTTCACTCCAACTAGGTTACTTGTATCCATCATTTCCATACACTGACATGGGTATCGTCTTCTCAATTACGAGTCATTAGCTCTATGACGTCAACAATTCACGAGATCCCGGCGTCTACTGCACTTCCCTAGAACCCAGATAGATCCCGTCTTAAAACTAGTATGAGTAATGTGAATGGGTTTTAAATAGGCGATAACACTATAAGTCTCTTATGTATTTGTGCGATTACAAGAACTTGATCTTAATGTTTGAATAAGTGCGTATTAATATAGTGAGAAGTATGTTGGTAGGGGAATAGCTGATAATGATTACCGTCACGACAAAACATAAAAATGTGTTCATTCAAGGATTACTCATAGTTACAGCCTAACATTGCCCACTCGCGTTAGAACATATGAGAGTTACATAAACCAAAACTAATAGAAAATAAACCCGAATAACGTTAAAACTAATCCGGAACGAAACGGAGAGGAAACTTCTGGTGGTTCGCACATAATTCAATGATGTTTCACTCAAGAAACATTGCAATAAATATAACCCAACAACAATTAGTTACCTAAAAGTTGCAAGTATGTGAAACGTACCAGAGTAATTCAATGGGCTTACGTCAGCATTTTTACTCCATCGTTTAATAGTTTTAGAGCGCACTTTAGTGTAATCTTAACACCATCGTTTTATGTTGCACGTGCGGGATAAAGTATAACCCCTATAATTCTTCCTACAGATAAAGAGTCAATAAAATTTAAACTGATCTGTGACGTCAGACCAGATAGCGGGGAGAAAATTGAGTTCGCCTCGGAGTATGCTCAAAGGGCAAAGGTAAGGATAAAAATATGTAGAGCAGGGAGTATTGCTCTTGAAAAATCTTGGCTGATAATTATGTTGAGCTCTCACAGTGAAAATATTGAATTACGGATTATTTTCATACGAGAAAGCTGACGGTAACCATGGTTTAGATACTCTTTTTGACGTAATAGACAAAAATCTTATTCTTCATTGGGTAATTGGGTAGTATTTTAGTCAACCAACCTTTTCGTATTTAATTGTGGGAATGCCTTAAGAGGTTCCTATCATTATCCACTCCATACATACGGGGGTGACGGTTTATAACAAGATTATTTCATATCACAATGCAACAATATTATTACGAATGATTCACTTATGCATGTATAATGCGATTTATTCCCCGAACGACATCTAAGTCGTTTATACTGCGATTTTTATTTCTTTGTGTAGTTCTAGGCCTTATTATAAATGTTTTTATTGTATATATAATATAAACATGAAGAAACTAGAACTATTAAACTTTTATAATAAAAATCTTGCCTAAGCTGTGCCACTGATTGTCAAACTTACTTTGAAAATAGATTCAATATTTGTTGTTTGTTAAGTATGTTAAAAATAAAACCAATCGTTTTTATTTAACCCTTGTAACTATCACAGCACTTACATATCGAGTATCATAGTTTTTAATTAGTTAAATGAGTAAGAAGCTTATGTATATATTACATATCAGGTGAATAAGTATTTGGAATCTAATGAAACAGGTTTCCTGATTGCCGTACTAAACGGTAAAGGTTAAGTTATTTCGCAATGCACTATAATGGTAAGCATTCTAGTTATTATTCCGTATCTGAGCGACATTATAATATCGTACATTAATGTTTGCCTACAGGTGAAAGGATATTTACCATACTTAACTAATGTTATGTTTAATGTGTGATTTTTGACAATTTTCTTGGGATCAGTGCTCTAGAAATGTCCAACTTTGGACCTTGGCCCTTGGGTACCACGGTCCTAAGTTTTTTTCTCCAAAACTTTTTATCCCTGCTGTCCAACCCAGTCTTGGACATTTTCAGAAGATCTCATCAGACGTTAAAAACCCTTATTAAGAAGAAGATCAATTATAATTAGAATTCAAATTAACTTTTGTCTTAGTTCAGAAGTCTTTGACAAACCTTGATATGATGTGTTTATTGTGAGATAAAATACGATTAACGTAATCCTTTGTTTTCAGTTATATGAAACTAGTCATAATACTCAACCTTTTACATAAAAGATAGGGGGAAAATATCCAACTACAAACGACTATTTATACTTACCACGTAATGGTTGTCATTATTTATATTTATCCACGATAAAGTACTATTATTCCGGCAGATACATGTGATTTAAGTCATGTATGAATATTTTAACCCTAGACGTGATTTTGGCAGGGATATTGAAGCATGGAGGCATCTCTGCCAACTGTTATACAATCCTATTATTTCAGAAAGTTTGCAATAATGTGTTAGCAAGTTTTATGGAATATTTAGTTTGGTGTTTGTTTCCTAAACATTGTTCAGTTAACGAGGAGGACAACATTTTTTTACGGCTTGTAGATTTTTGGCTTGGGAGGTTTCCATTCATAATACTTCATTTTATTTTACATCTGTATAAACTGAGATTTTTGCTGAAAGTATTAAATGGGAAGCTATAAGACCTTACTAAACCCTACGTGATGCAAAACTAGGCAGTCATCTTCTACTTAAAAAGAAATAGAACTATAACTGTACACTGTGGTTTTCTATCATCACCACCATGATCTTACAACAGTATTCGTTGTAACTCGAGGCACCTACTCCTAACAAACCTCTTACGTACTAATTAAGCTCATAATTCACACTACGTACGCTAAGGACTCACGCACACAAGGCACGTGTGTAGCCGGCGTGAAGGGCATACACAACGGACACTGGTTTCTCTAGTGTGGACTATAACTGTTCTATAACTTGTTACTATTGTCTACTAGCTAAGCATGTACTTAACTTAGGAACTACTATGGATGCCGGGAATCGCGGTCCCCTGGTCCTTGGCACTATAAAGAATGAAGCACTTCGGTGATTTTAGCTGGTACGAGTCCGCCTGTACAGTACACTTCTCCAGCTTTCCCCGCCTTGGAGAAAGTCTATGAGGATTTACTCGGGTACAAAACGGAACAACTATGGCTACAGAGGATAGAAGAACATTATAATAAGCTTACTTCACACGACTGTTCTTGGTCTGATTGTAAATAAAATAAAAGAACGACATATGATAACAATTTCGTATCATATGATAACAAAATACAGTTTAAATATCGTAAAAATAAACTAAACGATTAAGTTCCAAGAAATGCTTTCCGTTTAGTCAGATATAAGCGAACAGATTGTAAGTATGAGATGTTATTTATCTAGATGCATACTATTAGCGAAAGGCTTATATTTTTATGCAATAAGACTGTAAATGACTCGACATTAATGCTAGAATGCACGAGGAAGGTGGCCAGAATAGGAGCGACGTGCTGCGAAGATATCCACCGACACCTGAAGTGGTGACCACGGCCACTCTGACAAGAGTGATACCGATCAAGAAGAAAAAGAAGGCAAGAGCAAGGACCAAAGGATCCAGCGCTATTATTTATAAAAGACTACATTTCTACAGTTATGAATAGTTACTAACAAACAATCTTGTAACTGGCAAACAATTTTGGAAGTAGATTCATGTTACATAGGCAAATCTTCTCTTTATAGCCTCCCTTCCGCTAAACGCCTGCAGTCTTCCGACAAAATCCATAGTCAGCTGTGTGGAGTAACCCTTATAACGATATCACAATATTATTGCACTTACACTCTATTTTATGCCGTGTCAATCGTGTTTCGGGGAACTCCTTATCGCGCCACCTCGACATGACACACCTACACATATATCCCGTATTATGGTAAGTATAGTAACGACATTTGACGAGAGCACGACAAACTGTCACTAGTCTCCTCCACCAGAATAATTTGGCCTTAGCATTAATGTACTTGGAACATACGGCGTATGTGCAATCCTTTCTAAACTTTACGATCTGCAAGTGTTAATACGGAGGTTTTAAATGCCGACAACTCTAGTGCATAAAGTTGATAATTTAAGTACTATTTATTCATGTATGATGGCAGTTCTGATTGCAAATATTTCTTAAGTTACGAGAATGGTTCCTTTGCTTGTTTGAGCATTGTACTTTGTCATTAGACAAAATTCAAGTAGGTATATCCTAAACCTCTTAACCTACGGGATTTTTACGTTGTTGTTCGTAAACATATAATATTATTACAGGAAATTATAAGATGGGACGAAACTTGAATAGCAGAATAACGCAGAATCGTGTATGATGAGAAGAGAGCATTTGTCTTGTGGATAACAATATAAATTTACATAGCATAGAAATTCGATAATAGTTTAAAATATTTACACTACAAACAAAACAATTTCAATATGCCACTATCCTAAATATTTACCAAAACTACTGTTCACTAATATTAGTGACTGTACTTACTGATTTTATTTTCTAGATTTAAAATGAAATTTAGATATAATTACAGATCTCAGGACTAAAATAAATGCAAATGGGAAGAGATAGAAGTTAATAACACAAACAACAAGGGCATAAGATGCTTATTAAATACTATTTGGTAAAGATGACTCCATTAGAGACTTTAAAAGTTTCATAAACATATGTACAACTAATCTAAACCTACAGAATACAGTGTCAACTGTTAGACATCCACCCACAAATTATAAGTAATTGTCCTTTGTTTAAACATTGTACATATTATTGCAGTGCCAGCCATGTAACGGTCAGACAAGATTTATGTGTCATAATGCAAGAATTGACTGAGGAATTCTACACGCAAAACATATTTACTATTTGGAATTAGCTGACATAAAAGGTGCTAAAGTCATTAACTTCGATACTGCCTGTTTATTTGCATAAAATAAATAAGGATATTAGATGTTTTTATGTGTTTATTCACATCTTGACACTGCAGAGCATTTAAAAGTGCATTTCATTTAGTATTCAGCAATTATTCTTTGTGCATAAAACTATCTTAATCTTGGATAAGAATTAGACAGATATGATCATTCCTTATGCCTCTAGACATGGGACTAGCTAAAAATCAATTGACTATTAACCAAAATAAGTTTGTTTAATACAACCTATAATAATCAAAAACAGTGTAGCAATGATCTGACCTTGGCAAACTATTTTACTGTACAACAAAGTATCATAACTTTTTATAATAATAGAGAATGTTACTAGGTATGTCAAGTCGCAATAAAGCCTGTATGTATACAAACACACGAGTTTTTGTTGAAGTCAAAAATACCTAGTAGTTTAGATTTTACAGGCATTCAAAGTTTCAACAATAAAAATATCAACATCTGCAACTCTGAACATTTCTTTTCTGGAAATATTTAGCCAACAATATGACTTTTGTATTACAAATTTCATCTCATAAATTACTAAATCAATAATGAGGGCAATAAACCTACAACGTCAAACAAAACCAGTAGTTTTATTTACATGAATTCATATCTACACCTGAATGAGTTCCAGTGGCATGATTTATGTAACATTTGTAATGTCCATTGCATGTCTTGCCGTGTGTAATTGGTGTGGTTTCACTTCTCCACATCACAGGCCTGTTACACATGTTGAAGCATCAATAGTTTATTTGTTTTTTACACTTTTACATACAAGACAAATTGTTAAGCAATTGCATTCAAGGAAATTGTGTGGGTGGGCTTTTTTTATATGTGTTGAATGATTTAGTTATTTACTTATTCTATGAATTCGTGTTGAGAGTTGTTAGAGCCTGGTTTGTTACTTATGACACCAGCATACTGTGTAGGAACTTACTTATCACGAACAAATTATCACTTAGAAGCTCTTTCTGTTTATTATACACCTATCTATTTGATAGATTAAGGTACTTATTAGGTGAACAGCTTTATTTTGAGACTGAGAGCCAATTTGCTTAAAAGTGGAACATTTTTAGACCAAATATGTTTAAAGTGAGTTTGTAAATAATGCATACTTTAATAATTTATGTAGAATGATGAAGGTTTATATAGGTTTCATTAAACTATTCTTTAATTTGATTAGGAAATACACGGACAAACATATAGTTAATAGGTTTGATCCAAAACAGATACCTTTGAGTGTGGGAAGTCAATACATGTTATAGAAAAACTAAGAACAATATGCTCACATTTAAATTTCAGACTTACATTTGTTTCTTTTGATAAAAATAATTTAGTACACTTTGTAGGTGTAATTTAATAATTGAACTGTAAATCATTGTAATTCGTTGTTGCCTAAATACACTTTTCTAGATAACAACCATTCAAAATGACTACACTCAGGTTAAAAACATTACATTTTCAAGGTAAGCTTCATAAAAATTATTTATCAAGTATCAAGTTAGGCAATATTAGAAATATGTCCATGACTGTGCTTGAAATATCTTCAAATGTTTGTATATTATCAAATTAAAAAACAATGGCATCTTTAATGAGGTTTTCCTGTATTATTATGCAAACATCAAAGGAGACCTGTTGGCACTCTGCCCAACCACATTCAAATTATAATTTTGCCAACATATCATTTATAATGCAAATGCGAACACAAATTATATTTTATGAGCTTACTGACAAATTCCTAGACTCAGATATATGTTTAGTTATTCAAGGAACTTATCAGGTTCTGTACACATAAGATAAAAATATTCATTGCACTACTGCAAAGGATAACATTCTTAGAAATCTTTAATGTATGCCCAACAATTGACACCAATTTGTTGAATATAAAAAGTGTTGTAACTGAAGGCACACCACTTTGTCATGCCAAACACAACATTGGCCTAATCCACATTGAACATCCATCCTTTGATAACACTACCCATTTATATCAGGGGGCTAGCGCGAAGCGTGACGTAAATACTGTCTCGTACCGAGCGCAGACGTGTGATAGTGAAAATATCATATAATTATTCTTAAAATACGCGAATATGATGTCACTGTCGCACGTTCGCTGAGCGCTACCTACGCGCCTTATGTCACATTTAATCTTAGAGGGCCAGCGACTAATTGCCATGTTCGACCTCCGACTCCTAAGCCACTCTACATCATGCATTTCGTAATAGGTCATCACCAAAACAATAATACGCGGCACACTTTCCAAGGGATAGGGACTGACTTGAGCATACCATTTACTTTACTATCTCTATCGCTCGTGCGAACCAAACTTCATAAACAAACGAGACAAAATACTGTCAAAACTTTTGGAAACCAAAACTATTTACACACATCATAAATAGTTTCAAACTAAGTTTTATCGATGAACGTGTATGCAAGCAGTCGACTTACCTTAATCAAGTGAACATAAATCCAAAACAGATGTCAGGGTGAATATATTGACGAAAACAAGGCACAAAACACAGACAAAACACCTTTTTAGTTGGTTGTTAAATCACAAAGTAAGCACTTGGATATAACACAGCATGCACTAACACTGAGCAGTCGAGAACTAGCTTAAGGGACGCGACACTCGAACAGTAATGTTTATTTACGACGAATAACACACGACATCACGCAAAATTTCCAACACGTCTGTCGTATCACAATGAGTTGCGGCCATTTTGCTTGCTGTCGAAAAAGAAAGAGATGCACTCTGCATGTCGACCAATCAGCAACAGTTGTTGTACAAAGCACTCCATCTATTGGTTACAATCATAGATAGCAATATTTTATTATTTTCGTTTCGTTGTGCCAGACTAACTGTGGCCTGTTCAAACTTTATTATAAATATTAAAAATAATAACAACCTTTCCTTTTTGAATAAAATCTACATATTAATCCATTATTTATCGAAAATTTAAATGATTTTGCTAATAATCCATTACTTCGTTTATTTCTTTCTCGTCTAAGTCAGACCTGTTTCCGAAGAAATATAACGCAAATCTTGAAAACAAATAGGTTATTTTAGCGCGACTTTTGAAGTATCAATGTCACTTTAAATTTTATTTTGATTTGTATACATTTTTGTGTAGTTAAATTTTTCAAAATTATGACTTTCAGGTGGAGTTTTGTGATTTTTGTAATAGTTATGTTTACTGTAAGTAGATACCAAAAATTAATACGTCTGTTTTAAAAGCTTTAAAATTCACCCTAATTATATTTTCAGTTCAACATCACCGAGTTTGAATGTAGCAAAAAAGTGAACGGTAAAAAAAACAGGACATTCCGTAAGTGTCGCAGTTTACTTCTTTGGTTTTATTATTTTATATTTTATCATCATCGTTCACTGCCTTTGTCCTCCCACAGTCGACAAGCCCGCATTTATGATAATGATGACCGAGTACCCTCTAGGCATATCTGATGTATTCGACGATGCGAGCGACGTTTTCAGAAACATCCTTGGCAAAATGATATCTAAGAAAAAACTTGTTGGTTTGGACTCTAGCTGGAACTTATTCTGATGAAAATAAAGCTTATTTATGATATTAATGTATTTTAATTATGTATTTATGTATGTCCTTTGTTAATAAAGGGTAGTTCTAGGAGTGAAGTAGATAGATAGCTATTCAATACTTGAAAGTGAAAAGTATTTTTACTTCTTCATATTTATTCAGCAATTGTAACAATTTGAATCGAACAATTAATTAACTGCTTCTAATACTATTCCACTTCATTAATTAAAGTTTACAAATGGTTTGTTGTACAATTTGCTACTAGGATCAAAACACATTTTTCTATGTTTCATTAAGTATTTTAATGATATCACATTTAAAACCTGGACAAGTATAACATCTATTCTATTAAAATGTTTTAAGAGACAAGATCCTGATAAAAAGTTTCATTTCACTATATGCACATTCATAATTATATGGCTCCTCCCCTATATCAAGGATATTTTTGCAATCAAATCTGTACTGGTCTCATTCATACTCCTTTTGCTAAGTGTGTTTAATAATGTGGTCATTTAGCTAACTTGAAGTAGCAAACTCTGCTGCAATATAGTCTAAGTGTGGTCTAAAATAAGTCTGGTCTAAGTCATGTTCCACTTAGCTCTTTTCTTAGCACATTTTTTGACAATAATCACACTGTGCCCCCGCATGAGGCCTTATCAGTTGATTGCACAGTTTTTCACAGATTTTTTCGTATTTGTAATGGGTAGGTGTTGGTATAGATCTTGCCACATTGGTTGAAAACCACCTAACAGTGGCTTTCTAAATTGCCAAAGAAATGACAATGCCGAAGCTTCTTGGAGACTTTGGACATGTATGGTTTCTGTAACCCTTAGTGTAACATAAACTTTACTTTTATTGGTACATCACTTTTTTTAATATACTTGCACTTATAGATGAAAATATCTATTATTTACATATTAAAAATATTTTTATATTTGCAAAATTGTCATCTTTGTCATCATTCATCATTATAATAGTTTGTGAAAAAATAGCCATAAAACAAACACCCTTTATTAACACATTTTAACACAATTAGCAAATAGAAAAATGGTAAGATTTTCAATAGAATCAAGAGAATGTGACATCCAATCATGGAAAGGAAAACTTTACAATGAAGTAAGTTCTGCCCTAGGTTTAAACTGTTGATACAGATATACTGTTGTCCTAGTAGCATGATTTTGTAATGGTCACCCAATAGTCAATACAAAACTACAAAAGAAAGGATTTCGTGCATATTCAGTAGTTTTATTATCAAAATATAACTTCGTCTTTAATAAATAACACAGGATATAACTACTTATTCGATAGATTTAAAACATGAGCAACATAAGTTTTATTTTAAGTGTAAGTAGGTTTATATCTAGGTTGTAAATGTTTTAGTCACAGCTGTAAATGATATTTTTATATTTGGCAACAGAAGTATTTTCAGTTAAATAATACGTTGCATAGTGTTTTCAAACTCAATGAAGTAATTCGGTTCGGAATGAAAAGTGTTCTTCATTAAACCGATTAAAGCATGTTTTTGTTTACTTTGAGCCGGGGTGTCAGTTAAAATCTGTCATTAGCATAGACATACAGAAGAAAAAAGTTTGAGGACCAACATCAATATCGACTGTTGTCTATGAATGAACTGAAAACCTTTTTCTCACGCAAATATATATTATAATAACATGTAATAAGTTTTACCCAGTCAACCAGCCAGATAATGATATTTTGCAATCGGGTTCACTTCGACGCCAGCTTACTTAGAACTTCTCAGCTTTAGCTGAAATTCGCCTAGTTATCGGCTGTTTAACTAGTCGCCACGGAATCGTACAATCAACCTCATAAAGATTTTCTGGTACTTCTACATTTTATGCCCAAAATGATATTATAAGAGCATAATATTTTTATATACCATTATCATCCTATTCTAAAACATGGACTGGCGATCATGAAAAATCGTTTTCTTTAAATTGCTCCCTATGGTTCTGAACAAACTTTTCATAAACATCAACGTAAAATGTATATGATTTAGTTATGGCACGAGAATGGAAACAAAATACTTTTTGTTAACAATGTAGTTAGTTTCATGTGGATCACTGTCTTGTGAACTACTTATGCCTGAATGAATTTTGCCGTAAAAACGTTTACAAAAAAAAATAATCATTATTTTAATAATGTGTCTTCCCATAATAAATAGTTTAGAAGATATAATATTTATTATATTGATTTATGAGGCAAAAATAAGCTAAAATAATTTCAGTTGTTAATATAGTCAATGGCATCATTTTCCACAGCGAGTGCTCAGTGCGGTGCCGGGCCGCCATTTTATTTCATGGCGACCAACGATAGTCTACGTCTGCTGTTCTTGAACGAAAGATTTTAAAGCGCGCGGTGTTTTTGATGTAGTTTTGAATCGCGTATGGTTATATCCGTTTGTTTACTACTTGTGTTTTACAGTAATTCGTGAAAATGAATGAAGACTCGGAATTAAATGTGCTTGTATCGAATGTTTTAAGCGGGAATCGTTACAGCCATTGTAGGTTATGCCTCAAGAGCATATCAGAATATTACGTTCGTTTTCATGATGCTGTATCGTTGGATCCTTCTACTGGGACCTTTCAAGCATTGTCTGAGATCCTAACCAAGTTATTAGGTGCCGAAGTAAGTATGCTTACATTTTAATCTTTAGTAATTGTAATTTGCCTACCCGTTGGAACATCTCAAAACCTCTCTTGCATTATGAAATTGACCCATACATTTTATGGAAAACTACTAAATGTTACTAGGTACTTGCAAGAGCTACCGATCATTCAGTTGCATAAAGTCATTTGGTTAAATGGTTTTAATAAGTTTTTCTTTTTACAGGTCTGTGAAGAAATTAATGGCATAGATTGTGTGTGCATTGACTGCGTCGACAAAGCGTTAGAGTCACTCAAGTTTTTAAAATTATGTGAAAACTCCACAAATGTGCTAAATAATGTTATCAACAATCTTTCTAATACATTGAGTATTGATACAGATGATTTAAGTTCCGATCACAATATTTACATTTCTGTTAGTGAAAATGAATCAAAGCTCTTTGTGGTGAAGAATGAAGATAGCAAGAAGCCTTCAACAGATGTTATTGCATGCATTAAATGCACTGAAGAATTTGACAACATACTTGATCTTAAATTGCATAGCATATCTTGCCATGCTACCCAGATTAACTGTGAGAAATGCAACAATATAGTCAATAATGAGGCTGAACTAGCAGCCCATAATAATAGTGATCAGATGTTTGAATGTCCTGATTGCAATGAATTTAGATGTACAGAGGAAAGTCTAAAGCAACACCAAGATCAAGCACATGGTGTATTTGTGTGCAAAGACTGCGGGAAGTCATTCAAATCTTTAGACAAGTTGCAAATTCATGAACAAAAACATATCACTAAAAGTGAATGTCCCAAGTGTGGTAAAAGTTACAACACTAAAGGCTTCTTTTTGAGACATGTCAGGCTTTGCCTAGAAGACTTGTTAGACCCACACCCAATAAGAAGTAACATTGAAAAGACATGCTTTTGTGATAAATGTGGCAAAGGGTACAGTACGCCTGGAGGATTGAGGGTCCATAACAGATTTGTGCATGGCAATGCCAAGCCCCATGTTTGCAAATATTGTAACAAGCAGTTTACTGCTCCAAGTTACTTAAAAGTCCACATGGTGAAGCATACTGGAGAGAAGAATTTCAAATGTGATTTGTGTAATAGGAAATTTGTCTCCAAAGAGGCATTACTGTACCATACAAGGAGGCACACAGGAGACAAGCCTTACAGCTGCACCCTGTGTGATGAGAGATTTGTGAATGCTTCTGCAAGGGCTGAGCATATTAAATTTAAACATGTCGGCCCAACTTTAATGTGTGAGATATGCTCTCGTAAATTCTTTACTCCAAGCTTCTTGAAGCAGCATATAAAGAAACACCATGATCCATCAAATAAATTGTATGCAGGCAGGAGTTTGATACCCCCCAATGTACCTGCAGTTGAGAACATGAGAGTCAGGTTTATAGACTCATCGTGATATTCATACAAACCACTATGTTGTGGTTTAACAAGACTTGGTTAAAATCATTCTAGCATTATGGAGTCAATTGACTGAATAACTTCCAATGAAATAAAGGCTATTTTGTTTCTTGTGAAAAGGCTTATATTAAAAAAAAAATCAGTTGCCTTACATATTGTATTTTATTTAGTTGATTATGGATTAGGTAATAAATTAATTGCTATGAAACTGTTGTTGATTATTTTACATTCCAGATATAATCTAACTCTGAACAAGTAGTCTATTTCATAAATCATTGATATTATTACTTATTAGAATACAATACTGATTACCTGCAGTTGTGAAAGTATGACAGTGCACTACATCCAAAATTACATTAATATTTTTATAACTATCGTGAGACTGATTCATTATTAAATGATGTAACGGTTAATCATGACTCCGGTTGGGTCCGAAACTAGTCGGGCTACCCCGATAAATACGCGTGAGTAAACCATTACATCATTTAATAATTACATTACTATGTTTTTTGACATTTGTAAGTTGGATCATCGAATATAGTAAATAACTTTATTGTTAGAATAATCAACTATAAAAACAGCTCAAGTCAACAATTTTGTTAAATGATTATGATTTAAGACAGTAATTCAACCACAAGCATTTGATCTAAGTGGTCAGATCTTTAAGGCAGGAGCCACATCGATGAGGCAAATGTGACGCTTCGGCGATTTCGTAAAAAGAAACCCCATATTAAAATACAGACGTGTCGGTAGCCGCACTGCAGTCTGACAAGCAAAACTATTTTCGCTCCACGTGTCGTTAATGAGGCCCCGGCCTTAACAATGCAATTAAAACTGAGACATGCTTGCAAAATGTAATTCAATACAAGAAAGTCCCCATCTAATCACAGCTCAGTACATAAAATCAAATTGTATTCTACCCTCAGGCACAAACAATTTGCTTTGGGGATTATAATGTCTCTGTACATGTTTTCGTAATTGGTGCCCAGTGACGAACTTCATATGGCAAACATGACACTCTTTTGTGGGACCGAAATGTTTCCGTCTTTTATGTTCCATCCTTCTAGATGCTGAGAGGAAACTTTCGTTGCACAAGTCACAAGGAAAAGGTCGCTCGCCAGTGTGCAGCCTCGTATGATAAACTAACGCCGCTTGTGTCACGAATTTTCCGCCACATTGGTCGCAATGGAAGTTTTTCTCTTTTGTATGTTTTACTATGTGATTGTTCAGTCGACTTATTGCATCAAACTTCTTTCCGCACCAATTGCAAGACAAAACCTTCCCGAAGCCGTGATCCGTCTTCAAATGGGTGCGCAAACCATTCTTCCTGGCGTAACCTTTGTGGCAAATATCACAAAAGAAACTGGGTTGGCGTTCCTCAGCATTGCCGCAAATTTTGAGATGGAACTTGAAGGTGTGTTTGTTCAAAAATGATTTACTACAGCGCGGACATTTGTTGAGATCATGTTTATCTAAGTGAGCTCTTAAGTCTTTTTTGGACGGAAACTGTGCTAAGCATAATTTACATACCGCGGCGACGTGGTGCAATTTATCGTGGTAACTTAGCATTTTTTCTGTACTAAACATTTTGGGACATTTTGGACACTGCAGCTTTTTAGGATAGTGCACTCTTTCAGCATGATCTTCTACTTGTAGTTGCGTAGCAAATACTTTGGGGCACTCAAGGCAAGGGTACTTAGCATTGCTGTGTACTTTCATATGCTTGACTAGGTGACAATTTGAGTTGAACCGTTCTCCGCACTCTTCACATATAACATTGGACTTTCTTCGCTTCACTTGATGGCAGGGCTGTTTGGCCTTCAGAACCTCTTTAACTTTATTTAGTGCAGTCTTTTTACTTCGGATTGTATGCCGTTTTCGACTAGTAAATATCTGATTTTCATCATCTTTTATCATCAAATATGCTGTCTGTACACTAGGTCCTATTGTAAGTGACTGGTCAAGACTTTTACTGAGTTTTGTTAAAGCTATGTGCCAGTTTTCATTGGAGTTGTTACACAATTTTTGAAAAAGGTATGAATTGATTGTCATTGTAGCACAGTCCATGCACAACACTTGAGGCAGAAAAGGCTCTGTCTGGACCTGAAAGAGAATAAGTCATTAGTGGCTATAAACAATACACATACAACTATCAATAATGTTGCTACAAGTAGTGTGGTGAAAATCATTTTCCATGGAAAAAACTGTTTTCATGGCATGACTGTATGAATTGCACGAAATGCTTGCATCTAAAAAACTGGCAAGACCTATGTAATTGCGTTTTCCTTTCACGTTTATGCGTATGTTATGATACTAATAATATATTGAGCACATAAGTCATAAAAAAATATTGTATGATATAATATGTACTTACACTTAGATCACTAAACATATCCATAAATGTGACATTTTCATCAAAATAAGGTCTTTGAAGCCTAACGTTGTCTTCCAAAGATACTTCTTGTTCGTCTGTACTAGAAAAACATAACCTACAAACGTGCTCCGATTCACTTGTAATAAACTTGAGAGCTGGTAACGTATAGTCAGTCTTTGATTGCATCTTAACGTTATCAAGTATTAATCATTTACAAATATCACATAAAATTGCTTTTTTGGCGTCCTACGGATTGCAAATAACTATAATGGCTTTGTTGACAACTTGCAGTCCACCCACAGACTACGTATAGGAATCATAAGACAGGAATATTCCACAGATAAAAATTTCCTTAGTAATTATAATACTTCATTCGTTTCCGAGGAAGACGACGACGAGCCGGTGTTTCAGGTATACTTAAAAGAACTAACAATCAAGGCGTCAAATGTATAATTTTTATCTTATTATTGATCCCAATTTTTAAACTTCATGTTTGTTGACCTACCAGAAGTTCACACTTACAAAAATTGTTGGAAAGCTTAAGATTCGAATAAAATTTAAATAGGTATTGCAGATAATTAAGAATAGTGAGATTCTATAGTTTTTTTTCTGTCTATCTATCTAGTTTTCTGGGAGTTGTCCACACATACGCACAGCTCTTGGCTTTCAAAAACAAATTCAAGGTCACTGACTGCCAGTTCTGATAGGGTCCACAATTTATTCTCTCGTATTTGTTTATATCTGCTGCGCCATAAAGTTCGTGATTTAAAAAAGGTAGGTAATAGTGTTATATTTTATTTCTGTTGATTTTGTTATGGTTGAAATGTAAATGAACAAAAATATAGGTCCTTTGGATGTTATAATTAAGCACAGGTAATACAGTAATAAATTCTACTTTAGTACAACTGAAAATACAACTCAGTATCGAAACCAGAATCATTAAATAATTTGATGTTAAGCATAGCTAATAATATCTACCAATGACTGCATTTTAGCAAATGGGTAATGTAGTTTTCAATTTTTTCCGCCTACGCACTATCTAAAACAGATGCTTGTCTCATTCTTAAAAATAGGACGATTAGGAAACCGTGCAAACATGACTGCAAAATTAGCTTCTCTTGCATTACTAGACTAACAGGCAGTGACAGAAACCAAATAAAGTGCCCGGTGTTGGAGGCTTTGACAGCTATAAAAAAGCTATAAAAAAATGGCATTTCCATTAGATGGCTGACTTTCATAGGGTTGTAACCGCCAGAAAAGCTCTCAATATCGATATACACGGTGATTTTTTAGTCATCTTACAAAAGCAGCCCAGTTCATGTATCCGACGTAAAATACCCCTAGGCGCGATCTTTTTTTTTTTTATCATCATCTAAGATAATAAGTACGAAGAAAATTAAACAAGAGAAATCTGAAATATACTCTTAAAAATGATAAAATTGCCGCCCGCGCCCCTCACCATTGTTACAAGGCTCGGACTGCGCTCTCAATAGAGCTGTGTTTCTAACAAACTACGAATTGCATCATAGTATTGAATAAAAACAAATAAAGGATTATTATTATTATTATTTGTATCTCTTTTCATTCACGGGCTAACTTCATGAGAAGAGACCCGGTCCTTTTTAAAGGCTTGAACGGGGACACAGGTCCAACGCACAGAGGCCTTCTTGAGAACTTTAATATACAATGTGATGGGGCATCTACTAGGGATAATTCACCTCCGCTCTATGGGAGAACAGAGATGAAGAATCCAAAGTAGATGCAAAACTATTGCAATATGTATGTAAAACTAAATAGGCTATTATATAAATGAGACATGTTAAGTGGCTGGTCCACTTAACATGTCTCATTTATATAAATTTTATATAAAATTCCTTAAAATGATTCGGAGAACTATGACACCTGCCTTTTTCCACATGGTAATGCAAACAATTAGGCAGGCGGTGACTCGCCGCACACTAGATGGGCCCCCTATTATTATTATTATAAAAATTGCATTTAATTTTTTTTCAAATCTCATAAATACCTATTTTTTATCATGAACGTGTTCTAGTCATTGGATACATGAACTGGGCTGCTTTTGTAAGACGACTAAAAAATCACGGTGTATAAAGGGTGTCCCAAAACCCAGCGATAATCTGAGACCGGATGAAAGGCCAAGTGATAACAGATCAGGGAAAAAAAATCTATATCACTCAGTTTAGCGATAAGAGACATTTTTTTTTCATTGCATTAATTTATAGTTGCGATTCATAGCATCGTTAATCATTTTTTTCGCTGATCTGTTATCACTTGGCCTTTCATCTATTTAACACTTCAGGTATGATTTAAGTTCATCACTTCACAATGACCATAGTCAGAGTCTGCCACCAAGAAGATAAAAAAAAACTATAAAGTCGGTTTTTTTTTGTTTTGATAAGGATGATAAGGATGGAACACCATGTCAATCCATGTTAATCGTTGTAAGTATTCGATTTTAAAGAAAGTTGCATTTTAAATCGTTTAATATCAGTGAATATCTTAGGAGATACCACTGTTTTAACATAACTTACCCTTACTCACTCATAATTGCATTCACTGCATATAGCCCAATGAGCTAGTTTATGTTTAATTCTTATGTACATACTTTTCAATTGTGTAAAATAAAATAATTTATATTTAAAAAGATATTTATTAATTCCATAACAAAATTAATTAATTAAAATAGTTCCCATAAGACGCTCTATCACCATTCTTTTTCCATGGTACCATAACCTAACAAAGGCATTAATTATAACTTATACAAGCAACAGCCTGTGGTTAGTGTTATGCTCTAAGGGCTCAAGGGCTTATATGTATTTGCGAAACCAGTATATTCCATCCGTTTCTTCTTTAAAATTTCGTTTGAAGGAAATCTGTGGATTAACATAATCATCTTAATGTATTTTCATTAAGTTGATTATGTTAATTAAGTTATAGAATTTCGGCGCGACCAAGCATCGCTTATGAATGTACGTACTGCGACATGACTTACTTGCACTGGATTGCAAACAGATCGTTGAAATACTAGCCAATCGTAAAAAGAACTTTGATACGTTCGTTTCCAAACTTGCGGTATATTTCCAGAAAGATGATTTTGTAACACAGTTGCGCACTGACTTAAAGGGGAAATTTACTGACACTGAAAACTGTAGAATTAAGCATGCATAGTTGGCTCGTCGACTAGCAAGTCTTTCTGGTCATGATTTGGATTAACATAATCATCTAAATGTATTTTCATATTTTTCATTAAGACGATTATGTTAATCCACAGATAGACAAGCTAAATCAATATTATCGATACTTACGGTACTTGGACATCTGTTTAACTATGATTTCTATAGTAGAATATGTTAACTCCATGTATTTATCTCTATGAAGTCTCTTACGTGTGAACAATGTTAATCGTGAAAAAAGATTAATTAAAACATTTAAAACTATTTTTTGGCTATTCCTTTTTACTTTTTAATAGAAGCCTTTTCTACACGAATTAATGAAGTTTTTTTTTCTGAATCCGCAGGATGGTGCTTACACCAATAACTCTGTCGGGTAATCTGGGCGAGCGGCATCGGCGCCTCAACACGCTGGTGCGAGAGGCCGGCGTCAGAGGGGCCTCCCTTCAGGAGTTCCAAGCTCTGCCGGAACACTCGCCCGTCGACCGCCTCTTTAAGATAGACCTCGCTTCACAGCTCCGCTATGTTGACTACATCATACAAAACTTACAAGACGACGACATGCTGTACGTCAGCAGAGCTCTCAAATCCAAGTGGCTCGTAGACCATCATGACGTCATAAACCCCAAACACCTGGAGAGTGTGCTCTATCCGACCATGATCAAGTCGGCCGTAAGTAAACTGAAGCATTGGACTTACATCAACCTTCGTGATCCGCCGATGTGTCAGGAATTCTATATGTACTATAAGGAGAACACGTTCGAGTTAGCCATCAAGTATCTGCCTCACTGCTGCAATGAGTTCATCCTACAAGAAGTTCCCACGATACTGGCCAAAATTTCAAGCCAACATCTAAAGATACTGAGTGAAAAATGTCCCAGAGTAGCAGAGATCTATTACAATTCGTTGGCGACGGACGAAGTCGTCCGGCCTCGCTATCTCGACAACCAGCAGTCATTCTACAACAGTGTGAAGTGTGTGCTGAAGTCTGACGCCGACGTGTTCCTCGACATCACGGAGAAGTATTTCAACATGAACAGCTTCAGACGGCTGAGCCCGTCGGCGAGCGACTACATCCTGCGCTGTCACAAGCACAGGTTCACGAACAAGCCCGAGCTGTATACCGGCTACGTGTTACACGTGCAGACGCTTGCTGACCGGCTCAGTGTCGAGGAGTGCCAGGAGCTGGTGGTCAGGTTGGCGCGGGCGAAGTATTTGCAGCACTGGTTCGAGTACAAGGCGGTGGAGCCGCTCGTGAAACGCCTCAGTCCCGACAAGAGGGCGGCCTTCAAGAAGCGAGTGTTTGTTGAGAAGGATGTCGGCGAGAGCATGACTGAGTGGCCGTACGAGGTGCCTGCGCCCCCGCCACACACTTATCCGGAAGCACATGTCTTCGACGACCAATATTTTGAGCCTGTTTTACCAATAATCAAGATGCCAAAGCGCTTAATAAAAAAGAAATGCGGCCGTTTCCTTTCTGATCGTGACTACTGCATTGTTGAGTCGACATTGCCAACAAAATCTGAGTTAGAAAAGTTATTTGAAGAATTTAGGTTTCTGGGCTTTAGTCGGACTTTGCACGATTTAGGATTACGGTTGGGCGCCGCGGGTTCTCCAGAGAGAAGGCGCGATATCTTCCTGGTGTTGGTGAGTAAGAGCGGCGGCCGCAGCGAAGCGGTGTCGGCGCTGCTGAGTCTCGCAGCTCGGCACAGTAACGAGCCGGTGCACATTCGAGCCGCCGTGCTGCGCAGCCTGGTCAAGCGCGCTCAAGTCTGGCGATTGCCTGCAGAGGTCTGGAACAATTTGCTCGAGTTCGGGCATGGGCTCGGGCTGGACGGCAGTACTGCCGAAGCCGAGTGCAGGGAGGGTTTGCATGCGGTTGTGATTCGTCAGCTGCTAGAAGGCAAATGTGAGCCTGCCATCACAGCTGCTTTTTTGGAAGAATTCTCCACATTATCAGAATATTCGCTTTCCTCAGCTGAGCGTGCGAAAGTGGCCGCTGGACTCCAGAATTTACTGTCTGCGGCGGCTTTGGTTGCCGAACCAGTCTTAGCTGCCAAGCTCTTGAGTCAACTGCTTGATGCACTTGGTGCTTATTGCGTTGATGTCGAAGCAAGTTCACCAGTGGTTGGTGCCATCGTATCTTTAGCATCACAAGCAGCCGAAGTCGCCCGTCCCTTACTACAGCGGCTCTACCATGCAAAAGTCGCTCGCCGCGAGCTGCTTCGGTTGAACTTAGAATTTCGGCGCGACCAAGCATCGCTAATTAATGTACTGCGACATGACTTACTTGCACTGGACTGCAAACAGATCGTTGAAATACTAGCCACTCGTAAAAAGAACTTTGATACTTTCGTTTCCAAACTTGCGGTATATTTCCAGAAAGATGATTTTGTAACACAGTTGCGCACCGACTTAAAGGGGAAATTTACTGACACTGAAAACTGTAAAATTAAGCATGCAAAGTTGGCTCGTCGACTAGCAAGTCTTTCTGGTCATGATTTGGAGCAGTATGTTCAAGAGCTGGATTCCAAAGGAACAGAAGTGCGAAGGTGGTCAGCTATGCTGCGGGCGAATGCCCACCGTGCGCGGCCCGCTGTGGCCGTAGCTGAGTGGGGCTGGCGCAGGGCGGGCGTGAAGGCCGTAGCGACGCGCGCCATGCGCGGCCGACAAGCGGAGCGAGCCGACCTCACCCGAGCACTGGCCGCTCACCGCCGCACGCTGCGAGTGGCGCTAGCTCTGAGCATGCTCTCTGGACTCGACGCACAAGTGGACACCTTCACACTGGCCACCAAGCTGAGGCCGGCCGCAGCGCTGCGCGCCCTATTGTTGTACTTCCGTCGTTTCGGTGACAAGAGCGAGGTCTGTATATGGAACATCGTTAAACCGGTATTGATGACACTTCAGTTTCAACAGCGTTATACTCTACGAGAAAGAGTGTGGGATCATAATGAAGTACCAAAGTCAATTCAACCAGACTACTACCCGACCCTGTATATGGTATTTCACGCAATCCCCATTACAACCAAAGACTTTCTTCGTGAAGTAACGAGACTTATTCCGGTTGTTAGTAACGAATTAATCTGATCTGCTTCTACTGATGCTGAAGATTGCTTCTTCTACTAATTCTTCTAATCATCTTGACCTTCACGACCCTGTTCCGTACCCTTCTATATTCGTAAGGTATCTCATGTTGTCTAAGTGTAGCAAAGACTTTGAATATAGATTTGAGAAGCTTGCGAAACCTTTTTTGGACCATTTGGATACAAAGCGCAACGAAAATGACAGGATTTTTAGGGAACTATTGTGTCAAACAATGAGGAGTTTAATGTATAACGCAGCATTTTTCGATACGAAGTGCACGTCGTGTTTGTTGGCTATCGAGAAATTCCTGGCTTGGATGGAAACGTTCATGCCGAAAGAAGAATATTTCAATAACTACGCACAAGTTCACCTGACGATGCTGTACTGCAAGGCGGTGCGGCAGAGCCTGAAGCAGCTGCCGGCGGTGTTCGCGGAGCCCCGCAGGAGGCTGGAGGAGGGCGTGGACGCCGTGGGCTTTGTGTTCGGGAGGTACATAGCGCGGGAGCTGGCGCAGCTGGTCGCCTCGTACTTCGACTCCGTCGTGGAGCTGTATAGCGGCGCGCTGGCCGATTTTTTTGACAACTCCTTAGTTGGAGGAACTACTAAAGCCTTGTTCATTGGCTCCGTTGTTAAGGGGATATTAGCTGAAAGTGTTGGCAACCAGCGGCGTCTTGCCGTGTATGTTCTTAAGAGAAATCGCTACAGTATTCAAGATTCCTTGCGGAAGGAGATCGAAGATCTTATGTTGAACGACAGTGACATAGAATTGTTTGTTCACGCTAATTTGTTGAACTAATAAATTGATGAAAATATCGGTTGGTTTTAAAACGTCATATTCCATTGAGCGGTGATCAGTGATCATAACTACTTATAAGAAAAATATTATTGTTTATGATAACCTACGACGGGGCCGCGGCTAATTCAGTCCCGCTGGCCCGTTAGGCATTAACCCTAATGTGTCACCTATACTTGCTGACTGTACTTTGAGGTGCGCGTGAAACATATCCTGGTTGGGTGGCCATGAATTACTATCTGAAACCCTACCACCAGCGTTGCCAGACGTCCCGATTTTGGCGGAACTGCCCGATTTTTAAATCAAATTTTAATGTCGCGCTCGGTCCCGCTTTTTGGAGAGAACTTTACCGTACGCCTTTCGTAGGAATCACACAGACTATTGCGTGGCGTAGTGTGGTTCACCGTCGCCCGGGGCGGAATCACTCCAAATACGAATCTAAATATAAGTTACACTTGTTTGCTTATGTTGTTCGTGCGCGGAACATCTAACATCAAACATCAACTTTACTATGTCCCGCTTCTGACGGAAGAATCCCGCTATTTTCACTCAAAAAGTACCAAAGTCCCAACGTTCCCTGCTTTTCCTTGGATATCATTGAGAGGTAGATATCTGCCTAAGACGAATTAACCTAGACGAGTTATGACAATGTATTACAGATGCTGTACGTCCCTTACAGTCATATCATCAGACCATGGATAACACAAACTCGCTGGAACTTTGATTTTCGTCACATTAATGTTTTGAGGACTAGTAAAAAAACAACTTGAATTTATGTTGAACTAGTCATAAATCGTCCATTTAAATGTTTAGTTATACAACGTTTTGTTGTAGGTTTTTACGAGATTGACACTTTAAAATTGGGTATATTTCTTACCACAGACTGAAAATATCGATCATACGTAAAATAGTTTCAAGGTCAGCTGACTCACCTGTCCATTCGCTTCACAATTCACTCGTTTTTGTTGTTTTTAGTCTGTGGCAGTAGCGCCTGCCGCCAAGTACTCGGACGGACGAGTGTTTGTTGTTATTTATACTGTGCTCACTTGTTTATTTATGCAGTATTATTATTAAATGTGATTTTATCGTTGAAAAGATTTGTGTAATACCCGCAAGTAGCTTTTATTTAGTTTAAAACGTAGCGGTTATTAGGTCTAGATAGTGTAGTTTGGTGTAATGTGTATGACGCATACCTAAGAATATTTTTTCTTATGTACCGACGATGGTAAGTCATTATAATTATTATCATTGTTGATAAAGTTAGTATCAAGCTCTAAGATAAAATTTCAATTTAACCTTATGCGTTAAAATTATAAATGTACCTGTAGTTTACATTAAAGTATGAAGTACTACATAAATCGGTATTTTACGAATTCTGTACCTAAATCTAGTTGAGTGGTTTTTTTTGTAGTCAAAATTTTAACATAGAATATTAACAAAACAACATCGTTAAGAAAATTAAAACTTAAAAAAATGTATAAATCATATTTAGCAGAAAGTTCGAGAAACGAAAACCTAGCTTTTGTTTTTATGTTGTTGTAGACGATGGCTGTGACACCAATAACTCTGTCGGGTAATCTGGGCGAACGGCATCGGCGCCTCAACACGCTGGTGCGAGAGGCCGGCGTCAGAGGGGCCTCCCTTCAGGAGTTCCAAGCTCTGCCGGAACACTCGCCCGTCGACCGCCTCTTCAAGATAGACCTCGCTTCACAGCTCGGCTATGTTGACTACATCATACAAAACTTACAAGACGACGACATGCTGTACGTCAGCAGAGCTCTCAAATCCAAATGGCTCGTAGACCATCATGACGTCATAAACCCCAAACACCTGGAGAGTGTGCTCTATCCGACCATGATCAAGCCGGCCGTAAGTAAACTGAAGCATTGGACTTATATCAACCTTCGTGATCCGTCGATGTGTCAGGAATTCTATCTGTACTATAAGGAGAACACGTTCGAGTTCGCCATCAAGTATCTGCCTCACTGCTGCAATGAGTTCATCCTACAAGAAGTTCCCACGATACTGGCCAAAATGTCAAGCCAGCACCTAAAGATACTGAGTGAGAAATGTCCCAGAGTAGCAGAGATCTATTACAATTCGTTGGCGACGGACGAAGTCGTCCGGCCTCGCTATCTCGAGAACCAGCAGTCATACTACAACAGTGTGAAGTGTGTGCTGAAGTCTGACGCCGACGTGTTCCTCAACATCACGGAGAAGTATTTCAACATGAACAGCTTCAGACGGCTGAGCCCGTCGGCGAGCGACTACATCCTGCGCTGTCACAAGCACAGGTTCACGAACAAGCCCGAGCTGTATACCGCCTACTTGTTACACGTGCAGACGCTCGCTGACCGGCTCAGTGTCGAGGAATGCCAGGAGCTGGTGGTCAGGTTGGCGCGGGCGAAGTATTTGCAGCACTGGTTCGAGTACAAGGCGGTGGAGCCGCTTGTGAAACGCCTCAGTCCCGACAAGAGGGCGGCCTTCAAGAAGCGAGTGTTTGTTGAGAAGGATGTCGGCGAGAGCGTAACTGAGTGGCCGTACGAGGTGCCTGCGCCCCCGCCACACACTTATCCGGAAGCACATGTCTTCGATGACCAAGACTTTAGGCCACTCTTCGTGGGTGGGGGAATAGCATTTCCACTATCGGCGAGCTATAGATGCGAAGCGTTGGGTATGTCAATGTTTAATACGCCAGGATTAATATTGAAAACAGAGTTAGATAGATTATTCGATGAATTTCGGTTTGTGGGGTTTAGTCGAGCGCTGCACGAATTGGGGCGGCGGTTGGGCGCCGCGGGTTCTCCAGAGAGAAGGCGCGATATCTTCCTGGTGTTGGTGAGTAAGAGCGGCGGCCGCAGCGAAGCGGTGTCGGCGCTGCTGAGTCTCGCAGCTCGGCACAGTAACGAGCCGGTGCACATTCGAGCCGCCGTGCTGCGCAGCCTGGTCAAGCGCGCTCAAGTCTGGCGCTTGCCTGCAGAGGTCTGGATCAATTTGCTCGAGTTCGGGCATGGGCTCGGGCTGGACGGCAGTACTGCCGAAGCCGAGTGCAGGGAGGGTTTGCATGCGGTTGTGATTCGTCAGCTGCTAGAAGGCAAATGTGAGCCTGCCATCACAGCTGCTTTTTTGGAAGAATTCTCCACATTATCAGAATATTCGCTTTCCTCAGCTGAGCGTGTGAAAGTGGCCGCTGGACTCCAGAATTTACTGTCTGCGGCGGCTTTGGTTGCCGAACCAGTCATAGCTGCCAAGCTCTTGAGTCAATTGCTCGATGCACTTAATACATATCGTGTTTGTATCGTGGCAACATCACCAGTGGTTGGTGCCATCGTTTCTCTAGCGTCGCGGGATGCCGAAGTCACTCGACCCTTGCTCCAGCGACTTTATGAGGCGAGGGTTGCTCGCCGTGAGCTGCTGCGGTTGAACTTAGAATTTCGGCGCGACCAAGCATCACTGATGAACGTACTGCGACATGACTTACTTGCACTGGACTACAAACAGTTCAGCGAAATAATCGCCACAAGTAACACCAACTTTGATAGTTTTATTTCCAAGCTCGCAATATATTTCCAAAATGATAACTTTGTAACCCAGCTTCGAACAGACTTAAAGGAGAAATATTTTGACACTGAAGACCGTAAAATTAAGCATGCGAAGTTGGCTCGTCGACTAGCAAGTCTTTCTGGTCGTGATTTGGAGCAGTATGTTCAAGAGCTGGATTCCAAAAGAACAGAAGTGCGAAGGTGGTCAGCTATGCTGCGGGCGAACGCCCACCGCGCGCGACCCGCTGTGGCCGTAGCTGAGTGGGGCTGGCGCAGGGCGGGCGTGAAGGCCGTAGCGACGCGCGCCATGCGCGGCCGACAAGCGGAGCGAGCCGACCTCACCCGAGCACTGGCCGCTCACCGCCGCACGCTGCGAGTGGCGCTAGCTCTGAGCATGCTCTCTGGACTCGACGAACAAGTGGACACCTTCACACTGGCCACCAAGCTGAGGCCGGCCGCAGCGCTGCGCGCCCTGTTGTTGTACTTTCGTCGTTTCGGTGACAAGAGCGAGGTCTGTATATGGAACATCGTTAAACCGGTAATGTTGTCTATTGACTTGTCCAAGCGAGATAATCTCCGCCGGCTGGTCAAAGAAGTCAAAGTGGTTCCGCAAAGCATAAAACCTGACTACTGCGTGACACTATACATCGTTCTTCTTAAAACAAAAATAAAGCATTTCTACTCGAACGTTGATGATATTCTTTGTGACGTGTCTAAACATCTACCCGAAGTAGAAAACTCTCTGGAACCTGTTCTTCTTAAGATGCTAGAGATGGCGGATGCTGTGCAGCCTGTTTCATGTCCTTCTATTTTCGTGAGATATTTTATGTTATCGAAAAGTGATGAAGATCTTGAAGGTCGATTTGAGAAGTTGGGAGAGCCGTTATTGACCCATTTGGATGTCGTGCGCGAGAAAAATGATTGGATGTTCAGGAAACTAATTTCGGAAACAATGAGGAGTTTAATGTATAATGCGGCGTTTTTCAATACGAAGTGCACGTCTTGTTTGTTGGTTATCGAGAAATTCCTGGCTTGGATGGAGACGTTCATGCCGAAAGAAGAATATTTCAATAACTACGCACAAGTTCACCTGACGATGCTGTACTGCAAGGCGGTGCGGCAGAGCCTGAAGCAGCTGCCGGCGGTGTTCGCGGAGCCCCGCAGGAGGCTGGAGGAGGGCGTGGACGCCGTGGGCTTTGTGTTCGGGAGGTACATAGCGCGGGAGCTGGCGCAGCTGGTCGCCTCGTACTTCGACTCCGTCGTGGAGCTGTATAGCGGCGCGCTTGTGAGTTTCTTGGTGAACACTCTAGTGTCCGGTAGTTCTAGAGCCAAGTTTGTTGTATCTGTCCTCAAGGGAATTTTGGCTGAAGGCGTGGGCACTCAGCGACGCCTCGCTGTGTACATCTATAAGCACTGTCAGCATGAAATGAAAGAACCTTTGCAGAAAGAGATCAAGGAATTATTGTACAAGGTTGAGGATATACAGGTTCTAGTGCGCGCTGAGACGACTGGTGTTCGCTTTTATTAATCTTTTCGAATTATCTTCACCCAGAATTTTAATCACTTGTCTATGTTAAAATATGAAATATATAAGCAGTGTTAAGCAGCTTTAGCTTCTAATTTCTAAGTTTTGAGTGTCCGCCACAACCAACTACCTCGCTATCACTGCATTTGTTATAAATAATGTAAAAATATTTAATACCAATTATTGTTACGATATTTGATCAAACAGGAACAAGGAAACTTTAAATTATAGTTCTAAACTAAAATTAGAAATGA
This sequence comes from Trichoplusia ni, assembly GCF_003590095.1. Taxonomy (NCBI): domain Eukaryota; kingdom Metazoa; phylum Arthropoda; class Insecta; order Lepidoptera; family Noctuidae; genus Trichoplusia; species Trichoplusia ni. The sequence goes on from NC_039503.1 coordinate 192,253, forward strand.
CGGTAAAGTTCAATGCCCACTGAAAAAGTAGCGGCCGACAGTGTCTCCACATAACAAATTATTTTGAATCTTATTTGCATGAATAAAAATGTCGTGACATTTTAAGGCTAGTGCAGCCTCACTGCGTTGGTTGCGAAGCGATACATGCCCCTACTAAAAAGAAGTCTATCACCTCCATATCACTCTCAATGTTGATCAGTCAAGCTGTATACGCGTGAAGAGGTAACAAACAGACACCCACACCCACGTCCTTACGTGTGATAAAAATGCTACCGGCACTTCTGTAAGTGGGATTTGACCCTTAAATCGTACAATGTGATGTTAGAACTTAGTTCCAAGAAAGTAACTATTAATGTTGTTGTTTCTATCACAAATAAAACTAATTATATTTATTTATCGTTTTATTAAAAGACAACTTAAATCAAGCAGTTAAATTAATAACAAAATAATACATCATAGGAGGTCCGTCGCCAATGCCGACTGCGCACGAGTGATGTTTTAACATAACACTTGTGACTATAATAAGTCTACGGGATCTTGTATAGAGTCTTTGGCTTGGTAAGAAACTAGTAGGTTATGAAAACATAAAATGAAACTTTGTAATGATTATTATATTAACAATAGTAAACGCAAACACAATCTTGTTCTGACAACCATCATATTACTTGTGACTTAAAGCAGGACTATTGACGGTGTGGAAGAGAGATGGCGATACGTGCGTGTAATGCAGTGTCTCGTTCCCACAAAGACAACAGTCCTCCTTTAAAAATCTCATAGTACAGGGCTATGGCACTGCCATTGTCGCTTCCGGAGCGGGAGAATACCTGGTAAGTGTAGGCGACGTGACGGTCGCTGCAGGAATCGAACATAAATTGTATGCGAATGAGCCAAGTGGCGGGCATTTTGAACGCATATCATAGCCCACCGGGAGATGTCTGAATGGTGCAAGGTTAAGCACTTGCAGCTTTGATGAGCAGATCGAAATCGAGTTAGGCTACAAGTAAGTAACGGAAGCTACTCGTATTGGTTGAAAGGAAGTTAAGGGAGACATTCAAATAGTCCAACAAGTGATATAAAAGTCCCCCTAATCAAGACCACGCCACCATCAACCTATAATAGGGTATTAAACAAATAATCTGTTTAATCCGACAGACGGATTTTCAAAGATATTTTTTCTGATATCTCGTAAACTAAAAATGAAGTAGCAACTGATAAACTTAACCCTCACTGCCATTCATTTCTTCTTTTTAAGGGGCTTTAAACTTGCTTTCTTTTTAATGATGTGATAAAATGATTTACATTATTCGATTTAGTCAAATCCCCTATTGGCGTAAGAACTGCTATCTCAGCACCACTCTACCGCTGAGGGTCGGGACACCAGCCAAGATAAGTGCTACGTGTGCTACTAGAAAAACTGATGAAGGCGAACTCAATAACTTAAATGCTTTAAAATCTAAAACCGGTAAAATATAAACACAATATGGTAAATTCGAAAAATCATACAATTTTGTTACTTTATATGCAGTTATATATTATTTACAGTTAAATACATTGGTAACACGTAGTCGAGACAAGTGCAGTACAGTAAGAGTTAAAGATAGAGTAATTTGATAAATATCGTCCTATCAGGAAATTAAATGAGTGCTTAATAGTTCGTTCGTTTCAGAATTTAGTTTATAATTATATTTAAAACTGAATTCCGTTAAAAACTCAAAAACGCAACCCTTAAAATCATCATATTTATTAGTCATTTTTTTTAAACTTGACTGGATTTTCAGCTAAACTTGAATCAATAAACCAACTGACGAAATTAACCAATGCATTCTTTAAATTGCCCAATACCAAACATTTCTTTTTACCACTAATCTTAAGAGAATAGAAAATAGTTTTCTATTAATGAATACTGGATAAATATTTACGGTAAAGAATCCCATAATTAAAGATTAAGCAAAGCGAACGAGACTAAACTTTCCTGTACCACGAAACTCATAACGATAACCATTTTACATCAGCGACTTTTGTTGCTTGGTACAGTGGATTCAACTCATTTTACGCACAGCGCCATCTATTCCATGAAAGCGTTAATTATAAATAATCTGAAAGCCAAAGGTAAAAGAGTCGATTGCACGCACCTATATTTTTAAATTAATAAGCGTTTTAAATTATAACTAAAGTTTAAAACAAAAACATCGTCAGGGAACCAGCACACCTGAGAATTTTTCAAAGGTGTATCTAGTTACGTCTAAGACATAAGGTTGTACACTAAAATAAGTCATCATCGGCCTAGCCTTTTCCCAACTGTGTTGGGCTTGGCTTCCGATCTAACTGGATACAGCTAAGTACCAGTGTTTTACAAGTAGCGACTGCCTATCTGACCTCAACTCAGTTACCTGGGCAACAAGTTACTCCTTAGTTAGAATAGGTGTCAGACTTTCAAGCTTCTGACTACCTGTAACGTCTGTCAAGATGTATGAATAACAGCCGGGACTCACAATTTAACGTGCCTTCCGAAACGTGGAGGAACTCATTATGACAAAGATGGCCACCCATCTACGGACCAACCGCGTCTAACGTAGCTTATCCTGTGATCGATTCACTTATGCAGTTCTAGCTTAGCCACGAGCTCCTAAAGTTTAATCTCGCAAGCTTTACTTACTAACATTTCTCAACCTACATAAATCTATGACGCGTCAACATTTACACAATAATAAATTACAACAACGCTGAACGGACGCCGCATTGACGCCAGCGCCCCCTGTGTATACAGTACATACGTAATAACTACAATTTACAAGCTATCGATTATTTCTCTTTATTAAGCGCCTCTATGAACTCTTCTAATCTCTCTTGGACTTGTCTCACTCGTTCTGTGGAAGAAATTCAAAACTTTTATAAGTGAAGATAAAACGATTGTACATCCCCGGATATGGTATTTGACCCACAGCCTGAGTTAGGTGTGTAAAAGGTATATCTTGTTTTGTTCCTTAAAAATATAATCTTTTTTGTCAAAAAACCAATCTAATTAAATCTTGAATCTATGATGATATACCACTAATATATCAGTCGTTCATTTAATTAATATGACATGTGTTTGTATAAAAATCTACAACAGAATAGTTTATATTTATCAACTGTTTAAGGCAATGGAGTAATGAGTAAAAAGTATCTTTACTATAATTATTTATACAGTCATTGAATTCAAAACTTGTATGCTGGCAGGAAGATTATACACTTTTATAGGAATACTAGCTGACCCAGCAAACGTTGTTTTGCCAATTGATTTATTAGTAGTTGTATGTATTTCTTAATGCCACATTATAAAAAAATAAAAACAAAAAATTTCGTCCAAAAAATAAAAAAAATAATTCTTATTGTGAGCAACCCTTATTATTTATTAAGGGGTATGAAAAATAGATGTTGTTCTATTCTCAGACCTACCCAATATGTATAAAAAATTTCTTAAAAATCCCTTAACGGTTTCGGAGGAGTACGGTAACTAACATCGTGACACGGGAATTTTATATATTAGAAAATTAGTTAAATTTCTTGACACACACGTAAAATTGAGCCATAGCTGGTGGTAAAGCTGATGAAGATTTTATGTGAACAGATAAGAGAGGGTGGGGTCCATTGCCCAGTAGTGGGACACAAAATTGATTACTAGTAGAGTAAAATAGATATTCGACTCACTCAGTTCTTCTGCTAATTCCACTCGTCTGCCAGACAGTAGCTTCTTTTTAAGTTCAGGGTCGGCTGCCATCTGAAAGTTATGAAAGGAATTAAATTAATTTTAACCGAATTGAAAAAAGAGTTTTCATTCTACATTTCTATTCTGTTTGTCTGGATCTGACTGAGTTTGTTTGGAGTGGAAAAAACGAGTTTGTTGATTCTTTTTTTATCGTGAAATACCTGCCATTTGGTCCCATAAAAATGGCGTCAAGGGTGCTTCATCAATGTTTATTCGAACTCAGTTGTTCTCTAAGTTTCTATTATAAAAGAAATACTGTTACCTTGATAAATTCAAGATTGCGAGACAAGATATCTGAAAAGCCACCACTATCTTGCACAACTTCAATAATACTTTCTTCAAGACGTTTATTGTCGCCTGTAGGTAGGAATCAGACAGAATGTCCCAGACATACCGTTTTAAATGTGCTGGTCTCCATATATTATTATAAGGAGCAAACAAAGATTGATATAAAACTGTCTAAAAAAATCATAGTTTAAAATGTGTATGTGTGTTTGTGTGGTTTACTCGTCAAGTATCACGGTGGCCTTATGGTTTTTTCTGAACGAGGTGCAGTTTCAATCCCAACGCAGGCGCAGGACCAATGTGACTTTCTTTATTAAAAGACATCACTGACAAACGGTGAAGGAAAATATCTCGAAGAAAAATGGATTACAATCTGAAATGGCCAACCCGCAGTAAGCTGGCGTGGTGGTCAAGGCTAAAAAATACCCTGTGCGGGAAGAAGACTCTGCCCATCAGTGAAGGGCGGTTCCCTATCTGCTGTGCCCAGCAGTGGGCCGGTGTAGTGTTTACCTCGTCCAGCACCTCCCGCAGCTCGCGGTCGAGGCGGGCGGCCTCGCGGTTCCCTATCTGCTGTGCCCAGCAGTGGGCCGGTGTAGTGTTTACCTCGTCCAGCACCTCCCGCAGCTCGCGGTCGAGGCGGGCGGCCTCGCGGTTCCCTATCTGCTGTCGCAGTGCGTTGGCCGTCGTACGCAGCGTCTGCTGCACGCGCCAGAACATCACCACCTCGCAGCACTCCTTCTGCGATACGGAATACCACCATCAAAACATACTTAAGAACTAGGATCAAGGTGATCCCTAATTTTAAATAGATCCTGCGGGCTAAATTTTGGACACATTAAGGTCATAGCACACTTAAACGACTCTGCTCCAACACCGCTCCCACCCAATACCGCCCTAAACTAAGACGAATCGTAGTCCACGCGGCGACAGCTAGCAGACGGCCAGCTGTCCATCCGTCGACCGTTCTCGCTTTTCGCGATAGACATATTTCGCGATCGGTTATAAGTGAAGCAAGTCGTATTTTTTACAATGTCTTGATTCTGAGCAGTGACGGCGAGGGCGCGGCGCGGAAGCGGGCGCGATGCGGATAGCGAGGCGTCAACTAACGAGCATTCTGTCGCGACGGCGCGGCGGCGGTAAGCTCGCTGACAGATATCTGCTAATTTATGACGCCAATGTAAAAATTATCTAAAGAGCACTATTTAAAACCCATATTTGAATTATACTCTTTTTGCAGAGTCGTGTAAGTAGGCTATGACCTTTACAGTCCTTAAAAATGAATGGACGCGGCAGCGGACGATAAAGGCAAGTAAACCGAGTTATAAAATAATTATAAATTAAGAATGCATCTGGCGAAATTTCTATAAAAGTAACGAACTACGTTTACGGAAATTGAGTAGAATTATCAAGTAATTATGTAGTAAGCCAGTGTTGCACTGGAAAGTCTTTGCGGTTTCTGACTAAGAAAGCGCGTACTTCGGCAGTAAAACCGGGAAGCGATTAGCGAAAGCCCACCTGCCCTCGGGCAGACAAGATCTGCGAGTATTTCAGGAGAAAAAAGGTACTTAAGTCAATAAATAAATCTCGAAAGCTCCTTACATAAAATACTACGAGTTATTGTTGCCACTTGATTACAACTTACCCCATTTCCATTTTGTTGACTATACAGGTAGAAACTCTTCCGGCAGTCCCGAGCTCGGGTTTGTGCGCGCTGAAGGAAGTTTCTGGAAATACGTTTGAAATCATCAATATTTAAGCCATGATATTTGCTAAAGTTTATGAAAGTCTCAAATTGCAACATGTTTTTTTACTTAGACACTGTTTAACACCTTTTATAAGCGGCAAATGATTATGTTTTTAAGCTCATACATTTTGGATCTATCGCCTGACCCCTGCGTAGGAAACGCGTTTGCGTGATCGATGAATACTTCTTAAATAATTGCCAAATCTCTCACGACACAAGGATTATGACGAAAATGATAATCTTGAAACACTCATCGCCTGTTAATCAATCTTCTCATCATTATTGTGTCAGCTTAGACAGAAACACCCTTTACTAAATACAATCTACCACCAATATCCCCCCTATCCCCAAACACCCCCACTGCGCCACATACGAGATATATCAAAAGACATATTTTACGCTGATCTTGCATAAAACATAATTGTGTATAATGTACTGTATCTATTTTTAAAAAGATTATCTTATGGAGTTTCTTGCCGGTTCTTCTCACTGACACTTTGGAACCGTGCAACTATAGTCAACATTGTATCATTTTGAAAGTGCCTAATTGAAATAAAATCTTATGATTTTTGATTTTCATACTTGAGATACACAGGTTTCCAGGTCTCCCGTATATAGTCGTTGTCGACCTCGATCCCCCGCCTGCGCAGGTTGTCCCTGACGGCCACGACCTCGTCGTACGCCAGCGCGGGGCGCGCGACCCCGAGCCGCTCCAGCTCCGCGCGGACCTCGCCGCGCCGCGCCTGCTCCTCAGAGCTGGTCTGCCAGTACAGCCAGCGCTCTTTGAAGCCAGGACCTGGTAGAGAGAAGATGGGGGTTTGAGTTTTTAGATATTAGCGGTTTTCATAAATCGAAACCAATGTATCATCAATTTATTTACTAAGTTTAATATTAATTTAGCTTTATTATTGGATAACTTAAGACGGCTAAAATAAAATAAAAAGTCACAAAAGTACATAAACAAAAGTTCTAAAGGACGACACTAGAATTAAAGTTATACTATTGGCTATTTGCTGTATTGTACGACTATAATTATCTGTACTCATAATACAAGCATTGCCTAGCGTGAGACTAGATGGTGATGTGTGGTTTTAAATTAAATTAGCGTTGATTATGACACTCCGTCTTGTCACTTTGAAGCTTTGGTTTATTTAAATTAAATATTAACACTTTTGGATTTAATATAAGAATTTAAGTAGTCTTTACACACACACCACCACATTATAACAGATATGTATAAAGCACTTATAATTTACCAGTAAGTTCCTTGAGCTCGTGATGCGTGATGTCCAGCCGCTCCTTGATAGCGGCGTCCATGAGCGTGACGGCGGCGTCCCACTCCTGGCGGGACGACACGCTGCGGTCCTGCAGCGCGTTCAGTTGCAGGACTCGCAGGACCTGTGGGTATCACGGTCATGTTTTAACAGGAAAAAAAAATTACAAGGAGGGTATAAAAAAAGTTTTGAATTAATTTTAAAGTTACTGCGTTCTTCGACAGTTGTTTTATTTTTGAGACGGGTCAATGAAACTTTTTCCCTAGGGATGTTTCGCCACCAGAATGGTAAGTATTTCTTGGAAAGCCCCTTGGCGCTTCAGAAGTGAAACTTGGTAACATGGAAATTAATTCGAATGCCACGCATTCAGTTGCTCTGTCTCTTTCTATCCCCTCTCCTCAGCAGTGTCGAATGTTTAACAAAACAGTGCTTTCACCTCCATGGTAGGATTAAACGTTCAAAGTAACCTTGTTGAAAGTCACATTAAAAGATTCTATCTAAAAAAAGAGTGCGTGTAACCGTCACAATGCGATTGAAGTACAAATTAAAAAAAAAACCGTATGTGACAGAAACGTGACTTCATTTTGCCGTAATGCAATGCATTGTCGTCCAGTTACCAGCTAGCCGTGTTTAGGGAACTCACATCCTGCGCGCGGTCCTCCCACTGATGCCTGCGCAGGGCCTCGTCCACGGCCTCCCGCTTGACGGGCTCGTACACGGGGTCGGAGTCGTGTCCGCGCCGCATGAGCTCGGAGAACTCCTCGCGCAGCGCCTCCCGCCCCGCGCGGATGGACGCCAGCGGGAGCTCCGACTCGGCCCACTCGCGGAGCTTGATGTCCACCGCCGTGTTGAACTTGTCTAGACACAGTTTGAAAAACTTGTATAATAGTATTGCAATAGGTTTCGCGATATTCGATAATGTCTACAGATGTACATTCGTAATTCCTTACAACAACAAAGATAAATTGTAGCAAGATAGTACAGTCATTTCGGGAAATCACGTACTATAGTAATATTCGTCAATATTTATCTTACAAAAAAGGAAATTCTTAAGGTATTTCACAAAAAAAAAACTGTTTAGTAGGGTCAGACGATTTCCGTAAAATAAAGGGTAAGTAATTTAAATATTATTAAATAAAATGAAAAATACTTTTTCACTATTTTTGGGCAAGCTGACTAACAAAACTAAACATATTTTTTTTCGCCAAATACCCTAATTGTTATTAAAGCTAAGTTACTATCGAAAGGAAAAAAGTAATCTAACTTTGAACTAGATAGTCAATCTATGTATATGAAGATGCCAATCTCACTAGAATCATAATCGTAGGGGTCGAGCCACATGGTCGCGGCCGGCGTACCTTCCGCCGGCGAGAACTTCACATTGCGGACGAGCAGCGACTCTTTACAAGGAATGGAAAAGGATGGGAAGTTGAGGTCATAGGGATGGTGGAACATGAGGGAGATCTTTTTCCTAAATTTGTTATATTCTTGTACAGAGCAAAGGCCTCTAACTTTTTTTCCATTATTTTTATAGGAATAATTACTTGTATTCAAGTGTTAACAATATGAAGTTGCTTCTATTTATTTAAGTAGCAACTCGAAATAATATCACTTATCGAAAATGAATCATATTCCCGTTATATTAGTTGAGTTGTTACTACTCATAATACAAGCTTATAATATTATTTTATATTTTGAGTTTCTGCTCTTCGTTTCCGACGATATAACATTGTCTGAATCTTAGAACCAAAAACTATATCTTTTAGCTGCTCTACTAAACAACAAATATATATATATATACTTGAATTAACACTACCTAATAAGGTTTAAGTTTTTAGGTTGGGAAATAGAGTACCTTAGTATTCTATAGTCTGATCTGCCAAGGGGGGAGAGGGAGGCGGGGAGAGGGGGAAGACTGTTGCCTGCTGCAAGAGTAGTTCAGTAGGTCGGTGTGTAGTGTGCGCACATACCGACGTCCTGCTGCGCGTTGGCGGCGGCGGGCAGGTAGATGCTGGCGAACACGCGCTCGGCGGCGGCGGCCCACAGCGCGGCCTGCAGGCGCAGCTCCCAGGCGGGCGCCGCCACGGCCGACAGCTCGGCCGACTGGTCCAGCAGCTCCGCGCGCGCGCGCTCGAACAGCTCGTCGCGGTCCAGCTCGCGCTGTCTACTCGCACGGGAACAACCGGGGGTGTTACGGATATTCATTGTAAAATATAATATCGGGGACGGTCTATTTTATCTATGCCACTATATCCCACTGCTGGGCAAAGGCTTCCCCCAAATCCTTCCACGCTTCTCTATTCTGAGCCTCGTGTAACCAGCCCGCGTGGCCACCGCTTCCTAAGCCGCATCATCGCACGCGTAAACACAAACGTATAGCAACATACGACGTTGTTTATAGAGAAGCGAGGCGGGAAGAGTGGCGGTGCCCGCCGCTGCGCCCGAGGCGGGCAACGCGGCGGCGCACGCTCACCTCGATCAAATCGACTAGTTTCATGTTGGCGAGAGATGGGAGTATACGTGTCGCAACTTGCAGCATGAATGACGAAAAATTGGAACTCGTTATTTCTGCAATTCTTCTAAACAAGACTGACAGATTCCGTCTCGGGCATAGCCTCATCGAGAATTGCCGCTGCGTGCGCCACCGCGAGGGAAGCGTCGTTGCCCGCCGCCGGCTCGGCCGCAAAGAACGCTCAATTTCAAACAAACGCGTCTTAAATCGCTTCTCCGTAAACGCACGTATACAACGCCATACATTTGAATCAGTGCGGGCCGCGCCGCTCGTCGCAACGCGCGACGCCCCGCGTCTCTGTTAATGAGGCCATAGTGTGGTGACTTTGGCCCAACCATCGCTGTCCATGCAGCTGACGTGACCCAGACCCATCGGTTACATATTTTACGTATTACATTATTTCAAATTATCCTATAGTTTCGGTTACGGATATCGATATCCATAACAACACTGAAAACAAGAACCAGGGTGACTGCACGGAGAGGCGAGTGGTTCAGGTCACCATGACAAACACACTGAGCGCAACGTGTCCCCGCGTAGGACAGGCATTTGATCAATCCATGAATGATATTCAAATATTTATCCTATGATATGTGAATAAATATTTGAAATCAAACTCCCGACCACAAGGATCAAAAAAAGAAGATTTTGTCTGGTGAGATCGTTAGGTAGGTTTTGAGTAGGGGATTTCACGCAAGACATGTTTTGACATAGACGACGCTGATATGAAGCATATTCAGAAGATGATACCAGAAAAAGAAGCTGGGTAAACCCACTCAATAGTGAGAGGCTGATATTTCGACAGCAGAACAGAACCCCAACAGAAAGTCGGTTGAGTTTATGAGTCGTCGTCGTCGTTGTGTGGTACAAACTGCGTTTTTGTATGGAACCAAATGCAGCAGAAATTACGCGACAGAAACTTCGCGGCTTCACCCTAACCGTGCAGTTAACTACGCCAAATTGGATGATAACGTTTGTTATAGAACAAAACACCAATTATTTCACATCATACAAAAATCTAAACGTAAACGCGTTAAAACAGCTAGATATTCCCCACATACCTGGGGAAGGTATTCTTCCACTCGGTCTCGAGGTTGAACCTCATGGCCTTGAAGGCGTCTGCCTGCTGCTCCACGGAGGCCCGCACCATGCGCCAGAAGCAGTCCGCCACCGCCAGGGACAGGTTGCGGGTCGTCACCTGCGACGGCGTCACTAGCCCGTCCCTGTGCCAAACATTATAAACCTTCAACTTATGGTAAATTGGTTCAACAAATAGATTTCCAGCAAAAATAATGTTAATGTGTAACATTGTTACGACTTCACACTTCACAGGATCAATTTTGATTAAATTTCAGATAGTGCAGTTGGAGGTTTCCGCTGATATAGGATACACAGTGAAATAGCTAATACATAATATATTCAGGAAAAGCTTTGTCTTATTCGGTTAAACACAAAATTCCTTAAACTTGTTGAACTTTATAATAGTTTATTCAAATAAAAATGTTATGAAACCCTGAACATGTGTTTACATTCTTTACCTCGTCTGGTTGACCTTACTATAGTTAGGACAGCGGAAGCAAAAATATTCCCTATTAAAGTATAAATAAGTAACATATACTGACTTGAAGAGTTTGGAAGACCTGAAAAACCTCTCCTCGTACTCGCGGATGCTCTGTATGGAGTCGTCCTTGCGCGAGCGGCCCGTCACCACCGCGTAGTAGCCCAGCGCCTTCATAGGGAACAACTTGCCTTCCAGGATGCGCCGGATCTATAACCAATGGGAATATGTTGATTTTTGAAACATGGACGAAAGCTATAACCGCTATAACAGCAAAAGTGAATCAATCACAGGTTAAGTTACGCTTGACGCGGTTGGTTCGTAGATGGGTGACCATCTCTGTCATAACGGATTCCTACGTGTTTCGGAAGGCACGTTAAATTGTGGGTCCTGGCTTTGACAGTTGTTACAGGTAGTCAGAAGCTTGAAAGTCTGACAACCAGTCTAACCAAGGGGTATCGTATTGCCCGGGTAACTGGGTTGAGGAGGTCAGATAGGCAGTCGCTCCTTGTAAAACACTGGTCCACATTCTCCCCTGTTCCCCCCCCCCTCTATATCACTCACTCTGTTGGGGTTGGCGAGGTTCTCCTCAGCCAGGTCGACCTTGGTGAGCACGAAGATGGTCCGCTTGCCGCCCGGGTCACACGACGACACCAGGTCCGTCACGTTGCTACGCTCCGCGTCCACTGAGCCATCCTGTATAGCCAATTGAAGGAAATCAATAATGTATGTAACAGCGACATCTATTGAACAAAATAACGAAGTGGTTGGTATATGGTAAAGGTGAAGCGAAATCAGTCTGCTGTCGAACTTAAAATGATGCGAGCAACTATGTCAAATGATTTTACACTTTATCTTGATTACCATTATACATAATATCAGTTAAGTTATTCTTTATTAACCAAAAAATTTAAATTAGTCTGTTTTTTTTTAATACGACTTACTGCGGGTCTAAGATCTATAATTATTGTGTATCAGTCACAAGCACAAATAAACCCAGAATAAGAACTATGGTCGGTATGAACGAACGACACGTCACGCACAGTGGGCTTGGCGTGGTTACCTCAACCACTCGGCTAATCGTGCAGTCATATCTTGATTTGCAAACTCAAAATAGAACATCTATCCAAATGAAATTGAGTAAGGGACGTGTTACGTTACCTGTATACAGAGTATGATGGCGTTGGGGTTGTCCATGTAATTCTTAGTCATTTGCTTGATAGCGTCGCGAGTGTCCGCCGCCATGTCCACTGTTTGAGTCTAAAACAGTTAAATAAAGTTAATTATACTAAAAGTTACACATAAAGTTAATTATGCCAACGCGCGATGGAGCGCAGCATACTTGGCGTCAAACTATCGGACCGAGTAAGAAACACCACACTGCGCTCCATAACGCAAGTAACAGATGTTGGGGAAAAAACAGCCAGGCTAAAGTGGGAGTGGACTGGTCACGTCGCGCGAATGCAGCCTGACCGTTGGGCAAAAATCGTCACACACTGGACGCCGGAGGGAGGACATCGGCAACGAGGCCGTCCGCGACGAAGGTGATGTGACGATCTAGTCAAATACGCGGGGCGCACGTGGCCGGAACTTGCACAAAATAGAGAAGTGTGGAAGAGTAAGGGGGAGGCCTTTGCCCAGCAGTGGGATCTAAAGCAGGCTACATAAAAAAAAAATACATTTCCTATCTAGTCGTTGCATTTTAATCCATTACTAAGTTTACGAAACTTCAGGTCACATTTTATAGGTTAGTTTAGTTTTAAAATCAGGTTATAAGCTTGTAGATCAGTCAACGTCTATTGTGCAATAAGACAAACTATACTCTAAAATTAATTTACGTTTTAGTGACACAGACCTCACATCCTTTTTACAAAGTAATATACACCCTATTCCTAGCGCAATAAAGTTGCAGATCGTATACACACCGATATAACTCCGGGCAGGTCGACTAGCACCATACGATGCAGGCCGGGGCCCTTCACAGACATGCTGATGACGTCAGTGGACACTGTACGACCGCCGCGCACACTGTTGCGCATGCGCAACTCCACCTCCCTGACAAATAACAAATAGAACAGTTTAAGCATAGCTTAAATGCGTAGGAATGGGCATGAGCCACTTCTTTGAGGATTGTTTAAAGAAGAAGTTGTCTTTTTTTGGAAAAATATGACTCGTGCAACAAATAATTGAATCCTTGTGTCCAGGCAGTACCTAAGACATTCAAGTCACAAGCTTAAAAATATCCGGTCGCAGAAGAAGCGTTTGTAGATCACGTTGTGTGTAGTGCGTGTTCTATTTGGGGATCGAACCAGTGATACGTTGCAAACTTACAAAACATGCCACTCGACTAGTCGTCGATGCTATATAAAGTGGTTCGTCGAATGAAACTGTAACGATATTTTTGTGGATATTCCAAAGTGGTATTGGTAGTGGTTTTTGAGAACAATTAATTTTGTACGAAAAAGCTATCAAAGTGATTCAAATTAGAAACCATATGAAGTGTAGAATAAACACTCACTTCCTGAGATCAGCCAAATCGGATTCCTTATTGAGATCAAACTCCCGCGCGGAGTCCCTGAACTGGGCCACATGGTACGGACCCTCGGATAGGGTCACCTTCACAGGAGCCCTGCAATAGAATACATTGTGTTAATTTGTGTTATGCACATAATATACAGCTGTTCATGAAGAATTGCTGTGCATAGCCACGCACCGGGCAAGATACAAGTTATACGGCGGCGGTTCAGGTATAGTCAGTTAGATCCTGACACTACCCACTCTCTCCCCAGAGGAGGTGGGTGTTCATGAGGATTCTTCCCATTTCCCAAGATAGGGAATTTACCCTTCCCATATATCAAGAAAGGGAACTTGTGTTTGCCTTCCTGAGAGGAGTGTGGGTACGATCGAGCATGTTTGTTTATAAGTAAGGATGAGTTCGTGGGGGATGAGTGAATGCGTTTATGTGTGTGTGTGTGTGTGTACCTGGTGCACATCTCGCCGGCGCCGCGCGGGAAGATGCGCGCCTGCGCGATCATCTCGAGCACGGAGGTCTTGCCGGCGGACTGGTCGCCCACCACCACGACGCGCGGCAGGCGGTCCGTGTCGCCCGCCTCCCAGCCCGACAGCTCGTCCAGCACCGCCGAGTACATGTCGATCAGGGAGCGCTACGGCAACAGACAAACAATCACACCACTAGTCCACTGGCGTACAGTTACAGATATCAGTCAGCCACTTGATGAGCCGTTCCACTCATATAGACGACGTGGTTATATCGTCCATTCCTGTCCTCAGCTTCGCGACATTTGAAGGAAAATTGGAACACGATGAGCGATAAATACTAGCGGCCTGTGATCGAGCGACCGTATTTCGTAAAGTGTCCCCGCTTTGAGTAATATCAGATTCCACACGTAAGATCTTTTACGAAATTGATCTCAAGTGTGGCGATTGTTTTTTTTTAAGACTAAGGCCATAACCAAGAAAACAAGCTTATTTTCCGAAATGCCACTGGCTACTTTTTGCTGCGATAACCGACTGCTAACATCCGCGACGCGACGGTTAAAAGCTGATGAGTAATATATACCCAGAACAAACGATTGAATGAATTTTCAATCAATAATATAATCAACCACTGTGTCCCACTACTGGGCAAAAGCAAAATTACTCATATTGACTAAATTGGGGGCATATTACAATTTATATTATTATTTCGTCAGGCACAATGTAGGTGTCATTATTGGTTCACTTTCACATACCACTAGGACAGACAGATATTTTCACCCGTACCACGTTATAACTATCTAACTACTGCCAAGCTCCCTACCTTCATTTTCCTGGTGGAAGGCTGCCGGCCCTGCCGCAGCAGCATGTTCTGCTGTCGCAGCTCTCTGTTCTCCTGCTCCAGGCGCTGCAGCTCGCGCTGGTAGCGAGCCTGAAGCGCTAGAACTTCCTCTTGTAATGCGTGGACACGCTTTTCTAAGGGAACATCCGCAAATTCGTCAGAATTGTGAGGCAAAAAACTTTTGGAGTGGATAAGGAAATGAAAAATCAGCTAAACGCTGTGTTAGTTGCAAGTTTTTTTCTTTGCATTAAGGCTTCTATGCTTAAGACACTGATACGGGAAACAAATTAACCTCTCTGCACACGAGACTTTTTGACAATTTTAAAATCGAAATAGCTGAAATATGAGACAATATGTATTCGAAAAATCACGTGACATTCGACCCTATTCAAGATTCGGAGCAAAATGTCAGCGCGTGAAATATAGACTAAAAACATCAGAAGGGAGCTGCTGTATTGCGGCACGAAACCGTCACTCTAGTCACTTGATTAACTTGGCTTGACAGTTCAGATAGCCAAGTTCAAGACATAATTTCCTCAAAAGTTATAACTAAATGGCTCACCATAAGCAGTAGTATCCTCGTTCGGTCCCCTGGCGAGAGATGGCGCTGGCCGGCTCTGGAGGTTGTTCACTATCTTCTGAGGCTCGTCTGTGGCATTCATCAGAACTTGTGTCAGAAGAAACCACCAGTCAAATGAACAATCCAATAACTAATAAAATGGGTGTGAGTAAAATAACAATGATTTGTAGTGCCAAGTTAAATGCGCATATTGTGGAGAAGTAATTTAACCTCCTTATCATATTAAGGGCTTGACATAGTGAAGAGTAATTTTGAATGTTAATTATTTAATTGATGAATTCTAGTCATGATTTTGATGATTAACGACTTCAAAGTACTTAGCGTCTATATAACACACTTAAACTGGCTACTACTGATAACTAAAAAATAACACAAGAATCTACTGATTCTATTTATATAAGAACACATAAATACATTACAAATAAATTTAATTTATAGGTTAATTAGACAAAAGGTCAAAGAAAATTTTATATAGACAGGTAAAATAGAATAAAAGTTACATCTATTGCAATTTGTTTTTTCTAAAATAAGATCGAGATAAGAAGACCTGATAAGATTGCAGGTAGACTTATAATTATATGCAAGTATTTAAAATATTTGTATTAAAACATCAGGACTTATTTTGCATATTCTGTACGGAAAAAGAACAGCAAATAAATTAAGATAAAAAAATATATTTATATATCATCCAAAGCTCACGCACGTGGCCGGAAATCGTAAAGGATAGAGAAGTTTGAAAGAGAAAGGGGGAGGTCTTTGCCCAGCAGTGGGATTTAAGACAGGCCAAATAATAAAAAAAACATCCAAAGCTCTTGTCATCCTACCCACTGCTGAGCATAGGTCTCTCTTTACAAATGCAATTTCGTAGTAATTTATCCCAGGGTTACCCACAGCAAAAAGGTTAGCAAACAAACCGATATTGGCGGCGTTATTAGCGGCGGCGGCGGCCACAGCGTCCTCGTAGCGCTGGCTCAGCCAGCCGCGCAGCTCGGCCGCGCGCGCCAGCCCCGCCTCGCGCAGCCGCGGATCTATGTGCACCGACAGCGTCAGTGGGACACCTAACATATATATACATACGGTCACCGACAGATGCTGCCCGTTCTAGTCAGGGAATCAACTTAACTTGGAGTACGATAGGAAAAGGGACATGTTTTGGTTATAATAGTAGCTATTACAAATTACTTTGTATCAAGACAAGTGCTAATTAAGGTATACTGTGAGCATAATTTACAGAAATACATAAATGGGAGCAGCCAGGAAAGGTTGAGAGATTTTCGAACTACATTTAAATAGCAAATACATATTATTATAATACTTGAGGTGACAATACAAAACAAATAAGAAGAGCAAAGTACTAACAATACATACACACTTAACAATGGACTAAACTTCAAGTTTTTACGACATAATATAATATAAAATTAACATGAGACATTATGAGACTACTTGAAATGTTGAATAATGTCAGGTACGAGAAACAAGGAGGACAATGTAAAGTGTTGAATTGGTAACATTTTAATTCATGGAGAATCGGGTAAAAGACTAAAACTGTAAATTAGTCCTTCAGATAGATTTAGAAAAAAATCAGGCGCGTATTTATTTATTTTTAGTATATAATATGGAGTAACTAAAAAATCACTATTAACCAACAAGTGATGTTACATTGATTTTTGATCTTGAAATCTACCCAAAGGACTAATTCGATTTTTATTTGGAACATCCTATTGGACTACTTCCAAAAAAGCAATCATTTTGTACATTAAGATTATTTGTATTAGAGAATTCATGACTTGGCTATGGTGTCTCATTATCATGCTCAAGTGATATCCAAATACGATAAATTTAATTTACACCTGCTATATAATATCATATTAAAGTACAAGATGAGACTAGTTCTTGTTTTAAGTCACATCTTCCTCATTCCTGCCCTGAGAGCCTACCACAACCAATTAGAGTAAGACTTTGCAATTGAGGAAGCAGGACAGAGTATGACACGACGAAAACAGTCATCTATGTTTCACAACTGCATCAGTACTACTTCAAGAGGTGATGGTAGGCTGACTTAGTTGTCTATTGAAGTAACTCACCGATTTGCAGCTGGTCTCCAATCCTCTCCTTGGCGTCAATGAGTGTGGTAGTGAATCGGTCCCACTGTTCATTGTCAGGCAGCAGTTCATTCAACCAGCCCATGTCCGGTAAGCCATCCTTCCATTCTGTGTATTTCTGGAAAAGAAGACAAAAAACTGAGTAAGTGGAAGTAATTTACATGTTTTCTTGGAGTTTTAAAATATTGTACCAAAGATGTCTTCTATAATTAAACCATCAAGACATACAGCACTTTTCATTTCAAGTTCATACATTTTAAAAAGAAAATAAAATGAATTGAAAAGCCATAATTTACTTTTAAATTTATTGATTTTAAGTTCTTCCTACTACCTGCTGAAGCATACTTTGCATGTTACAAATCAATACATCAAAATTCCCATGACAGTTACATACAATAGTTAATTGTTAAGTACTATTGAATTAATAATTAATCTATTTCTATTTGGACAGATCATGACTTGTTAATCAATTTAAATGTCTTACTGACTTTATAGAAACAATGACCTGCTATATGGCTTATTGCCAAGAAGTTTGTTTTGTGGAGACTTCCATGCTCAATTTAAGATTCTATTGTTGTTCTATACTTAATCCAGTAACTGGTAACTTAACTATAGGATTAGGTTAAGTCTTTGATTGGAGATATTTTTTTTCACAGATAGTGTAAAAAGTGACTTCTATTCATTGAATGGATTATTTCCTAATATTTAATTTATTTTCAATATGACAGTGTATTTATTGCATTAATTTACACTAGGAATATTGCATTCTGAGCAAATTTAGATGACATTTGGTATCTGACTCCCAAGTCCCTTTATTGTTTTTTAGTTTACCTTATTTAAATTAACTGACTGGCCTTTGCCTGGGTTTGATTCCCATCCAGGACCAAAGTTTGTGTGATGAGCATGATAATTTGTTGTGTCTAGGTGCTATTTATCTTTGTATGTATGTATTTAGAACCACATAAGCATGTTTACTTTGCTTAGTTTGTGATTGGATGGTGTTGTGAGTAAAAAACTTTTTTTTTTCAATAATTATTTTTACCAACCTTATTTAATGTCATGCCGCCTCCCACGGCTCCACCAAGCAGGAGGTACCTGATCTTCAGCACCCCTCGCACAGCCCTGGCCACCAGCATACCATACTTTCTCCGATGTATATGACTGGGGTCTATAGGTTTGTGGAGCAGCACACTGCGGCCTGTCCAAATGGAAAATGCAACTGCCCTTTTGTCTACAATTGGCCATTGTGACTTTTTAAATGATGATCTGAAATGTGGTTAAGCATAAAGAGGTTTAATATACTTCTAATGTTTTATTATGGAAAGGTATTTGAGTTCTATCAAATAAGAATCTAATAGTTCATTACTTTATTAATAAGACATGTTCATCACTTAGGGTACAGTCACCTACTGTATAACTAAAACGTATATTTTAGTTATATATCAATCAATGTAATTTAGCAATGCCTATCATCACAATATTATTTTGGCAGAAATGTTTCAGGTCAGTCATTTTCAAGGTCGAGTCTCATAACAATGTTGTGTAAAGGCGTTGTATGTTTTGTTTATTAAAAAATATAGCAACTAATTGAAAACTTTACAATATCGGATACAGTTTGTCACATAATTCGATCCAGAAAGTACCAGGGCGACAGAAATTGTAAGAAGTCATAGGTCAGTTACGAAGGTTAAGAGTGCAACTCACCTTATGCGATTGTGCAGTATTCTCGACATGTTTACGTAATACTTTCAGTTCGCTTAGTATTTCATAACCAATCAACGGGTTTACAGAAAATATAATAAATTAAAAAGAAGTTCTCATTTCATAACCTCCACCGGTTCAAAGAAAAAATATATCACGTAATAACAAAACAGATGTACTGGTGTATAATATGGTACTATTATCGAGTAAATATGAAACAATCAACTTGTAAATAGTTATAAATTACTTCATATTTTGAATATTGACAAATTACACATTTCAAAGGACATTTTCGATTTCATTTTTGACGCACGTTTCGTTTCTGCTGTTCAGTTGTCGTTTGAGCAGAAGCTGTGTATTTTTTTTAATAACTCTTAATATTGTTTTACCTACATGTATATCTGGAACAACATATTTTTAGTTGTATTATTTCCGCTGAATTCTTTACTTGTGATTAGTTCAAACTTTTAAATTACAGTTGAGGAAATTATTTTAACTTTAACGTTTAGTTATAAAGTCAAACATGTATTGCGGAATGATTGGTATTAGTGCCTTAAACGTCAATTACGTCATTATATGTCAAATGGCGACTTGTTTTGCCAACTGGACAAAATCCTGTCACTTGCAAAAATAATGCAATTTTCTCATTGTTTACATCTATTGTTTTCAATAATTTCCGTTTTAATACTTTAGTGTGATATGTGATGTTCGTTGTTCGCGTGAAAAATGTCGTGGCTTAACTTGAACCAGAGTTTAAACAGCCTGAAAGGGCAGATTACAAATTTTGCATCTGAAGTATTATCTGAGAATCCTGCACAGGATATTGCTAATGATAGTTCACATGAAGACTCTTCTGTGGCAGAACTAGAGGAGAAATGCCGAAACCAGGAGCTCGAAGTAAGTTAAAAACACAATTTAGTGAAACTATTGACAGATGACTTTCAGGTTATGTTTTTATGTTTTTTTTATAAATAGTTAAGTTAATGTACTGCCTGTAATAGTCCTCTCTAATTCTTGAGAGGTTGCATCACAGAGCAATGAGTGTTTACGAAATCTTAACATTATTAGTGGAGTTACATAAACAAAACTAATATTTTTGTCTTGCTGTTTTAATCTGTTGATATATTTTTCATGAAATAATTGTCCTGTATTGCGCGTCATGTACCACCGCCTACACCTATTAGGTACAATATACAGTAGAATATTGGAATATTCGAACTGTCCTTGTTCATACTAGATCTAATAACTAGAAAAGCAAATAATTATGTAGAAAATTAAACTCCTCCATTTATATAAGATTGAAATAACATATGGAACTGTATGTTATGTATGTATGTTACGGTATATATTTATAATGCCAGCTATTTTATTGCTCATAAACCATTGAGATTGTAAATGACATATTATGGTTTATGGATTTTTCATGAGTGCTGTTTTATGTATTATTATTTCATAAGCTGTTTAATACAGTACTGAATTATCATATGTGCACACATTTTCAGTAATTATAAATTTTAGGACAATCTTGATAAAGTCAAGATCCCTAAAGGTATAAAAACTGTTTGTTACATCAATCAGAATATAGGTTTTAGAATATAAACATCTTTCATGGCTGTATATTTTGTCCAGAGATATTTTGATTTCCATATAATATACTGATTCTGTCACACACCCAATTTTGTAGAAATGAATTGTGAAAGATCTCAAAAATCTATTTATTTACATAAATAATATAATGTTTTTAATTATGATCTAATTTTAGTTAGTGATTTCCCATTTACAGTTATGGTAAATGCATTTGTACCAACTTTTTATGGAAGGTTAATTAGGTGGTTATTTTTGTTACAATTGATTGTGGCTGTTATTGGTTGATCACAAGACTTAACTAATTAATCACAAAGCTTAATGTCAGGTCAGTAAATGACTATTTCAGGTTTGTACTGATCAACCTTCTAAGCCATCATTGCTGAGTGCCAATCATATTTCTTTTTCATTTCAATACTATATTATATTTTTAAGATTAAACACAAATCAATAATAATTAACATTTCGCGTCTTTTCTATGTCCAGAAGACCTTTTCAGTAATGTTTTCATTATAATGAAACATTAAACGCGCCATCTATTTTCTAACGCACAAACAAATAATAGTTTTTGTTTCGTGACATAGATGTCGCTGTTCGTAGTTCATTTAAAAAAAAAGCTCTAGGATTTTTTTGTTGCTTTCGTTATGTGTTGTTAAGTACGATGAGGGGTCACACATTTACGTAAACTGTACATTGATTACTTGCTTTAATTTAAGTCAAATATTCACGACAGATAAAAAATAAAATATAAATCATAATAAATCATTTAGTATATTTTGAAAAAAAAACGACTCCCGCATCAAAGAATTTAATCCTTATGTCGCGAGGGGTTTCAAACATTCAAGTCACATGCACAAAGACACCCAGACTCAGGACACGCATTTGTGGATCACGCAAATGTTTTTTTAATTTTTTATTGAAATTGGAAAGTAATTTTCGAGTCCATCGTGGAAACAAAACCTTCACACGTATCTCATTTTATGTATATTAAGCTGTATTGTATATTTATTTTTGTTTGCAAGCGTAAGGATCGAAGCCCCTAAAATATTTAAAAAATAATCCGATACATATAAGCGAATTACAACTATTCCATAATCTCTTCGGTTGCTATAATGTAGTGAAGTTGAGGCAAAAGCGAAACCCTTAAAAATGAACAATGTTGACTAGACCTTGTAGGTTTATCAGCTGCCGAACCAATCAACTGAAAAACGTTAATTAGTAAAGTGTATTGCGCAACACATGCTAGTACATTTTATACTAGTTTACGGTAGTACGTATTATTACGATAGTACTGGTAATAGGACCAGCAGAACGTTATACATCGTATTTTCATAGCTTTGTTTTTTGCCTGGATTGATTTGTCAATCTTACTTGTATTAGAAAAGTATAATTTCGAATAAGAGATTAAAACCCTTTCATAGATTTTAGTTTGAAACATTCAATGAAACTTGCTGAATCATCAACAACCCTATCTCCCCAAATTATTATAGGTATACTTTACGAGTATAATATGAATATTCTGTTTATATTACTATTAGCATTTTAGTAAAGTGTATATCACACCTTCGCAGTTCACCTATTTCTTGTTCTTGTTATCTCTCCATCCCTCTAAGGAGGAATGGTAGAGAAACCTTCAGGCAAACAGTCCAACTTTGTACATATTTTCATGTACAAGAAATACATAAATCAATAATTTAAGTTACCATCTACGACTTGAGGTAGATATAGATCAGGCGCTCCCTTTTATAAGAAATACTCTCACAATACACTCAAACCGAATTCGTTAAAGGCAAAAAGATCAATTTTATTATAGGTTTTTGGTATCGAGTCCACTGATGACTGTCATTGATTGACCACAACACTTCCAACCCAACAAGGCACCTTAAATAAGACGTGCCAGAATAATTTAGCTTTTGACACCGGTGACAATATCAGAATTCCAACAGCTGAATCTGGTGAGATAGGAAATATTACCTAACGCGGCAAGGGATAAGTTGTTGGTAAAAATTATATATGGGAAGCATCAGCATCAGTGGGACACAATCTTGTTTCCACAACTACCACAGTTCCGTTAAAGATGGTGCTAAGTAATTAGTTTCCATAAATGTCTAACACACCAATCCTAATCATCGTCCAAAGTCCAAAATAAACGGACCTTATTTAATCTCAAAACATTAAGCTTGAACAAAGCTTTCTGCCTAACATCGGTTAGATATAAAGTATTAGGCAGGTTTCACACTCTCCCCATACGGGCTGACCGTTTGACTCTCGGAATAAACACACATGTGCTACGGATCGGTCCGTACGTGGTCACCACCGCACTAAGCCAGGATAGCTTAACCCATATTGTATAGTTTTTAGAAATCCGTATCTAAAGAGTAAAAACGGAACCCTGTTTTTAAGGTTACACTGTCTGCCTTTTCTTCTATCACCAGACAGTTGTAACTTTCCCGAATGAAGCATTTCTCCTGCTGCCTTAGCAAAACATAATTGAGGTTTAATTACGTTTGGGAAGATGATCAATTTGTTTCCCATTTGTCCGGCTTTTTCTACCTTCTGTGAGCGCTACCCATATAAAACAGCTTCCTGCCTTTACACATCTGCCTAAAGATCAGGTCTTTAGGCAGATGTGTAAAAGACGCCGCTATACACGTAAAGTACGCTATCACATATCCACAACTGCAATAATATAACTTTATAACGCGGTAACACCAGCGCCCCGATTCTGCTATTTGCAATGGCCATTCAAAGGAAATTCAATAAGGGACGGTAGACTTAATCTCAATACAATGAATTTCCAATTTTTGTGTTGGCAAAATGCTTGAAATAATAGGTAAAATTTTAAATTTAATCCATTTCCCATTTATTCAGCGGCCATTGTAAATAGCAGAATTAGGGCCCTGGTCTCCCGTCTCCTGCCAGCTGTGAAGCCGGCCTTATAAAGCCAATCAGGTCACCGCATTGTCAACCAATACCTGCGAATGTTACATTTAATAATACGACACTGTTTGCTGAAGGGTTCACATGGAAATTGTTTATTGTGTATTTTGTAGGTATAATATTAAATGTATACCCCTCCCTCTCTATCGAATGAGGCTAGATAGAGATAAAGTTTCTAAGTACTACTAGCCCATAAAGTAAGCGTAGTGTGGCCATTGAATGAGCGAGTTTGGGATTATTTGAAGTTTATTTATCATGCTGGTGACTTCACACGTGCACTTTGTTATATTACATATGTATTTTATTTGCGAGGTTTTAATATTTAATTCACGCTGCACAATAAAAAATACAGTCAGAGTCTTAAGTACCTATGTTTTTTCCCTATTTATCTATTTTATAATACTTATCTAACATGCGCTGTCTCACTACTATAAGTCTTCCCTTCATTTCTTTATTCATATTGATCATAGAAACAATAATATATATTCTAATACTGAATGCAAAACAAACACTTTTCATCCTGTCTGTCTGTTTACTGATCTGCATAAACGATTCATCTCATGTTATAGTAAACCTAGAGTTTAAGAGTAACTTATGGAGTTTCTTGCCGGTCATTCTTCCTTCAACTTTGTGTCTTTACAGTAACGTTTTGAAAGTGCCTTAAAACGGCCTATTTAAAACAAATTTTGATTTTAATTTCGAGTTCTGATTGACATATCAGCCCGCTGCCTTCGTGGCCCCACCGGCCACACGCTCCACACACGCGCAGAGCCCCAAATGGCCGTTGGTAGGGTAGATACGGTATCGCATGTTTGCACTGCGATAAGCTCTGATAACGTACAGCTTTCGGGCGAAACCTGTGCCGCCGTGTCGAGCTTGGATTATTGTTGGGTTTCAACTATACTGTTTCATTTAGAAGTTTGGAATTTAGATATTTGTATCTATATTGCTTACATGAGTAATTAATATACTTTAACAGCCGTATTCAAGAAGAGTACAGAGCGCAATCTGTGCAAATGTAATAAAAAAAATGTACAGGGGTTTAATAACAAAGCTCTACCGCCTGACCCGCGATAGGAGAAGAAGTTGATAATTAGACTGGATAAATTTCACAGTTGATATAATTTTACAACTATTTCTGCCACAACAATGAATACAAAAAATAATTATCGATGCTAGTTACGCTTCTAAAATTGTAAGTGACAAATAAATTTTTGAGTCCTTCAAATTCATTTGTGTCTCAAACAACTTGTTGATCTCCAGCCTATTCTTAAGGAATTCTCTGTGTCGCGAATCACACTTTCACTTGACCACTTCAAAACATAAATGTACTACTAATAAATAAATGTACATGACATGACAAGTCCTATAAAATATCTACCATTGGTTATTTGCCTCCTGCATGGATCGCTAGCCACCACCTCCTGACATAACGATCCTTAATTAAATAACAGTTTTAGTATGGAAAGAATAATTCTAGAAGCGTTTATTTTTAATTAGGCATTGTGTAAATAACGACCTTCCATTCATCTGCAAATTAGATTTAATAGAGTTATTAACGAAGAGGTCTTAAGGAAAGCGGTTATGGCGATAGTATTTTCGATTTAGGTAATCTGTACGTCACTCATTTAGACCAGAGTGATGTACCTACCACGTTGTGAAAACCAGGTGTAGCTAGATAGTTGCTTTTTAAATGAGGGGGAAAATATGTTTTGTAAGGGGCTGATCTCTTCTACCATTAAATTAAATAAATAAGTTACTAATAATACACACAAAAAGGTAAAGGTAAAACTATCGTGTCCTCGAGGTATAGATGTGGAATATACTGAATTATTATCGAATCGGAATCGATTTAGGTGTAACGTGTGTATACAAATTTCATGTGTTTTATGTCTCAATGCTAACTTATTTTTATATTCATAACGAATTCACATTGAAAAAGTTAAGTCTATTCCCATTTAATTTCATTCCCTATTAAAAACAAAGAGCCGAATAGGCTATGCTAAAAAAACATTAGCGACATAACCGAAAATAGTCACCACTACAATTAACTTGGATGTTAGGATGCGAATAGATAAAACCCAAACTGAGCTTGTGGCTAAGCTATAACCGCATAAGTGAATCGATCACAGGTTAAGCTACGCTTGACGCGGTTGGTCCCTAGATGGGTGACCATTCTTGTCATAACGAGTTCCTTCGTGTTTGTGGGTCCCGGCTGTTATTCCTACATCTTTGGCAGTCGTTACAGGTAGTGAGAAGCTTGAAAGTCTGACAACCAGTCTAACCAAGGGGTATCGTGTTGCCCAGGTAACTGGGTTGAGGAGGTCAGATAGGCAGTCGCTCCTTGTATAACACTGGTACTTAGCTGAATCCGGTAAGACTGGAAGCCGACCCCAAAATAGTTGGGAAAAGGCTAAGCCGATGAGGAAAATAGGTAATGCTAACTATTTTGTCCTCGAGGAATCGATGTGTACTGCTTAAAACTGCGAAAAGACATACCTAATCTACTCCCCTATTTACTGGAATGTTTTGAAGTGAATAGATAAAGCCTTAATTGTAACGACTTCTTTCAAATAATTAAACCAACTTGGCCTAACACAGTCATTAGATTATCTTCAGTCAAACCAGCTACCATTTTCACGTACATGAAGATTTGCAAAGTATCGCCTTACACATATACCAAAATGCGATTGACGTAGCACGATTTAGGTACAGTCATTAAGAGTCAGACGCTACGCGCTTCCTCCCTCGAGGGTGTCAATAAGGAATCCCCCCATAGTGCTAAAAAAAGCTAAATGTTTTATGCCGAAGGTTCATAACGATTTAATTTTAAATAAAACACTGAATAATATTGATTTAAAATCTGACTTCTAAGAATCACCTGCAAAAGTTTCGGCACACGAAACCAATATATTTTTGTCACTCTATGTTAATTCGGCGTCAAAAAAGTCATTGACACATCCAGTGGGTCAGTTTTTTACATTTTGAATAGTGTATGTCATACGTTTCGTAGCAATATCATTAAATCTGAATTTTGTCCGTCTGTGTCTTATTTGAATTTGGGAATGTTACACAAGGGGCCAAAGACCTCCCTTGTGTTGGTACGAGAGCGGCGCGAGTATTTATTCAGTTGTTTCTCGTGGTTCTGTATGTTTAGTATTTAAAGTTGTCTTGTCTTTTTATAGTGGATGTCTAACTGCAACGTAAATGCCTCATCCTTTTCCGTTTTGTTCTTCTATGTTTCTGGCTAGGGAGTTCCGAGCGAGTAAATCTTCCCGTTGTCTCAGCGTAATTTGAAAAAAGCGTCTAGTATTAGAAGCTTCCAGTGTCTGCACGGATAGCCGAGTGGTTGAGGTCACCACGCTAAACACACCGAGCGCGACGTGTCGCAGTTTCGATTCCTGGGTAGGACAATCATTTGTGTGATCCACGACTACTTGTGCCTAGTCTTGGGTGATAAAAACATTTAATTCATTACTGCGGGAGTAGTTTAAAAATAAAAACAAAAATATTCGTTGAAAGTGTGACGCCAATCAATTGATATATCAATTTTTCCTATTAAATATTCTCAATACTGACGTAATAAAAGACACTTTCGTGCAATAAAATAATTAATTGACGTTATTAAGAGGAAACAATTGTTAAGTGCAATTGTAATTGCAATGATTGAACAATTATTGCTTAAGTGATAAAAACAAAGTCTTTTTCTTAGACTGATTTAAAAAATGGTCCAAACCAAGTCTTAATTTAGACTACATTTTAGTTCGGCTTCGAGAATACGATGAGTTTGGTTTTGTTTAGGACTAAAATTAAGCTAAATCATATTATTTTAAAGATAAAGATAAATTTATTTGTGGTTTTTTGTTAATAACTTGAACTTGACTTGAAATAAAATAACTATGGGGACAAACGACAGCCACTTTGAAATTTAAAAAATAAATAAAAAAAATTGGTTCCCCCAGTGCGACATAAATAACATAAAAATAAAAGCAAAATACGAACGAATTGAAAACCTCCTTTTCGAAGTCAGTTAAAATGGGGTCATGAAAGATTGACGTAGGCGCAGCCGTTTTCAGAATATCGTTCTACCGTAGCATGTGAAACGATTTCGTCAATTTTTATATTCACATAAAAATAGGTAGGATACTAGGTATTAGGTATATCTTACGTGTGACAATTCATTCGTATTTTCATTAACCATGTTTGCATTAGGGTTGTGCCAATCGGTTTCTCTCTAATAGTCTACGGTACCCTAAAAAGAGGCTCCGATTTGTCAATGACCGAATCTGCGATTATAATCTTCGTCCTAGTTCCTATGGTAATGCCGTTTACCATAATATTACCATTGCTAAACGTTTGGGTGTCGACTCACAGTTCTTCCCTTTGTTTGCCATCGGTAACTACCTGATTTTTTTTGACAATCATTGATTTTTGTAGCTGTTCAAAAAATATTAATGAGTGTTATTAATTTAGTTGAATATTGTTTGTCGTTTTTCGTTGGCTGTTAGTTGTGCGACATTTTTTTTACCTTTCCAATTTAGATTTTAAAAGAATAAACAACAGTTAGATTTGCATTTGTATTTTTAGTATCGCATTTATATTGTAAATACGAAAGTATGTGTGTGTGTATGTTAGTTACCTCTTCACGCTCAAATGGCTGGCCCGATATCGATGAAATTTGGTATGGAGGTAGCTGACACTTTGGAAATTTTTGCACATATAACCGATATCTAGGCAGGTAAATTCCGATTCATTACACTTTTTAATGCTGGTTTTAAATTATTAATCTCAGTTGATACAGCAGGTAAAGGTAATGTGGAGAGTACCCTAATAAATAGAAGTTTACATTACCATTATGTTTCAACGATTTCGGTCCAGGAAACAGATTTAGAAATTATAATGTATCGCGTGGCCGGTGACATATTGAATTGATTTGTATACGATATATCTTTTGTCCATGCAACGTGTTTTAATGGAGTCTGGACGGTTTTAAATAGATGCCGTTTAGTAACAATAAAAAAAGGATAAAAAATGGTACCTATCAGAAGTATAAACGTAAATTACATTACTGATATATAATGTGTTTTCGAAACTTAAGACCGACTTTATAATTTTGACAAAAGTGTCATAGAATAACAAAAGCCTACCCTTCATGGTATTTCTAGTCTCTGGACTTATCTGGTTATCGTTATCAAATTTCCTGAAAACCTGCCTATAACACCAGTCATGTCTCTCTATGGTTTGTATATGGAAGAAGTTAAGGTTCCTTTATCAAAACTGACACAAAGTCCGAAGTATCCAAAGCCAAAATATCTCATTACACTGTTCATGAAACACCCAAACATAATTATGTATAAGTGTCTCTAAAAAAAAGAAAAAGGCACTGACATGATCGATGACGAGCTTCAGAAAAAAAACGACAAATCATCGGAGTTCATAAAAAGAACGAGAGCCCGCCAATAGCGTTCGAAAATTTTGTAATTCAAATTCGGTAGCGATTGTAATACGCCAGCAATAGGTCAGAGTGGTATCGGCATCGCAAGTGGGTGTTTACGAGCCACTGTCTTTATGTAAAGTGTACGGTACGTATGCGAGGCGCTTGTGACGTCTTTCCTGTCGACGGATAGGTGCGACACGTGGACTTTTGGACTAGATTTCTGTCTGTATTTAGGGATGGCTTTTGAGCTGGAGTTGATGAAAGTGTAAAGATTTGCTTGTTTTGATCATAGTCATAAGTTCTTCATGTAAAAGTATGATTGGTTTTTTTTGATATTTTGAACTATTGAATAATGAGTAAAAGGAAGCATAGTCTTGTTTTTATGTGTGTACCTGAAACTCGATGTTATAAAATGAAGAAGAGATTCTTAGCATTGTTAAAATGTGATATACTTGGTAGGTATGACGCGGTTTCTGCCTAGATGTTTCGGTTGAAAGGTGTCAGCTACCTTCACACCAAATTATATCGAAATCGGTCTAGTGGTTAGGATGTGAAGAGGTCACAAACACGCACACATGCTCATTTATTACATCATCAGTGTGATTTAATTTGTATTGTTTTGTTTCAGATTGCATCCCTGAAGAAGTTAGTTGATGAGCTTCAAACTTCATTGCAGTCTGAGGTGAGTTCTTACCAAAAAATTTTAACCTCAAGGTACCAGATACATTTAAGACTTACATAACTTGGTTCCAGGTTAAATAAAAGAAAAATACTCCAATTTTTATAAAACAATGTCAGCCCAGCACTATTTCTTATAACTTGTCTGTAGTTGCGTGTTGGAAGTGTTAGTAGTTATCTTCTAACTGCTTCTAAATATCTGGCCTCCTCAACCCGGTACTACCCGGGCTTCAACCAGGGAATCACGATACCTCTTAGACTGGTCGTTAGACTTTCTGCTACTGACTACCTGTAACGATCGTTAAAGATGTATAAATAACAGTCGAGAACAACAATTAAACGTGCCTCCTGAAACACGAAGGGACTCCTAGTTTAGCTACGAGTTCCTCAAAACGACTTCCGCACTAAAGAATTCAATCCTTGTGTCACGGAGGGTTTCACAAACATTCTTGTGTTGAACAAGTTTTTAAGGATCACATAAACGCATTTCCTCAACTACATTATACTTAAAAAAAAAACATAAACAGTCCGGGAGCCATTCATATATTCTTCGACATCATTAAAATAATAATAGTTAGAAATCAGTGGGTCACAGGAAACGCTTAAACTTAATGTCAAATAAACGAATGTTTATAAAAATATATCGAAAGGAAGTTAAGTTTCAGGTCGTAAGGTTAGGCCAGGAAACGGTCTCGAAATACACTGTATAATAATGTATGAGATACATTTGACTTGTATTGCTTTTGTATGGGTGATTTCTTTGACTTGATATTCAGAGGTGAATTATTTATGACTCTTTCCCCCAATTACTGAAATGTAACTTTCAGAAGTTGGTGAGAAAATATCCCTCCTAATCTACCCCTTAAAGTAAAAGGAGCTTAAAACTCAAAAGCTACTAATTCCACTGATTGACGTATTTGAGAACTTGAGAACTACTTGTGGACAATATTTTATTTTGTCATATTTCACTTTTCTCTGAGCATCTAAACCATCCAGGGCGTAAACTAAACTCGAACAAAAAATGTATCGCTTCGTTTAGACAAAGTTCCGTGGCTTATTTTAACGTATATACATAAAGGTTACCTATAGGTTTGACAGTCATCTCAAACCGACTTTGGATTTTTTCACCAATTAAACAACTAAGTATGTGTATGTAATATATCTTATGTATTGGTATTATTTTCCATAGTATGTAAATAAGTAATTCTACATATTGCACATTATGCATGTTTAATTAGAATATATATATTACGACCTTTATTTATAGGCACACCTACCTCTCGATATCTCTGCATCACCCTATGGTTGACTGGTAGAGAATGCCTCAGGCATTAAGTCCGTCATTGTACATTTAATGTATAAATGCGGACAACATCACATAAATTGTTCTGAACCCAAAGTAAGTTGCTAAAGCACTTGTGTTATGGAATTCAGATACAACGAAGGTACCACAAACACCCAGACCCGAGACAATGTAGAAATGTGAATTTTTACATTGACCCGACCGGGGATCGAACCCGGGACCTCAGAAATAGCGACACCTTGAAACCGGTGAGTACGCCACTCGACCACGGAGGTCGTCCGTTATAAAAGTAAAATAAATAAAGCAGAATACCGAACACAATTTAAAGAAAAAGTCTTCCACTCTAGTCTTCGTAAATGAGGAACCCCATGTAATTTCAGTTCAAATCTAAAAGAACAGAACTAAACTAAAACTAAAACCAAATATCCTCACGAGTTTCCCAATCATGCTATACATAAACATACTCTTGATATTCAGTAACAGCAGCAGTTATCCATACAACACGGTGTAACATGTAAAACGGGTCCTCAAACCGTCGTCCTCTGATAAAAGTATTGATCGCAGTCCGCGAGTGATAACCGACTCAATATAAAAGCCGTGATAAGCGGTGACGCCTTTGTTTTGTGATATTAACGGGAGGAGACCGGTCACTAGGTATGTCTATTTTTGTATATTTTTTATTAAATAAGAATAAAAGGGTATATTTGAATTAGTCTTCATTGGTTCGTAGAAGTTCAGCCGTGCGGGCATTATCGTTACATCCGAAATGAGGTTTTGTAATGCGATGACGTCATACTAATTAATTTTGGTAACTAAGTAATGTTAATCGTAGTTGGTAGTGTTAATGAAGGTAGGCGACGATTTTTTTGTATGTTATGTTGATAAATGTTACTGAAAGTTAAAAATACTCGCGACGGGATCTGGAAAATAAAGAAAATAATAAAAATTGAGCCCATCGAATCGACCTCCATTTTAATTTTTGCCATTAATATTATAGCTGTATATCTATAACAATTTCATCTGTACAGCTGTAACCGTTCATGAGATATAGCCTGGTGACAGACAGACAGATAGCGGAGCTTTAGTAATAGGGCTCCGTTTTACCCTTTTCGTACGGTAAGCCGTAAGTTGATGTAAAATGTCGCATACGTGACGTAATCTTGACGTCATGAACACCCACGACTCAGTGCCACATCTAAAACAGTCCTGACTTATGACCTCATAGCGACTTTGCTAACAATAATATCAAAAAGTTTTTTTTTTTTTTTTTTTTAATCTAGACATTGTCAAGGCTTCAGTCACTCGAGGCGACTATGCCAGCCTCATAGGGAATTACTGGCGGTCATAAATCCTCGTACAAATTTCCTCATCCATCCAATCTTCTTTCATTCATACATAACTTAACAAAACCAAATATCTTCTTACACTCCTCTGATAGTGGACTGGACAACATAACATTTATTAATCCATTTTGAAGATTCAAGCCATGCAACATTCGACATCTTAAAGCCCGGTAACGTTCACATTCAATCAAAACATGTATAAAATCCTCTGGCTTCTGACACGATATACACAACGGGGAAGATTTAACACCAACTAAGTGGTAGAATTTATTTAATGGCACATGACCAGACCGCAATCTAAGCGCGGTCACGAGTGTTTCTCTAGAGAATCCAGCGCCGTCAAACCATGGTGTGGAAGGTGGAACTCTCTGTATAGATTTATACCAGATACCTTTAGTAACTGAATTTTGATTGAATAAGTACTCCCATTTTTTTCTGCAGAGCACACGAACCTCTGTTAATAATTCAGATACAAAAGGCACGGACAATAGCACTACCCCCCCATAAACTGCCCTCTTTGCTAGGTCATCTACCACCTCATTTTCACAAATGCCAATGTGGGAGGGAATCCATTGAAACTCGACACAAACACCCGCTTCCTGAAGTACGGTGATTAATTTTAAAGCTTCATAGGCTGTCGGTATACCTCGAGCCCCCGAGACACACCGAGCCAGATGTTGAAGGGCACTCCTTGAATCTGTTAAAATAGCAATTTTCTGGACATCCAAAGACCTTGCATATGAAAGCGCTTCAACAATTGCTATCAGTTCAGCTCTCATTACACATATTGCTGAGTTCAGATTAAATTTCATATTGATGTTAGCTTGTGGATCAAGGAATGCTGCTCCAACACCCATTGGGCTTTTGGAGCCATCAGTAAACAGCTTATAATGTTCTAAGTATTTGCACCGAATCTCAGACATCACCCTCCGTAAGAGCTCTTGAGTATTGGCATTTCTTTTAGGTACATTTAGGCTATCTAGCGAAAAATGTATGACAGACTTGACATCAAGACTTGAAACCCAGACCTCTAAAGAATACATGTCTAGTATAGAGCTTTTGTGAATTTGTTTATGTCTCAAAGACTTATGAATTTCTATCAGGGGAGGAATATTTTTATTGTTCCAGTACCGGTCCAATGCCGTTAAATCATCTATTAATTTTAATGTTGTGTTGTTAGACACTGCTGCCACCTTAAGCCAATATCTACAACCCAACCAGAATCTTCTAATTTCCAGGGGTTGCACACAGAGCTCGCTCTCCATCACATCAAAAAGTTAAAGTTTATTAATGGAAATGGAAGTTCCATTTTCTTTTCAAGATGTGCTGCAGTTTCGATCCCCGTTTGATACAAAAAAAAATTAGGGCGATGCACATATGGTCGTTATAAATCAAGGTGATTAAGCGAGCATCCTATGGCGGACAATGCTAACCTAGACAACCCTCAACCATGAGGAATCGAGGAGGAAGAAATTTTGCGTGTTATTTAAAATTTTGAGAAAATTTTGTAATGGTTACAGAAAAGAACACATAGTCGTGCTTATCGCACAAACTTTTGTCCTGGGTGGGAATCGAACCCAGCCTCCGGTGTAGCAGTCTGGACTGATAACCAAACAAGACAGCTTTTTGTCCTCAGAACTCTGATTTGTTTCTGTTTTTCCAGTTTTACTGTCTGTCGGGTTAGAGTTTTTGAGTAAGATGTAGAGTTTTCCTGATTCTTCGCAGGTGAGAGGTTAAATGCAAAGTCAATTAGTTTTCTATTTTTAGAGAGATGCTATCAGTTATATTACTTTATAGTTGTGTTAATAGCTTTATTATCTAGCAGATAAAATGATTTCAGTAATCCAAACAGCTTCGGGATTCCCTGTATATATGGGTTTCAAAATGATAATAATTGAGGAAAATGCAAAAACTATAGGACCTGCGGAAAAGAGGAATAGAAACAAATTAAATTTACAAATCTAAAAAAAGACGTATTTCGCATAGCTTTGGGCGACATGCCGCGGCTTCGATCCCCGTGTAGGACAAGCATTCGTTCTCAGCATTCTGTTTGAGTAATGGGCAAGACGACAATTTTTAAGCATCTACTATTACTAAAAAATATAATATTTCTGTAATTTAAAAACTAATTTTTGAAAAAAAATAAATTTTAATGAAACGTTCATTTAGCTCAGCAAACTTGTAAACATTAGAGATCAAAATGTATATGACTTGACAGTGACAGTGACAGTATTTACTGAGGGCTGACGTAACACACTTCGATTGGCGTTTTAAAAAGCATGGCGGATGGCAGTATTTTGCAATTTTATTTTCTAAAATAAAATAATAATCTCGTCCTAAATTTTAAAATGGAGATTTTTTCCACAGTACATACACAATATTTTATCAGTTAAACACAATATTTTAATGATTCCGTCTTACTGTCGTCTTGCCCATTTTTAACATTTAAAATATCTTTTCAATATTCAATTTAAATTCAAGTGTTCAATCAGGATTTTAGATTATGAATTTTCGTATCTGTGCCCAGCATTGGAAAATAAGCTAGAATTATAAAAGGACATTAAAACTTCACTCATAAAGAAAACAAACGTCATTAATGTTTGTCCTAATTCTAACGAAAGGGCATCAGGTCGGCGATTGTAAACGATGCAAATGATTGCATAATTAATATACCTAACTGCGATAGTCCTGTATTCAAATATACCCTAATGTGGGCATTCAACTTTATTTATTTGAATCTTTAAACTTGCAACGGAAACGACCTTTGCCTTTTTAAATACTTTAGTTTTTTTTTATTCTGGGACTAAATCGACTTTTAAAAGTAATTCCCGCATTAGGAAATTGTCTAGCTTCACTAATTGGAATTAGAATTCCGTCCGTTACTGAGGCTCCTCTGTCCTTCCGTCTGTCGGTCACCAGACCTCTTGAACTGTGATAGCTACACTTTTTTTGGTAGTTGGCAAAAATATTTGAGCACTCAGAAATCTACAAGTATTTGTCAACGATTTGTAATCGTATACACAAATAACAAGCCTTGTAATAAACATTCAATTTATGGATGTCACAAATGTTTGCGTCATTGATTTGGAACCGAACCCGCAATACGATTCGCCGATCGCGCTGCGTATTGGGGTGGTGACAAATACCGTTTGTCTAACATTAGTGTTAAAATTCCGGGATAGTCAATCTCTTCCCTGGGACACAATCCTGGTTTGCAGGAATGACACATCTTTTGCATTAAAATAAACTTTACCGTGTTGTAACCCAACAAATACACATATTTATAGTTAACAAAATATTCAAATATGTGTGTACATATGTCTGTTTATCCGTCACACAACTGCGCAAACATTTTAAATATATTGTTGTTCCAATTTATATTTTTGGTCTGGTGTATTTGTATACTTTTGTACTAGGAGAAATAGTATTGGTGAATCTAGAAAAATATATTTTGCTGTTTTTACACGAGCAATTACATTAATCTATTTTTTTTCTGGTGTTGTATTAACTACGTCACTAACAAATACGCCTATTGGTGAAATTATTTTCAGATACAGTCAGTTTTATAATGCCACAATCTTACATTTTTTTTCCCTTTTTACTAGCTGTCCCGACAAACTGAGTAACGCCCTACAGTCGATGATAACAATGCAGAAAAACTTTTTCATATTTTATACCTTTCTAAACTTTCCCTGGACTTTTACAAATATTTCAAGACTGGTTTTAGCCAAATCGTTTCAGCCGTCTTTGAGTTTTAGCTTGAATTACCGTAGGCTATGCATCCTAGATTGCAACACATAGTACACATCACAATATGACGCATGTTCGGCACCTGTACGTTATATTGCTTTTGTATCCTCGCCCACAGGAATAAGTCCCCAAAACGACTTATCCAAAACATTGCTCCCAGTCTAATTAACACAATTCCATTTCATATCGTGATAATCATAGATAATAGTGCACCTTCATAATAAGCTAGTTTTAGTGTTACCTTGACACACGGCTGGCTTCTTTGAACTATGGATGTATGCGCCGTAGCCCTAACAATATTTACTGCACATTGTTTCGTAATGCGCGCACATGCGATTATGTTGCGTACTTCCCTTACATACTGTTTCTACTGATCATTTGTAATTTTATTAAATCTTATCATGTGTAATGTTGTTACGTTAATTCCGTCTTTAATGGATATAGATGTATCAACTGGTTTTTGATCGACATTAATACGATTGGCACCTACAGATCAAGAAAAACGTTAATTACCACTGTGTGGTGATTACTGGAATAAAAAATCGTCTTCTACATATGTTCTTACCTTGGGTTCTAATCTAATTGATTGTTTAATCAATTTCCAAAATATAAAGGGTTGTTTCCACTCGTACGAAATTCAGCTAAATACCAAATTATATATCGATAGATGGGACGACCGCCTCTCAAATATTAGTCATCAACCGTTAGACGATGTTAAAGTTTTCCATAATTATTTGATCCAAGTTTTAGTTTGTTATGATGCCGATTATGTATTTTATTTTTGCGCTGCTCATGTCGCAATGATTTTCTCGTTCAGTTACAGTAGAGTAAGCTTCTGAGAACCCTTTCTCTGAAACAAAGAAACATTGACAGGTATTTGTAAGCAAGATGTTTTCTAGCTCTAACAATGTTTTTATAGTTTACCAAACTGAAATGCCATAACTAACGTTTGAATTAAGGTGCGTTATCTTTAAAAAGGACTGATAAGATCGTTGATCTTTAAAAAGTATTACAATTAATCAGATATTACTAAAATCGCGTGATTTAGGATTTCCTGCATAGTTCATATATTTTGTCGTCATAAAAAGCACGTCATGACAAACAGACGGATCTAGCAAGATCCGTTTGTTTCTTCTTATCTTTATTATTAAAATTTGGGCTATTGTAATATTTTGATTATGTTTTTTTTTTAAATTATTAATTTCTTTTAGTGAAACTGAATTATCTTTGTCGTTTGTATATTTATAGCTATTGCCTTCGAGACTTCCATTCATAATGCACGACTTTTTTCATTCGGCTGTTTCTTGTGAATAGGTTCATTAAAATAACGACTAGTCGACGTAATTGACTAGTTTTCCTTCTTTTGTGTTTTATCAGTAATCGATATCCGTCGGGAATGTGTATTATTATTTAAATGTTTAAGAATATTAATGAAAGTTACCAGTGCAAAGGTCTGAAGCGACGAAAGATTGTAGTAAAAAACCGACGGAACTTAGCATTATTTATTGAAATTTCATTCATACGAATCGTCGCACCTTATTTCGTAGAACACACTGCATTTTTCATGCAGGCTTCGTTGTTGCGCGTGTGTGCGTCCCGCCCCTCCATGTGTGGGTGAAGGCGTATCTCAAGCGTCGCAGGCGCCGCCTCGCCACTCAGTTACACTGTGGAGTCCGCCGCGAGCGGGCGTCCCGACCCGAAAACATTCCATAAAAGCACGTTCGAATTTCAAAAAATTCTAAAGTGACGGCAGAGTTCAAATAAGGTTATCGGTTTATGTTTGCGGGTAGGATATCCGCGCCTGCTCGAGGTAAGTTTTGTAATGTTTGCCTTTTTTGTCTATTGTTTATCCATTTTTTGTTTGTCTTTGATTAGCGTTCTGCTGTACGGTTGCATAGGTCACAAGTTTAATTTTTCTTTTGAAATATTTTTTTTTCCTGAGTCATGTTTGTACAAGTGACATCATATTTGGCACATCCTTTGTAAAGTGTCAAATATGGCTCATTACCACAGTCAATGGATTTATTATCTTGCGGCAATGGTATATAATATGATAAGTTATGATTCATGTTAATATTTACACATGGCGTGTGTAGACGATGGTAGATATCTTGATGATAAGGATTCATTATCACAGGCTAGTGATCGTAAGGTCTAGATGACATTACTTTCCTATCGACCCTGTATCGTAAAAAGTGCGATATGACGTACAATCCTCAGTCACACCTATAAAATTCGGTCTAATTGGATAAGCAAAGAAAATAACGCCGACGAAATGCCAGCATTTATTCCATTCGCTTTTTGCGTTCGTTAACGTCGCTTTGTAACAGTTAAAGGTTACACAGATATTTCGTTATCTAGAACATGACCAGGTTTTACTACAGCCAAATACTGAATCAGAACAGTTGTCAGAATGACTCGAGATTTATCAAACATTCAGTGACAAATCTAAGCATCCATAAAACTAATTAAAATACCCAAAGAGCAGAATAATTAGCCTAAAAACAAAACCAATGGAACACGAAATCAAGAGCCGTGTCCAATTTCATAATTTATAGAGAACCAACCATGGCGATATTGTCAAACACATTACTGCATAGATTATCATCGGCGGGTAATTAAATTGAAATACCAATAAATACACGAGTAGCTTTAAAATAACTAATTACGTTTAAGTCCAGCCTTGGCATGGTTTCACACCTCTTCGTGACTACGGTCTACTGAATACTGGTTTGGAAAATTATGATTTTTGTTCTATCATTCATGATTACATATTGGACTTGGTTGAACCAAGACTATTTTTACGTGAATTTTAGTTTCCAAGATGTTACTACTAAGGAACAGTTATTTATAGTCCAAAAATTATGGTTAAAGGTTTTTTTTATTATTTCCAATGTATTGTTTCCTTATACATAGTAAATTGTATTTTTATACCTTATCTAACACAACTATAAAATTGGTGATAATATTGATTGTTGTTTATACCGCAAACGTATATTATGAGTATGAATCAAATTCGACGGAGAGCGTTTAGCTTATGAAAGGTTTAATCATGATTGGCTATCTCAAAAAAAGAAAAAACAGTTTGATCTATGCTACAATATTTACAGAAGTCATATTGAATTTTGGAGTACCCCAAGGGACAATACTTGGTCCTTCACCCAGTGGTTGTTGAAACCCTTTCCAAATCAAACAGGCTTAATAAAGAGATTTATATGAAGCTTACGATAAGGTTGATATGGTTAAAGTATATTCTAATATCACCGAAACAAACTCTCAGAACATTAAGCGCTTATTTCCATCAAATGCACAATTAAAGATGTATTCTTTTTTTTCATAGTCGTTCTGAACAATGGGGCTCGCGTGTCGATGCAGTGTGTAATGTTATTACAAGTACCCACCAATGACAGATTACAATTGTAATACGCTGACGGTTTTACCTCATTCAATGTCATTTGGTACTTGTCTGTCGGTTGGTGACGGCTTTTTATAACCTTAGTTTTCAGTTTTCTTGCCATTTGAATTTTGATTTGATAGATATTGTAAATTCGGTTTTAGGTTTTCGTGTGACTTATGGTTTTTCTTTTTAGATGTGAAAATTTCTTCTAAAAGTATTTTCACTGCTCGTGATTTTACTTTACGGTTTATCATAAAAGTATAAGTTAAGGTTAACCTATAACGTTTCCTTTATCTAATGTTACTATGTAATACTTTCTTACATAAATATAAAATAACACATCTTTTTGTTAATTCTTACGAAAAATGACTTATCTTTATCACCTTCAAACATTTTCATTATGTTAAATAACACTCGACGACAAATGTAGTGAATACATCGACGAGCGCTTTGCCACTGTAATACCTACTCATACATTATTCATTGCCGACAATTAGCGATTCAAAATTACTTATTTATCGTTAAAAGACATTAATTCGTCCTCGGCGGGTTTTATATCGCGCAATTAAACCTCTTTAACACATCACGCATCACGAATTTCGAACGCAATTCGAAAAAAGTAAATAGACCATAGAGGCTTTACACTACAGATAATGAAACTAAAAACGTGACAGTAAAAATGGCGGGAAACGACTTTCGACCGTTATCCTTATCGGCCATGTTCTGTTATCTATGGAACATCGCCTAGGCGGCACTTATGACGATAATTCCTTTTGGTTACACACGTTTTAATGTTCATAAAACGGTTCAATGATTAGTCACTTGCAGAGTCAGTAGAAATGGTACAAGTATATCAGCCGAGGAATAATCAAATGGGAGTAACACGGCGACTGTGTCGAAAGAATGTATGCTAACCAAACATACAAGTACAAATAATACAATTGTACAATTAGCTCCGCCGTCGTACGTAGAAATCACGAGAAAACTATTTATTTGTGAGATGTTCTCCAGACGAATATGTTTTGTTAATAATAATTGCTGAACATAAAACTGTATGACTTTGGCTGGTGACTGTATGTCTTTTGTTTGTCTAGCGAACGTATATTTTATGCTGGAACTCAGACAAACGGAGATCGTTCATATTTCTGAGGCACAAGCATGATGTGCAACTCTTGTAGATGCAACAGTGTGTAAAATTTACCCTATTGTAACTATTATTATAACATTGCTTAGAGTATGTATGATTCTAAGCTATTTCGCATTCGTAACTTCTAGACTATGTGTTGTTTTCATTCAGTCTCAAGGTTTGATGTGAAGAATTCCGACTAGACTACCCAAATTAAGCAAAGTTTTGATAATGAACTTTGTGATATCCAAAATAGCTAGAATAAAACTATTCAATACGAAAAATTCTACTTCACCTGTAAATTAAATTCAAAGGTTTTGTCAATTATTTAAATTATATGTTGCTAAGTCGATAACAGTTAATTCATCAACTAATATTAATTGCTTTTCCATTGTTATTCTAAGTGCAAAACTTGTCATTAGCATAGTGTATGCCAGTAATGTGTCTCGTCACGATTGACTTGAGGGACTGATAAAGCCGGATGTCACTTGTAACGTGAAGAATTATTTTTTTAAATAAACTGTACTTTTATCTACCTGTATGTGTTAATGTACATTTGCTTCGTTTTCAAGTCTGTTGAAAAGTTTTTGCTTGACTGTTAGTTGCGAATTAGGATTCTGGTCCTTCGGTACCAATGACAATTATTATTAAATGAGTAATAATGATTGTGTGTCTAGTGCTTCTAGATGTTTCCCATGTTTTGTTGGGCATTTAGACCCTTAATACCTTACTTGTTGAAGGTCAAATCAGTATCTTCTGCACCCTTATTCTACCGGGAACATCACAATAAGAAGCTTTTAATTTACAAGCGTAGTGACAGATGCCATCTACAGTTATATTTGGTCTTATTATCTCGGCTACTATTGTACGGACCGGTTCCTTAACATCTCCAAAAACGAGTTTTACTAAAAATTTTCAAAATAATAATGAGCTCACTTGTGGTGTGTACAATGGCTGCTTATTTTCTGGTGTGGGAATGAAACATCGGACCAAATGATCTGTAAAGTTCATCGTCTTATAAATTCTTGAACAAACTTCATATGAATAGATAACGTATCTGAAAGAAATTTCAGCCGATATAACCACCAAGTAGTTCTTTTTGTTAATTATTCCTTTAGATATTCTACTGCATGTTACATAAGAGTAGCTATGCCATAGAAATATGGCCCGAAGGACATGTTTTTGGTCCTTTTTCGCCAAATCAAAAATTCTTGAAAATAGTCACATGACTGATAGTGATATTTAACGGTTATTAGAAACAAATGCAGTGACAATGTAGTAACTGTTACAAAGATAGTATTTTATCATTGTTTAAATGGTTTAACAGCGAGTTCTCCATCGTTAAATCTGGGTCGTACTTATCTGATAAGTTTAAGAGTCTCTTGATACGGAATACTCGAAATTTCAATTATAGATACCGCGATACGTGTGATTTCTTAGTAATCGTCGTAATCCAATTATTATCTTTGTACATGATTTGTAAAAGGTGTTTGTTTGCTTTTACTTGTTAAGGTACGGAAACGGGTCGTCATTTAGGCCTTGTATGACGTACAAACCTTTGAAGAAAAAAGAAATCGAAATTATTACTGCGGTTGCAACTAGAGTACCTATTATTTCATTTTGATAATATTCAATGGTTAGGTACTACCCTGTTACTGTCACTGTAAGATACCTATATTTTTCTAACTCTCCAAGAAATTTTCACAACATATTATTACTCTCGCAATAAATAATCCTGTTCAATGTTCATACTTGGTGCTGAATGTGAGTAACAGCAAAAGGTGTGAGAACGTTTCGCGACACGTAACACCCCTCGGTCAGCGATATTCCACAAACGCCGCCGCTCCGTTCCGAGAACGGTGCGCTGTTGCCGCGTCGATTAATCGTTTGTTTCATTCTATTAAGCTGGACTGACTGACCTGGCCGCAGAGAAATGTTTAAAGAGACAAATAAATTCTGGTATCATTAACTTAGGTATTTCAATTTTGAAAACATTATAGTCATTCTTGCTTAAGGATTATAATTGTTGTGTTTGAGGGAAGTGGGGAATTATATTGTAAGCTTAAGCTAAATTACGTAAAATATTTGTGAATCACACAATTGCTGCTCGTACGGAAATCGAACTAGTGGCATGTCACGATCATTAGCATGGCGAACTATACCATGGTGCAGTCAAATATAGACGATTTGGTGGTTATTTTGGGTGCTAAAACATTATTTTTATGGAATGAACTGGAATTTTCTTTAAAAAAATAATAATGCAGTTGTTTAATTATTTTACGTGTGACAGGTTTGTGATTCCTTACGTTGTATATTCAACTGCAACAGTCAACTAAGTACTCTAGTGATATTTCTCTATTGCTACTTACTATGTATATGCTTATATTTTCTTTCTTATTTATCGAACAGAACCTGCATAGTTACTGGCTAGTTGTAATGTTTTGTTTATACAGATTTACGCGGTATTTTCCTCAAGTAATTATCAACGACTATTCTAAAGCATTTTATAAAATTCATTTCTTTGTTATTAAGTTAAAAAAAATGTAAAGAAATATTACTTATTTTAATAATAGTAAGGTGTATTTATATTTTCTCAATGTTTTTTCTGTCCAAAATATTTTTTGAATTTTTTTAGGTAAAGCAATTGAGATCTGTGTTCCTTATCACATTGCTGGTATATAACGTAAAAACCATATTTTACCTGTGATTATTACTCACCAAAACGACTTAAAGATATCTTTACTATATACTCAGTAAAAAACCGAGCAAGAGGAAGTTGAACTCGCGACGCAGAGGGTTCCGTATAAAGCTGAATAAAAATTTCGATATAATAACCCTTGGTTAACGTCGCCAGGCAATAGTCAGTTTTTAATAAGTCAAGTGGTCTACAGGATCGTTAGCACCTCTGTTGAAACTCTATACACCGTTATTTCCATTTAAAATGTATGAAATCGCCCGTAAATAACTCATATTAAATGAGGGTCAGAGACCAGAGTCCAGTCCGACCCGTATTATATGCAAATCGACACATCACTTGGAAAACTATCGATTACAATAACAAAGACGTCACAACGAATTTCAAATCGATATTAAATCGATGCTTGTGAATGCAATGACCAAGTTTTTAACTTTCATGGTTTTGTAAGTGTTTTGGTAGTGTAATGAGACTATTTTTGGTTTTTAAAGTTTTCGAATCATTTGAAATGGTGAGAAAGACGTCATAGATGAAGGCTGGGAATAATTTAGAAATTATTTACATATGATATCCGATCTAGTTTCGGTGTCGTAAATCTGAGGGATAGAGTATGACCTTAACGATTAATATAATAACAGCCTCTGGGTATAGCCGCACGCGCACAGGCTACTTCCCATTTGCGATTTTAGATACCATTATTTGGAATCCAGGTTTCCTTACGATGTTTGCCTTCATTGACTGTATTTTTCAAACACCTATTACAAAATAATTAACCACTTGCTAAAACGTGCTAATCTAGATCAGAAGCTCAGGGGCAGCTTA
This sequence comes from Trichoplusia ni, assembly GCF_003590095.1. NCBI lineage: Eukaryota > Metazoa > Arthropoda > Insecta > Lepidoptera > Noctuidae > Trichoplusia > Trichoplusia ni. The sequence goes on from NC_039503.1 coordinate 236,673, forward strand.
AACCCTGATTTTTGGAGTAAATCAACCATACGAATAGATTTAAAATATTATATGTCCAGGCTCTATTACAACAAGTATTTCCCTGCTATATCCCACATATATCTACATGTATATAACAATTACGTCCAGAGGCCCTGCATTCTGCAGAGCGATCCGTGTTGACACAGTTGTGTTGACTTGGCTGCGTCTGCGCAAGCGACGCGACGCGGCGAGTTATGCGCGAGGTGAGCGCCTGTTGGACAATCCTCGTGGAGCTTTTGAAGTTATTTAGTTGAGGGTATTTGTGGTTGGAGAAGATTTTTGTTTTCTTTGTCATTCAGATCAGTCAGATCTTGAGGCATAAATATTGACGTTTTTTGTCATAATCGGACGCACTAGAAAAAATAGGATTCTTCCGTTTTCAGGATTTTACTTTAAATTAATGACGCTAGTGGCGCAAAGCCCAACATAAACACTATTGACAAAGGATTGAGAAGAAGTTTGGTGTTCTTTAATTTAAGACACTATTATCCATTCCGCATAATAATGTTACGGTACAAATACTTCCAAACTAGGGGTGCTGCTAATAGTTTGTATCTTTATAAGAAGCAGTCACCTGATGAAAAATCTGTTGCACACTTATCATTTAGCACAAGTATTATAAAAAATCATATTCGAATTGAATTAAATAAGAATATTAAAAGGCACTTTCCTTTTCGGACCCACCAAAAGGACCAGAAACGGAACAACCTAAAGCCGAACCTAATGCAATAAAATCATTATGAAGTACTTAACGTAATGAAGAAATTTAAACGTTATTGGGTACTTCGGCGTTTAATAGTGTATCCCACCTTAAAACATTATGCTTATGTAAGTCAAGTTATTGTGTGTAACCGTTTACGTTATATGCATGCGAAAGCATATTTTCGAAGGTTGCCTTGTAGCTTTATGTTAGAAACGTGCCTGTGTCACAGTCGTGTCCACATATAACATATAATTGTGGGTAATATATCGGTACCTATGATATGTGTTTGACTTAGTGCCTACAGAGTCGTAGGGGGTAGTTAAGCTGTGAATACCGCTTCACGCAATGTTGTGCGGTGTCATGAGCTTAGATTTAGTTGTGTAGGTAGAGCCTCCATGCCGGATTTTTACCTAATGCGGTCCAGTTTATATGGGGGAGGTAATGGTTTTGTTCTCCCAAAGATAAGCCTTAAGAACCGGGCACTGATTTTTAAAACTCAGGATATTGAATATATATTTTGAAGTTTGGTATTATTTTATAGGCGCGGAAATAAGGACCAGAAGTCCTTATTTCCGCGTCCTTAAGGATTAGTCAAGTTTAGTAAAGTTGCTCGATTATAAGTTGATAAAGATTGTTTTTATATTAATAATGAATTTGTTACAGCATGTAGGTCATAGCCGGTTACAGTAATTGTGGCTTTATTGCGTTATATCGCTTCAGTCCTTCTTTCTTAGTGTCATGACCATTAAATACTACATTTTTAGTTGTGACTATTATAGTTGACGATGGTAATGAAGATAAAAAATAAATATGAATCAAATCTTACCTCTTTATAATATTAGAAAGATAGTTTAGCAGTAGAATAATTCGAATCATATTTTTTTTATAGTTTTCAACATTTAAGTTACATAAACCGTCCAGTTACGACAAACCGGTAGCTAGTTCCTGTGAATACATTTTCCTGGTACGTGTTGTGCATTGTATCTAATCTGCGATCTAAATGATACCGGCTCTAAGGACCCGCATCTTCTGACTAGCACCAATGGGGGTGGAAATGACGGCTGGAGTCATGTAACTGGTGTTGTTAACTCGGTCCTATTGTGAATTGGATTAACGTGTTGAATTTTCAAGCAATTTATTGAACTGTCCTAGATCTGGTCGTGGAAGACGGGTTTGTTCCAGATGATCGGTCGGTACTCAATACAACAATATAAAAAAAATGTAGAGTTTATAGATAAATTGCAAAAGTCCAATTAAACTAGATTGTTTGCTTAGTTATGGTTCCATGTGGCCCAAGACAGAATCAAGGAAGGATTGCGGAGAGGTTTTTGCACAGAAGTGGGAAACAATTAGATAGAGGGATAGAGTTCAAATTAAATAAGGCTCTTCCGTAAACGTAACGTAAACCTCTTTAGCGACTAAGATGAGATGATTTCGAAAAAACGTTAGAACAATGAAGATTTATTCTAGATAATTCCAATTTGTAATACTTTAAAAAAATAATCCGTTTAAAAAGTCCGTACGTACGTATACTTGACACTTGCTTTAAATAATGAAACGTTAAAAGTTAAGAATCGCGGTAGCGCTGCCCAGAGGCTTACCGCGACACTTTACAAATGACTTATGCGTTTTTTAAGCTACATTAACATATGTCATTTCTTATTTCAATATTATAAGCATATTATTTTACTCGCTTCTCAGTTAGGCCTTCAAATCTAATGGCGTTTTTTTTGAAATATTATTTTGATATTTAAAAATAGTATTTTTTTGTTTGAGTGTTTTTCATTAATGCTTTTGTATAAGGTTTTTTAAGTTCTTTACACATGTGTGTTATCCTGTTTCTTAGTTCAATATTGTCACTTGTCGCTTAAGGTAAAAGTGTGAGTAAAAAAGCCGCCGCTCTGTATCATGGCCCTAATCGTCCACTATTTAAACCATATGCCTTCATTCTGAACGCGTCCGTATAATTTAAACTCGTGCTACGACCGACCAATTCATCAAGAGCTCTTCATTCACCATACTTGCTCAGCATTATGTAAACTACGTAGACCTAGTTACATTGGCGGCGTGTTGCTAGCTGAACGTGACTAGAATGAGACTGGCTGCGATACATTTTTAAAAAGAGAATGCGGGTTTCGCGCCTAAACAGCTGTCAAGTGTTCGTAGCGTTTGTGTTTTAATTGCCGAACGGCCAGTATTTGCACAGCAACGGTGGAGGTTTTATTGTAACTCTTTGTTGAATTTAACGTGACACTGTTTCTAAGCTGATGTGAATTGGAAACGAGTGTCGCGTTCACTTCTTACTATTCAATTTGTATTAACGGTAGTTCTATTTTTGGTGCCTACCAACACCAAACTGGTGTCTACAGATCAGATTTATAATCATCATCAAATCTTTATGTAACAACTTCACTGACGAGACTTAGCCTTAGCCCGCAGCTCTGTCCGTGCATTTTATTTATATCTTCAAATATGCCACACCATTATGCCGGATGAAAAGCCTAATATTTTACGCAAACTGTCGGCTACCTGCGAACCAAAGTGTACCAAAATTGGTCTAGCAGATCTATAAATTAGAACCCAAAGATGATACAAACACACTAACAAACTTGAATGATGAGTAATTTAACAATTTTTTCCCAGCATATTTCTCATTACAAACACATAGGGTTGTACAAATGACTCTTCCAAAGATAATTCCATCTCATAACTCTTCGCTGTTTCAAAGAGTCGTACCGTCGTTGATGCGGTATATTTGTCTTTGTCCAGCCCTATTGTGTTAGCGCGTTAGTACAGTTAACTCGACTGACCTCCAGAACAGATACGTTTTAAAAATTCTTTACATATTATGTAGATTGCGTAGTGAGTAAAGATTTTCGGGTCTTCGGGCGACTCTGTGGGCGGCCCGTGTGGTGCCGGGCTAGAATTGCACCACCCCATTTCTTCTCGTGGGTGTCGTAGGAGGCGACTAAGGGACAAAACAACACCGGGGGCGGGCAGCAGCGCCCCACGGAGAATAACTATACCACAGAACTGCGGTCACCAACCCGCATGCCAAGCGTGGTGACTACGGCAAATCCCCCCCTTATGCAGCACAATTTAAATTCACGGCCCCCAGTTCCCGGTAGCTGCACTATTCCTGGCCATGGTACCGGCCACGGTAACGGTGCAGTGGGGGGTGCTAAGAATCCCCGGGTGACGGCAGGGTACCTACGCAAATTGACTTTGGCGACGTATAACGGACGTACACTACGGCTGAACGAGCACGTTGCCGAATTGGAAGTAGAGTTAAGTCGTATTAACTGGCATATCGTAGGGTTATCAGAACTTCGAAGACAGGGGGAGGAGACGATAACTCTCGAGGCTGGTCACTTACTCTATTTCCGAGAAGGACACCAACCATCTCAAGGTGGCGTCGGTTTTATGATCCACAAGTCACTCAAGGGCAGCATTGTGGAAGTTGGCAGTGTGTCGGCAAGGGTGGCATACCTTGTTCTTAAAATAACGGAGCGTTACACTTTGAAGGTCATTCAAGTGTATGCCCCAACGTCTTCGCACCCAGACGACGAAGTCGAGGCCATGTACGAAGACATAGTGAAAGCTATGTCTCGTACCAAAACATTCTACACTGTTGTCATGGGTGACTTCAACGCCAAAGTAGGAGTACAAGAGAATGGCGAGTCGAGAGTGGGTCCCTTCGGCTTTGGGCGCAGAAATCACAGGGGGCAAATGCTGGTAAACTTCCTCGAGGCTCAGGGGCTCTTCCTGATGAACTCATTCTTTCAGAAGAAGCCCCAAAGGAAGTGGACCTGGCGGAGCCCCGATAACGTGACGAGGAACGAGATAGACTTCATTATGTCAAACAAGCGCCAGATATTCAGAGATGTCTCTGTGATTAACAGGGTCAATACCGGTAGTGATCACCGACTGGTAAGAGGCACTCTGAGTATAAATCTCAAAATCGAGCGAGCGCGATTGATGAAGTCAACTCTCAGACCAACCCTGCCCCAGGTCGAGGCTGGCTGCGAAAGCTTCCAGTTGGAGCTACGAAATCGATTCGCTATGTTGGAAACTACTCAGGATATTAACGACGCCACCGATTGTCTGGTACGGGTTGTCCGTGAGGTGGGCTATAAGTATTTTCGACCGATGAGTAATGGACGCAAGTCGGCACTCACCAGCGAGACCCTGGAATTGATGAGGAAACGGCGAGAAAACATAAACGCAACACCGTCTGAGCGTCAGGTACTTAACAGGGAGATAAAAAAGCTGATAAGACGCGATACTCGGCGTGCGAATACCCGATCCATTGAGCAAGCTATAGAGCGGAACCAAGGCTCAAAAGTATTTTCCAAGGCTCATATCTCCCGTTGTCACCTGACAAAACTCAGTACGTCACAGGGCACTACCGTTACCTCGAAGCCAGAGATACTCGCTGAAGTCGAAAAGTATTATGGGGACTTATACTCACCAAAATCGAGCCCGCCCCAAGCACACAGCGCGGATGACCCACGAGCCAGACTTACACGCCACCTTACAGACGAGCTTCCCGACATTGACATGGGTGAGATTAGAATAGCTCTCGGACAGCTACACAACAACAAAGCTCCGGGAGATGACGGAATAACCACTGAGCTGCTCAAGGCAGGTGGAACACCTGTCTTGACAGAGCTTGTTAAGCTCTTCAATTCCGTCATCCATACTGGCATAACACCGGAGGCATGGAGCAGAAGCGTGGTGGTATTATTTTTCAAAAAAGGCGATAATACGCGGCTTGAAAATTACCGCCCCATTTCACTTCTGAGCCATGTGTATAAGCTGTTCTCGAGGGTTATCTCGAATCGTCTCGCCCAAAAGTTCGATGACTTCCAGCCACCGGAGCAGGCCGGGTTTCGAAAAGGCTACAGCACCGTGGACCACATACATACGCTAAGGCAAATTATACAGAAGACAGAGGAGTATAATCAACCTCTATGCCTAGCGTATGTGGACTACGAAAAAGCCTTCGACACCGTCGAGACCTGGGCTGTGATGGAATCCATGCAGAGATGTCTCGTGGACTGCCGATATGTCGAGGTGCTGAGGTGTTTGTACAAGGCCGCGACAATGACCGTTCAAGTACAAGAACAGAGCACAAAACCAATCCAATTGCGTCGATGAGTAAGACAGGGAGACGTAATCTCTCCGAAACTGTTTACAAACGCATTGGAGGACGTTTTTAAAACGCTTGATTGGAAAGGACGGGGATTGAACATCAACGGTCAGTACATCTCACACCTGCGATTTGCAGATGACATAGTCATCATGGCGGAATCTCTGCAGGAGTTGGAGCTGATGCTTAACGGCCTAAGCGATTCTTCGCGACGTGTGGGTCTCGGAATGAACCTAAATAAAACTAAAGTCATGTACAATGGCCTTGTTCTTCCGAGACCCGTGGTCGTAAATGGCGCTGCTCTCGAGGTTGTGCAAGAATACATATATCTTGGCCAAACCATCCAACTGGGGCGACACAACTTCGAGAAGGAAGCGAGCAGAAGAATACGTTTGGGCTGGGCAGCATTCGGGAAGCTACGTCATATCTTTGAATCGTCGATACCACAATCCCTTAAGACCAGGGTCTTTAACCAGTGCGTCCTACCCGTAATGACGTATGGAGCTGAAACGTGGACACTCACCGTGGGCCTGGTCCATAAATTCAAGGTTGCTCAGCGTGCGATGGAGAGAGCGATGCTCGGGGTATCTCTGGTGGATAAAATTCGTAACGAAGTCATCCGCCAGAGAACCAAAGTTACCGATATTGCTCGCAGAATCAGCACGCTGAAGTGGAAATGGGCCGGCCATGTCTGCAGACGGACAGACGGTCGATGGAGCAGACACGTGTTAGAGTGGAGACCACGTTTAGGCAAACGTAGTGTAGGACGTCCTGCGGCACGATGGACCGATGATTTGAAGAAGGTGGCTGGCAGCGGATGGATGCGGGCTGCCCAGGACCGGGATGGTTGGCGCTCTTTGGGGGAGGCCTACGTTCAGCAGTGGACGGCGATAGGCTGAGATGATGATGGGCGACTCTGAAGACCAATAGAATATAACTACTTTAAATGTCTCAATTTTGTAAACGCAATAATTTTAAATTTTCCTATGTTTTCGGGCTCTTTTTAATAATGTCTCGTCAAGAAATAGGTCGTTCTAGACTCTTTTAATATCTAAAAATGGTTAGCCATACAAATATTACCATTAATGCCTTCAACACTCTACTATTTGCTAGTCTTTAGACGCGTTTCAGTACTTAAAAGTTTTTCCACTATTATCTGTTCGTAAATAATGTTAGATTCAAACTTGTACCCACAGTTTCCTATACCCGTATAGTCTCTCGCTTCACTACCCTCGCAACGCCGACGTCCTGCCATTAATTACTAATTTAAACGCTCTCTAATTGTTTTAGGGTTCAGATTACCGTGACGATCGTGAAGACATTAGTTGGTGACATATCTATCCATTAAATAAACAATACTTACAGTTGAATTTTCCCATTTGTTCTTATTTAAATCTTGTGTTAATGACTTTAAAGCATAATTTGTATAGAATCTAGATACTGCAGTAAAGGATGGATGGATTTGCTAGGGTAATAGTTGATTCCATGGAGAAATTGAAATTTGATGAAATTGGTGGTCCTTTTGGGCAATATAAAATTCTTAAGTAACTGCAGATTTTGATATAACAGAATATTAATGACATATTTATAAAGTCTTCTTAATGTATGTAAGCGTAGCAACAAAGTGTATTTTATGAAGACGATGATGCTAATAGTGAATTTAAATCACAAAGTGCAAGAATGGCTTAGATTTTTAGACCTTTACCCCGCGACACGAACCAGGCTAACAATAAATAATATGTAAATGGCATTGTTGCTCCATATCACAAGATGGCATCGCTTCAGTCACCATTCAAACAGCTCCGAAAGCACAAAGCGGGTTATTCTGTAACCGAAAAACGTCTCCGCTTTCACTGGCACAGATAATAAATCTACAAGTGAACGTCAGCTACTGGTGACATTTCGTAACCTAACCCCGGTTAACCTCAGCCAACAATAAACGAACATTACCAAGTAAATACATACTCAAGTCATTGTAATTTAAATAAATTCAAATTACCCATACCGCCGTCTTTCTGTCGCAACTGGACCTAATATTGTAAAGCTAAGGATTATGTAATCTCCATCTTTTGTCTTTTCTATCTTTTTCGTGATCTGTTGACTGTTGGGTTGTTCTGATTATTCTTAGATCTGTACTTGCGGTGGGTCGTTTATTGCGTTCGCGTACGACTGTCAGATTTGATCGTTCGTTTTTGGTGATTATTTTGACGATATGTCAACATTATTTGAGCGTTCAGGTAAGCGGGCATGTTACCTGCCTACTCGTATCCGATGAATAATATATAATGTTAATTGTAGGATACACTCGCACATAATGCGTTCGATTTATTTATGTATTATGCTGTTTCTAGGCATATGTCAGTCATCTAGTCAGTCGTTAAATGTTAATTATTAGTAAATGTTAAAAGTTTAATGGTAAAACTTTATAAAAGTTACCATGTACTTTATAGTTAGAATTAAATTTTAAGAATAGATTTAATTATTTTTTGTTTTTTTAACTTGTAAATATTTAACTCTGTAAAATTGGAAATAATTTTAAGAAATCATATTTTTTCCAATAGTTTTTAAATAAGACAATTTTATGTAAATAGAGATGTTTGACGGAAATGTATGTAAACGCATGTCTTCCGAACGACTGAATTGGATAATTTAAAGTTAACTCGAAAAAAAAACCGCAGCCAAAAGTATGTAAATCTTTTAGCATCCAATAAAAGGAGATATTTAAGTAGCATTGAATTATATAATATAACGATGTAATTAAATTATTAATTGATCAACTTTTAATTAAAACCTAAAGACTTCTTATACGTATACATTGATAACCACTCCTTAGGTACTGATTATCCATTTCAGATTCCATTGTGCGACGGAGGTTATCTTCCTTGCTTGTTGATTCTTTTCATTATTGTCGTTCCTAACCTAAAAACGCACTGTAAAGCCGTAAGTTATAGCTGTAACGGCTGCTTAGTTTCAAAATTTCATCCTATGTCTAATTGATACAATATTAAACAAGTGTATGAATAGTACATTTGTCAAAAATCGAAGAATAGATGGTGGTACTTTCTTCGAATACTATCAAATGTTATGTGTCTATTGTCAACTGCACCATTACAGCCGAACCATTTGGTATTGGGATTCATAAAAAGATATATTTTATTACACAAAAACTTTTCTGAAAACCGCATCAAAATTGCTTCAGCCACACGCGAGATAATCGCGGACAAACATACATACAAACAATCAAACTGAGAACCGCCTTTTTTGAAGTCGATTAAAAATAACAAACGCTGTTTTTAACTCAAATTGCAGTAAATAGTACTAAACGATCGAACAAAGGTGTAGTTTCGCGAGTGTCCTGTTTGCTCAGGACCTCCGATGTGAGAATCAGTTTGCGGGTGGCCCCGTGTTTGTGCCTTGCTGTGGTACCCTTTTTTTGGAATATTTGTCTTAATACAACCCTGGTCGATGACTTTGGGTTTGTTTGTTGTTTTTGTATATTTTTCTCTTGATCGTTGATTGAATTGTTTATTGGTGTTGGTGTCTTTATGATCCCGATTATTTAAAGCAAAATTATATTTAGGAGTAAAAAGGTCTATTTAATAAACACACCAATATTTTTTCTATTCTTATACCTAAGTACTAAGTTTCTTAAGATTTTCTGAAACGCTGAAGCCGTAAATCAAAGTCAACCGTCTACATAACTTGTGCGAAGGATAAGTTTAAGTAAAATGGTAACATTATTATATTTTTACGACTACAACCCAGGAAGCGAGGTGGGCGAGTTCATATAACAATTCCATATAACACAGGGAAGTAATAATTTCCCCAATAAAACTACTCGTCAAATCTACCGTGAACTGTACTATGCCTTTATCGTTCAACAAACCCTTTGTGTTGCCTTCTCTTTCGCACCTGCACGCCGTATATCTGACCATCTCTCTCGCGCTCGGCGGGTTAATATGGCGGCGGCGGTTGCTAGGCAACGCTGGTTGTTTACACGGCGCAAGCGCTGCCTGAACGATTGAAGCTGTGAGGCCTGCATCGGTTTATGTTCGAATTATATAGCTTGTTAATTGGTTTTTTACTTTATGATATAATTGTTTTAATCGAGATAATCAAGGGAACTATAATTTTATATAGTTTTAATAGGTTATGTCGCTTGCAGTTGGTGTGGTCTGTCCTAGTTAGTACTGCCTATTGAAAGCCTTGCTATCCTGAATAAAGTAATTGATAATGGCGGCTAATAGCCAAATATTATCTTATTTACTTATAATATTCTTCTTATTACAGTACTTAATTTAATAGTGCTATATATATTTATGATGCACTGGATTCTTTAGTCAATACTAATACTAATAATATCCTTTATCATTTACAATGTTGATTAATAATTGATCTGGTGATCACTTCAAAACGTACTCATCATTTAACATCAGTCTTTATCCCATTCTCTGATCGTCTTTCATCCACCCATCTCTTCTTACCTAACCAGTAACATCAATCAATAATCTGTCGGTTAAAGACAACAGGTTAGTTATCAGATCACGTCTCGTCACACACGGTCGGATACTGTCTGAATGGACCGTAGCCTCGATAATTGTATGCTCAAATACACAGCATATGACCTTCGGTGACGTCGGTGTCTAGTGCCTTATGTTGGCTACTATGTGGGCGTTTACACCTGTTGCATTTTACTGTGATGGAGAAAGTATTATTCGATACAAAGATAGGATTAGAATTCATCTCCCGTAAAGATATTTCTACTTACCTCTCTGAAAATCCCTTAATGTTTAGCATCATCACTTGACCAAAAAACAGTCACTTCTAAAAAAGCAAACATAAGAGATTAAACAAATATTTATAGTCTAGGAAAGGACTGTAAACTCTCAATCTGAAATGATTTATTGGAAAATGCGAAAATGATTCGACAAACTGGTCTGAATGATTCAATACTAAAAAGAGTATTCGATATAATGAGATCTCTGTCTAGTTCTATCTCTTCTTCATCTATTCAACAATTTTCAGAAATCGCATATGCAAAGAAATTCAAACATTTATTTTAGATAGTTACTCAGAAGGCCTGAATTTTGATTTAAGACTAATACTCGTATTCTTACACTATAATTTTGTCAGTATGATGAAAGGCCCAAGTGAATACATAGTAATCGTGCGGTTTTGTTTATGGCCAGGTCAGCGGCCTTCAGTAATCCTAGCTGCTGAGGTCGCGACTGTCACATCGATTGGACTGATCACCATATTGTAACCTGCGTTACGGGTAGATACGTTTCGGTGTGGATTTTGGAAAGTGTTACCATATTTTGCTATGAGGTCAAATTCTTTTGTTTCAGTATTGTTTTTGAGAAATAATGGGAATTGAAGAAGGGAACGGTAGCTTTTGGTCAGCTGATAGATACTTATGTGTAGTAAAAAATGTAAATAACAGTTCACTGCCGTAGAGTCGAGCGACGTTGCGTTGACTGCTTAGGATGATGCGACCAGATATTATGTTCGTTAATCGTTTAAAATCTTTGGTTTTCTGGGAATCCTGTGTAGGGCACGGTAGAGTTTTTTTTTTAAGATTTCACTGTGGTCAATATCTATATCTCTTCAGCCACTACAGAATGGTTGAAGGAACGGCATGAAATTTGATATAATTGAAGCATAGGCTTTTCAACCCCCAGAGCACAAGCGATTCACTTGAGTTAACTTTTCAACAAAACTTCTAACCAGTATCAACCAAATCAATTTTAAATACAACCTTCCACACTCCAAGTCATGTGTTTCCGATGTCACCAAGCTCCATAAAGCAGATGTGCCGAAGGGCCTTGTGCCCGATGTTGACCAGCTCTTTATTGACTATTATTTACTCAACTTATGTATACGTACGTACTGACGGATCGCGCGAAGGTTTCGCGTGTGTTCTGAGTTAGGTGGCGTTTGTTTGTCGTTTGTGGTGTTGACTTCTTTTGGTAGCATTTAATTCATATAAGTCTGAGATCGGTGAATACTTATTAGCCCTCAATTGAAAATGTACTATGTCCCTGTGTTGTATTTTGTTATGCATCGTGAGGGATATATGTTCATGGGTATACTAAACTCAAGTAGCGCTGAGAACCAGCGATAATAATGTATTTTCTGTAACCCCTAGAAATCCAATAAAAATAGTAAAAATTGCGGTTAATCTACGATTAGTACAATTGAAAAGTTAATGGGAGAGAAAACGCAAAAGTTATTTTTAAAGCTCTGACTCGCACTTGACCTTTTATTAATAAACAATCAAGTAAATATATATTTTTTACCAGTAGCACGGTATCCATGGCAACCGCTATCATATTTAGGTTTACTATAGATTGATGGTAAGGTTAAGTAGTCGCGACTGTTTGAGCCGCCATTGCGGTGAAGTCGTTACGTTACTTTGTACAAGTTACAACACTTCTGGCTTCGGCACAATAAGCCACTACTGACTACACGTTTTGCAAATTAAACGTTAAGTGGCTGTCGTAGAATTTGTACTTTTTTACTTAGACATTTTGTACTGAATAAAGCTTTACTTACTTACTTAGAATTTTTAAGAATAGCGCGTTGCCCGTGGCTTCGCTCACTTAGCAGTTGGAAATGATTACCAATTTTCATAGTTTTATCTCCTGAAATGATAGTTTCAATGATAGTTTTCACCACCTTAGGGGATGAATTTCTAAATTCTTTCTAAGTGCTAACTTGCCTTATGAAAGGGACTTATAACGTATGAAGAGGCAAGCTAATTTTCAAAAAAAAAAACAGTCCGTCAGTCAGACGGTAAGTCGTGGCGATGTCAAAAAACATCCTTAAGAACAACAAACTATTCAATCAACGACTGTTCTAGGTCTTAATTAAATTAAACTTCCTTTTCTTGTTCCTCAAAATTCCCCTTTTCAGTAAACTTCCAAGGTCCATACATACCCGCATGGCATTAATCGCACCATGACCGAGTTCCTGTTAACTGCACCGGCGCATGTTAAACTGACACTGAAAATTGTATCATTTACGTTAGATCTATGAAACGTGTTTGATTTCATTTAGGTATTATGACAGCGCGTATGTGTGGTTCACGAATATTTGTCCGGAGTCTGGATGGCTTTGTGCATGTGATGTGAATGTTTGTGTAATCCCCGCGACACAAGGCTTAAATACCATAGAGCAGAAGTCTTTTGAAAATATGCCGGGATAGTCCTACTCGTCCCTCTTATAAATTGTTTTTATTTCAAGACATAATTTCCCCTTGAAAAGGGATTTTGCGGGATTTTGTCCATTATGGTGTAGACCAGTGCAAATGCTCTAACTAGACTTTATTATCATCAATTAAATCTTAACAAACAAAAGTTTATTTTAGCCTAGATAGAGCAAACGATAACTTTCCCACTGCAGGGCCTTTGCCCTGCAGTGGGAAAGTAATGGCTGAAAAAAAAAGAGCAAACGATGAAAGCTGTCTTCATCTTTCTGAATAATTTGGTTTTACTTAGATGATAAATTCTCTGAATAAAACCTCTTCAGTGACAATTACAGACAGTTATTTCAACTTGACTACGTGTGAGTGCTCAGTGTCGTTGCAGCGGATTTCACGAAGGTCTCTATAATAGCCACAATTAACCTTTACTTCGCTTGGTTACAGCGTGTCCTTAACTATTTGAGTGACTCCGGAAAAATATCCGTCCTGTGATTGGTTCGTCGATAGATGTGTAATATTTTTGGTGTCACCTTTATCTGCGGTAACATTATCTAGCAGTGTGTGTTCGTTATTGATTCCGATGTTATTGTTTGTTTGTGTTACTGGTTGTTCTACTAAATATAATGGGCCAAATTTAGCTGTGGTTTATTTTGAGAAATAAAAATATTTTTGTTTTTGCATTCAAGTAAAATTTCGACAGAATCGGCTTTCGAATTTTGTGGCCACAACAATTTAGTGGGCGCACTTTTTGCTATTCGACAATTTTGAATCCAGTCTTGTTACGAAATTTCTTATTTAACCCGTAAATTGTATCTTTCTTGTGAAACCTACTTGTCGGCACCTAGCACCATTGCCACCGGACAATTGATCATTTGTCATAAAAGTCACACTTGACTCGATTCGACTGGATGTGACTTGGACACCCAAGGTCAGGCCTAAGACCCTCATTTAAAGCCTCATAATAGGAGTTCCCACAGCCTTCGCGGTTCCAGTCAATCATACTGACATTGGCCCCTCAACCGACAAAAAGACATAAATTAAAGTTATTCCAACTGAATTACGACCTTATTGTTTTATGCTGATGGTTTAAATTGCTGTGTGTTGAATTTTTATGTATGGTTTGTGAATTTGCTGCTGCAGGTTGTGTTGTAGTTCTAATTATGTTTTATTATTTATTTATTTTTAAATTAATTGATCATACTAATCGGTTTCAGTTAAATAATTAAGTGTTATTAGTATTTTCATCGCTGTATCTATACAAGATGCTAGTGATGACCCTTCGCAATTAAGGTTTAGAAATATTCATAAGGGTTTTACGTCCGAGTCCAGTTGCGCAACAAATAGTCAATTAATATTCTCATTAATTGCGACATCTTGTTGGCAAGGCTTTGTAATTAGCATTTGACACTCTTAAGGGCCACTTTCCCTAGCCTTTGTAACTTCAAAAAGTACGTTTTGTTTTCATTCATCATCGCTAAAAATTACGTCTTCAATGAAAACGGCTTCCGTCATTTAAAATGCATGTTCATTCAATAATGACCTCTATTATACACAATTTTTAAGTAAAAAATGAATTGCATGCACAAGTAGTTACATAACATTCTAAATGAAGTCATCTCATCGTAATTCAAGCTTTATAACTTCAGTATAGATTCTAAAATACCTTGCAAAAACTTTAGAATTTGCTGACAAGGCAATTGTTACTCTATAATTCTAACGGTAAGGTTCAATTTCTATTGTCGATGGGAACAGCTGTAGATTTATAGTTGGAGGAAATTAGATTTAATGTGTTTGTCAATAGGGTTGTATGTCATTTGCATTGATAGGGAGGTCGTGTGCGCACGCGACTCGTTCCGGCTGGGAGTGCGTTTGCGAAGGACGCTTGGTCATGTGAAATTGATTCTACTCGATTACTGATGTTTGAAGATATTATTGTTAGCTTGTTTGTTTCCTGTTTCGTATGTCGATGTATCTCGTTGTAATGTTTATGATAGCTGTAGAGAAAACGTAAATCGCAGGGCTTTGTATATTGCAAAACGCGATGATATTAAATGTGATATATGTCGAAGAAAATATATCATTTTGACAGGTATGTCGTTTAGGATATATTTGGACACAATTTAGAATTTTGGCTTTTTCCTTTTTAATCTGAGGTGGTATGTGTATACGTTTTTAATCTTGTATAATTATTTTATGGTCATTTTTCAATATTAAAACATTAGAACAAACTTTTAGAAACTTACGGATATGCAAAGAGGTTTTTAAATCCAACGTGAAAACCACCGAATTCTTTGAAGCTCAGAAATGGCTCAATTCACATAATCAGGTGTCCACAACCACCTGACCAGTACAATACAGACAATCGTACACACTAAACACTTGTCTAGCAAGTTAATTTACTTATTGATTTAAGAATCGTATAAACTAATAACAACCAAATCTTGTCTCGATAACAATTACATTATTGTACAACTTAAAAATTCACATCCAAAGTTTACAAAGTATCGATACGAACCGCTATTGTCTGTATCTAGTTTTAATTGGACCGTATGTTAGTCTAGCCAAAACACTTGCAGGCTTACAGGTGGCTATGTTTTGAAAACAGCCAGTTTGCCGCACAGCCAGTCCGCGCACGAAGCCAGCCATTGTTCCTCGTCGAGCGTATTTGAAAAATAACGATGTCACATTTTATATTTCGAATTTTTCTAACGGTCGTCTTCGATTTTTGAATATTTGTTATTTTGTGGCCGGTGTTCGACGGATGTGCACGTGTCTGTTTAAGTGTTGCGAAAAAGTTTTATTTAAATTAAGACCAAAATAACGTAACTATTATTGAAATGGTTCACCTTACGACTTAAATAATTCAAAAAGGAAAACTAACTAGAAAATTATTGAAGAAGTAAAGTAAAATTGAATCCAAGTAATCGGAGTCCTGTAGTAAAAAGGTAAAATCAAACCCAGCACAGCAGTATAAACTCCATTGAACGTTTTAATACTGGACCGTTTAAAACGTCATTGGTGATCAAAAAGCGTACTACCGCCTTGCAATAGAAGTAAATAATTACGAGATATACAGAGCGTAAAATAACCAAATATTGAATGGTGATGTAAAAAGGTTTTATTAATATTGTGGCTGTTGTATTATGGGTCCGCGGAGGCTTCAATACAGCCTTTCGCAATCCATGGGAAAAAATCTTAAAAGTACATTTTAATTTACCCTTGATTTTGAGTATCAGAATTACAAGTAGCATTTCAATATCAAAATCACCTCAGATTCTACTGTGACAACTTTTGTAGTTAACAGTCAGCTAAAGCAGTAATAGTAACATAGTTTATTAAATAATCTGAAAAAAAAAACATCCTGTATACTTCTAATACATTATTGTTAATTGCAAAGGTCAGGAAAAAATAGTTAATTAAACAATCCTCTTTATCAAAAAGGATTTTCCAAAAAAAATAATCTCGTCAGGTGAACCAATAAAACCCTCTAATAATTACAAAAATGTGCTACAAAAATATGTTTACAACGATGGTATCATGAGCCCTCACCATGCGGTGGCACGCGGCACTCATGGTGCTGCAGTCGGTACTGCTCACGAGGTCAGCTTTCATATCCTTCGTGGATATCGATGATCTTCACGTAAGTATTCAGAATATTGAGCAGAACTCCTTTTTGTGGTAGATTTTTATTTCTATCCATTTCTGTCTTACTGAAAAAGTTATTTACACTTTTAACAGGTGCAAATTTAGTGTAATCCATTTGAGTTTATTACTAGATATTATACTTGCACTAACTGATTCGAGAAATAACGATTCAAAACGGATTAAGAACTCTGCTTGGGTTCGAAACTTAAATATGCGTGAGTAAACCTTTGAAGTTTAGAAGTATCTAGATTTCAGTCATAGACATCTAGAGAGATACATATATATGAACTATCTGTTGCCCGCGGACCTACATGCACATGATATCGGGTAAAAACTATCATATGTGTTGATCTTGGTAATAAACTATCTGTGAACCTAGTTTTTGCTTGAAAGAGAAACAAACGAATTCATAAAAACTTTCGCGTTTATAATATTAGTAGGATAAAGTGATATAATTATAACATTTTGAACTTTAACTTTAATGAGTCATAAGCTGGTCTTCATTTTGATTTGATGACAATGTAGTATAAATGTTATTATATCAGTAATCAATTGTAATGACATAACACTCCTTATGGATCTTAATAACAAATGCGTGTGGTGCCACGAACGATTGTACTACAGCTAATGTTTGTGAAACAAACGTAATATGTTAGGTGTTGGTTAGCTTAGTATTTACTATGTCTTGTATTCATGCTCCATAGATTTTCTTCTTTTTCTGTTTCGACGACCCGTTCTCTCCAAATGAATTTCAAGTCCCTTTTTATAGAGAAGTATTGTTGCTTCATTGCAAACATCTTTTGAGAGTAGCGGTACACGGGGTGATATTTGTGACACAAAGTACCTGGCTTGTTCTGTAAATTTTTATTTCGGTAGTTGTAAATCGATTTTTGGTTTTACCTATACTTAGTTCTTAAGATTTGCACTTTTGGTATAATGTACTGTCCCACTTCTGAACAAAGTTTTTCCCCATGGGCTTTCAGCTCTCTCAATATACTACTTTGTCAAGCTATTATTTTATGAACCTCATCCACATCATTGCGCTGACATTTCTTAGGCTTATCTCTACTACTGTAAAATCCCCGCCACATTATAATCAAAGCGAGTATATGCTTTCGTCACCAAACTGTTGAACAGACTCCAAAGTTTTTTCAGTTACATAAATACCCGAAGGTATCTAAGAAAAGTTAGCGTCGACTCGGACCGCACTGCCGACAGTTACGTAACCAACAATTATGGAAGTTTGACAGACGACGGGAAGGCGGTCAAGGCGCCGCCGTGCGCAATCTTCACTATTGTAGGAATTATTTTGCATTTTTACTGTACAACAAGTACTTGGGTCTTGTGGTTCTCGTCATCGTGTCGATACACGATATGTTTAATGAGATTTTTGTTTCAAATCTTCTAAAAAGACTAGCCCTACATGTGGGTTTTCCCAAGATGTTAAGCTTATTTTCGTGCAGACAATATCTGAACGAAAAATATTTAAAAAATTTGTTGCTTTTGATGATAGAAGCTGAAAGTTACTGCCTGCAGACTTCAGGATGGGTATTTCAATCTTCAAAACTAGGTCTATAGCGGATCTAGTATATGGAGAGCAAATTTCTTCTTTAACGCTTTTAAGAAATAAACTTTTAACGTATTGTGACGGTTCGTACCATTTGCTATATTTTTTTGCTTATGGAGTCGCGTGCCATTGGTAATGCAACATTCCCCGATACGTACAAGTCCCAGGTTCAGTGTCCGTTCGGTACAATGGCACATAAATGGTTTATAACCGTAGTAAACGCGTGTGATATCGTAATACACGGAAGTATTAACAAAAGGCTCCGGGAGTACTAAACTAAAACTATTGAGAAATGGGTTTTTTGAAATCGACGGTTTTCTTGTGAGCGGCGAATGACCTCATGTTCGTTATACTGAACTTCGATCATTGGTAGTTAAAGTTACGGATAGAAGTTCAAAATATCACTGAGCTTTTTTTGTTAGTTTCATGACTTGTAATGTCACCGTGGTTCAAATATAAAAAGACTCGCTGTCATTCTGTGAGACACACTCCTTTAATAAACTATTACCGATAGTTCGTTTACTTTATAATGATTCCGTTTTCTTGTATTAACCTTAGAAGACGTGTGCATGTATGTGTGTATTTCCTGTGTACTTTCTATATACTATTTGATTCCTTTTTGGATTGGTTTTACTCAGCCAAAAACTGAACCAAACAGGTTTTCGTTTAGATCTTGTCTTTTTAAAGATTCGTGTTTCTAAGTGTCGAATAAAATGGGTTTCCAACGGTCAGGACTTCACAGCATGATCCGTGATTATCTGTATGCTGTAAGGATTAAGATAACTTATCAGTTTATCAATATATGCGGCGAGAGGATAGTGGAGTAATAATGTGGTAATATTAACATGGTCTACCTCTATAAGTGTAACAACATAGAAAAGTATAACAGCTACAAAGTTTATATTCTTCATTTATTTAAGTAGCTTTAACGACTTGATATAGGAAACTCAGTTGATATAACAGCACAAGTTGATCGATCACAGGTTAAGCTACGCTTGAGTCGGTCGTGGATGGGTAAACATCTATGTCATAACGAATTCCTCCGTGTTTCGGAAGGCACGCTAAATTTTGGGTCCCAGGGGCAGCAGCGGGTATCGTGCGTATGTCAGATAGGCAGTTCTTGTAAAGCATTGCTACTTACCTTTATCCGGTTGGACTGGAAGCAGACCTCAACATAGTTGGGAAAAGGCTAGGATGACGATGATGATTGATATAATAATTACTCACGCCATCATAAGCCTAACAAACCATCTGTATCCAAGTATTATGCACAATTACCGTCTTTGCACAGCCTTAACATTTTATTACTCAACCTCGATCGATATTAATTGCCAATACATCGATTGCACCTTGCGTCATAAGTTCATGTATAAATGTAAATGCATCAGCGATCCGCTTCAACTGTGTGACTGATGTGGTTTACTCAGATAAACTGTTCAAGTCATCCTGGGTGTATTCATCACACTTGTACTCGGCAGAGGCATTCAAAAGTAGGTTTTATACCTTACTGGAGTTAGCATATCGAAATAATTAGAAAAAAGGTTGGATAGAAGTCCTTTAGGTAGATATTTGCTTCTGATTGTATATTTGATGCTAATAATGCATTATTTTAAGACTGGTACTAATAAGAGAGAGGATCTAACATTAAAAGAACGTGAAAAGAGTTGGACAGGTAGTGATATTTCTGAAATTTCAACAAATTATTTGACAGTATTGCAATAATGATCAAATTTTAAGACATACCCAGCTTAAGAAGTTACAGATGTCTTGAAGAAACAACTTTCTGAATTCTAAATGTTTAAGTCATTCGGAGGCGTCAAGCCACACATTTAGCGATAAGCCAAGAGAAATCTAAAAACCTTTAAGTTACTCACCCTGAACAAAGACAAACGGATGGTATCGTTAATTTCTGACACGAAAACTGTTATCGTATTTCACGGACCACTTAGTAAATGGGGGTGACGATACCGGTTGTGCAAGTGTTGACATAGTGTTGACTTGGTACTGTCATATGCAGTGCCTACTCTTGGTGATGATAATCGGGATTTTGATAGAAATACCTTTGTAGATGGTATTTGTTGATTAGATGGTAATCTGGAAAGTAAAGGTGAAGTTTCAGTGTTGGTATTGTATTTTTTAGTGATGTTAGTGAAGACGGTTATGGAAACTTTTTCGATTTGTCAGTTTGTGTCAGCTTGGTATATGATGATATAATGAACGTATGTGAAACAACTTAAGATGAACTTAATATTAGATCTTCAATTTAAAAATGTTAATAGGTTAGACAAATAATATGGAAACATTGTTTGAAAATTTCCCCGCTAAATTTGTTACAAACTGCATTGCTCATAGTCGTTGTAGGTACAAACTAAGCTAATATGCGTGTTTATACGATGACTTATGTCGGCGCTAGTACGCCGGCTGACTCAGGCGACTCATAAAATGCCCAGATAACGATATCGTGTGTTTAAACAGGCGTACTCGTTCACTTGTATGTACAATTGGTCTTGGGACGATACAGCCAATGTAGACGTAGGTTTAACTTAAAACTGGAATAATTAAGTCTTAAAATAGATGGTGGTTAATTAGTGAAATGTTATTTTAATGTTGAATAAACTTTTTAATAACTAAAAATGTCTTCGTTGCGAAACAATTTATTTAAAACAGTCACTAACTTTACTTGAAATATGTGTTATGTTTGATATGTTTTACACACAGTATTAAATGTTGTTTTTCTTTTTTTACAGAAGCTCACCAAGAAAAATGGCGTCAAAGAAGACGAATCCAGTTGGTACTGGGACCCTCCCCCGCAGGCGTCAAAGACACTCGACGAAGAAGTCGAGAACAATTACAAAACACAGATACAGAATCTACAAGATCAGCTATCCACCCTGAAAGAGAGGGACACGTTTGAAATGAGACCTGATGAAGAAATCATCAGGTTAAGAGAGGAAAATAAAAACCTTACGTCAAATTTAGAAGATTTGGACTCCCAACATCAACGGGCAATCGAAAGACTTCTATCCTTAAAAAAGGAACTACAAAAGAATTTCGAAGGATTAAAACAAGAGCACGAAGATCTCAAAACTGCAAACGATGAGTCCGCGGCTGAAATAAAAAGTCTGCTAGTAAAAATTGGAGAAAGGGATAAAGAAATAGAAAGCATAAAGGCAACTAAGGCTGATTACGACACTCTGTCTCATAAATATCAAAATCTAGAAAGGATACATGGCCTTCTAAGGGAGAATGCAGAAAAGTTCCAAGAAGAGAATCAGGATCTGCATGAAGAAGTGTTCAAATTACAAGAGCAGGTAACAAAGTTAGAACATGACGTAGAAGTACTAACAAAACATTCAGAAATGTCAGATATGGTTCCTAGAGATACATATGAAGAGCTTTTAAAAGAAATTAATGAATTAAAAGATCGGAGGAATTCAAATCAGTTTCATTTAGATGAAATTAACATTGATGATAACGCTAAAGGTGTAATTGAAACTTTAAAACGTGATATTAATGACCTTCAGCACAAATTAGCTCAAAAAGAGAGTATTTGTCTAGAAAGTGGCGACAGTAAAGCTATCAAACCTGAGAAAGTCATGCAGTTGTACAATAAATATGTAAACTTTGAACTACCTATAGACTACGTCGGGGAAATACCCTCAGCCGGCGACAACATAGTTTTATTCAAGTTAGAAAGTGTATTTAAAACTGTGCATTCCTTCAAGAAGGAAATAGATATCTTAGATCATAAGTTATCAGAAAAGAATCTAAACGTCAACCATTTGCAAACTCAGATAGATGATCTTACCACGGAGAATGATTTCTTGACAACAGACATTCAACATTTAGAGAGAGAATTAAACGAAATGAAAAAGAATAATGATTTTCTCATATCTGAGATTGCCGCCTTAAAAAATACGTCCAAATTAGAACCCATAATTGAGACGCATGAAGACAATTTAGCTAAGTTAGAAACTGAACTAGCTGACTCAAATAAGCTAAACAAAAACTTTGAATCCGAAATCAAGAGAATAGTTAAAGAGCTTGATGAAGTGAGATCAGAAAAAGCAGCTTTACGCGATAGTCTACAGGAGGTGAAACATAAATATACCTCAATGATCGGTGAATTAGAATTGTTGAAAAATCAAACTTTGGCGGTTGAGGAATTAGAAAAGACAGTCAAAAATGAAGAGAATGAAAGTTGCAAACTTTCAGCTGATGAAATTGACGACCTGAAAAAACGTCTTCACGCAGCTAATTCTAAAAACGAGCAGCTTTCTATAGACATACATATATTGGAAAACGATAAAGTGTTACTTACGAAACAAGTCGACGATCTAAGAGTAGCATTAGATGAAAAATCTTATGCACATAAAGAATTAGAAAGTTTAAAGTCAACTTTAGACCTTAAACTACACGACTTCGAAAATAAACTGGACGAAGTCATAAAACATAAGAAAGAAATAGAAACTGATAAACTGAGTCTACAAGATAAAGTTCAGGTATTGGAAGGCAAGTTATCATCTACCAGCAGCATAAGTAAAGAAGAACTGCAAAACATCACGACAGAGAAAACACATTTGGCTGAAAAAGTCGATCTATTGAGCAAAGAAAATGTAACTTTAATAGAAGCTATCAGTAAACTTAAAAGCGATATAATAGAGTTACAAAACAAAGAACAACAGCTTCTGAATGAAAATAGTCATCTGAGAAAAGATATGATAAATGAAAAAGAATCCAAAAATCTTCAAGATGAGTTAAAAACTAAATCGATACATGAAGGTTTACTCAATAACGAAATCGCAACTCTCAAAACGGAAAATCAAAAACTCATTGAAAAGAAACTTCAGTTGGAAGCCGAATTGACGTTGACAGATGGCAAAATAGTACGTCTAGAAGAAGAATTCGAAAAATTATTAACAGATCTGAACGAAAAAGATTCTTTAATAGACGGTTTAAATAGTAATGTGAACAAAAGTAACGAAACCCTCAGTAATTTAACTCAGAACATTGCCGATTTGGAAAATAGTGTTGCTGTCAAAAATGACGAGATTCAGCGTCTCAACAATTCGGTGGCAGAACTTACTTCAATGTTGAATGAGGTTAGTTCCAAAGCACAATTAAACCAAGAGGAACTCAACAGGCTACATAATGAAAAGGAAGAAATTAGTAAAAATATTTTCTCATTGAATGACGAAATCAATACAAAGAACTCGTTGATATCAACGTTAACAATGCAATTAGAGACGTCTGAAAAATTGGTCACTGAATGTAAATCAGTTATAGAAAGTAAAGATAAAGAAATAAAAGAACTGAATCAATCGATAGTTGAAGTAACTGATAAAATTAAGTCAAGAGATAACGTAACGCATCATAATGATGATTACGCTAAACTTATACAAGAAAAAGAACTAGTTGAAACGCAAGTAGTTGACCTGAAGAATGAACTCGTCGAAAAAGAAAAATACGCGGAAGAAGTTAAACTTAACCATGAGCACAGCGAGAAACTAGTTTCAGAGTACAGAGCGCTCATAGACTCTGCTAACGCTGAGAAAACAGAATTAATCAATCTCATCAATTTAAAACATAACGAGAGCATACAGTACCATAACGAAATACAGAGGCTAAACCATGTGATACTAGAACAAACAAATGAATTCAAAAAGGTGATTGAAGACAAAGAACAGCTGATACAGAGCGCAGTGAACTGTTCAACTTGTGACAGTTTGAGGGTTACTCTGAAAGAGAAAGATGAGATTATAATAGCGTTGAACCAAAGTGCGAGCGAGTGCGAGAAGGTTAAGGCGGAGCTGGTCGCAGCTAAGGATAATGTGAAGCAGTTGCTGGAGAGGTGTGATAATCTAGACAAAAGCTTGGCGATACAGTTGGAAACAGTCAAGAAATTGACAGCAGAAAATGGACAGGTAATAATTTGTTCACTATGACTTTTTGTGACAAATTGCGTAACTTCTATTTGCAATTAGTAACAATACACAGTAATAATATAGGTTGATACTGGTAGATAATGCCTTGCGGCATTAAGTCCGCCTTATGAACCACAATTGTACATGAAAGTTTAAACAAATAAATACACTTTCAACACTTAAGTTCGATTCCCACCTAGCGTAAACATTTGTGTTTGGTGTTATTTAAGCATTTAAAAAAATACCTATATTTATATGTCGCCTAGAAACCATAGCAGAGGCTTAACCTCATTTTAGAACGGAATGTCGTATGTGTGACAAAGGCATTGTATATTAAATATATTATAATGTCACCTAAAACCTTTCAGTTGTCAGAACAAGAGCAGAACTCAGCGCGTGAGCTGGAGAGGCTACGGCGGCACCTGGTGGAGACCGAGGAGAACTACACGCAGGAGCTGATGACCTCCGAGCAGAAGCTGGCGGAGTGCCAGTCGCGGCTGCACCAGGTCGAGGAGAGGGCCAAGCAGACCAGCACCGTGTACACCAGTAACAGGTAGGTGATAACACTACATGATAAGCATACAGTTGAATTTTGTATGTGGTTTGGACTATTCTGTTTAAATTTGAGACGGAGTCAGTTTTAATTGGGTTAATAAATGTGTCTTTTTATCCACGGGTAACTGAGAGGTACGTACCTTGTATCATCATAGAAACGTTGTCGAATACGGGGTGTTACCTTTGATTGTAATATATTTTAGGGTGAATGTAGAAAGCAGAAAATTTATTAAATGAAACAAGCTTTAGATAAGTGTGTAATGAAAGAGTTTTAGATCTTATACTTATTGAGAACGTCCAATGAAACTCAAGATGGATAATTAATCAATAATTTTAAATTTTCAGCATCCGAGCGAACCAGGAAGTGGAAACCTACCGCAACCAGATCAAGCTATTGGAGAAACAGCGTGATGATGTACAGGCGCGGCTCAGCGACGCGGAGGACGCCAAGAACAGGAGTGAGGCGGCGCTCACCAACCTGCAGGTCGTGCTGGAGCAGTTCCAACTAGGTGAGGACTCAAGAACTAGGGTGGCAGATGTTGCGATCGGTTGCGATCCCCGCGCAGGACAGGTTTGGTGTCCTTGCATATTTTTGAAACCCTGCGACACAATTACTAAATTCATAAATTAATTCCATAAATCGGGAGCCGTTTTTTTTAAAAAAAAGACACCGCCTCTTCGCAACCGATGATGGACGAGACTAATAAAGCTATAGGTGTATTAAACTAGACTTCCCAAGTTCCTAATCCGCCTTAAATCTTTGATTTAAAGTAAATTCTTTGAAACCATATATATGAGTTCCTCTATTTTTAAGAACATCGTTTAATTATTTATTTCTAAAATTTATTATAAATATTTCTCAGACAAAGAACGAGACATACACACAGCCACAGAGAAAATCAGAAACAAAATGGAAGAGCTCAGACATCAGAACCAAGACTTGCAATCTGAGATCGTCAGTCTGAACGCTAAGCTCGAAGAGTCGCTAGCTGGTCTCCGCGCGGCCACCCGCCTCGGGGACCAGGTCGAGACCAAGTGCGCGCAGATCAATGATCTGAA
Source organism: Trichoplusia ni (assembly GCF_003590095.1). Lineage (NCBI taxonomy): Eukaryota > Metazoa > Arthropoda > Insecta > Lepidoptera > Noctuidae > Trichoplusia > Trichoplusia ni. The sequence goes on from NC_039503.1 coordinate 262,503, forward strand.
GGAACAAGGTATGTATGTTTGGCCCTTATAATGAAGCACGAGTATATGAGATTTGAGACTAGTTTCGATGACGTTTTAAAACCATTTTTACTAAAAAAAATATTTTAAAATTTTGTTGATCAAATTTGAAGAAAAAATAAAGTTTTCTCAATTAAAAAAATTATATGAGAAGATAAATGTCTTTTTTTGACTAAAATGGTTCTAAAATGTTTCAATAGGCCGTTAAGTCTTCAAGCTTCATTTGATTTAGGACTATCGTGTTCTATTGAAAATTTTGAAATTCATTTACAAGCATTAGTCGACAATAATTATCAAAAATATTGAATGAAGATTGTAGACTTTCACATCACGCTTATTATGAGCTCTTTAAATGGGACTGTCGCCGTTAACGGTAATATAGTGTGGAGTCTCTTCCACAGCGACAAGGTTGGTTTAAGAGCACATTCCTAGATAACGTTTTGTATTTTATTGTAAAAGTCATGTGAATATGATAATATATCGGGAATGAGGGAAACTTTTTGTTACGATTAAAAAAAACACCCAACATAACAACTTTAAAACGGAACTTAATTGAAATCGCTCAATCCGTTCAGGAGCTTTGATTCCACAGACGGACACGTTAAACTTATAATACTGCTCTTTTCGTGTAAAGTACAACTGTTGCCATTTTGAAACATGAGATGTCGCTCTACGCTTTGTAGTGCACCATCTTGCTTTCACACTTTGTTGTATACACATGACTTTTTATAAACATTGCATTTTATTGCTCGAACAATTTACTGTGTGATTGGAATGCTATTATTAGTGTGAACTTTGTAATTACTGATATTGAATTGTAAATTAAAATGTCAAAGATACATCGACAGTTTTACTCTACGATTTCGATGTTTTTCTTTTCTAATTTATTATTTGTTTTTATTCTGTTAGTGTATCTTTGAAGATGTTGTACACTTTTTAAGATTTAGACTATAAGTTTGACTTTTTTTTGTAACATAAACTGTGTACTGATTTGTGAGATCATATATGCAAAATCTTAATACATATACATTTGGTCATTTGACCATGACCAAGATATAATGACACTTAAGGCACATAAGGGATTTTTTTTTATTACTGCCCACTTTTTTGTTTAAAAAAAAAACACTTATTTGGCCCAAGATACACTGTACAGCTAATTAAGGGTCACATATTGGACCCAATCTATGAAGATTTTTGCATACCTCCCAAATCAGTACCCACTAAAAACGAAACCTAGATAGAAACGTAGCAGTAACTCCCCACTCCGGCTAAATATCAGCTGGTAATTCTGGGGTGAAGTCTCCCAGTCTGCCGGCTGATATGCGGCCGGGGGGGGGCTCGCGAGGCGCGCGCTAGACCTGCCGGGAAACATGTAAGGTCCTTGTTTAGTGTAGCTTAAACGTGTGTCCAGTTTGTTTGATGTAATTGTTGCCGTTTTCTGTGGTTAGCACTTGTTGGTTTTATGAGTTTGTAGTTGTAGTTATTTTTTTTTTAAGTTATCAAGTTTAGAAGAAGCTTTTCTTTGTCCAGTATATTGATCAGGGATCAGTAAAAGGGGTTTTATGACTTTGGTCCTATGCCAAATTGATACATTGAAAACTGAAGGGTTAAATTAAATGCTTTTTTTGGCCCTATGGCCAACTAACTTATAATATGAAGATTAAAGGGGTAAAATTAAAATCATTTTTCTTAGCCCATAAATTTCATATTAGTCATGTTAATTTTTACCTTTATTTCGACTGCCAGCATCATATATTTTAATGCGAAAACTTAGCCAAGATCAAATCAACTGAACCATACAAAATTCAGCTTTATTTCGTATTCATTAAGGTACATATCGCTTAGCATAAGAGCATCAAGAGCAAGAGCGCTTCCGCCTACCTCGGTTTAATCTCATTTGGTAACTGTGAGGTTTCCGAACGCAGTGCCCTGGCGCCTGGGCCCGCGACACTCAGATTACCATATGGGGTTTGACTGAGGGACAGGTATCACGTCGTGACGTCCTTGTGTTATCCACCATTTGATTTGCGCTTACTTTGAGTTTTTATTTTGTTCTGTTTGTATTGTTGAGACTTGATATTTGCAGTTGTAGACTGTTGCCATTGTAGAATAGAAAAGTTGCCAAGTGATACAAATTGTTTTGTATAATCCTTTGCTTGGGATGTGATAAAAAATAGTCGAATATTTTTTGGAACTCAAATATTAAGTCTCATCGCCAAAAGCATATGTTTTCATAAAGCACATGTAAGTTTTGTCTTGCAGCACATTTTGTTATTGTTTGTTCTGTGAATGTTGTTTTTATGTTGTGTTTACTTGCTTTGGATCTTATTCCTATTAAATAATATGGCAGGTCTGAACTGCAGTATGAAAAATTATAGAAATCGTTGATATACAAATAAGTAATCATTGATAAACAATTTCTGGCTAGATCAAAAATATTGTTACATACTTTAAATACACATAAATTGCGAGTCCTTATTTTTTCTGAAATGCCCGAGACATTATTATCTTAAAGCAAAATACTATTAGTAGTTTAATTTAATAGTTAGTTTAATAAAATTTATTTTTGGCTTTCTCTAAAATATAAATATTATTTTATACAACAATAATATCCAAAGCAAATACAATATTTTGTCCTGAATGCCCCCAAATCTAGTAGAAGAGTAGACATTAGAAGACGCCGACCGAGCCGCATTGTCTCTGAGTATTACTTCAGGTACTGGTGATATCAATAATTGGGATGACGGGTGACGCTCACACATACTTCTCATACACTCTTTAACCCCTCTGAGGTAGCTTAAAGGGGTGATCAAATAACTAAAGAACTTTTCACTCACTATTGTATTATTTGGAAAGAGATTTCCTTATGGTTTGCTTGTGGACCTACCAGCCTCTTTCCAGTATCACTTCGTTGTACAAATCTATGCAATATATTATTATTAAGCAGTTATTTAATTGAAAATATATTTTTATCTGGTTTACAATAAAAATGTATGTTGATTTGAAGACTTGACTGATTTTAATATGTTGTATCGATATTTGGTACCAAAAAAGCAGAATATAATTTTATATACGACCAAAACTACACGATATACATTGCTTCTTTTCTTTAGCAACATTCTGTAACAGTATTTTCCAACCAGCAATGTTTATTAAACATATGATAGTGGGTCGATAGTCTTTACTTAATGTACAAGAGGGTGTGTATCTGTGTGAGCGGTGTCCGGAGCCCTGCCCAGTGGCTGAATAATACTTTGAGGTCGTGTGTGCACACACAACGTTGCTACGAATCAAGATGTGTATCCTGCATGGTAAGAGTAGTGTTGTACTTTTCTTTATATTTTTTGATGATGTTTTTGTCTGTTTTGTCATATTTATTTATGACAGTTATTTGTTGTTTTGTTGTGTATATTATTTATAAATTATATATTTATTATATATTTTATTTATAAAAACAGTGTATTATCTGTCCAAACCGTTGATACAAATTCTTCATACTTTTTGCTCACAGTCATTTTGAGACAAAAATATTTTGTCGAATGTATCAAACCTAAGGTATTCAATGGTAGTCTTAACGACGTCGTACAATATTAATGACGTGAAGAGAGTATATTTTATAACCTAAATTATCCAATTTTATATCACATTTTTTGTGACTACAATCACAACGTATCTCTGACTTGTGAACGCCATCTGTTGGCAGTCCGCACGCTCCAGACGTCGGTGGCGGCCGCCGAGGAGCGCTACTACAACGCCATCTCGAATCAGCAAGACAAAGTGGATAAGAATCTTGTGAAGAATCTAGTTATCAATTATGTGATGACTGCTGGAGGGAATGCTACCAATAAGTAAGTGATGCTGTTAATAGTAGTGTTAGTTTAAGCGTTTTGACTAATTAATGATGTAATGATTTTTAGAGTATGTAGTTTTGTCTACTTATTTTGAATGCAGATTTTATTGGTAATGAACAGTCTCCGTTTATATTTCAACTATTACCTCCGTCCATGTATAGAGGGAAGAAATTTTTCTCGCATACAAGATTTGTTGCCGGCTGATGTTATTCTTGTTGGCCTTCTAAATAAAGAACCCGGGATTATGTGCTTACCCATATCACCTTGTTTTTTTAAACACATCACGTGCTCAGCAAAGTCTACTAAGCCATAAATTACCCACCATGGTAGCAAATAAATTATAGTCTAGAGTACTCTAGAGGTAACATCTACGACCATCAATTCCCTCAACATCCACATACTCTAAGCACCCACGTTCTCCTCAGAACGCAAGTCCTCCGCGTGCTGTCCACGGTCCTGGACTTCAACCAGCAGGAGTGCGAGCGGCTCGGGCTGGCGCGGGGCGCCGCCCCCGACAGCCTCGCCGCCGAGTTCGTGCGCTTCCTGCAGAACGAGTCCCGCCCCAGGGCCCCGCTGCCCAACATGATGACCCTAGCCAGTACCACCAGCAGGAGTACCACGCCCAGTTCCAGGAAGAATTCTACTGTTGGTAAGTACTTTAAGTGTTGTTAGTAGTGTGGTGTTTTTTATGTAGCCCTTTGCAATACTGCCCCTACATAAAAAAAAAACTGTAGAGTTGAAACCACCAACAAAACACTGCATTTAAATTTAAATAGGAAAGGTTGAATACAAAAAAGTGCCTTAGAACTTTTAAAACTTACTATAGGAAAAATACCTACTTACCACGATCAAAAGATTTTTCATTCCCAGCTCAAAATTATGAAACCTGTTACAAAAAATATAAAATGACGATTCTCCTAAAATCACCAACCAGTATTCTTCAAACACTAATATCCCCTCTCTATATTCCAGGTCCCCACCCCAGCATAACGAAACCAGCCGGTCACAGCCGCAACCCCTCAACGGGCTCAAGCAACCTACTTTTCCAAAACATTGACAACCTGGATACCGCGTCGCAACTCTCACGAGACTCCGACAGAGAGCCTAAAGTAGTGTCGCCGAGTCTCGACACCGGTGTCAACCAGACCAGGAACACTGAGGGAGCCATACTCAAGTCTGTTTTGAAAGATATGTGATTTTATATACATTTGTAAGATTCATACTCAATGATTAATGTTTACTCACTGATCGTTCGACTAGTTTTGGACCTTATTGGAGTCCTTAATTATGAGCTGATGCGACAGTAAGTGAAAATATCTTGAATCTGATCTGGAGCGGAAAATAAGTTTAATCTCCGATCGCTAACGTTGTTTAACTCTCACATGTATTGATCTGGCATCTCAAAGTCATGTTACTTGTGGAAAAACAATGTCATTTCAATACATTTGAAGTTTTATATTAGTTTTCTATTGTAATGCGATGTCCAAAATCTATGTCTGAGACCATCTACGGATTCGGATTCAAGACCCCTCGATATTTTTAAAGCTGGCAATGTATGTATATTGAATGCAATTTAAATGATACTGATTCGTATATACTCATGATTTATTTATTGTATGATATTTTATTTGTCGAAATCTATTCAAAGATGGCATTTGTTTTGTTTTTGTGATTGGTCACAATTACGGATGTCAACGGAATTCCGGATGTAAATTCTCTTATCTTATGTGACCGGATTAAACAACGGATGTGTTGAAAAATGTAAATATAACATCTAAGTTGTCAAATCCGTAAATCCACATCCGTTTAACATCATTACGGATGTAATTTTATAATTGGCGAAAGATTATTATCTTTTATAGTATTTAAATTGCCAACATAATTTGAACCCCAACGATTTATAAAAATATAGCCATTTTATTTTATTGTGATAAAATTCCGGATGCAAAACTGTATTCAAAATAATTGTTTTTAATTAATAACGCATTACACAAGCAATTTCAGGATTTCAGGAGTATATATTTCTTCTATATCAAGTTTAGTTAACTCTGATTTGAATTAAACAATTGTAAACATAAAGTTACAGTAGTATTTTTTAACTTTTCAACTAGAGAAGATAATATGGGTTTCAAAATATACGGATCACCCATCAATCCACTGACCTCGTTCAGCGATGCTTAACCTTGTGTTCTTTAACTATTTATCAACCAGTTTGTTTGTGTAATGTGTTATTATCACAAAATGCATTAACATAGCATTTATTTGTCTGTATAAAATGTTCAAACGATGTGTTTGTCGTGAAATTCTGTAGTTTTAGTCACTGTATAGTTATGTTGGTGCCTTATTATCGTTTAGCTGAACGTTTGGGGATGCTTGGATGTCATTTAATTATAGATCATAATTTGATGAAGATAAACTTGAAATTTGCTTTTACCAAAACTTGGATCGTGTTGTAATCATAATGCAAAAATGTTTTAGTTTGGGTAACAGTTACGGCAATTTTGTTTTTATTGCTGTGATATTATGGTTGCTTTTGCCTTGTGTTACGTCGTCTTAGTAATGGTACACATTTACACAGATTTTAAAGAACGCTTGTGGCATTAAACAACCAATCAGAAGCGAGCATTATCACGTGATATTATCAATTGACCAATCAAAATAGTTTTCTATGATTAATGTCATGCTAACAACCCATCGTCAGTTATAAGCTTAATGTTAAGTTGTATAGAATTGTACATTATGTAATTATAACACTTATTTCAATTGAGTTACAGTTCAATTTGCATTGTGATCTAACTGAATTATATCAAATTATTAGTATTGTATTAATAGTAATGGAATTCGCTGCTAAAGTATTAGTGTGTAATCTATCATAGCCTATACGGGCCCAACGCTGGGCAAAGACGCCTCTAACTAATTAATTAAAATATATGTATACCCAGTTACAATTTAATTTTAATGTTATTTGACTATTATGGAAATCATAATCAAAGCAATAAAATTATAAGCAATACCAATAATTTCTGAATCACCAATTTAATCTTATTTCTCGTTTAAAATAAAATTATTAATTAAAATTATCTATTCTGATAAATATGTCGATTTTTAATATACGATTTTGAAGTTATATATACCAATGATATTTTCCTATTTATAATTTAATATGTGTTACTACTTTGCACAATAGGCAACCGTAATCTCCTACGTTTAGTCATACTAACGATTACCACCACATGAACTAAGGTTCGTAACACACGCGTCGATGCAAAATAAAGTTGTCAGTATGTCGGTTGCCCCGTGTACGAAGCGGCTTACTGGTTTTACTACACAATAATACTTTCGTATCGCAATAAATTGTAAATTATGTTTTGTGAATATAATTAAATGATATGTACCTTTTAATATAGTCGCAGTTGCCTGCAACGTAATTTACATTATGAGATAATAAATGAATGATTGATATACGAAATTGGTTTTTATTTGCACATACGTAGGGTGGTATTTGGCTTGGATATAAGTAATTGAAGTGCTAAAATAACAAACATTTAAATAATTAATAGATTTAAAAAATATAATACCCACGTTACTCTATTCAAATTATATCAATATCTGTCCAGCCGTTTTAATAATTTTTGTAAATTGCATTTTCATCGGGTTTGAAGCTTCCCTGAAGATTGGAAGGAAATGCCTCAAAATTGAGTTGCAAAAAGTCCAACCGGAACGAAAAACAAACAAACAAGAAAACGTGGGAAGAATCAGTGTTGCGAGTCGCTCGCGGTCTTTGACTTCGGTTCGGATATGTGATCGATACCAATGACCATAAAAAGTTATTCTTCCATCAGTGAAGCTATCGTACACTTGCACAGTTCTACCGCCTAATAATGCAATTAATTCTTAGAAGTTATTGGCAAAACACCGAATGTGGTCTAGTGACGTCATACGTACACCGTTGATACGATTTTAATGTTTGTTTAATGTGGTACGTATCGTACCTAACTACTTGTAAATACAAGGGTTTTTGTATGATCCCATGTAAGGAATGGTAGGTAGTCGGACTTCATAAAGTGCGGGGCGAAGTTTTCTCCTTCCAGTTTTCGAATCACAAGGGAAAGAAGAATTAACACTCATAGATTTCTAGGCAATAATAAATTAATGTCATTTTTTATCCTCTAGGCTCTCAGAACAACATTTAGAATTGAGCTATACTAGACAAATTGGCCTGTGATTTAACAACATGAAAATTCATGAAAGGACCTCTTGTCAAAACAAAAACGAGACATTTGCAGAGACTTTGACTTGAAAGTATGCATCAACGCCGTAGTGAACATCTGCGACAGCGAATTGATATTCGCAACGACTTCGGTTCCTAGCAAAATGACCTCGACGTTCGTTGCAAGACCATTTTGAAGTTCGTAGCAAATTCATCTTTACGTTCGTAGCAAACGGGATACTCGTAGCACATTTGAAACTTGTAGCAAAAATGATTTGATATGAAATTAAAATCATTTAATTTTATTTTGTAGATGGGATAAACGTCATTACTTTAACATGTAATTTTTCGTATAATTACTACAAGCTGGTACAATGTTTACATTCCTGACGCTCACTGTCTACCTTTAGAAATTTGTAACAAAGCACAAAAATTAAGGGATTTCAAACTCAAGGCAAAGTAACTAAACGTATTTTTTTTCAATTATCTTTTAATTAGGCATCACTCATTCTTTACCTGCGGTTCACTGCCGTTCTTCCAAGCATTCACTGTAAATAAAAAGAGACGGAGCTATTCCCGTATATAGCTCTATCTCATTCTGTCGCCAACAGTTATTAGCGAAACGTCATAATTTTGGTTCGCTTGCAACTGCAACGAGGGTGCGGTTTAAAAGCGTGGATATACACTGTAGGTGTTCCTAAACACTGCATGTTGAGGGTTTTTATACATCACGATCTATTTATCCTACCTCTTTTACGAGTAGTTTGCTAAAATTGCTCGTAAAAGAGACAGTACCTATCTCTACTAATATTAATAAGCTGTCGAGTTTGTCAAATAAACAAACTTTTCTTCGTCTATCTTCGAAATAACTGGTCCGACTTGAAAATTATGTGTACATGAAAAAAATCTGTGTCTGATAGGTCTTTTATTGAAGACGGCTATAGGTCATATAGGGCTATGTATAGGTGTGTAACCTATCATAGCCCCCTTAATTATGCAATGTGCCCATTAAAATGAAAGTATTTGGCGGTAACACTAGTTTTTCGTGAATTTTCCTTCTCCCATAATTGTGCTGGATAAAATCAATGGAATGCTTCTCTGTTCCCTAATTCTCAGGGTGTAACTTGAACGCTTTTGCAGCTCACTATTTAGTCATTTAGAAAAGGCAACTCCAAGAAGAGACAACATCCCACGATTACTTGAAAGCTTCATATACTTACCTAGATATATTTTTCAACTCTCCCTTGTCTGAAAATCCATGAACGTATTTTCAGATCAAATCGCGTCGTGCAGTGTAAAGCTCTCCGTACGAAACATTAAGGTGATTGGTATTGTCTATTAGTTAGACGCGCCCAACGCGCGGGCTTAATCACACCTAACCTCTTTACAATGGGACGAACTAATGATTTTAGGATGAAGTTGAACCTGGATTAAATAAACGTATGTTCATTTTTGTTCCGATTCAGTTTTGCTTTGACGAAATTCTTAAAACATAATATACCTACTCAACGTTTTACATAGCGTTAAAGAGAGCCAGACAACAGTCTAAATGAAAAAGCGTGTTAAAAACCAAACGTAGCCTACATTGTAGGTACGTAACAAAAACAAAATGATTAACCATTAAAATTCAATCTTTTTGTTTCAAATATTCTTTACTTTGGCCACGGGAGTTTAACTTGAATCAAAATGAGGATCAACAACTATCTACGCATTTAGAGAGAGAACCATTACCCGGTTTTTCCAACAGGACCTGCCAAATATGTGTGAAGAAACACCGTCTAACGTACAACAACTTTAAAAGGTCGTAGTATAATTCCAATTCAAATTTTCCATCGTTAAAAAACAAGTATGGAAAATTAAAGAATTACCAATTCGCCTTAAATTTATACAAATATTATTAAGTTAATAGTCATTACTGAACATCCTTCGGTCCAAGGTTCGCGTGACCTTGAGAACTTTCCTAATTAATTCCATATACATTACTTATGGTAAACTTGTTACGTGTAGCGAAAGTAATATGAATTCGTTTATCATAATGTCGATTAAATGGAGGACAGAGTTTGTTGGGGGATTCAAAGATTTTGTCTGACTGAACATGGTGGGTGAGTTCGTGAGTGATAGAGATTCTATCATTAACGTCTTTAGCCTGACGGCTGCTAAAGGCTGTGCAACTTGTTTCTCTCTTAGCTTTTGCCATCCTCCTTAGTCTCTTGCCATTTTATGAATTCTAATCCTGCTATGGATAATATTTTTTAGTGATGAGCTTCTTTTTGGGTCTTGTACAAAATAGCTTCTAATTTCTTAAATTTATTGCTGACATTCATTATTTTGTTTGTACTGGTTTCTGAAGTTTTAGAATACAAGTTATCATAGTGAGATGTTACCTAATTGTCACCAAAATATGAATGACTCGAAATAAGTTCGAATTTTCAACTTTTATTCCAGAAACAGAAGCACAAAAATGATAAAAATGCAATTTAAAACAAAACACCAACAACATTTTTCAAGTCATGCTCTATGCAGGAACAAGAGCATTCCTGCTTACACCAAAAACCACAACGAACCTTAACATGTAACTAACAGATTCGCGAATAACCCACGTGGTAAAACCACGCACTACACCATACATCGTTGAACACAATGCCACGTATAACATCGCGAAACTGTTAATTAATAACATTAATTAAATACCTGCATGTATTTGTACAAGGTTTCAGTTATATTGGCATTCATGTAGATTACCTAAGTTTTCCGAGAGGTAAGAAACGCTAATGATTTTTTAGGTAGTATGATATTTGCGCAGAAATGGAGTAAAGAAATGGATCTTGAAGATAGTTAATTGACTTTGTCTTATTTTAAGCAAATACCACTAACTTGAATGTATCTTACAGTTTTAGAAGCTGTTATTATACAGAAAATTTTAGAGTGATTGAAATAGAGTCAGTTTAAAATTAACATAGCCAGATGGGCAAAAATTATGTAACATGTCTTACTGACCCTAATTTTCGATTAATGTGAAAATAATGTCCCGGAAAAGTTCGAAAAATATTGACCTCGATTCTCCCGGATAAAGTCATCACATACCGCATAACCTCCCAACATGACATCGTAACCTAAAATAGCGCCAATAACACTAAACTGGTTGCCGAACGCACCTTAGCGTAATTAAAAAACAAAATTATTCCACCCCATGTGATTAACAGCCCGGTCGGGCCACCCCGCCCCCCCTATTTCTTCACACAATGGTCAGTTGTAACACAACTGCCTTGTAAGACATAGCGTAGCCTTAGAAACTAGGAACAAAACAATAATAAACAACATTTTTTACCAAAAAATTGCACAAAAGCAATTAAAAAATCAAACAGTGAGATATCGAGTAACATGTGTTTATAACATTATCAAAAGTGACAAAATTTTGCAAATTTTTCGCAAAATGGCCGAGAATCTAAAATGTAGTAACCTTCGTGGCAGTAACACGGACTTTTTTCACGAGGAAACAATGTTTAATCTGTGTCATTAATTTCATGTTGTGCGCGAGTGGGAAACAAAATTAAAAATGACAGTAAAGCTGTATTTTCGCGCCAGAAAATTAAAAATGGTGGCAATTTACGTGATGTATTTCGTGTTCAAAATAAAATTGAAATGATGACGGTCGAATTTGTGTGAAAAAAGGAGATATTAGCAAAAATGTGAACTTGTGACTTGATGCAATTGTTTTGTGAATATAAAGTACAGTTTTAGTGTGTGTTGTGCGATTATAAATTGGATTTAAATTATAAACTAGTAAGTAATATTTTGTACCAACTATGTAGGCTTTAAGCACCTAGGTCATACAGTTCGTGTACCTAAAAGACTTGGGTACTAAAACACTGTTTTACTAGAAAATAATTTTATGAATTTTCCGCACGAAACTAACTTCGAATTCTGTTTTATTAAATAGTCGTTATAGTTAATTTTCTCATTTACATTTTCATTTTTAACCCTGGCGACTGAAAATAAATAAGAAGGCCATCTGAACTAAATTGACCATGAATCTTTAACAAAAGTCTGTAAGCTACAGAAACTTGACCACATTTTTACATAAGTTACAAGTGCTTTAATTAAGGAATCTCAAACTTGTCGCTACGTATTTCTTACTCGATACAAAATTCTAAGAAAAAGTCCAACATTTCGTTGTTAATTTAAATGTACCTGTCGATTTTAAATAACACTTTTACAATGGGTAAAACTACTTCTAGTAAGTGAGTAGGAGTTACTTCGCGTAGACATGGGTATACATCAGGATCCAGTTAGACTGGAAGTTGATTACAATAAATTTTGTGTAGAGAAAGAAGAAAGAGACATCAGAACAATGGTGATAGATACTCGTACATAGAAACCTTTGAACCAAATTAATAGCTCGGATATCATAGAATTAAAGAATACTTACGTCTTCTTATTCGTTACACCCTTAAAAGAGCGGTCTTGGTCTTCATATAGTAGCGATTCGGGCAGATGTTACACGCCTTTAACAGGGCGACACTTTTCTTTATTAGCGGTCATCTTGCTGTAATAATTTCAATCACCCCCTACGGCAAACTTAATAAGGTCAGTCCTTGCAAGTCCAAGCGGTCTTATGCCTTTTATCATGTCTCGAACGACAAGGAGCTCGAAGGACTAATAATCACGTCGATGGACGTCCGAAGATAGTGTGCAAGTGTGAGAGATAGTGCCAAGTTCTTGAAGTGTTATAAAATTGTGATTAGCACGATCATTTGTTCTGTGTCTGGGTTGAATTTTAGAAATATTATACATCTATTTAAGATAGATCTCGATGGCGTGCAATTGTCCAGTGTCCATCGCTGGACGGATATAGGCTGATGATGATGATGATATATCTAATCATTTAAGCATCTCTATCAGTTGCCTATTTCTAATCACACAAGCTTTGCTTAGTTTGAAACTAGATAGCTTTGTGTCAAAGTAAAAAAAAACAACAAGCATGAAATTCTTATTCGTCCAAAAATTTAAAGTCTCTGCATTTTGAGACATGAAATAATTCAATATAGGCCTTTAGAAAAGTTTGAGAATTTACGTTAATACGTTACACTGTCACTACTCTGCTAGCCCCCAAGTACCACTACCCTATTGAAGCCGAGTGTTGACCCAAAAACATTTTGGTACATTGCATGTTACCTTTCCGTTTCCTCTGCTGCTCGTGGTAAATGTGGATCCGAAACGAGACCTCGGAATTGTTTTTATTTTATTAAATTTGTTACAGCTTTATTATTTGAAGAGAGTTCTTTAGGTGTTGCTAATATTGTTGTAGATTTAGCTGGAGTTTTTCTTTTGTTGTAATCTTACTATCCAAAGGTAGAATTCAGTTTATTTTAGTAAATAATGACTTTTACTTATACTTCGATCTCATCCAATTTTCATATAGTTAGCGTTATTAATCGTTTTCTTGACTTGTTTTGCTTGAGAGATGTGAAGATTCTTCTTGGTTTTAACCTTTTTTTGAACTGCATCATCTCAAATCATTCAAACAAATTATATAGAGTGTTACTTGGATGTACCCTGGATAGTGAGGAGTCTGATCTAACACTTTAGTACTTGTAAAGGCTAATATCGACTAAATTCAACCTCAAGGACAAGGCTATAAAAGTGACATATCTTAATGTCCGTATTTTAAATTACTTTCACATAGAAACTGCAATTTTTAACAATTGCAAGAGATTGAATTCAATGTCTAACATTCGCGTAAACCTAAGAAACCACTATGTAATTGCAAGAGACTTTAGAATTAGAACATCTTCTCAACATGATACTACCTCGCAAAAAGACAGACAAAATAGCAATTATTTTAGGTTAAGCATCCCTCAAACACAAAACATACCTACCAAATGCCCCGAATACATTGTAACAACAATTCAAGTTCACTGCAAAACCTGGTTCTTGAAACCATGTATTACCACCCCGTAATATAATCGATTTTACTAAGTCCGCCTAAAGAATAAGTAGTCCGCTAGATTTACCTACCTAGATACCAAAAAATGAAGGAAATATTTTATTGTGGCCAACGCGAATTACTTTACTAGACCGAGTTTATTGCTAGCTGTATTATCTATACTTCTTTACTAATATATAAAGCTGAAAAGTTTGTTTGTTTGGACGCGCTAATCTCAGGAACTACTGGTTCAAATTGAAAAATTCTTTTTGTGTTGAATAGGCCACGCTGCGACTAATAGGAGCGAAGATACAACGAAAAATGTGGAAAAAAGAGGGAATATTATTCTATTCATCTTTGAGGGCTTCCGTTGCTTGCGCTGCGGAAACGGTTCAAGATCTTCTAACCACGTGGACGAAGTCACGGCTAACAGCTAGTTATGAATATGACTTGAACGGTCTTTAAATGTTACTCATACTATCTCTGTCTTTCCAACGTTTAAAGTTGCGATAGACAAATATTTCAGAACATCGTTTACATATCACGTAAAGTCTAGGAATCTGTTTAGAAGCTTGCTACGCGCTTTTATGAAATTTGCATGGATATCGCTTGTAGGAATTTTAGGTGTTGGGTTTCTTTAAAGTTTGTTCAGTTGGTAATGCGATAAGGACTAACAGACATACATATTCAAATGTTCTGTCTGGTTTATAAGCGTTTATTAATTCTACCATTACTCCATGTTATATTTTAGACTCATTCGAACTGCTACTGGCATTGACTCTATCTAAGTGTTTAATAAATTAATTAATTTGATACCAGTATTAAATTGTATTACGAAAATAATATCAGAATATTATTTATTCCTAAATTCTGCATATATTATATTATGATAGAAATACATATAATTGAAATAAGAAAGTAAACCGTTCCCGTTACCAACAAAAGCAGTAACATAAAAACTATTTGAATATCTATTAAAATTGTGTTAATAATTTCCCAAAGCAATTAAGCTCGCGGCTTGCAGCATTGCAGTTTGTCAATGTGGATGTGACCTTCACGTTTAACTAATGTTTTCCAAGTTCCTAAGCCATGGTATGACGTTAGATTGTAACACTACTACCAGATCTGAAAGACAAGTGACAGTTGATAAAATTGGAACGTGGATCGGAATTGGTTTGTCATGATTTTTAGAGACGGATTCATAATTAAATTGTGCATTAAAAATTGAATTCTATTTGATAAGTCATACACGGTGATTTTTTAGTTGTCTTACAAAAGTAGCCCAGTTCATGTATCCGACGTAAAATACCCCTAGGCGCGATTATTATTTTTTTATCATCAACTAAGATAATAAGTACGAAGAAAAATTAAACAAGAGAAATCTGAAATATACTCTTAAAAATGATTAAAAACGCCGCCGCCCGCACCCGTCACCATTGTTACAAGGCTCGGACCGCGCTCGCAACAGAGCTGTGTTTCTAAAAAACTACGAATTGCATCATAATATTGAATTAAAATTGCATTTTAAATTTATTCCAATCTCATAAATACCTATTTTTTTTATCAAGTACATGTTCTAGTCATTGGATACATGAACTGGGCTGCTTTTGTAAGACGACTAAAAAATCACGGTGTATAGCTAAGGCCATATTTAAGAACGACACTGTACAACATCAACCTTTATTGTCACACCTTCTCCGTTGCACTCATTTGTAAAGTAGAGACAATTATATATTTTTGCCCTGTACAACCGAATAAAGCAGTTCTGAAGCGAACCCACCCCATTAATTGATGATTTATATATATACGTTTTTAGAAAAAAAAACACATAACAGGGAGTTACAATATAATTGTTTTGAGCCAGCCTAGTAGTTACGCTAATGATTTATCAGACAAAAAAGGTACAATGACGAAGACATATCACTCGAACCGAATTCCGAATGATAAATTAACCTGCCTGCAAAAATCTGCTTTTATATTCTACCATTCACCCACACTTTAGTTAAATCATCAGATCCCTGTTTCATCATCACATTGTCATCCATCCCACCTTCATTTACCATTCAACGGGATCATATCCCAATCATGGCAAGCCAAAAACCAGTTCACTATCTACTTATGATACCAACAGCTTCACAAACCGCAAGTCACTATATCGATGGTATCCGCACGTATCGTGGTTGTGGCACATCGCCACATCGCTACCATTAATCATTGACGCCACTTGTCTGAAATTTAATTATAATATGAACCAGAATGTTAGCCCTTGTTTTATACATGTTTAAGGAAATTGATCAGGTATGTAGGTAAATTGGGTCGGGTAACCGAGGCATGGAAATTGAAAGAGAGAGCTTTATGTGTGACAAATAAAAAACAAGTAAATCTCGTCACAAACACTGAAATGATTTAAAAAATATTAGCGTCCTAAAACCCAATTATGGACTGGCCGGCTTAGATAAGATAAAAATAAATTTATTTGTTAACAAACATATGTTTTATAAGGTGGTACAATATAATTACAGTTTCAATATGTTTTGCCATATCAGGCGTACAAATATACATTATTATTATTAAAATCAAAAATCTACATTCAGATACTACTTAAATCTATACAATGGTTTGTCAAGTTGTTAGTAATCCCGACTGCTATACTGGAACTCGTAGGTTCTATTCCCACTCAGAACAAAGGTTTGTGTGTAATTTATTTATTTATTGTTAATTTTTTTTAGAAATACATAAGTATGCATATCACTTGTCTAGTACTCATAATACAAGCTTTGCTTTGTTTGCGACTAAATGACGTTGTGAGAAAGTTTTAGAGTTTTAGAATATGATTAGTAAAATAGTATCTAGCTATTAATTATCCGAGCACTGTTATAGACAATTTAAAACTTGACGCACAAACGCCTTTCTTAACGAGCGCTGAGGGTTGCATGCGGTGCCGCGATGTTTCGGTATACAATAAAAATAATTACGCCATATATTCGTATGTTAATTATGCGTCAAACTGCATACAACCGTAGCCGGTGCTCTAAATATTTACTTAGCCATAATTATACTAAAAAGAAGCTCAAGAATTCTAAACGTTTTAAAGAACTTTATCCTAATTTGTGCTAGTCTTATTAACAAGTCGTATTAAAAATAGTATAATACTAGCAAGAGAAAAAATACTACGGGAAAAACCATTTGAGTTTAGCTTTTCTTATTTTTTTTTAAGGTTATGACGTTAACGAAAATGCAACATAGCAAAAGAGGTTTTTCTTCTGCAGAATAACTTTCATATTTTTATAAAAAAGACCACAGAATTAAAATATGTTTGAAACGAGAATTAACAGCGTAGCTCAAAAGTTACATTTTGCATTTATAACAAAGATTTTAAGTTGATGCAAAAAGACATATTTTCAATTCCCGACACCGCGTTCTCTCTCCTTACTTTACATTATAAAATACCAAAAAAAACATCAGAATAACCGCCAAAAATCCTATTCCATACAACCCCTTGCTAATAGGCCCCCTCACCTCCTATTATTAAAGCTCACTATTACAATAGGTTCAATCGTCACCATTATTCCATCACCAAGTGTTTCCACTGAGTCAGCGTTAGTGAGTCACTGAACTTGAGGTGCTACGTCACTTGTAGAGTCAGCAGAACATGGTACAACATGTTGTGAGCTGATAGTTTTAGCTGTTGGTCATGGGGTATTTAGATTTCTTCGAATAAACATGACTCTCTGTAGTTCTTTAAGTGTGCTTTGTAATTTTTTGCCTTGTCCTTGAAAGATTACTGTTTCAATTACAATTCTTTATTGCATACCATGATCTTGCATAGGTGGTCAATTAAGTTTACAGCTCAATTATAGACCTTGTCGTCCACAGTAAAAAGTATGGAATGGAACGGCACGAAAAGTCGAATAGCCCAAACAAAAACCCACTGTATGAAGTGTCGCGGGTTTTTGTGTGGCCGCGACAAGGATTTTGTGTGGCCCACGAATGCTTGTCCTGAGTATGGCTATCTTTATGCATGTAACTAGAATGTTTATAATACCCCTCGCGACGTAAGGATTAAATTCTTTAGCGGGCAAGTCGTTTTTTTACAAGGCCTTCAAGGAAATCAAAAACTGTATCATAGAAACCTTGGAACCTGAATCTCAGTCCTCTAAAATCGTATAAATGACCAGCCTTATACCTCATTTCGAGGAGACGAGAAATATCGTAGCATTAACAGTACATTGTCGCCAATGACATATCACTTTTTAACTCTAACTATTCGCTCAGCAATCTATTAAAAGAGAAATAAATAAGGATATAAACATACGCAGAATTCTATACTGCACAGGCAAGTCTAGGGCCTACCACTTCGTCAAAAAGTAACATTATTGCAATCGTGAAACAGAGACGCCGCTATCGACGTTTAATGCTCTGTCTCGCTTACATACTTGCAAAAATAACACTTTAAGAGGTCTCGGTAGGCTCTACACTGGCCATTGAACTTAATAGCCGTACCGTCAGCATAACAACCCTGTGATTAACTAGTTCCAACGTCCGAGATTTACGATAGCCAGAGTCTCTTTTTTGCTTGAACAATTTGGATTTTCCTTCATGTTGTGTTTTGTGAAGTAATCTTCAAGGTTTCTATGAATGAACCTTGAGACGTTTGTTACATGTAAATTAAAAAGTGATTTTTGTTCATCATCATGATTTATTAAAGGAGAGATAGATGAATATTGTTTTTAATTTCCTTTCAATAGATTCTGAATCCAGAGTCTTATTATTTGCTTTTAAGTGTTATTAGTCTGATACGAGACTTAAAGTGGCAATATTTTTGAGTAAATAGTGACGTCCATCTATACTTTTAATTAATTTGTCTTTATGTTTCGGTTAATATTTCCCCCCACTCCCAAATTTAAATCAAACACAATATAAATTCTACTTCTCAATAAACCATTGCAATTTATCTGTTATCCGTACACAAGTGTTCACCATACGCGATCGATAGCACGTGCAATGGCGCACTCATCGCACAAACATCACCCCCATGCCCACAACTGGACATACTGGACATGTTTTACTTAGAATCAAACGTATTTTTTCAAAGAAACTTCACTGCATTTGTTTCGATAGCATCGGTTTGATCGACGCGGTCATATGATCTATAATAGTCTATGTATGTCGGACGATGTAGGGAATAATCTCAAGATTCTTATACCAATAGAAAGCCATTTTATTTGTGACTGTTAAAGCGTTATTAAGGAAAATTCTTTCAGTTATCGTCCCATTATTTTTCATGCTAAACTAGCTGTAGCCCGCGACTCCGTCCGTGTGGACTTCAGTTTACAAAGCGCGGTGGTTCCCGTTTCCGTGGGAATGCCGGGATAGGGAAAGGCAAGGAGGATAATTCTCCACGCATTTTTTTTATTTATTTAAACCTTCCATGGACCTTAAGGAAACATACCATAAAAATTTGCTGAATTGGTCGATCCATTCTTGGGTTATGCGCTTAGAAATTCATTTTTAATGTAAATAAAAATGAATAGATAAAAAAATATATACGTACAGCTGAAAATTAAGGGTAAATTATGATAGTTTTAGAGACATTTAAATCCCTCCAATTTGTCCTTACAATAATGAATTAACATAAAACCTATTTGATTGAAGTTCTCTGTCGCTCCAAATTGTCGGCTGTATGTTAATAGTCGCTGAACATGAAACAATATAATGTCACCTTCGTTATAATGAGTTGTTTTGCAAATGCTGAGGTTATGTTTTGGGCTAAGTTTTTTTTGATTGGGAATAGTGGTTTTGGATGAATCTGGTTCAGGAATAAGGAGAGCACATAAAAAATACCTAGAATAGACAGTGGGATAATGATGTTTAAATGCACGTAAATTGGTAGGTCTGCCTTGCTGTCTGAGAAAATACCACATTCTGAGCAAGCTCGAGCCAGCGTTTGGCGTGATGCAAAAACTAGGTTTAAATGTTTTTCAGCCCACAACAAGGACACTACAAAAAATAACCAAAAACATACTCAAATCTATTCAGCCAGCACAAAGTAGTATCCTCAAATTATTCAGCCCTTATAATAAATACAGCACACTTGATACGTCACAATAATTCATGTAACATTGTTGGAAAGTGCGTAGCTGTGTCCATGACACGCGGGGTCGCGATGGAGCGATAGCGCCGGTATTAAGGAAACTGACCCAAGGACTCGGCCCGTCCTTCAAGCTTTTGCGGGTGTTTTTTTTATTATTCTATAGTTATAGACCACTGTCTAGGTCAGCGGGTTTGGATAGAGTACTCTAAAGTATTTTTGGAACTGCTGAAACAAATGATTTTTTGATCTCTAACATAGTAAAGTTAAGTTAGTCAGACGTGATGATATATGAAGTAAATTTATAACTGAATGTTGGCGAAGACTTGGACGGCAAAATCCCGGCAGTCCGAGAATGTGTTAGGCAGTGGAGAGTGGCAAAAACAAAGATAGGACTATGCCCAGCAGTGGGTTATTCAAGACTGAAGATGATGTTAAATTTGTTTCGGTGTTGTCTCGCTCATTAATACTAAGTACTTCTACCCTAAATAAGTAGATAGTATTGAGTCTAGGACGATTAAGATCAGAGAGGATTCCCTGAGCCATTGCACAATTTACATTACAAATGTAGTGTCCTCAAAGTCAAAATATTTTGAGTATAATATTCTATACTTACTTACTTTACTGAGTTCTATCTTTATCCGAAGAAGCTGAGCATATTTTTTTCAAAACTAGCTGTTGCTCACGGCTTAGTCCACTTAGATGCCGATTATAGCTGCAAAACATTACCCTTCTTCAACGAAGTCGGATAAAATATTTTTTGGTGTGAAGAGGTAGTAAACGTCGGCAAGCAACAACACACTGATACAAAAACACTTAGTTACTTTTTTATTTATGTTTTTATTCCTATTATGGTTTTATTTAGCTTTTAAAAATTATTCATATTCATCTAATATATAAAATTCCCGTGTCACGATGTTAGTAACCTTACTCCGCCGAAACGGTTCGACCGATTTTTATGAAATTTTGTATACGTGTTGGGTAGGTCTGAGAATAGAATAACATCAATTTTTCATAACCCTAAGTGATAAGGGTTGCTCACACTAAAAAACACTATTTTATTTTTTGGACGAAATTGGGTGTTTTTTATTTTTTTTTATAATGTGGCAATTAAAATACAAACAACTAGAAAAAAAAATCGGCAAAACAACGTTTGCTGGGTCAGCTAGTTTTTTTATATTATTTATTTGCGTTCCACAATTATAGATTCAAAGAACTACTTACCACGAGAAACGGCATTATAAACCTTATTCTAAAACACAGCAACGAAATACCACTTTATCCAGAAAATATAAAAAAAAATGGTCTTGTTGTCATTTTTTGTTGTTGTGACAGTTCATTCTTTTCAAAGTCATTTTAAATATCTTATCCGGTACTTTTTTAATGACTTTTATTGATATTCCTTGACGTCATACTTAACCGAATTCTATTCTATTTGACTACACAGTTTTTATATTCTTCATTGAAGTTTGCAAAATAACAAAACAAAGGATAAAATTTGAATGACTATCGCCACATCACTGCCTCGTCCTTCACCTATGACCTTGCGAACATTGTTCAAAACTTCAATTTTCTTTATCTTTAATAAAGAAAACTCTTGTTAATTTAACAAAATATTTGATAAGCAACCGTCTGCGGTTTATTTAAGTTTGTAAGTGGCGAGCTACATTACGACTGACCCTATTTTCTACGTTTTTATTATTGATTCATATTATGCGGAATAGTTTGGTCATATGCGGCTATATTCTTATTTTATTGTTGAAAAATTTGAAGACTAGTCTTAGCATTTTAATCTAGGGAGACACGACACATTCCGAAGTCATCATCATCATCCTAGCCTTTTCAATGCTATTTTTCTGTCGGCTTCCAGTCCTACGAATGCAGCTTAATACCAGTATTTACAAGGAGCGTCTGACCTCCTCAACCCAGTAATGGGGGTACACGATACGACTATCTGACTGGTTGTCAAACTTTCTAGCTTCTGACTTCCCGTAACGACTTTCAAAGATGTATGAATAACAGCCGCGACCCAAATTTTAACAGGCCTTCAAAACAAGGTAGAATTTGTTATAACATATAGTCCCCATCCAAGGACTGGTCGCATCAAGCTTAACCTGTGTTCGATCAACTTGTAGAGCTTAGGCAAGAGTTCCTAAACTTACCTATGCCAAATTATGTTTAAAAAAATATTTTTTTCTTTACATTGCACTTGTTAATGGCAAAGATAGAGAGATAAAAGACTTTGTTGTGCCGTTTCATCTCTACAGTGAGAGCACGTAGAATGTGGCGAATCAGGTTGCAATCCAATGTCGATTTAGACTTTCGATGACTAATTTGGGTTAGATTTCAATACCATGACATTCAAGGGCGACAGTTGGCTATGCGTTTTGTTAATAAAGCTGTTAGTAGCGGTTAGACTTTCTACTGGCTTGATTCCAGTGTCACTGTACATACGTGACCTAAATAAGCCACCATAACCCATATCTCTACGAAACAATATCTTGTTACAAAGCTAACTCATCTACTATGTTTCATTTCAATCGTTAACGTTATTAAATACAACTCAAATGTATGGAAATTACATTCTGTTAAACTAATAGCAAATGCGTAGTTCTGCGAATGTTCGACAACAAAAACTTTTAAGTAAGGTAAGGTTGGATACTCAACAACGTGCTTATAATATCTATGTGACATTAAGTGCATAATAGTGTTTAGCCAGTGCTTATTATTAACAATTACGAGTATTATATTCCATTAACCAAAAATGCTTAAAACTTTTTAATCAAACTAAAACAGACCTTTTTTTTAAGAAGGCTAAGCGTAAGGTTTCCTCAGAGCTGGCTATACTTTTATCTCCTAATACTAATCGCTTATCATTTTTCAAACTAAACCCAATCATTAAAAGTCTGCTTTGACCCGCGATTTTGAGGCAACGAATTCCCGACAAGAGGTTATAACTTTATTTGTCTTGCAATTATATGGTCGCCAGTGAGCGCTGGCTCTTAAAGAGTTTATTATAAAAAGTTTGCTAGCATTGCAAACTTATTATAATATGTAGAAGCAACGACCCCTGTATATAGGTCGTATAACCTATGCATCGGCACCGTGTTAACGTAATGTTAGAACTCGCCGCGTGACGGACTGCTAGTTAAATAACTTCTGAGGTTCGTATTCATAATAGTTAGGCCGGCTGAGTAGTGAAAGCGAGGCGATGGTTTTATTTAATTATATTTTTACTTATGGAAAGACCTGTTCTTGCCAAATTTAAATTCTGGATTGCGAACTTAGTGTACACAAATATCGATGTTAAATAAATAAAATAAAAATACATCGACCATCGTAAAATGTCTTTGATAATAATATGTATTTTTGTAGCGATGGCGTGGTCAAAGGCAGCAGTATTCTCGGCTACAAATCGCTCAGTTACCGATCATATCTTTATACTAGTAATGACTCTACAAAATATTATTATTAGATACTTTCCCATTTTAAATCTCGAAAAGTGGGTGAACCGAGTCTACACTCGGACCTTCAAGACGTGGTACTTAGCCGCCATTAAAAATAAATTTTCATATTTTATAATCTTCATATTTTCACTCCAGTTCCACTGTATCTGCCCTGATATGGTCGCAGTTGCAGAAGCGAACTGTTATTTTTTTGTATTTTCAGTAGAAAATGGACTCCCACATTCAGAAATTTAATCGTTGCACAATCTTTAAAAAAATCCAAATATCTGCACATTTAAAAAGTTACAATAATGACTCTAACATAAGTTACTCATTTAAAAATAAAATATTACAGTATCAATATATACAATGCATATAGCTATGTTTTGGCGTTATATGTCGACGATGTTGTTATGAACTTACGTGGACGGTATCCTCACGTGCAGCCAATGCTCACGGACGTTTACATAATTATAAAATAGGATACTGCAGCCATCAAAGGGCGCATAGAAGAGCTGAACACCTTAGTTCCTCTATTAACAATAATGAAATAAAAAAATCCAGTACTACAATTTTCCCTTGCTATAAATTATAGTATAGCTTTATCGCTAGCACATTACCCGAACCTTACAACAAAGGTATCCGAACTACCTATTATGTACAGCATGTTTCATTAATACATACACGTTCTTATACAGGCGGTTCTGTATTATATTACTGTAATTGCTTAAAAGGTCAGCAGATTAGTAGAATTTAATGTTAAAATGTTTACAGAATGCGGATTTTGGTGCAATAATAATAAGTGATTTTTGTAAAGTATGCAAGAGATAGAATTCTGTAAAATGTTTTTGGTTTATTTATTTTTAATTCAAGAGTGTCATACGGTAACAGAATATTGAAAGCAGGTATATTTTTCCTATATGGTCACATAATATAATTCACCTGCATTTGGACAGGGACATAATCAAGGAAGTCCTCCGAAACAGCTGAACCGATTTAGATGATTTGTTATATGCATTGGGTTGCGCTGTAGATGCTAAAGAATCACAATTAAGCCCGACAGGACGAATTCGCCGAGTCACTACTAAATAACAATACTATAATATTCTCCCAAAATACTTCATTTCTTAATACAGTTTTGACTGTTACTCCGAACGCTTGTGTGTAAGCTATCGCAAAAAGAAATATATTAACATTTTCTTCCTAACTAGGTTATGAGTACATAATTAATATAAATTAATTTATAATTCCAGCTTAACGTGAAGCTCGACAAACAATGACGTGTGTGAATATAGAACTTTTATTTATTCCAAGTTAAAAACTTCAACAGCTCGTATTACCATTCATTTGCATTAAATACTCTTTGTTTACTTTATGGCATTTTTGTTTATACATAATATATTAACTATTGACAGAAAAACGGTATGTGTACACTGCACTTGTTTCGCATTTATTTTGATTAATGACATTAAATATAGATAGAACATTGTTCTCGATGGTGTGCGATTGGGGAGGGCTATGCCCAGCAGTGGATGAATATTTGCTGTTGATGATGATGATGATGATGATGACTGAAAATATTCTAAAAATTACCGGTCAAGTGCGAGTCTGGAAACTGATTAGTCAAAGGTGACAAATAATTTGTGGGTTCAACAAATTTATGACCGCAACAACTGTAGCTTAACCTCCACTTTTATTTTTAGATGTGTCGTTATAGATTCAGAAAAACATCAGTCCAAATTTCAACTGTACAGCTATCACTGATCATGAGGGCCAGCTTGGTGACAGACAGACGGATAAATAGTATGGGTTCAGTAATAGAGTTTCGTTAATTTGGTTACATATGGAAACATATAATCAGGGTTTCAGAATTTAAAGATTTAGCCTCCAAACTATGTATAACAAAAAAAAAACAAGTTATCTTTGCACATTGGACAAAAAGAGCACGAGAAGATTTAATAAAATATTTCGTTCTCTAGATCATCAATTCAAAATCTCAACATTTTAGTCAACATTTTAATGCAACCAAATATAAGAGCCATCTTTCAAAAATCTTGTAGCATAAGAATAACCTTATTCGATACTGCAACTTTAAAAAAAAACTCTTTTATAAACACGCAATTTCGACATTCATTTGTTATTTGACGAATGTGAACAATTAAATATTGCATCTATGACTACAGAATATGGGTGGCGCGACTGTCAGTAGATAATATAATAGAATTGATTGTTTAAATATTACAAGGTTAGCGAACATCTGGAAGTAAGAGTTTTGTAATCACCGTTGTTATGTACTCGAGACACAGAAATTGAATTTTATTTGGCAAGCTTATGGGGAGTACCTAATTAGATATGAATGAAAAAAAAAACAAAAAAGTGCGAGTCGGTCTAGTGGCACCGAATGTTCCGTACAATTAGACTCGGAAATAAAATTGGTTGGGATTCAAATATTTTTTTGGGCATCCTTATATTTATTTGTCACTCGATAATTAAACCTCGATCTTTATGTTTAGTATCCAAACCTTACAATATATTTTGGAGACTGCACGGACAGACGATTGATTGCGGTCATGACGAAGCCCACTGCGCACGTCGGGTCGCGGGTTCGATCCCCGCGTAGGCCGAACGTTATGTGAATTTATTCTTGTTCTGAGTCTGAGTGACTTTGTGCACGTGATTCGTATGTTTGTGAAACTCCCGCAACACGAGATTTAAAATAATCGTTTTATTGGTCTTGTCAAGCACAACCAAACATGCCAATCTAACCCGAAATTACCTAAACAATGAATACATTTGAATAAAAAATCTAATTAGTCAAGGCCAAGGCAAATAAGCCAAGAGTCTGATGGTATCCAATTCTTTTTGCCAAATCGGCGAGTTTCCATGAGGATTCCCCCAATTTACCATCATCATCCACGGTGAAAGATCATCTATGGTGGTGAAACGTACGGAAGGCTGTAAAATGTGTACCGATAAGTGACGTCACTTACCAGTATCATCTTCATTTATTGTTTACGCAACTGTTTTGAAAACCCAATTATCCTTTTTGATTTCCTTCCATAGAGGAAGGAAATGGACTTGGCTTAGCCAAGATTTAAATCATCATCGGCCGAGCCTTTTCCCAACTATGTTGGGGTCGGCTTCCAGTCCAACCGGATTCAACTAAGCACCAGTGTTATACAAGGAGCGGCTGCCTATCCCACCTCCTCAACCCAGTTACATGCAACACGATACCTCCTGGTATTAGCGAACATTTTAATAAACATCCAAATTTGTTATTCAAGAAGGCTTAATAATTACTCATCAAAACATTCCCTGCATAACCTCGCCACCCACAGCACACACAAGAGATAGGTGTCAGCTATAACGCCACACACGTGGGTACAAATTGCATTAAAATTACTTGGTGATTAACGATCGTTTTGTTATTAAGAGAACTCAATACTACGGCTGTGTTTAAGAATGGCATTTATACAATGTAACGCTTTCAAATCTCTTTGTTGTAATATTCTACTTGATAATAATAAAGTCGACGCATAAGATGTATTAAGTATGGCTGGAAGAGACAATTATATATTTATTTAGTTGTTGGTTACGGAGAGGGACATGGTACCTACTATATTTAATTTGGTTCAAAGTTTAACAAAACTACCTCGAAATAGTTTTTTTCTGATGGATCTCGATAAGTATAGGTAAACCGCGATAAAATCCGTAAAAGTAGTTTCATTTCAATGTCTAACATTCGCGTAAACCTAAGAAACCACCAAGTGTAGGAGAGTTGATTTAAAGTAGCTACTATTTTCTAATCTATGTAGGGATATTTATTTTAAACGGGATTAAAAGGAAATGAGACTAAACTTATGGGACACAGTAGGCTAGAGAAAAAAGAAACTCGCGCTCCTAACCACGTTACCTCCCTAATGTTATCTAAGTATTTAAAAAAAAGTGAACAGAATATTAGTTTTTTTTAAACACCAAAATCTCGCTCCAAAGAATTCAAACATTATCTGTTTCATAAACGTTCAAATCATATGCACAACTTGCCAGACTTGGAACAAGCAATTCCGGATCGCACAGATATTTGTTCCACATTGGGATCCAACCCGCGACCTCCACATCACAACTTCATTTTATTATAGTCTACTGACGCGACATAACAAAACAAGGACGATAATTATAATCTATGCCTAACTAAACAACTAGGCCTGTATTTCAGGTGTTAACTATTTCCTAAAGGCAGACATTAATAAATAATTCTACATAAACACGGCAACGAGTCACAACAGTTTAAAAATAAACAGATTTATTTCATCAGATATCAAATATATAAATATACATTTTCACGATATTTTTATATTTAATCTGTGGCACTTAACCTTCTACTTATATCAAAGTGTTACAATTTACGTCTTTAAAAGTTATTTCTACGGCCTAAATAAAACAAATGAACAGAATCTGGCCTGAAATTTACATATTCGACAGCTGTTTGAATTTGCGATTTTTTTTGTCTGTATTTCAAATTCTTTTCTCTTAGGAATACTTTAAGTTGGTGTTATCAGTAACTTATCTGAAATTGAAGAATTAGTTTCAAATATAACAATAACACATTGCAAAAGTCAACTCATCATTATCATCATCATCATCATCAGCCCGTCTCAGTCCACTGCTGGACATAGGCCTCAATTTTAACTATTTTTTTCGTGTTTTGAAGTTCTTAACGTCATCTATTTTTCTAATTAAAATTAACGTTTGATACGTTATTATGGAATTTAACTATCTCTCTATTTTCGAATTGCAATAAAAAAGGATCATTTGCAATATTAATTTATGCTACAAAATTTTACCGATCTAATATCAAGCTAATATCAGCAAATTTTCGCATTAATTCTAATTTTATTTATTCTTACTTATGTTTTAACTCGTAAACCATCGCTTTAACTAGGTCTTGATACTTTTTAAATGGTCACGGTTTACTTTTACCGGTACACATAATGAGTCATGTGTGTGTGTGTGTTGATGTTACGAAGACACAAGCACATCCATATAACTTTCAAACACATCAAAATTGTACTATCAATTGTGGTTCAGAGATGTAGAGCAGCTATAATTTGTACCTTATAGGCAAACTAGCTTTTTGCCCGCGGCTTCGCCCGCGTCGAGTTATATCGTGTTTTCAAGAGAACCTTTCAAAAGTCCGAGATAAGAACTATCCTATGTTCTTTCTCAAGGTCAACTCTATCTCTATACCAAATTTCACTAAAATCAGTTCAGTGGCTTAGACGTGAAAGCGTAACAGACAGACAGAGTTACTTTCGCATTTATAATATTAGTAGGGATTAGCTGGGTTGTAATAACAAATACTTAGTTATGGGCTATTTCAAGTTCATACTGTGATGTTTTTTTTTGCTGGATATAGGCCCAAGTTGAGCCACACAAGCCATTCCGTCTTCCGCAATCATTCTGAGACCGTGCTAATTAGGTCTAATTATAAAAATAAATTCCTATATAAAATTGGTAGATTCGACCATCGGATAGCGTTGAAATAAAAAAATACCGGCTAATAAGAAAAATATATTTTACAATTTTCACACAACGCCATCTACTTAGTATCACACTTACACACTTACTTGATAAATAAACTTACATCTTTCGAAATATGTACATAAATTACACAAAGACACAGTATAACGATCCCATGACCACCGTTAATCAACGACTAGAGCCTGGGCCCCAATTCCGCTATTTACAACGGCCGATGAATTAATGAAATTTGGCTTAAAATTAAAATTTTCTTATTCTCTTCTACACAATAATTTTAAATTCAGTACGGGATGCCATACTCAAGATCAATACAATTAACTTCCAATTATTGTATTGGAAAAATGATTATGAGAATATTAATAAATTCAAATTTAATCCAATTGCCATTCATTCATCGGCCATTGTAAAATAGCAGAATCGGGGCCCTGTTCGTATAAACTCATAAACATTCTTAAATACAGAATAATGAAGTTTATTTGCTTCTTATTCTTACCCAGTAATATTAATATTCCTGACTTCAAGAGAATTCAATTTATTCATGCAATATTTAAGTAGTGTTGCCAAATCTTTGGGTAAGGTCTCCTCATTTACTTTAACCCTTGCTGAAAAAATAACATCGAAGTTAATTATTGTTACTCATTTTCCTTCTATTTTTCGGTATAATTTAATAATAATTAACAAATACTCACAGACCATATGTTTCAATATTTTTGTTTGCTCTACACAACAT
This sequence comes from Trichoplusia ni, assembly GCF_003590095.1. Taxonomy (NCBI): domain Eukaryota; kingdom Metazoa; phylum Arthropoda; class Insecta; order Lepidoptera; family Noctuidae; genus Trichoplusia; species Trichoplusia ni. The sequence continues at coordinate 292,316 of NC_039503.1, forward strand.
ACTTAGCTATCACAAAGCATAATAATGTGTAATCATTTAAATAACCTTCCGTAATGAACAGTTGTTTTTATCATCTCTTCTAATTAATCATAATTAAAAATCTTACAACAAAAACATTCATTTTCTACGAGATATTGAAGAAGTAGAAAATGGCCTAATAATGTACACATCTATATTAATTGGGCTGCACCAGCAAACGATGTTATGCTACAAAAATGAGTTTTAGGAAAGAAAAATACTTAAAACTAACTATAACTTCTAATTTTCATACATTCCTGGTATGAAAAATTAACTGTTCCTCAGACTAAATGCCAATTAAAAATGTGGGCCTCTTAAAGTATAATAATGAATAACTTGCTAAAAGTTGTTATTTGATTAATAAAGGTATAAAATGATAGACTTTACTTTAACAATATCTTTTCTCAATTCCAGGTTAAGAAATGTCAACGTAAAAAATGGCGCTCAAACTAAAATACAAGGACGAGCACGGGGTCGTCCAGATCAACATGAGCCCCAGCTCCAGCCCCAAGGAGCCAGATAAGGACCTCACGGACCCCAAGTTCGACAGCATCAACAACCGCTTCGCGCAGTACGACCTCTTCGGAGCCAAGTATGACGTGGAGTCAGGGGGGGAGGCGCCGCGCTCGCTGTTCCGCAGCCGCTACAACAGTATCGAGCAGGAGCTCGCCAACACTCCGTACGCGTTCACCACCGACCGGTCACTCCGGCTCAGCAGCGCGAACAAACTCGACATCACCATCCGCGACAACTCCCCGTCCAAAGACATACAAGACGACAGATTTTTTAATCGAAAACTTAGTTTGGAACTCGACGACTCGTTGTTCGGACCGCAAATCGATTTTCAAGTGAAGGATGTGGACGCTGCGCCCGCGTTCACTGTGACTCAGCTGATCCACGCGCAGGATCGATACTTCGATTTGTCGGGGAGGCAGGAGAGCCCTCGCAGTGGGAAAGTGGAAGTGCATGTGCCAAGTCCTCGGGAGAGGAGGGATGACGCGTTCCGGGTGCTGGCGGATCTGACGTCACAGGAGACGGTGCCTGCCAAGCCGTGAGTGTTCTCTTGTTTATTTGTTTACATTGTTGGTGGCTGCCGGCGGCCTATTGTTGTTGTCTAGATAGTTTGTAGTTCGTTGTGTGTCAAATGTTTAGTGTTTGTTCAATACAAAACAATAAACGGACAAATAGTTTAGAAACTATTGTGGAAATGTTTATGCTGTTTGAACTGGAGTTTAAATAATATACAAAATAGAATGCATACACAGAGTATAAGAAAGTCTTCTGACAATTTACCTTAATCAGATAAGACACAAAACATAATAAGATTTAAATTAAAACATATAAATTTATACATAGGTACTTAACTAATGCTTTTAATTAATCAATTATTAACTTATTTTACATATATTGTGTATCTCTAACAATTTTGAATCTAACTCAACTTTTAATCACAAAGACGTCAAAAAATTCAAATAATAAAATTCTAACTAACTTTGACCAAATTAAGCTATCATCAAAAGTTCCCAATGACTCATTGTTCACAAAAATATTTAAAGAAAACACCAAGTAAATTAAAATAATTAACGAAAACATAACAACCAGTATAGAGGTTAACAAAATATAACTTTGTATGGAAACATGCGTAGGCGACGATTTAAAAACAGTTTTAAACATTTAAAAGGTTACATCACGTGGACTGTATGTGTCTACAATTGGTCTGGGTTCGAAGCAAGTTTATTACCTGTATATACTAATATTATAAAGAAGTTAAGGTTTTAAAACTCTAAATATTAGAATCGAATCGCCAGGGCCCCAATTCTGCTATTTACAATGGCCGATGAATGAATGAAAATTGGCTTAAAATTATTTTTTTTGTATTTTTTCCTACTAAATAATTGGAAATTCAGTACGGAACGGTACACCAAAAATGTATTGGCAAAATGCTTAAGAGAATAGGAATAATTTCAAATTTAATCCAATTGCCATTCATTCATCGGCCATTATTATATGAAGGGACAATATTGTATGTTATTAAAGTTTTAAATTTGTGTCGTTGCACTGGTAATCTTTGGATCTACTGAACAAAAGTGGACACGGATACTAAACCGTATTTGTCTACTTTGTAGGGCGGTAGTCTATTCAGTAATATCATTTTTATTGAGACCTTAGAAACATGACATATATTATAGATATTGTATAACGAGAACAATATTGTATAATAACCAACCCTGTTATAAATATTCCACGGTTCGACAAATTGTATCTCGCTTACAGCATTTGTTCTGTTCTAGTTGATTCTAGATTGAAATATAAATAAATAGATAAAATAAATAAATGCGGACAACATCACATACATTGTTCTGTACCCAAAGTAAGTTGCTGAAGCACTTGTGTTATGGAATTCAGATACAACGAAGGTACCACAAACACCCAGACCCGAGACAATGTAGAAATGTTAATTTTTACATTGACCCGACCGGGGATCGAACCCGGGACCTCAGAGCTAGCGACACCTTGAAACCGGTGCGTACGCCACTCGACCACGGAGGTCGTCAAAATTATCATATATTGTATCCATATTTCCTTTCGATATTTGTCTTCACCATTTATCCAAAGTCATGAATTAATAAGGAAATTCAAGCTTTGAATAACATATTGGTAATTGAGAATCTACGACCTAATGCACTTTGAAGTTTTCTGCATCGAAATTAAAAATGTAACCCTATGTATATCAGCCCGTATCTGGAGTTCCAAAAGATCACTGAACATTTAAATACCGATATTATTTAACACTCTAAAACATGTGATATACTAGCTGTCCCAGGAAACGTTGTTTTTCCATACAAATCAGGGAATGAAAAATTGGTGCTGTCCTATTTTTAAACCTACCCAATATGCATAGAAAATTTCATGTTCATCGGTCAATCCGTTTCGGAGGATTTCAATTACAATTACACTGTGACACCAGAAGTTCATAAAATAAATATTTCGCGTCTTAATTCAATTGTTTCACAACTTTTCCTCGTATCGCCGCCATTTTTAAACTGATGAGTAATTTCTTTTTTTTTAATGAACAGACTATTTTACTACTTTCATTGCGGTTTCGGATTTTGTCACGTTTAGATGAAAAACGCCAAGAAAACAATGCTGTTATAAACGGCTGTCAGAGAAATACGAACACTTGTTTTTTATGACCCAATATTGTTAAACTAGAATATACTTGTGACAGTTTTATCGGATTTTTTTTTGTTTTGAATTTGGCTTTCACTTTTATTTGAGGATTTTACTTGCAGACAATTCATCATCATCCTAGCCTTTCCCCAACTATTTTGGGGTCGGCTTCTAGTCTAATCGGATTCAGCTAAGTACCAGTGTTTTACAAGGAGCGACTGCCTATCTGACCTCCTCAACCCAGTTACCTGGGCAACACGATATCCCTTAGTTAGACTGGTTGTCAGACTTTCTAGCTTCTGACTACCTGGAACAAAGAGGTATGAATAACAGGCGGGACCCAGTTTCGTGTGCCTACCGTGCCTACCGAAACACGGAGGAGCTTGTTGTGATGGTCACCCATCTGCGGACCAACCGCATTAAACTGTGACCGATCCACTTAAGCAGTTATGCAGTGTGATAAGCAGTATGACGCTTAGCCACGAGCTCCTGTATTCTTTTGGACAACTATGATTGTTATTACTAGCTTGGTAAGCCCAAGAAATATCCAACTGGTAGGGTTATTCCTCCTTAGTCTTCTTCCAATTGTGATGATTCTTCCTCGGGACCCGCGAGAGACCAGTTCGGTAAGAACGAATCTAGATCATCCCGCCATCTCCGTCTGGGTCTGCCACGCTAACATCGGTTTTATATCTGGGATTATTCGGTGGCTTTTTTTTATGACAATGTCATGTGACAAATTCAGATACTTACTTAATACAATAATCCACGAATGCTTGTTCTAAGTCTGGGTGTTATTTTGCATCTGATTTGTATGTTTGTGAAACCCCTCCCCCCCCCCACCGACACAAGGCTAAAATTCCTAAGTGCGGGAGTAGTTAAAATAAAACATTATTCTTGCTTAATTAAAAGACCTGAAATTAATTAGTATATACTTTTTAAACTAGTTAAATAAGAATGTTTAAGAGATTACAAAAACAGTAAAATATCATTTAAAAGTTCCTAAATATCTTTTTAACCGATAAATCTGTACAGGATACCGTCTGTTCAAGAAATAATAAAAAAACTACTTAGTCTTGTCCAAAGAATCCTTAAGTCGTTAATTAAGTTTCGGAGATCAAACGTCCCAAAATACTCAAATACAAACAGAGAAGCTAAATATTTTCTCATTTATAAATAGATTATTATTTTAAGAATACAATGCTCGAAGACTTTTAAAGCTATTTTATAAAAAAAAACTAATACTTACCGGCGACTTTGTCTGTATGAGGCAGGGAAAACTAGGCAAGATCGTCGTTCTCGCGACATTGAGGGGTTGGGTTATAGAAAAGCAAATTTTGTACTCATTTAATGAAAAACAACGAAAACCTTACGATAATGATCACCCATCAAATTTATGACCTTACCAAGCGTTGCTTAACTTAGATTTCTATGGTTGGTGGTGATTTTATGTAATCGTAACAAAGTACACTATCGATGGAAATGTACACTGTCTAGCCATTGCAGTTTATGAGATACATAACGGTGACAGTCTTCAGATTAGGGTTCCATTTTACAATTTGGGGAAGATACAAGACCGCAAGAAAAGATATTTCGCTTTTATTATGTATATTACAGCTAAATACTTAATTGTATATTAAATTTCTGAATTATTCGCTAAACTGTTCATCATCGCGTTACTAAGAACTGCAATTATAGGATTTCCGTCAGAGAAAGCACAATATTGAGTTACAAAATTAGTGTTATTTATGTTATAGAAAGTACATAACATAAATAACATCCTAACTACACTCACTATTACTTCACACTTATTTAAAAAGAAAAAAAATATTTAAAAATACATATTCATCAAAGCAAGATACATATTTACAAACGCCCACACATTTATATTAAGAAAATTGACCAAAATAAACCGTATAACTATGAAATTACGGTTGATTATAATTTCTATATAAATACACAGTGTGTGGCAGACTGTACCACATATGTATAACAGTATGTAACATAAAAATTACATATTTATAGAAAGCAAATGATAGTAGATCTTAGTAATAAATCATAACTTATCTAGTTAACAAGTTAGAAAATTATTCTGAATTGAAATTGTTTAAATTTCCGCATTGTGGCGATAAAGTCGTAAAAAATAATGGAACAAATAGTTATCTACGATTTTATTTTTATTAAATTTCTAGCTGTTGCCCGCTCGGTACAAATAGATAATTATCAGACGGGATCAGCAAATCGGGATAAAAACTAAATTATTTGCTCATTCTGGTTATAAGTTATCTATGTTCAAAATCTCGTCTAAATCCATTCAGTAGTTTATGCGTTAAAGAGGTACAAACATCCACACAGCCATGCATACAAACTTTCGCGTTTATTAATTAGTAGGATCTTGCTATTAGATACTAGAGTAAAGAAAGACAGGGCAGGGCAGAGGACCCCAACAAAGTTGGGAAGAGGCTAGGATGATGATATAAATTACAATAGTCTTTAACGGGCAGGCTGAAAAGCAACGGTGCCTCAATAATAATATTCCGTTTTGCTACGGAACCTATATAAAAATGAAAACAATGGCAAAATTGAACGAATTAGGCTTTGATCGGCTTTCCCACCCCCCATACTCGTCAGATTTAGCCCCCAGTGACTACTGTCTCTTTGCTGATCTTAAAAAATGCTCTAGGGAAAAAGATTTGGCTCAAATGAGGAGGTCATCGCTGAAACTGAAGCTTATTTTGAAGAGAAATATTTTTTTTTTATAAACATGGTATTGAAAAATTGAAAAAGCGTTGGAACGATTGTATCGCCCTAAAAGGTGATTATGTTGAAGAATAAAAAAAAAACACAATGTTGTTTTCATTGTTAGTCTCGGGACGTATTGATCCATGTGAAACTGGTAGCCCTAGGGTCTTAATACCAATTAAATTAAACAATACATCTGATCATGATGGAGCTAAAATTCTTCACCACGTTATTTCCAAGTCTACGAAGGTGACATCATTGCGATTATTTTTTTGGAACCAAACAGTTACAACGCCGACCATTTATACATTATACTTATTTATAAGGAGAACGGCAATGACATTACTTGGTTAGGAGAGACCGCTTTACTTGATACGAGGAGTGCAGGTTTGATCATATTTTGTATACAGATCATGTGTGTGTTGATGTTGATAATATCGGGTCAAGAGATTCAAGTATTTATAACTAGCTGTTGCCCGCGACTTCGTCCGCGTGGTTAGAAGATATAAGTTATGATTTATACCTGCCCTGTTTTTTTCACATTTTCCATTGTATCTTCGCTCCTATTAGTCGCAGCGTGATGGTTTATAGCCTAAAGCCTTCCTCGATGAATGGTCTATTCAACACAAAAATATTTTTCCAATTTGGACGTTAGTTCCTGAGATTAGCGCGTTCAAACAAACAAACTCTTCAGCTTTATATATAAGTATAGATATAGAAGTATAGATAATGTTATAGAATACTCAATTGTATGGACACAGGAGTGTTTTTTTTTCTATTAATGTTTAGGTACGACTGTCGAATTCTTCTCGTCATCTCTGTTTCCTATTGATATTGACAAGTTTAGAAATGTAGGAGACGGATCGCTGTAATTTTTCGGAATAATCGATTAACAACGATACGGGTCTTGATGAAACTTTAACCTGTGATAAAAACACCTTCTTGACTTAAAACAAGCATTTGACTACATACATATTGGTCCAAAGTGGGAATCGAACCAACACTACAGCTATTCATCATAAGTCGACGACCTCCTTGGTCGAGTGGCGTGAGCACCGGTTTCAAGGTGTCGCTAGCTCTGACATCCCGGGTTCGATCCCCGGTCGGGTCAATGTAAAAAAACACATTTCTACATTGTCTCGGGTCTGGGTGTTTGTGGTACCTTACCACAAGTGCTTTAGCAACTTACTTTGGGTTCAGAACAATGTATATGATGTTGACCGCATTTATTATTATTATAAGTTGATACTACTGTATAAATAACCTAAAGCGTACCTTTCCAAAATATGTACTATAAAGCCCAAAAATCTATCTCTAAATCCAACCTCTCGCATATAAAATTAGCACGCTCAACCTACCAAAAATACAAACATACAAACAAACTTTACAAAGTACGTAAATATACCAAAAAAAAATACAAAAAGATGCAATGAAGACAGCTGAACCACAGTTGGCACCCACTCATGTACAACCGAGACGAATCTCGAATAGGTCTGTGGTAATCAGACAAACCGCGGCCGACATTATCTGGCCAATGTTTGGTAACCAATCATGAGTATTCATTATATAATCGCTTGGGAATTTTGTACTTACTGTGTTGTGCTAAATTTTGTTGGGAAAATTTGTTACGTTTTTGTGATGGGAATAGTAATTTTGATTGGCACGTGATTATTTGCGGGCTGCAAATTTCAATGGTGGCTTGTATTAATATTAAATAAATGCGGACAACATCACATACATTGTTCTGAACCTAAAGTAAGTTGCTAAAGCACTTGTGGTAAGGTACCACAAACACCCAGACCCGAGACAATGTAGAAATGTGTTTTTTTACATTGACTCGACCGGGAATCGAACCCGGGACCTCAGAGCTGGCGACACCTTGAAACCGGTGCGTACGCTACTCGACCACGGAGGTCGTCAAAATATTTTACTGACTGCCACTGAGGGATTGGATCCTGTTGCGGGAGATTTCATAAACATTTAAGTCACATACACAAAGAATCCCAGACTCAGGACAAGCATTCGTTGATCACACAAAATGTTTGTCCTACGCGGGGATCGAACCCGCTTCACGCTCATTGGTTTTTTTCGTGGTGACCTCGTCGTCATCAGTCATCAAAATAATTTTCGATGCGGCTCATAAGGGAGACAAGTGGAAAAAGAGAGGCCTTTGCCTAACAGTGGGCCATTCCAGGCTAGTTATAATAATTTTGATAATTTTCCCTCTATTCCTTTTTTCTAATGCTGTGCACAGTAGTATACCCAATTGTATCGTTTTGATACTTACAAGTTTTAAGCAGTGCCGGCGTTAGGGGGGGGGGGCGTGATGGGGCGACGGCCCAGAGCGACAAATTCTGGGGGGGTACCAAGGTCTGAAGTTGCAGTCTCTCCTGGTGCAAACCCTCAGAACTGTGCTCTACGCTCTGTGCATAAGACAAATTTTTAATATAATTTTACTTGGGATCAGCAAAAAACTAACACTTGATATTGCTTCCCTCAAGTGGGCGCCACAATATTTTCGCCCGGAGTGTCAGTGGCCCTTACGCCGGCACTGGTTTTAAGCATTAACATAACATAATAAAAATAACAAGTTAATAACAATTTACAAACACATTGTTTAATAACTTTTCCTAAAGTTAAAGCATTTAATAGATACCATCCATGGTCAGTTGGCAAACTGTTACATTTCTAAACGCAATACTAATTTTAGACTACCTTTCGTCTCCGACTTCGCTCGCAAAAACAGTTGTGTCGTGGTTTTCAATAATAAATTGAAAAACGACCTTATTATGTCACCACAGACATCTAATGGTCCGTAAAGTTCTCGGATATTCCTATTGTCAGTCGGGTTCCTGATAAAATGACTGACGAAATAAGCATTCAAGTAATTTTTTGTGAAATCTTTGTCTTTATAATACTAATCACAATAATATTACGAATGTAAAAATATGTAAGTTTGTTTGTCCTTGTGTGTGTATGTTACTTCTTCACGCGAACAACAGCTGCGGTACGGCAGTACAACGGCTGGACTGATTTTAATGAAGTTTTTATTTACCACAAAGGCGACTTATATTCGACTTCTTGAGCGGAGGGAAACACCCTCCGCTCAAGAAGTTGAATATAATTTGTAGCTATAACCGCAATTTAGGCAGAAATCTAACCGAAGCTGCGCCCAAAAGTTAATATTATGATGATACTAGCTGTTGCCCGCGACTTCGTCCGCGTGGTTAGAAGATATAAGTTATAATTTATACCTGCCTTCTATCTATCTTGTAGGATTCAGTCAGCGTTTTCAATGTAAGCGCAAAAAATGTGTTTTTTTACGACCTCACATTAGAAACCTCAAAAATTGTAGCCTATGTGTTATTCTGATGTATAATCTATATTGTGGTAAAGTTTCATTCAAATCCATTCAGTAGTTTTTACGTGAAAGAGTAACAAACATCCATACATCCATACTTACAAACTTTCGCCTTTATAATAGTAGTAGGATGCTATATACATATGTATTTCAAAACGGTGGCATTTGTCGCCAAACCATTTAGTATACATGCTATGAGATATGTAGCATATATCTCAACTCAACAATCCAAGAATCAAAATAAAATATTCAGTGATAAATACCCCAATCTAATAGCAACTGTGGTTACTTGTTGTGAGTTGATAAAGAACAGCGGAAGTCGTCGTCGTTTCTGCTCAATTAGATAAATGAAAAACCAGCCAGATGTAAAACAAAGCCGATTACTTAGATTTGGGGAAATCTCAGAATGACAGGTCTTGTGACCTTCAATTTTACTGATTATATTGGTTGGAAACCAGGCTACATAAGTGATATTCGTGGGCCCCAATTGTGCTATTGATAATTGCATGAATGAATGGAAATTTAATTAAACTTCACACGTTTCGTCCTCCTAAACACGGGGTGAAATACTGACTATTAATACAATGAATTTCCAATTATTGGTAAAATACTTAAGAGAATACGAATGGTGCCATTTTAATTCAATTTCCATTCATTCATAGGCTATTACAAATAGCTGAATTGCCCGCATGGCTTTGGACCTGTCACTCTCATACAAGCGTTTTCCTAAAACGCTATCTGTTTAGGTTAAGACGATCTTTGAGGACGATAAAATAACACAAAGCGGACTTTTATTATTGAAAAAAAAAGTTACGAACAAACTAGCTTAGAGTACAAAACAAGACAGTGACCACTGAACAATGTTTAATATTTAAGTTTTTAACTATATTAAAGTATAATTCCATCAAAAAACTTCTCCAATTCAAGATAAAAACGGAATTCGGAAGAAACATCCACAGTTCCATTATTCAACACACAATATCATCTAAACAATAAAAAACAATTCCACCATTATACCCAAACAGATGAACAGACACTTTTTCATCTAAATACGACTAAATAACCTTAATTATATGAAGCAAAAACCAAGGCTTTTGTAAGTGAAAAAAACTACCATTCTACCATTGACATAACAGCAGTTAATTGTGACATTACGAAGGCTAAGACACAAGAACTTTGCCTTTGTAAATATTGTATGATCTTCCAATTTATAACCTTGTTTGACAATAAAATGGTCAGCAGATGATTGAAATTAAATTAAAGTTAATTACTGCCATAGTTACTTATCGTAAATTCATATAAAATGCTATTGAAAAAGTGACTTCTGAAGTATTTTTGCCAGCGCTTCTAAGGAACGGCATTTTTCAATAACGTAAGTGTCTGAAAAAAAGGTATGACATGAAATTAACTTAACCAATAATCAATAGAATGTTTAAATTTGGTTTACTTCAAGATTTCAATAAGAGATGCTTTTATCAGAAAATTACATATTAAAACGTTGCTGGAATTTAGACCTGCAACTATGTGCACAATAATTCAATCTTTGAAAACCTAGTTCACATAAATACTTAGACCTTTGTTTAGTCCTAGCCACCGCATTAGGTTAAGTAACCTGTAATGGTAGATTAGTGTGATAAATAAATAAATTGAATCCAAAATCATCAAAATGGTTTTCCTTTCGGAGTTAATTTTTGACATCACTATTAAATTTTCAACTTTATGATCATCAATGTCGCTTTTGTTTCTGTGTTTTATACCCATAAAAAAGCTAACGTTTACTATACTGTTAATTCTTGATAGCGTATGGTTCATGTAAAACCTGGTGCCGGAATTTAAACCACTAGTGTTCTATAATAATTTTGTAACCGGTAAGACAGCCTGCTGCTGAAGAGTTTGTTATGCCGTTTCTTCTCTCACAGCAAAAGCACTTAGGAAGCGGTGAACAGTGGGCTAAGCTGGGTGCTGTTCAATGTAATCTGACTTTCAAAAAGTGCTAGTTAGCCTTATTTGAATGAATAACCTTTGAAAAAATATCAAATTTACTAGATTCCGTCACCGTTGCTAGCAAGCGATAATTACTTTGGAAATACGCATGACAGGGTTTGAACTTACAACTTATGACTTGGAAGTCCAACGGCTATACCCCTAAGCTATCACTGACCGTTACATCATTATTTTATAAATACGCTCATGAATTCGGAAATATATTAGTCCATTCCGGAATTTAATATAAAATAATAAAAATTTGAACTGACGACGTGTGACTTCGTAGCTAAGCTATCATTGCAACTTGCACCATCTGATGAAACACCCAAACATCACACAGCATTCATAATTTAGCGTGTTGGCATCACACATCCAAGGAATGACATACCTCAGCCATTTCACGCGAAACTAATGATTTATTAATTACTATATTATGTGCCGGCCAACACATAACGATACTTATAATTATATGTAATGTAACACTTCCCGCGGTTCTTCACGCTCCTTTTCATTTTGAGGGTAAGCTGAATTCTATTACAACATATTTCATATTTACATAGGTATTTGAACTTTTTCTTGATTTTTTTTTCGCTTTTGTTGTGGTATTTATTAAAAAGAGTTTGTTTTGCGAGTTCAGTACTCGTAAGGAAAAAAGGACCTCTATTCTAAGGCTCCGCTGTCTGTCCGTCTTACCGTCTGTCTGACTGGTGGACAGACAACAGGTAAAAGGTTGTATCTTATAAACCGTGAGAGATAGAGTTCATTTATTCACATAAAATGCGTTTTTATTCTTTAAATATTATTTACGTTTACCGGTTGGTGCTCGCATTCATTTTAACGGCGATCAATTTTAACTGTATAGAAAGTCTTAGTAGCCTTGCGATTCTCTGCGTGGATTTGTTTACATACACAAGTCTTTCTTAATTATTGTAAAGGGTACTTGTCAAAATGGTGAAGGAAAACATCGTGAAGAAACCTGGATTCAAATATAATAATCTGAAGTCAACCTTCATTGAGTTAGAATGAGGATCATTGCTCAAACCTTCCCTATATGGAAGATGCATGTGCCTAGGAGTATAATAGTATATTTATTGTTATTATTAGATATACAATCATTTTAAAATGTCACAACTTAATAATAATTATAAGAAAACTGCACTTAATCATGTGACTCATTGAAAAGTAATGCCATCTCGACATTCAGTGATTTCTATTATCTATTAAAATTGTAGAAATTTCATATTTATGTCTACTGATCGGAACAATATTCTTTGCTTTTATAAAACTAGACCAGCTTGTCTAGCCAAGTGCCTTTTCTATAGTCGTTAACGTCAATAGGAAACACTCAAGCGTATGAGAGATGAGAGGTCAAAATGACTTATCGAAACAAAATGTCACGGTAACAATTTCTTGGTATAGTTTGTTTAGATAGTGGGCCTATAAACATTTTATATTCCTCCGAGGGATAATGTGAATGAATGCATTAAATGAACTGCTAAAAAGGAATATACTCGTAATTCCAATCCATTTGAATTTGTATAATATAACCCGTTGTAATGTCTATTCTATCACCGTCTTTCAACACCATTCGTTCTACAAAGCATTCAAAGGGTACACAAATATTTTAAATTTTCTATATTTTTAAAAAATATCTAACTTATAAAATACTAGAACGGTATACGTAATTGACCCCCTCCGACGGCTAAGTAGTCTAGTCTACTCCAACTAGTCCGATTCTCATGAAATTTTGGGTGCATTTTGGGAATGTCTGAAAATCGGACATCATATTCTTCAGCCTCCTTAATGTTTATAGTAGTCAGCCCCTTACTTTTTTCTTACAAAGAATTTATAATATATGGAAAAACAACATTTACTGTGTCATAGACGTATAAAAGACGTGTTAAAATAATTAAAAGCTCTTGAAGTTATATAATCGCATGTTGACCAACGCGAGCCGTTTCATTTTGTCACATTCGCACTACGGCGGACTATCGCAAGGCTATCTCGCATTTAAATAAGTCAGACCATCCTACTGCAAAGAAATTACTAATTTAAGCTGACCTTCCCCATGTGTCACGTTGGTTTCCTTCTGTCAACGTGTTGCTGCCAAAAACTGTCCGTCTGTATGTAAACTGTCCGTATAAACTACTAATATTATAAACGTGAATGTTTGTATCTATGTTTGTTACTCTTTCACGCTAAAACTACTGAACACATTGAGACAAAACTTGATACACAGATAATTTGCATCGGCTATTACACCAATGTTATCGCGTCTTTTCTTTTGGAGTTAAAGATTGATACAGTCAATGAAAGACATCATCATCATTATAGCCTTTTCGTCGGCTTCCAGTCTAACTGGATTCCGCTAAGTAGTGTTTCACAAGGAGCGACTGCCTATCTGACCTCCTCAACCCAGTTACCTGGGCAACACGATACCCTTAGACTGGTTGTCAGACTTTGTAGCTTCTGACTACTCGTATCGACTGTCAAAGATTATTAAGAAGAATTAAACACAAATAAACAATTATGTCGGTTAAGGAGTAGTTAATGCTGTCGATATTTAATTAGAATTATTCAGAGAGCAATTCTCATGTATATTTCTCTGGAACTTGGCAAGAAAACGTAATACCGATTTGTCTGTCTACTGTATTATAATCATATGAGTCACATATTCCAAAATTCACAATAATCGTAGGAGCAACTTATCAAATGCCTTTTATGTTCACGGCGTGTCTCGCAGGTCGTTGGCAGGCTTACGTCACTGATACAGTCAGGTACAGAAGGCCTTTTTGGTAAAAAGGTAGGTTAGATAACGTTATGGCGGTATCACGAAAGATGATGTAGCACGGCGGTTCAGGTTTAGTCAGTAAGAGTCTGAAACTATATGTGTACTCCTCCGAGGGAGCGAGTGTCCATGAGGATTCCCCAGCCTTATCAAATAAAAAGGGTTCAAACCAAGCATGAGTAAGCATTTGTGTGATCCAAATATGCTGGTTCTGACTCTGGATGTTTTTTTTTTTTCAATTTCAAAGTCTTTATTTCTCACATATTACATTACATTACTAAATTACATGCCCCGCAAAACCGTATACAGGGTTTGATATTTATAAAAAAAAATCGCTTCGGTACAAGCGATAAAAAAAACTTAAGTACTCAAATTAAAGAAAACTTTGAACTCGTATTTGTTTACATATTTTTGACGCTGACTGTACGTTGCTAGTTCATATCGTATATGTTTTGAAAGAATATTGTTGACGTGAACAAAGGAACTGACGACATTTTGCTGTTACACTACAAAACTAATTTAAATATTACAATGTATAATGTAACGCGTATTTTTACATTTTGCGTGATATACGAAGTTTCATAAAATGGCAAGAAACAAAACGCATGTTGTGAAAAGTCCCTACTAATATTATAATGTAAATGTCAGTTTGTTTGTTACGCTTTCATGCAAAAAATACTTAACCGAATATCATGAAACTTTGTACACACGTTCTAAAGGATATAAGAAGTAAGGGTTTTTTTACGCGGATTTAAAAAGGATTATGCTTAACAGCGATATAGCCGCGAGTAAAAAGTTAGGGACATTTTTTCTAAACAAAGAAAAAATTTTGTTGATTCTTGTATAAAAATATAAGCACTGCTAATACTTGACTGTATAGAATTAATATTATGGTTTCCAAGGTATACACGGTGGTTTTTTAGTCGTCTTACAAAAGCAGCCCAGTTCATGTATCCGACGTAAAATACCCCTAGGCGTGATTATTAGTTTTTATCATCAAGTAAAATAATAAGTACGAAGAAAAATTAAACAAGAGAAATCTTAAATATACTCTTAAAAATGATAAAAACGCCGCCGCCCGCGCCCCTCACCATTGTTACAAGGCTCGGACCGCGCTCGCAACAGAGCTGTGTTTCTAAAGAACTACGAATTGCATTATAATATTGAATAAAAATCGCATTTAATTTTTTTTCAAATCTCAGAAATACCTATTTTTTATCATGAACGTGTTCTAGTCATTGGATACATGAACTGGGCTGCTTTTGCAAGACGACTAAAAAATCACGGTGTATTACATGTAAGTATAACCATACAAAAAAAACTTTTAAATTGTTTCAAACGTATTCAAAACTAATCGTTCAGTAACTAATTAATAAATAGTCTTACCGATTTAACGAAATGGGTATGGCGGTAAAGCGGTTAAAGTTAAACCTTTTTAACTAATCTTAGTTAATTAGAAGATGAACTCGAGATGACTTTGACCTTAGCTCGAGGCCCGATTAACAATTGCGATCGTTAACAACAAACCGTTTTAGTTAATTGATCAGGAAGTTCGTTCAATTAAATAACACAAAACATAGAAAAAAACCTTAGAAGAGATTAAAATTGTCGAATATAAATCCTTTCGCATTTTTCTCCTGATTAAAGATCGTATTCTCAAACGTCACTCATTTAAAATTCGACTTTTAGTGTCAATGGCAACTGGGGTCCGATTTTGCTATTTACAATGGCCGATGAATGAATAGTTATTGAATTTATTTTCTCTCAAAGATCTTGAAAATAAAATAATTGGAAATTCATTGTATTGACCGTCGTCAGTGTTTCGCCCAGTACGGAATTTCCAATTGTTTTATTGTTATTTAGTTCATATTTTTTTCCCTAAGCGGCTTTGGAAACATGATATTTAAAGGTAATTAAAAAAAATACATTTTAGTCATGCGAGATACAAAAAAAGTAATTACTGTAGGTACCATTTACTGAAAACTGATAGTCACCTACATCTCAAATGTGCTTTCATTCACTAATTCCGTTTGTCTGTGCCAAAATGTAATTTCAAAACAAACCTCTTAAATATCCACGTTTCACATCCTTAAATCTATCAATATAAAATATATTACAAAATATTTAACCACACCAATTATTTAACTTTCATATTTAAATGTAAAACCAATTTAGACCTTCCGTAGATCACGCTCGTCCTGGTTTCGACATTCTTTGATTACTTTGTTTACAAGAATTTTAAAATTAAAAGTATGAATTTAAAACTCAAATATACAACTGTTTCAATCAATTCAGCCTGGATAGGTCCCCAAATTGCCACAACACCCAGTCACCACCAACACAGTCCGAGCAAGCCGCCCTTTTTTTAATCAATGGTTCAATGGTCGCTAAAATAAAAGTTTGTCTCTTGTTTGTGTTGCCAATATTAGTAGCAATGGAATATATAAAAAAAAGAATTTAATTCAAAAACCTTTGTTCAAATCTCGCACCACAAAATACTACTGAAAACAATCATCTCAATCGCTATTTAGCTAACAAATAATACAGTAAAATAAGTATTACGAAGTAGCACAACACTAACTAACACCTCGATTTCTGTCTGTCACTGTATTGTCAATATTAACTTTTTAACAAAACTCGATTGCGACCAACAACAATGCATCATTGTCCAACAAAAACTGTCAATCTTACATCACTGGCTTTCAACACAGTCCGAGACATTCGTAATGCGTGGCCTGATTGGTTTTCAACGAGGTTTTGGTCAATTGATCACAATATTGAGAATAATCTATACTCTATACTAATACTAATATAATAATATAAAGCCGCGTTCAAACAAACAAACTTTTGTTTGTTTGTTTGAACGCGCTAATCTCATCAACTACTAGTCCAAATTGTTTGAATTTTGTGTTGAATAGACCTTTAATCGAGGAAGGTTTTAGGCTATAAACCATCACGCTGCGACTAATAGGAGCGAAGATACAATGGAAAATGTGAAAAAAAATAGGGCAGGTATAAATCATAACTTATATCTTCTACCCGCGGGGACGAAGTCGCGGGCAACAGCTAGTATTGTATATGTTGGTAACAAAATCACTTCCAATTATTTACTTCGAGAACTCATACAGCACTTCGAACAAATTACTCATCCACAATAAACTCATGGTTTCGTGAACCCAAGTCAACTCGCTATACTGCCATAACTATGTCTACTTAATAACACATTTGACAGTTGAGTTCCCGCGCAAATTGACAGATAGGCACCGGTAATGGCCGACTATGCCGGCGTAATTAGGTTTAATAATTAATTTAGCTTTTACGTAATCATAAGTTCAGGCTGGAGGCATTGGCCGGGCTGTATGGGTTGATCACACTTTTGTTTAAAAAGAAAAGATCAAATACTAAAATAGTCTTAAGCAAGTGCTTTTTAAGTTCTAATTATCGCAAGAATTCTATTTTGAAAACTAAAGAAATATTTCTAGAAAACTATGACTGACTAATAAACGGTGCAATTCAATTCGAAAAACAATTCTAAAATACCATCTGAGCTCTTTCTAAAATATTGCGAAAATTCTGGAAAATTCAGTCCTTAATCTGAAGTTTAGAGCTGTACAGTTACATTTCGAAAAACAATTTCAAAGACCTACTTAAAATTAAAAAAGTTAAAACATTGTTTGTCAAAAAGGGATGTCAGCTTGAAAAAACTACTTTACCAAAAAGTCAGTGCGTGTACCTTTACAGAGTTATAAAACCAAAATCAGTCTGGTTTTATTCGTCTGGCAATAAAGCAGACGCCGATAACATTATGAAACACAATTTTACTCAAAAAAGCCGATGTTTAAACGCATTTGTTAGGTAAAATGGTTTAGGGTTGCTCGAGTTGATATTAAAACCTTTCACTTTTTTGGTACGAAATATTTCAATTACCTATGTTAGAATATGAATTAATTATTATTATTTATGTGTGACCAACAAAATAGTTACTTACGGATAATTAACAGAATTAAAAAATATAAAAATCCCACCTTTTTAAACGTCCATTAAATTTTATCACAATCAGTCCAGCCGTTTTTATAAATTGCATTGTCATCTATTTTGAAGATACCCTGAAAATTTCACCCTGCCATCTTATCGGGAAGGGCCTGAAAATTGAGTTCAAAATTCAACACAACAAGAAAAGTGAGTGTATAAAAACGTGGGAAAAGATCTTGTCATTTGACAAAATCTGACAGCTTAATGCAATAAAACTTCAAAAGGAAATTCAAATCTTAACCTCTAAATATTATGTTCTCAGTTCTCGCTTCTAAAATGGCCTCTCGCTCTTGACACTTGTTTACATATTTCGTTCATATGTTTTGTTAATTAGTTTAATTATGCGGCGGCTAGAAAGCGGAATGCTTCTCAAATTCTAGTCGCACGTAACTGCGATCAGAATGTACTGAACTCTGATTATAGCGGCTGTGATATATGAGGGGTGAGCAGGAATAGAATATACTTGAATTTAATATTTTTTCTCGAGATTTTTTGAGAAAAAGTACCTTTACGTGCATTTTTAGCAGTCAATAACCAAAGAGTAAAACTAGAACCTTATTACTAAGGCGTTTTATATCCGTCTGTCCGTCAGTATTTGCCCAGGCTGTATCTCATGAACTATAAGGTAAATATTTAAAATGTAGAGTTTTAAAAGCAATGCTTGTTAAAAAAATGTTTGTCGATATTTTGATTATTCATTGTCAGATTTTTTTAATGCAAAATACACATATAATTTTCATTAAAAATGCATGCATACTTACATGTATTAATTTTCACGCCTGAAATATTGAAAAGATAGAATAAGGAAGCACAAAAGTAATATGCATAATAATATGCATACACGAATCATTTTCGTGTAAATGCAATCTATAATGAATTTCCTAAACTTTTTTTTAAACGACTCTCAAAATACATAATTGAAACCTGTAAATACATCCTGACTCAGGACAAGCATTTGCGGGAATCGAACCCGGGACCCGTCACGTTCAGTGAGTTCGGCGTGGTGACCTCAACCACTGGGCCATCTTTCAGTCAAGTCATGTAGCACAAAGTATTAAGAAGGCTTAGAAATACATTTACTTTCATAAGATTTGACAGATATCGCCCACGTGTACATTACAATAGACAGGTATTGAAGATGGCTAACCTTGAAATAGATGCGCTTTATCTACACCCACCCACGTCGTCTTAGTGTTGTGTTTCGTAATAACAATATTAGCAGTGTACTCTATTGATATGTTAAAGTATCTATAATAATAATAAAAGTAAATTATTTCTGTAGTTATTACCTACTGATATTTTTTGTAAATTTTTTTTTATGAATGTATTCGACCACCATTTATGCATTTGTAGTCCCAAAAATGACATCACAACAGTTATATGTATCCATTAAAGTGTAGGTACCTAATGTTTTGTTTTTTTTAGCAACAAAAATAATCAACAAAATCGGTTCATAAAGTCTATACTTCTGAGGAAACAATAATATAAAGGAAAAAGCAAAATAAAGCAGAATTGAGAACCTTCTTTTTTAAATCAACTCAAAACGTCATTGCAATCAATTCATCCCAAATATAATACACGAAATCATTGAACCCAAACTAAAAAGGTCATAACCAATCATAAGCCACACAACATATTAAAAATCCATCTATTTTCGTGTCAACCCACATGTTTCCCAACGCCCATACAAGTCATCTACCTGTGAGTCACAGTTTCGACACTACGGAACCTCGCCCGTCCCACCATTCTCCTACGGTACTCTAATCCTATTGTTCTAGCGTAAATTGCGTTGTTTCGTAATCGGCAATTATTCGGATGTCTTAATGTGGGCATCCATGTTAAATAGACTTCGTATAACCTTCGATGTTTGGTGGTGTGTCAATGTGTGTTACGTTTTGCCACAAGTACAACTCTCTTGGCTCTGACTGCACGGAAAGCCGAGTGGCATAGGCCACCATGCGAAAACCATTATTAACGTGACGTGAGTTCGATCCCGGGTGGACATGCATCCTGAGCCTGGGTGCCTTTGTTTTGTGTTTTTTTTAATTTATTAATATGTCAGATACGAAAAAGTGGTAAACGACAAGTATTTTATTTCTATGAGACTTCTACAATTTACCTAGTAATTCAGACTACTTACGTCAAAGCCTGCAGTGTCACAATAAACAACAATTTTAAAAATCGTAATTATTTTTTTAATTCGTCTAATCAACTTATAATTACAGGAATATCAATGATATTACCAATGACTTTAGACGGCGCTTTTCAATTATTTTCAATGTTATGTATGTAATTAATGTCGCGATATTTTTACAATCAGCCACCCATCTATGAGCCGACCACGAGTATTTCGGATTTACTAATAGTATCGATTCAACAGCTTACAATTTTACACATGACCTAAATTGCTTTGATTGATTGCCAAATTTCCTCTGATCCACACTTATATATGTATTCATCTCTAAATAAATACATTTAACACATAAACATTACATTTCAATTCCATATTTTTTTAGTTTATTAGGTCAGAACGAATAGTTTTCCATTGAAACTATTCCCCCATACATTAAGTTTCACTACCACTAGTTAAGCTAAGCGTTTGTGGTGCGCCACCACGCCAGCTCTCTGCGGTCGCCACACAATCTCAGAAGAAAGTTAAGCTGTTACCTGTCAACTAATACATGACTGTGTTAGTACATAATTATGTATACTATAATACTACACGTCTATATCTGCATGGATAGCCGAGTGGTTGTCCACCACGCCAAATCCACTGAGCGCGTGGTGTCACAGGTTCGATCCTCGCGTTGGACAAGTATTTTTGTGATCAAAATCCTGAGACTAAAGTTTACTTCTTCCTTAATTGTCTTCTTCGTAACGAACTCTGGTCGAAAGTTGGCGCAGCCTGTTCTAAGATAACCAGACAACAATTATAAAGTTTTGAATAATTGGTCTAGATATTTATTCCAAAAAGTTTTTGACAAAGATCTAGGTTTTTACTGTCCTTCTAGCTCGTTCCCTAAGAGAAAAACTTTAGATTACTTTAACATTAATGACACTCAAATTTAAGAGGAAGATGCTCATGCTTAGTCACGAGTCTATTCAAAACTCTTCATTTCCCTAGGTCTCATTAGGAACGACTGTACTAGGCTGAAGGGAGACATTTCGCTAGGAAGGGCAAACTCTATAGGTTAGAGTTTTTTCCGGTAAGTTCCGTGACCACATTAAACCCATCCCGGTACCATCCTCCACGGTGCCGGTCACGGCTGGCGGACCCAAAGTGGTGCGACACGGCGACTGTATTGTTCTAGTACGCAACTACACTTTCCCCGGACACGCACCGCTTGTTGACAACGGGCTGTTGGACGAGAGGCAGCGGTAGCGGGAGAGGGTGGAACTTGTCTGAACAAAAATATATGAAAAACCTTAATCTGCAAATGACATTAGGTTGATGATATTGCATCCTTGCCGCACCCAATTAATTTTAGTCTTCTTTAAAATACACCGTGATTTTTTAATCGTCTTACAAAAGCAGCCCAGTTCGTGTATCCAATGACTAGAACACGTTCATGATAAAAAAAATAGGTATTTATGAGATTTGAATAAATTTAAAATGCAATTTTTATTCAATATTATGATGCAATTCGTAGTTTTTTAGAAACACACAACTTGTAACAATGGATATGGGCGCGGGCGGCGACGTTTTGATCATTTTTTCAGAGTATTTTCAGATTTCTCTTGTTTAATTTTTCTTCGTACTTATTATTTTAGTTGATAATAAAAAAAAAATCGCGCCTAGGGGTATTTTACGTCGGATACATGAACTGGGCTCCTTTTGTAAGGAAATAAATCACAGTGTACATAGCTTCCGAAAACTCTCCCGCTGTTCTCTCACCTCTTACTCCACAAGACGCACCACATCTAACTTCGTGGTACATCACTCGGTAATTACACGATGCGTTTACTGATATTACACGCACTAACGTACAGGGATGGCCGACCTACTGCGCTAGCGTACTGCTTTACTATAGCCAGTGGAACAGTGGATACAGCTTAATTATAAGGCTGTAGGAATAACTGGTTCCGTAGGAAAGTCGTGAGAAAATTCTGTTGGATAAAACTGGACTACTTTGATAAGTTTGAAGAATATCCCGGTGATTCGTGATTTTGAACAATTAATTTCTTTTCTTTATTAAAATTATTAATTGAAAAATCAAGTTTAGTTTTAAACCAATGGTTGAAATTTAAAACGACTTTTGGCCATACTTTTCTGTACGTCATTTTCAATTATATAGGTAGGTATTATAAGTAATTCGTGTGATATTGTCCGCAGATGATTAAAACCAAACCTGATGCCCGACTAGTTTTAAACCGAACTCGAACTTTTAAGTTCTTGACTCTCAAGCACACCGCAGCCGCTGCGATAACTCTTGCTTAAGGACTCTGAAACTAGTAATTATTATAACTGTTGTTAACACTTACTTTTTTACTTATTAAGCGTAACTTACTAAATTAATCGATCAATAAATTAACGAAAATAATAAATAATGCATCGTCCACACCTGTGTTTTGTAATGGTTATGAAGTGTGTAACATCGCAATTAACTCGACACCGACTGGTCTAACTTCTTTGTATTCGTTCCGATCAACGATTGAATCATAGACAACACTAGATAACAAAAAAATAATTGTATGTGTAGGGTTGTGTTCAGTGTGGTTCCGCAGACAAGTGTATCCTGAGACTGGGTATCTAAGTGTTTGTGACGTGCATCATTCCCCTGCCCTTATCCCAATTATTTTATTTGGGCTCGGCGCAACATGTCATCTTCTTCCATACCTTCCTATCGGCCGTCATCTCACAAGAAACACTCCTTACAGCCATATCGTCGTTCACACAGTCCATCCATCGTTTCTTTGGTCGTCCTCTTCCCCTATATCCATCCACATCCATGCTTAACGCCTTCCTCACCACATGATTTTCATTCCTCCGCACAACATGCCCATACCATGACAGCCGGTTACCAGCAAAACAAGGATCAAGTATTTTTGCGGGAGCCGTTTAAAAAAAATGTCAATCATGTGTCGAGCGATCTAATTTCTTACACTGCAAGCGAGATACAAAAAGAGGAGGTATGCTATAATAGAGAGAAAAGACATCAGACACTAAGTTAGGGGAATAACTGCTAGATACCAGACTTACTATTTTGTGTAATTAATAGAATTAATAGATCTAAAAACCCACATTTTTAAATGTCCATTAAAATTTTATCAAAATCGGTCCAGCCGTTTTTGTAGTGTTAACTTGCATTGTCATCGGGTTGAAAACTACCCTGTAAATTTCAGCCTGCTAGCTTATCGGGAAGTGCCTCAAAATTTTGTTGTGTTTTAAAAAAAAATCTAACCGGAACGACAAACAAACAAGAAAGTGAGTGTATAAAAACGTGGGTAAAATACCTTTATAAAAACTCTTAATATTATGAGGAGCTGTTATTTCCATTCCAATTCACTGGTTTTCTTGTAGAATCTTTTGAAGTAATCCCTAAAAATTCAAGTAGCGAAGAGCTCATTATTACCGGTCCAGTTGTGTTGACGTAACGCAAGGTCGGACAACACTTGTCTTGCAAAACTAACGTTATGCGGGTAACCGTTTACAGCACAGATTATAATTTCATTAATCTGTTTTTGAAGGTGGTTTTCTGATTAAAGTAATTGATTAGTAATGCTGTCGTCGCTAGGTGCTGTTGTTTTTCTTTTGTTTTTTAGTTTCTGTTCCAGTGACTTCGTCGTCGTTTTCTTTTTACGCCAAAGCCAAACCCACTGAGCGCAACATTTCAAAATTAATAAATTACATGACATATTTTACCCACAATATAATCGACGCTTAAGAAAAATAGGTATTACGTAGCCATCAATATTTACAATGACAATTACAATATTGTTACCATGACATTGACAGCTTCTTTATTTCCATGTTAGTAACGGTGATTTTCAATGCTGACGTCCCATCACAAGTTTAGAATTACAAATAAAAATTTGCATAGCGAATAGTTCGCTAAAATTGAAAACTGAAAACATACAATAACTAGCTGTTGCCCGTGACGTCGTCCCCGTGGGTAGAAGATATAAGTTATGATTTAAACCTGCCCTGTTTTATCACATTTTCCATTGTATCTTCGCTCCTATTAGTTGCAGCGTGATGGTTTATAGCCTAAAGCCTTCCTCGATAAATGGTCTATTCAACACAAAAATATTTTTTCAATTTGGACCAGTAGTTCCTGAGATTAGCGCGTTCAAACAAACAAACAAACTCTTCAGTTTTATATATTAGTATAGATTACTAAATTTCGCCGTCCAAGTCAATCCAACGTCATTGCTACATAACCTACATAATTCTCTCTACCATGATCTTAATCTTGTATCTCTCTCTTCCCCAGCGCGGTGTCCACATCTAAGAGAAAGAAGGAGACATCGTTCGCGATCCTCGCGGAGACGCCGGTGTCGCGCCCGTCCAGCCCGCGGTCACTGCCCGTCGATATCAGGACTCGCAGGATCTCACCCTTTAGAGGTAAGATATACTATAATAATATCATCATCATCATCATCATCTCAGCCTGTTGCCGTCCACTGCTGAACTGTATAATAATATTCAGAACTTTAATTATACTTTTACGCGGAGGGTGCAGGAGCTGGAGTCGAACCGCAACGTCAACTTCCAATTAAATTGAATTGC
Organism: Trichoplusia ni; assembly: GCF_003590095.1. Taxonomy (NCBI): domain Eukaryota; kingdom Metazoa; phylum Arthropoda; class Insecta; order Lepidoptera; family Noctuidae; genus Trichoplusia; species Trichoplusia ni. Next base: position 317,144 of record NC_039503.1, read on the forward strand.
TTCCTGCATCTCCTTCTAAAAAAGACTTCTGACCTCAGAACGTGGTGTTCCGTCGCTTCCGCAGACAAGTTCCACCAGAATGCACCAAGACGTATTCCAAGGAAGATTACTAATTTAATTTTAAGCTATTTACTACCACTACATATAACAACAACTAACTATTGTATAAATATCTATGTTAGTCTGTAAGGCATATAATTATTATGATTTAACAAAGACGTGATCAGCAAAATTCAGAATATGTATCAGTTGAGTAAATACTGATTATAAGCCTTCCTTTAAGCATCGTCGGTCATTTCTATAAAATAACAATCATAGCTCACTGCTACATTGATGAAAAAATATGAATCGCTGTTTAGACAAATGAATTTTGAATTTTGGCCACTGTTACAATCACTGCTGTGTACGATGTACCGAGGTTCGATCCTTGCGTAGGACAACCATTTGTATCTGTATCAAACTTGAAACAATATTAAGTTTCCCTTTTCGGGAACAGCAGAAAAAGAAACAGAATATAAATTTAAAGAACAAGAATTAATAATATGATGTTGACGATAAATATAAACAAGAAATAAATATAAGTGCAAATATTACACAGACAACCTTGAAATTAACTTACAAGTGAAATATCAAGGATAACTCTATTGTAGAGTTTTTCACTATATCAAATAAAATATTTACTGACATTATTCTTAAAAATATAGAATAACGAATGAGCATGGAGGAGTTATAAAGTATTATACAAATTGTTAATATTTAATTTTATAAAAGTAGTTACTATAATAAACTTATCGTACTAATAACAAGTATAAATAAACTAGTTCACGGTGTTGTAAGACAAAACATGTAATATAATACTAATCTTGGACTTCCATCTCCTCCAGGTCGCGGTTTCCGCGAAGAGACCTCCCGCCACAACACTCCAAAGACTTCAGCTGCCAACTCCAGATCGAACTCACCACCAAGGAGAAGAACCAACTCCTTGTCTCGGATAGACAAGATGGCGTCGACAGCCACCCTGCCACTACCCATCATCCACACACTACCCAGGCCGCACTCACCCAGAAACTTCCTCAAAGAAAATATAGAAGAAGTAAGAGAACTCAGTGAGCTGAACAGAGAAAAGCATGAAGCGGAGGCAGAAGCAAAAAGGATAGAAGAAGAAGAAGCAATCCTAAAAGAAATGGGTCTGCTTGATAAAAGCAAATCTGGTTCTAAAAGTTTGGTTACGTCGAGAACGAACTCTAGAAGTAATTCTCCAAGCAAGATTAACTTGAGGTCGAGAGATAACTCTCCTTCAGCGATATTACACTATGAGAACATTCCCGCTAACAGCAAAGAGTTCGTTAACCCAGACGATGGGATCAGACAGCCTGTGACTCACACATCTCGCATGAGATCCATGTCTAAGTCTCAACCTCAGTCTAACAACGGGTCTCCAAAACATTCTAAGATACCCAAAAGACAAAGTTCAGTATCACCAAACAGAAGCACTTCTAGACGAGACGGATCCATGTCTCGGAGACCAGTTGAAAATAATCTGAATAAGAATCAAAGATTTATATCAAACAGTACGAGTAGTATTCACGAGACTATAAGAATTGGGAGCCAGGTCCATGACAAGAGAAGTAGCAAAAGCACGCAACATCTCGATATATCTCCAGCTCATATCAAAGGAAAACCTCCAATATCTCCCGGAAGAGGAGGCCCACCACCATCGAACAAAGCTATCAACGCTAAACGATTATCCCCTATAGTTGGTACTCCAAACAAAAGTCCTACGGATGATTTGAAACCAGGTTCGGCTAGAACAACTTCAAAACCCACTGCAGTACCAAGGAAAAATGTAAAAACTGCCGGTAACACACCTGCTACATCTAGATTGACTTCTAGACAGCCTAGCAGGTCCGTTAGCAGAGACCCAAGCCCAGAGAAACGTAAAACAAAACCAGTTACAAAACCGGTGAGTAAACCTCCAAGTAAACCAGTAACTAGAGCAGCCAGTACGAAGACTACACAGAAACCAACTGTTAATAGTAAACCTGAAACTAAAAAACCTATGAGTCGTACGAACAGTATGAAGAGTCTCACGAGAACACCAAGCACTAAGAACTTAAACGAGAAGCCACCTCTTAAAAAGACAAACAGCAAAAAAGACTTGTCAGAAAAAGCACAATCAACAAGTAAGATAAACGAAGTCGGTGCCAGAAAAGATTCAGTAAAAGAGACCAAAAGAGCGCCAACAGGAAAAAAGGAATCAAAACTTAAGGACAAAACAACAAACACGAAGAGTACTGATTCTCTCAATGACGCAGACAATATAACGAAACAAGATAGCGAAACACAATACGATAAGAAAACGAACGAAAATAGTGAACTTGTAATATTAACTAGGAAAAACATTGTATCGATGACGACAGCCGCCATCACATCACAGCCCTTAAACGTTGTAGCTACAGTCACTAACCAACTACCGGCTGCTTTCGAGAAAGCTAGAGAAAAAGGAATATTCGAAAGATTGAGTTCCAAGGAGTCTCTTGTTGGCAAAGAAGAAGCTACGACTAATGAGAAAGAGAAAGAAAAAGAAAAGGAGACGACAAGCAAACCACACAAAAAGCCAGAACACAAAGAAGCTGCAGAAGAAAAGGAAAAAGCTGAAGAGAAAAGACCACCCAGACATCCCAAAAGCAGTCACGAGAAACCAATATTTACCGAAGAACAAATAAAACTCAGGCTGCTACAACCGCCTTACAACAACCCTCAAGTAGAACGTGCAAAACAGAAAATAGAAGCCATATTAAAAGAGCCTGAGGTCTCAACAGAAAACATATTAACAGCATCAGCAAAGTCTCGAGAGCTCAAAAACACAGTTAAAGAGGCAGCTGATAAAGCGAAAACTGATGTCAAAGACGCAAAAGACCAAGTAGACAGTAAAATGACAGAAGTAAAAGATCAAACTGTCAAACAAACCGAGAAACTGACAGACGAAATACGTTCAGAGGTAACTAAAATCGTAGACAGTATCATAACTCCAGTCGAAGAACCAAAAGAAGTCGCAGAAAAAGCCAAAGATGTTCCTAAGAAGGCAGCAGAAGTAAAAAAAGATATAATCGAGCCGATAGTTACTGTTGTTAACGAGAAAAAGAAGAATGGAGGTACAGAGATATCTGAAAAGGTAAATGAGACTCTTGTTAAGGGAGAAGGAGAAGTAGAGGTGCAGAGTTCCAATGTATCTTCTCCGGGAGTTCAGAAGATGGCGGTCGAAAAGAAAATGGCTGATGGCAATGGGTCAGATAAATCAACTCACAGCAATGGCGGGTAAGATGTTTTAAAATGTTATTTTTTTATAAGGCACTTTTCAACAATTGGAATTTAATTACTGTCGAGGTAAACTTTTAGGTTAAAAAAAGACGATCACAATTTGCAGTCACTGATCGCAACTGTTATTATTTGACAAAATCTAACACCAACACAGCACTGAAATATTATAGTTGGTTTGCGAATCACATATTTTTACTTATCAGTCTTTCAAGAAATGAATATGTTTTGATCGAGTAGAAAATCACAACTCGTTAATTCAAATTGGGTTACGAAGTAGCACTTTTCAAAAGTCAAAGTCGACATTAGATAGCGCCCTGATTTGCCCACCTAAGCTGTGAAAAAGAAACGGTACAACAAATTCTTTATTACATGACGCTGTCTTTCCATTCGCAACAAGAGAAAATAGATTAAAAAGAATTCAATTTTTAATGGAACGTGACAACGAAACAACTGATTGACGGCAATACAAAATTAAAAACACTGCAACAATTTTAAAAGTTCAGAAAGCTAAAATGTTACCTCTCAATTATAATTTATTTATTTAATTATCACACTAATCTACCATTACAGGTTACTTAACCTAATGCGGTAGTTAGGACTAAACAAAGGTCTAAGTATAATGAATTTTCTTATCCTCAAGAGAATTAAGGACTGTGATAGCAAAAGCGAAAGCGCATTCGTAACCATCCCTCGGGCATTATTAACTACTGGAGACAGTATAATAACTTTCATTTTGAATCCCTTAAGAAATATGTAGATTATCATAACCATTATAACAGGAATGTTAATTAGTTTTCCAGTGTTAAATGAATTCCCTATTGTCTTAGCCATCAGGATGTGATTTTAATATCAGGGGAAAGTTTTTGTCAGTCTTAAAATAACGCAACTGAGTATCATGTACTATGTATTGGCAAAGTATTGAGATATCACTTATTTTTTAGCAGTCTTAAAATAAGGTAATTTAGTCTATTTAATGGCAAAGTTTGAGATATAACTTATTTAATATAACTTATTTACAAATAATTAATTAAAATATGAAGGTAGAACGAGCAACATCTTCTGTCAAGACGAACGCTATCTCAGTCTGCCCGTGACCATGATACCTGCAAAGGTATCGAAACGTCGGGAACTAAAATCTAAAATTAAACCGCGAAAAAATCCGTAAAAGTAGTTTCATTTCAATGTCTAACATTCGCGTAAACCTAAGAAACCACTAACTTATTTAATGTTTAGAACCTTTCAGTGTTAGGTGTCATGTTGTCTCTATTCTGATAGATAATCAGTAATGTATTTTGTAAAAAAAATTGCGAGTGAGTGGGGTATATACAGGAGAGCTCATAAGAATATTAAGTTTTAGTCTAAATACAAAATGCAGAATGAGACTTATCACCCAAATTTTAAAATCAATTTATTACTGCATCTTCATGCCTCAGATGACTGACAGGACTGATTCTTTTCAATTCAATACTCTTATGAGCGGTATGATCATCAAATATTGTATACAGAAACGAATTTTATCACGAAAGCAGTTCAATAACTTACATCTGATTTATAATTACCTGTCAAAAATATTAGTTTCAGTATCGTAAATAAGGTTTTATGGAGATCCTTCCCAGTTCTTCTCCTGACAATTACATTTGGGAACCTTGCACCTATATTCGTTATGTTAAAATTTTAAAAGTGCCTAGAAAATGGCTTCGTTTAAAAAAAACTTTCGGTTTTCAACAAGAAGAATAATATTGAGAAGACATTCTCAATATTATTCTTCAACGATTTCGTTGCGAATTGAACACATTCCTATGTTCTCATGTATATCTTATAGAAGTGCCATTCATGATCCTGGCGGGGTCAGTGCGGTAACAAGGCGGTATCGACCGCGTGGCGTGACCAGTGCGCTATTACCATACGGGGGTCGGCAGGGGTGCTGTACGATAGTATGTGACTGGGGGTATGTTTTGGAGATGTCTGAATGGGGTCGATGGCTGAGTGATCTATTTAAAAATGATTTAATTACAGTGCTCTTCGTGCTGAGAAAAAGAAGTATTTTTCGAATAATAATCGACTTGTTTTAGTGCCGTTATTCAAGGTTCATTTCTAAGTTCTTTTAACAGGACAGGCACATTTAAAGGACCAAATAATTTTCTTAAACCTCTAATTAGTTAATTTCTTTTCTGATTTTCTTCCCATATTATTAAATACTAATTTTGCCCAACATTAACAATAATGTGGCAAACAATAACCCATGTTTCCTTACCAAAAGTGTATCCAATCCCTGGTATAATAACCATTATAATTCTTCATTCATACTAATTTTAAAGGGAAATTACAGGTACACCTTTATTTATAGAGATTTCCACAATACATCAAAACCTATTAGACTTGTCACCCGATGATCAAATTTCCTCAATGCCTTTCATCACAATATTTCGTTCTTAGTCAGAATCCGCTAACGACCTCGATTTGAGCAGCTCAACTATCAAGGTTGCCGCGTTCTCTATTACCAACAATTACTTCAGGCTATATCGCTTTAATTTCCGTTGCGTAAAAAATTAGAAGACATTAAACTTGGCAGCCCTAGTCATGTGACGGGGCACAAAAATTGGGCGTATCATGATCATACATACATGCAGGTCGTTAGAGTAAACTCTTTGATGCAGTATGAAGTTTTGAATATACATAATATTTTTTTATAAAGTAAGGTCTCGAACTAGTCAGAGAATTCCGAATTTATTTCTCAATACAGAATTATTATCTGAAAATGGACTTCTAATACTTATCTTTTCCAAAAATCATTTTGGTTCCTTTAGCAAAAGGTTAAAACGCCCTAAGAGTTAAGACAGACAGCAAAGCCCTAACTAAAGCTACCAAACTGTTAAATTAAACGTTAAATATAAATCTGTATCAATCAACTGCAATCGACTAATAAGCTAATAAATCCACTATTCTTGCACCGAGTAACATTTTTATACATAAACGAATATACAGACCGTGTGTATACCAAGCAATGTATTGGTAATAAATAATGACAAGCATTTCGCATTGTACGTCATACAATGCCGCTTTTGTTCCTTAATAATATTACAGTTTCTTTGATGCCGAATTAATGCATAGTGAAGTTAATTAGAAGCGCGAATTTCATAGAATTTTAATCTCTTTAATTTATTGGAGCTATTAATCTTTACAGCTATTTTCTCTAAGGCCAATTTAATTCGCATATTGTATTATTCTTGGTAGCCTTGTTATTTTGTGTAGTTAAAAAAAATAATTAACTAATATTTCTATTAATTTGCAATAAAAGTGATTAGTTAATAGCTTGAAAGTATGTTCTCTGCCTTTTTATTTATTTTGGTAACTACTTTCGTTACCGTAGAAACATTGGCCTAAAGATATGAAGATTTATCAAAGAATGACCAGACAGGGCAGAACACAGCGGGAGCTAGAAGTCTCTTGGAAAGTGTTGCCTAGCAGTAGGTACTAACAATAAAATTAAAACTACTTTTTAAGATATAATACGCTGCCAATCGAGGCCAACTAACAGGGCAAATACATGCAAAATAGTCCTTCGCCGCTAAAACTGTTGGTACTATTATACTGCAAGAATCCCTGCTACATAATATTATAATATATAACCGACATCGACGCGGGCGAAGCCGCGAGCGAAAAGCTAGTATCTAATAAAACGACACGCGAAGGACACCAAAACACCTCACTTTTCCACTTTAGACATTCTCAAAAGTAATTGTTCACACCATACTTAAGATATTATCCCATAAGTGGCGACTTGTCCCATAGTCGAGAGTGTTGTGTTACCCACGATCGCCAGAAAAGATAGTTCTGTGTTTAAAACGAAATTGATATTATGGGAAAATTCTCTCCTTTGTAAGAGTAATACACGTGTGATGTTAGAATAATTAAGTTAAGACACCATCATTATGTTTTCCCGCCAAGACGTGATAATCTAGTTTTGAAAGGTGTAACTGCCGCAACCGGTTCGATCCCCGCGTAGGACAAGCGTTTGTGTCGTTTTCGAATGCTTGTCTAGGTGTCTTGGTGCATGTGTGCATGCGACACAAGGATTAAACTAATAAATGCGGGAGTCCAATAGAAAAAAAATGAAAAGCAAGGGCGACTTTGGATACATTGCCGGCGATTATATATCGCTTTTGATACCAGAGACGCGCGGTTCAGCAATGTATTGCAAATAGTACTATATAATTTATGTCTCGTCTCTTTTAAATCAAATTTTAAGATAGTAAACAAATTTTGAGAATGATAGACTTTGCTTGACTCTTATTCAAGAATCAAAATACATTGGTACTTTAAATAGGCCCAAATCGAGACCCTTGAAGAACCCCTCCGTCCTTTCTCTTTCTATTACAAATTACAATATACCAACATATTCAAAACAAAAATCTGAATCACGCAAATTTCGTTAACTATACGTTACTTTCAAAGAAGTCGTTACACCTCCAGTTATTTTGAAATTGACTCATGTAATTACACTTGAGGCTGACTAACTTGTGCTATGGGTCGTCGACTTGGAGTGACCTTAGACCTTGGTCCAGTAAGTGACCTTAGGTGCAATCTTGATGATCCAAGTCATATGACTAAGAAAGTAATTGGAGACCAGTTCGGAAAACTCAATGTATAAGTGTCATCTAGTGGTCAAGAGTGATGATGAAAGTTAATTCACTTTGTGAACAAAAAGGTGTGTTTGAGTGCACGGTTAGCCGAGTGGTAAATGGCATCAAGGGTTTGATACCCGTGATAACCGGTGATCTATTTATTTTATGCTTGTACTGAGTCTGCGTGTTTTGGTACATGTGATTGAAAGTTTGTGTGAAAGCACAAAAAGAACAAAAATTTTACTTCGTTTAAAAAAAAACAGCAAGACATTATATTTCTATAAATCATCTTGTCGACATAGTATTATTCTTGAGCCCAAAGTGGAGGTCAAACTCAATGAAACTTTTATTAACTTTAGCTTAAATTCAGATCAAAATAATTTAAACGGCATGACATGCTGTGGAATTTTCTAAACGAGATCCATAAGATCCTTGTGTCTCAGAGATTTTAATTTCATAGTCACCTAACATTTTATTAAATTCGTCAATTTGGTATAAGAAAATCAAGCCTTTAAAACCTACACCAATAAACACCCTCATTACTCAATATGACAATATTAAAGACAATAGAAAATAACATTGAAATAAAAGGCTGAATCTTAACAATTGGAATGTTGCCAGCATTGTTTTAAACTGTATAGTGAATCCAATTCATTTCGAAGCTAGGGTAAAAAGTTGACAGACCCCCGGAGATATGCGCAGTGTTTTTGTAGTCTTGCAACGTGAACGGTCGTACTAACGATGGCTTAAAGTTAAGTTTTAATATAACTGCACTAGTGGAGGAGTTATGGTCAAGGTGAAGACTAAGTTTAAAGGAAAGTTTTGGACAGGAAAACTTTTTAATTTTACGGTGCTATCCCTGTTTTCTGGCCCTTCAGACGAGAGACATTTCCACATGAGTTAACGGTGAGATACTTGATCATGTTCAATTGCTTAGGAGGTTTGCATAATTATGTTTAAAGTGAGTGGTATTTTAATCATTTACTTTCGATATGTCACGTGACTTCAACTTATAATTCATTGTCATATTCATATGTTTGAATGCTTTCAATTCGAACTTAAGTTAGAAAAGTTTCTTGTCAAAGGATTCTGGAGTAACCTAATAGCTGTAACATTATCACTGTTACCATTTAATACGATTTGCTGCTTTCATAAGAGAATTAGACAATAGTTATATATCATATTGCTTTCCTATTCTCTTGATGCTTTCTCTATTATTTCATTAGCTGTTCTGAGATAATCAATCGTTCATCGTCAGTCGTCAAACACCGAGATTAAGTTTATCAATGGTATTCATTGGGTAACATTGCAGATTCTAGCTTACAGGAGTACCAATGATAGATGGCGGGCTTGTCCCACTGTGATCACGCTCTCCTACGCTACGGCATAAACAGAACACCCATTATGCGCCTTTTGATGGGACAGGCTTGTTCAGATTGATCTGGCTCTTTCTTTCTAAGTCCAGTCCAGATAAGGCACTGAATTCATTTACTCGTTACAAAAAACGACATTGACTTTAGAGTAGGCCAACCCATCTGCTGACCTGCATCGGCTGACCCATCAGTTTGTTTCGACGTTTCTTCTCAGGATAGCTACCTAGAATATGTCGACTCCAGGGATGAAGTCTATTTGCAGATTAAATAATTTCATTTCATTAGAAATTTTAATATCATATCGCACTCATGGGGTACTCATGTTTAATATTAAAGCTTCCATTCTCGGTATAGTGCAGTGGCTTAACGTTTGACCTTGCACTAAGGATTGCATGTTCAATTTCCGCGCGGGACTTTGTTTCACTTGATATTAATATTAATAACTAGTTCGGTGTTGTTTCTTGCATTATTACTAGTTTGTGAACTTACTCAAGGTAGTTGGGTAAATCTTATTTTGGTTAATGTCATAACTACCGAGTAAATTTTTGGTCTATTTTGAGAAAGCTTTTACCTAAATACTTATTTTTATTTGAATTGGACAAGAGATGCTTGAAAAAAACGACTTTTAGATATATAACTTTCTAAAAATGCACATACAAGTTGGCAGACAATGCCTGGATTCCAGAGATACTGCATTCATCAAAATCTGTTTCGTCATTTACAAATTACAGTAAAATAAAGTAACAACAAACACACACACATGCATAAAAATGCATTAAAGCAGAATTGAAGCGGGTTCAACAAACTACCCTCACATAAATTTAAATAAAAACCGTATAAAGATTAACTTGAATAGAGTTGTAATTTTTTAAAGAAAAAAACTCGTAAACGAGTAAATTATAGATACAGATCTCATTCCTATTTGAGCGGTGTACATTTTATTGGTCGCCATCTTGGAACTTGCATGCAATGGCGTCTGATGCAGCGAATAAAAATATTTAGGAATTATTTTCTTGCATTTTTTAAGTAGGTATTTTTTTACGTTATATAATTTTATGTTGGTATTTAATATTCCTAGTGTAAGTAAATCGGCAGATAAAGAACAAAAAATTTATTTACTTAACCCCATTTTCTTAAATTCAGATTTAATTCTTTCTGGTTGTCAATTAGGTCATTTGGTCAATATTTGACAACAATAAAGTTATACTGACCAGAAAGCTACTAAAGATCATTGTAGATAAACAATACCCTCCCAAATAAGGTCACAGACCGTACGGAATAAAAACATAAATAAAAACGTCAACTATAACTGTTTGCAAAGGTCCACTTTCTTACATTCTTTCTGTCCAAGGCTCATTACGTCTGTACACGCTACGCTGGCACGTAATTCTTGGTATTCGATACGAAACCAGCCCTTAACAGACCAACCCCCTAGTTCGCCCTCGAGCGCCGAACACCACGCCCGCCACAACAAATGGCGGGAAAATAATCAAAAACAATAAGATGTGGCTGTAAACGTGATACCTTTGCCTCAAAACAATAACATTATCTGTGGTGACTGTGGTTTACGTTTAGGCGCGAAATGTTGATTCTTAATTCGAAATTTTTGACAGTTAACTTTCGCTCAATGTTTGCTTTTTAAATTGTGCTTTTGATCAATGGAATTTAGCATGTTTTGGTCGTAATTGTATGCTGCAGTGTTTTTTATTATATTTCAAATCATGATACATAACAGAACAGTGTATATTTTGCCAAATGAGTTGCTCCCGAAGAGGTATGGCGAGGAGACTAGGTAAACACAATTTTTTTTTACTTTCTGACTTTGTCAATTCATTGGTATGCTTTTTTGGGGATTTTAATAGGCTTTAAGTATACAATTTTGCTTGTTCTCTTGTAGCTAATTGTATGACATGCAGAAAGTAAACTTCAAAATTCAGAAAATTGTATGAAAGTATTTAATTATTCCCATTGGTAAGCGGGAATTAATGGTGTTTTCAATTCATAAGAAATAATGTTTAGCTAAATGTAACCTAAAACCTAACCCATAAATACCCATAGACAAAACATCCAAGCAATAACATTGAATAAAGCAATTAATTAATTCTAATGCCATTATAATAATATAAATAGTGAAATGTGTCAAGCTGGCACTTGGCAGTATTTACCCGTCATTTGGCTCCGGAAATAGGCTCGTGAAACAAGGCCTCGACTTCCGTTCGACAAAACCGTAATAACGGACTTGTAAAAATTGTATAATTTCTATCTGATGGGGTGAAATAGGTTACTGTACTGGTATGTCACGTATAAACTTATATTGGTAGATTATATAGATTGAATAAACTAGCTGGGCCACGTGGTTTCACCTGATTAACTGAAAGAACGTATAACAAAAATTTGGATTCTGAGTTTCGGGCAGAAAATTTTGCCAGGGCCCTTGCAAAGTTACCAGCTATAATAACATCATCCCAAATTAATTGTGTCTAGGAGGCAATTTGAAGATTAACAGGAACAAAGAGACAGGCCATCCAAAAAACCAAGTGCCGAGCCCGTCTAGTTGATTTATAACGTTCTTTCTCTTTCGGATTTCACATTCGACTCTTTATTCGTGTAAATCTTGATAAATCTAAAATCATCGGCAAAATTGTCTATCTCTTTGCTCCGTCTCATCTTAAAAACGCCTCCTAGGCACAGATTGTTACCATGTATAATATATGTATAAGATACTCATAGAACAATAACACTATTAAATCATTTCCTAGCAAAGGAATGAACCATAGAAAAGATATTTTTTCCCAAACCAACACACCCATAATTAACAGCAATTTTATGAATTTTAGATTACCACTTATCCCAGGGCTACCAATGTTGCAAAGGTAATAAATCTAACAAAGCGATCGGAAATGCACGTCACGAGTGATCAAAACAATATTCATCTATATATTGTATAGTACTGTACTGCACTGTAAATACACGTTATCACTGCCCAAGGCCCTTAACCATATGGTCAAGTTGAATTTGTTGCATTAAAGTAGCCATTGTGATTGTAAGCCTATACTTATCACTTGATCTGTATCTGAGGCAACTATGAGCTAATTTCCGGTACATATTTACTGTTGATAATTTTATAAGGCAAGGTAATAAAATCCAAAATTATCGAACACGTAATAAATAATCTGGGGTCAAAGTATAACGACTTAGAAAGCAGCTTAAAATGTTTGCATGATGCAAAGTATCATAACCGAATCAGTGCCTTATACTACAGGAACAAAAATTACGGATCTGTTATTAGGACCTAACCTAAGCAGGGATCATGGCGTGGGGGTGTGTCGAACTGGAAATCGAATGCTCTAGGAATCAATAAGTCTCGTCTTTCCTTAATCGGAGTTGCGAAATCACTAGAACACACAACTCTGGCTACTTAGACGCACTCTCTGTCCGAACGAAGTCAAGTTCTAGATTGCTATAATAATAACTAAAAGCACTAAGTTAGTTCACAAAGATAAGTAGACTTTAAACTAGACACGACTGTTAAAAAGCCAATTAGCTGCAGTAGCAGTGTGGCTAAGGCGTAGTAATAGTGTCATAGATTTAGATTAGAATAATGAGTCCGAACCGACATGAAAATGCACCATCTTAGATACCAGTGCGATAGAAAATAGCACTTACGTCTCTCATTTAAATGTCAATTAACTGCTATCGAAAATTCCAAGAAGCCCTAAGCTATTTCTCTCAGAGATGAGACAAATAAGCAACAGTCCACAAAACGTGTAATCAAAGTTGTTTTATATATCACTGTTTACAATAAGAAATTTTTGCGTTAAAAAAACACACATAAGGAACTGAAATACTAATCATATCAACTTACAATTCCCAGATTACCTCAAAGCACGAGCACAACACCAAAACCACCAGTGCGGACCAAGAAAGAAGCCAAAGAGAAGACTCCAGCATCTGAGGAGCGAGAAACATCACCACCTCAAGAACCAAACCAGGAGTCCTCAGAAGACAAAACAAAGCCACCCAACTTCTGCCAACGACTCATCAACAAATGCAAGAACAAATGTTGCACGTGTTGTACGAAAGGGGAAGAGTCTGAAGAAGACGGTGATGGTGATAAAGGTGATGTGAAAGATGATGGTGATAAAAAGAAAAGTGTTATGAGCAAACTGAACTGCTGTAAGAAGGTAGACGAAGAAAAGGCTGAGCAAGAGATTAGGGATATGGAAGCGGCTGCTGGGAAAGTAAGTATATCGATGGCATCATCATCTGAGCCTTTTTTCATCTATGTTTGGGTCGGCATCCAGTCTAACCGAAAGCAGCTTGCCAGGGTTTTACAAGGAGCGACTGCTTATCTGACCTCCTCAACCCACTTACCTGGGAAAAATGAAAACCTTAGTTAGACCGGTCGCCAGGCATTCTAGGTTCTGACAATCCATAACTACTGTCAAGGATGCGTTAATAGCAGCCGGGTCCATAAGCACGGAGAGACTCGTTATGAAATAGATAGTCCCCCACCCACACACCGACCGTGTCAATGACCATATATCAACGAGCTCCTTATTTTCATATCTTTAATCGCAGAATAAGTTCTATAGAAAGCAAATAGTAGACCGTCAAACTAGCGTGTCCACTGAAGTCTCGGGGTAGAACAAGGGATACTTATGCTGCAGCTGGTGAAAGACCGAAATGTTATTTACTCCGCGTGGATGGAAACAATTAGGTTTTCAAACAAACAACAAGTTACCGGGCAAGTGCCATCAATCGCGTCAAACACGCGATCAGCCGTTAAATTCTCGCGTTGCCTAGTTTATCCGTGGTGGTCTAGTCAAATCCGCAAAGCACTAAATCAAATTCTACTGTAGCTCCCAATGAGTCTGAAAATGAAAATAGTATACTTAGTGCTACAAGAACAAACAAATTAAGATATTGTTACAGTACCGTTCGTGACGCGTATTCATAATTACTAAGTATTTTTAATTATTTATATTTATGTAAGGGTTTCTCACGCGCGAGCTCGCGACTCCATTTCAAAGTCAGTTCCACTCGCGACCCCACCGCGTCTGCTCCTGATTAAGGACTTTGTTTAAACTATTCGTTTTTGGAAAATGCCTGTGAGTTCACTGTTCCCTAGATTAGTCTTTTCGCCCCGACTTTCTTTACTAATAGTATAAATAGACTTATTCTTCAGCATTTGCAAGCTAATCAAGTTAACGTAATGTTCACCATAACTTCGACTGCCCTCACTTTCAGCAAATGACTGTTCTCATCATCTTCAACGGACTATCCTTCCGTTGGACTAGCAATCTTTTTAGTAGCCTCTGGAATTCTCACGATTGTCCTGATTTCAAGATCATCAAAAATCTAACTATTTTTTGATTACAGACAAAACAGAATCCTTCTCTTTCCCAAAAATTGGGAATCATAACTGAGTGAGGCTTAGAACAGTTAAAAAAACCCAACCAAGAAGAGCAGTATAACCAGTCAATTTACACAGCTCTTCCCAAAAACTTCTTCACTTAGGGGTGAAAAAAATAAAAAATAAAATCCACAGGCCTCAATAGAATACGAAAACGAAACGAAACAGAAGAGGAAATGGCGCGACGTGTTCTGCGGCTGCTGCGGCAGACGGCGCAAGGTCGGTGACACCGCCTCGCTGCCCAGCAACGTGGCGGAGTCCATGTCACCGGCTGTAGAGGAGACAGGGTGCTGCGGGAGGAAGAAGAGGGTTATCGAGAGGAGGGATAGTATATTGAGTGATCGGCCGCCGACTAGGTGAGTGTGACGTTCTGTTTCTGTTATTTTTTGTCGATGATACTTCTTCTTTCCCTTACACAGATTCACCTTGGGTTAGTTACAACTTTTTTCAATCAGGAAGAGTAATGAGAAGATCTTTTAGAGCCATCATTGTGTCTGGCTTACTAAACGCCAGACACAATGATTACAGAGTATGCCTCGGTTATACGAGCGCAGTTTAACTATGCATTTAAACTGGAGTGTGTTTGGCAAGCAAGCAAATCCGCAGTTTTAAACGCCCTGACATCGCTCAGCCGCGGCGGCTAGTGTCGTCATACATGTTGCATAGGTGTCCTCTTTATTCCTAAGCTCTCCAAAACAAATGGGATATGATTAGAGGGAGACCAGGCACAGGGCCCAGATTCTTGCGTGCCTTGAGGAAAATGGAAACTGTGATATTTATTTCAAAAACACACTCAAATCTTGAAAAGTCGGAGCGTGCGTGGCAGTTTTCAAAATTTTAAGATTTTCAGGCCAACCGTAATGAGTAGGATTGCTTTAACAACTTCGTTGTTCTAGAAAAATACACGAGGTTTAAACAATAGCCATATACATTTAAGAATCAAGGACTCATCAGTATATCTTGCTTTGTTTCTGCAGTTGCTGCAACAACCGCCTGTGCACATGGATGCGCGGCATGTGCCGGCGGCGCTCGGAGCCGGCTTCCAGCCGCCGCACCAGCATGTTCTCCAAGAACAAGAGCATGTCTCCTACTCTACCGCCTGAGGTCAGTCAGCATCACCAGACTCTTTTCTTAATTACTGGTGACAATGTGATGCGTATTTTCCTTCCTTGTACCTCTATTACGCGTCATCATTCTATTGTTTTCTTTTTTAAGCCTTCGATAGTCCTCCTCTGTTCTTCCCTTACCGTTCTTTAATACTCCTTTATCTGTTTTTTCCAGTAAACAAAACCGTTTATTACCATTATTACTAGTTTACTACCAACTTACACATTATGAGTTAGAGACTTGAAAGTCTCAAAATTCAAAGACATGAGAAGCTTCTTCTACCATTAATCAAAAACTTTTTTTAACCTGGTCCTGATTTTTGCTTCAACACTATCCAATGCATAAGGAGTACAATAATATGGAAACTATAAATCGGGAGAGGATCAATCATGGCGATCGGGAAAGGTCGTCATCAATGTTCCATTGATTACACATGCAGTTAAGAATAAGCAATAAAAGTATTTTGATAACTCTGTCAATTTACTTTTTACACATCTAAAACATTAGTCGCTTGGTAAAAAATACGCCTGCACTCTTGTAACTTTGACTTTTGCCACCAGCCCGAGCTAACTTCCCATTGCCAAAGATAAGATGTTCCAGACCTATGATTATTGAGTCAATTTGGCTAAATCCCCCTATTTTCAACTAGTTTTCAGATGAGCCAGTTGATTTTCGAGTCCACTCCTCTAGGATCTCAATCGCCATTTTCAACTAGGTCTGAGACCTTTAATGCGTATAAATAACCCTACACAAAGGCTAACAACAAGTCGCCGATACATATTTCACTGGTCGCGGCTAATCGGACGCCGGTCACGCAACTCCGCGTCTTGGATGTGACTCAAGGCTACAGGACCAGCCATTAAAACTTTGTTTGTTCTAATCGTATGGGTCATGGAAATTGCGAAATAATTTGTAGGAGTGGGACGAAATTGTATTTATACGTCGACTCACAGGTTTAGATCCCCTTTGACTTGATTTTCTGAAGACGGCATACGACTAGTTTGTTGAATAATACTTTAGAAGTATGTATGTATGTATGTATGGAGTATGTATGGTGACAATCATCACTAGTTATCAAATACTTTATTTATTTGAACTTCCATTTATAATTGTGTTATTTTAGCTGCCTTGCGTACTTGCTTGTCTTTTAAAGGAACTATTTACTAGCTACACTTTCAAACTATAAAGAACTATGACGAAGTCATGGTGCTTTTTTAGTAACGCGTGGATTTAAAACGATTTTCTAAAGGAAATAGAACGTACGAGGCTACACTACCCTATTGTTATTCCAACAGGTTTAAAATTGATTAGTATTTATTATGTCTCAGGAAGACTTCATAAAAATAACTTTATTCTAAAAACAAACATTTTTATACTCCCTGAATAAAGTTAATGGCGCCCACCGTGGGGCAATGAAGTTGATCGTTAATTATTAAGTTTCTGTTAATATTCTTAACAAACTTTATGTTCATCATATATTTTGTAGAATAAAAAACACATTAATAATTGCGTGCCACAGAACAGCGTGTTTAAAAAATATATGCTTCTTAATTTCTTCGCGTGTAGACTTTCTTAGCAATGATTATTATCAACACACATATATAATTATACATTACTTAGCACTATTAATATAAAAATGGGTTAGTGAAAACAAGGTCAGGTGTCTGACAAAAGCGCGAATAATCAATGACGTATTAAATGTACGATTAGCGTATTTTAATCGTAGTATCTATTTGACTGTTAACAAGAACGCATTTGTGTTACGCAATAATCACATTTCCAAAAAAATATTTGAACTACTAAAAATAATAAGCGGTAATTTCTAATGTCAGGATAAACATAAGCAAAAAAACTAATTAACCTGTAGATAAGTAAAGACAGACATTTTTGAACTAATAATATGTTTAAAAGCCAACCAAATGTATAACACGTTAAGACGCTACTTCCCAATAAACTCAAAAACAAGCAGTTTGAAAGAAACGCAGAAAAACTTGTACATAACACCGCGACTCCAGAACTACCTGTACAGTCTACCGCGACAGATTTACGCGAAAGAACGGAATTACCCCCTGAAGACCATGGCCACACTATCTGTTACCCCGGCGCCGTCCCCGCGGCCATCTTTGCAGCCGTCAGCACGAGCTTCCCCATACCCGACCCCCAGACCTTCGAGAAAGTCTTCCAGGGTTGTCATTACGAAGGATTTCATGAAAAAGGATGTGGATATTGAGAATGAGGCTGAGGTATAAGTGATTTTGGGTTGTGAAACTGTATTTGAATTGTGATGTGATACAAGAAACTAAGTAGGTACTCAAGCGCTAAGCAATATAATTCTTGAGTCGCGGTGGTATCAAAAATTAAAGTCGCTGTCACAAAGATAGCGACTCTAAGGTCAAGCATTCATGGGCCACACAAACACTTGTCCGGATTTGTCGCAGGTATCGAAGCCGTGACAAATATCGCACACTGGATTTGGCGTGATGAAATTAACCACTCGGCTACCCATTTCCCTGTAGTGGTATATTCACCCCACAAATATTATAGAAAAACGGTCAGCAGAGTTGCTACCTGCGCGGCCTGTTCTGGTCGGAAAGGTACTACTTAAAGAAAGTATAGGTGTTCTAGATGTGATCGATTTTTACTCTTGTTTCTAACTGCTCAACCGTTGGCTCATGATTTAGGACTCCATTTGGGTCTGAAACTAGTTGAGCTATCACGATAAAAGTGCGTGAGTGAACCATTATTGAAAAGGACTTCATCCATGCCTCGAGCACATGGCAAGGCGATGTTGAACTCTCGCCGATCAAAAACACCTCTACTCCTTCATAACATTTGTGAGTGCTCCCTGAGCATACTCTGCGCAGCGTCTCACTACTACCATACTTTATCCCCGACTACAACACTTTGCTCCGTCCCCAGGACACGCGTAAGAAACTGGACACGTCTCTGGTTGAGCACACGAGCGTGATGCGTGGCGCCATCCCAGTACTGCCGATAGTGCTGGCGTACTTCTGTCTGCTGTGCAACATTGTGGTGCCGGGACTGGGTGAGTCTATCGTTTTACTTTAGATACGAACTTAAAGATCTGATGGGGTGTTAAGGATCTTGAGAATTACTTCGCCTTGTATGGAATAGGATTCAATATGCACAGCTCACTACTAACCTTATAATGCAATATATGTAAATATTTATTTACGATTTATTTACGATTATTTACGATTTGAATAATAATCTTTTGCAGAACAGTTTTGTATCCTCCACAGATTTCACCTTACTTTTTTTAAGCTTAGCTGAATAAATAAATAATAAATAAATAATATCTGTGATTATTTATTTTTCTGTTTTACCTTTTCAGGAAGCATACTGAGTGGCATGTTCTGTCTGTGCTTCGGTATTCCTAGGTTTGGTGTCCACGACGGAGCAAGACATAGGATAGGTAAGATAAAAACTATTTTTTAAGTCCTTATTACAAATGTTCCTAAAATGATGAAGACTGAAAATAAACACATACTTTCAATTGAATTTCGACGAAATGCTGTAAGCTTACAGCGACCGTAGCCGATTTGGAGATGAGCCAAACTAGCAAATGGATAACAGCAGCAAATGTGACTAAATCCTAGCTATGACTAGAATAAACTGTAGCAACATTTCCTCCGTCACACAGGGTCGTTTGTGATCAACTTGCTGGTGGGTGCCGGGCAGCTGTTCACGGTTCTGTTTTGTCTCGTCGGTTGGGGCTGGTCCATCTGGTGGGGCGTCATCATGGTCAAGACTTCTCGTAAGTTTCCTTTATAATAAAGATTTCGTACCTGTGTGTAAGTTTTGTTAGAATATTGAACACCATATTTAAAGCCTCCTTGTATTGATTGGTAAGTGCTAGTATCCAGCTCGCATTCAAGATCGGCTATAAGACAAGAGTAACAATAATATTGCATGTGGTCTTTGTCACTATCAAGCTATATGACAAAGACATCACTACGTGTTGTCTTACCCCTCCCTGTTTGGGCGCCAATTCTATTTGCTGGCGCCCAACGTGGGACTACCTTGTATACGTTTCAAAAATAAAAGATGATGACTGTGGCTCAATTATATAGAAGATATTTAGTATACTACACACTATTGAGAATTTAAATTTAAACTTTTCAGGCAAATACCGCAAGCTAAAAAAAGAAGAGGCGGCGGCGGAGGCCGAGGCCGCCCCGCCCGTCACCTCCAACAACCACACGCGCGCGTAACACACCACGTGATGTTACATAAGTTGCAGGTTCATTTCCAGAATGTTCTATATGATAAGATTGGTTTTATCAGTATGGGGTACTGAAGGAAGAAAATCGGAAAAATATATACCTATATTTACAAACTTTCCCCTGAAAGGTGATATCCTCCAATGCAGTAGATTTTAAACTCTGGAGTATCGGAGTTCAAAACCTGTTTCTCGAATTCGAAATATGCGAAAGAACATAATAATATGTAATAAGTAAATGTATTTAGATAGATTTCTAAGGCAAGGCAAGGCAAGCCTAAATACTAAGGCACAAACAGAAATAGTTAAGCATAAGTTCTGATAAAGCGAATCTTAATCAATTCTAAGAGTTAGGTGCTCTATCTTTCAATATAATGTAAATAAATGACGTCACAAACTTGTAAAGAAAACCTTTTTCATAATACTGAAATATTTATATACTAGGGTGTCAGTACTGCCAACACGACGCATTGAATTCTTATTCTAAAACACTGTAAATATTAAGCTAATTAAAAAACTAATTTCCAAAATAAATTAGAATTTATCTTTAAAATTTTGAAATACGTAGTAAAGCGGAAAAAAGTTCCAAAAAATTTATGTATAAAATATATTTTGAAAGCGAAAAAATGGAATAGTAAAAATTAAATTATCTGCTGGTCAGATTTGAACCGGTAACGGTTTTCTTAACTTCCAAATGAAGTTTTCCGATCATCTTGTGGTCATTTTAACTTTTATTCATAGTTCTTAAGGTATATGACGAGCCCCAAGTGCTTCTATAAATAGTAGGGAATATTATATTATACTCTTATAGTTGAAGCGACATGACCGCAAATGAGCCGAAGTCCTTTCGAGTTTTTGAGATGGGCATTATGAAAAAAAACTTTTGCAGAATGCTAAAAATCTAAATCCGATTTTATTTACCACAAACTGTCTATTTATGTCTTCCTATCCTCATTTCCACATCGGATTGTTAAAAGAGAGAAAAGTTTGTAATGGTCCTTGGTAACCGTTTTAAAGTCGGCCATTTTGAAAAATGACATTGACAGATCAAATGTCACTTTCATCAACTTTTTTTCAGTGTCATGTCGAGGTATTGTAAAGTTTACGATTAAAGAGATTTTTGTAACTGACCAAACTGATATTTCTAATGTAGTGATCACGATACAAGTTTTTTTAGCAATAACCGCTAACGAAGTGACGTAGTTTTTTGACATTTTTCCAAATAACGCTATTTAATGACGTATATTATTTTGTATGTGATAATTTCGTGAGTATGTATGTTACCCGAAGTATTTAATTGTTTGGAGACAGAAAAAGACAAAACTGTTCAGTGGGCAAATTTTTTTGCGTCAAATACGCAAAGATTGTATTAAACGCTAATGTATCAATAAAGTTGAGAAGTTATCATCAAGTTTTTACTTGAAATGTTGGATAGTTGGTATCAGAATATCCTATCACTTCTAAGCAAGCAGACAACATTCGTCGATGACAAAAGTAGTTCAAATGTGTAAAAGTCACTTCAATTATCCAAATGTCATTTTCATACATTTTAATGCTTTTTTATCGTTGAAGTTTGTAAAATGCCAATTTTGTAGAGAAGAATGTATTGAAAATGCTGTCTCCATAACAAAGTTATGTTAAATATTAATTCTTTTGACTTCCAATTATATTAAAGGTCTAAAGTTGTGATTTTTGAGGCGATATTCAATGTTAACCTTTGTATTTAGTAAAATTAATTTTGAGACGAAACTTAATTGACATTCAGAAGCTAAGCTATTGCTAAGAATAATTTTGATCCAAACCCACACATAGGCAACTGTAGACAATCAAACGTAGAACAACATTAAAAAAATCGTTATATGCAGTTTACGGATTTAATTTTCTATAACCTGTCTATTACCTTATATCATTGAAGAGCCGCCACGTCTTAAACCCAACGCTCAAAGGTGACAAACAGTCTTGCAACAATTTTATTTGCATCACATCGTAGGTCTACCCTAGTGTGTGGTATACAAAACAGTTTCGTTTGAGTTGGAAGAGAATGCAACTGTTTTGTTGTCAGTAAGAGCTGGCTGTGAAGGTAATATTTTAGCAGTTATGGAAGGGTGACAGTGCACAACACGTCGTGGCAACGGCGTTTCTCTTGCACGACCAAAATGATGACACGGTAGTAGGAGTTTTGAATGGTTTCAATTCGTCCGATAAGTTCCGTTTCAAAATTATTGCTACTAAGTAAAGCAAGTTGAGGTCACTATTGCAATTGGTAACCGCAAGTAACGGAGTAAAATATTTATGGAACCTTCTTCCAGTACAATTTATTTGTTATTAACAAATTATTAATTGTTATAAGTTAATTATACAATGTTTATTAATTATAGTTGCTTGTACAACGAATAATCAATAAAGACGATTTTAATTTGAATGTTTTTTTTTATTGTGTACAGATATATATGTTTACAAAGCATGTTCGGCTAGTTCTAGGATAAATCAAATTGCTAAAAACAGAACCCCTTTTACTGAGGCTAAGATGTCTTGTCGTCAGTCTGTATGTCACCAAATTGTATCTCATGAACCCTAAAGGCTGGATATTTACAATTTTCACAGATGATATATCTGTTGCCGTTATACCAACAAATACTATAAATAAAGATGGCACCTAAACAACAATTTTTACTTTGTAATCGAGGGGAAGGGTTAGACAAACTGTTTTTAGGTTAGCTCTACCATTAATTGAATTATGAGAAACACAAATGAAACTCTCATCCATTTTACAATATCACTTTATTTTATTACGGTCCATACTTACATTAATAGCGTCATTATCGAATATAGACAATTATGGCGTGGCTTACAAAATATTTGCACTGATTGCCGTGTCAACTACTCTAGTCGTACGGGAACCCATACATTTGGTGCTAGAATGTTCCGGAAATATTCGAGGAAACTGTCAAAACGTGAAATTGTTTATAAACAGTCATATAATACGAAAAATAAGCTGAAACTTTAAGACTCGTTTATATGATGACGGCTTTTACTATCTAAATAAGGCTTTAACTTTTCAAATTCTGATGGTATCATCTCAAAAAATACAATACGAAAACAATGATTCTATGCGAAGATGCCATTAAAAAGAAGCAAATAATGCACTTTTAATACAAAGTAATATCGTCTCATTCAACTTAACCAAAATATGTGCGTATAAAAATAACATTCATTTGTCAGTCTTAATAATACTGATACATCACTTCGTGAAAAAAGGTTTTTCAAACATGAACCTTGCTATTTAAGTGCACTGTCAGAACCACAGGAGTGCTACTACTTCCCTTTAAAGTAATAATGTTAGAGTTGTGGAAGGCAGACCGCTATACACGTTAAAAAGCGCTGTCTCACTCGCACAATTAAGTCTAACTTTAATACCTATAAACAATTAACAGAAAATTTCAATAACAGTTCAACAAGTATTCTTTAAAACCACCTTTAAGTTGCAATTATAGAATCCTGCTTTTGCATATTACGGATCTGATAAAATCCGTGTCTTGCAAATCTATTAACAGTAGAACGATATATTATTAGCCTATAGTTTGTATATTTGTCATGAGGATAAAATACCAAATGTATGGGATCCCCGCTTTTTATATAGAAACACACCAAATCTACCACTGTTTAATGATAATTACGTTCAGTTGATATCGTGACGGGTTGGATTGATACAGTGGGTACGGATCCGGCTTTCAAAACGGATTTCAAATCTTAAAACTTTTTTTTTTTTCACCAAAACAGATTAGCAATTGTGTTATTTTGGAGGAAGATTTTGATAAACTGTTCAAGTTTTTCAATTGACAGTAATCAGTTAAAGACAATTTGACTAGGTTAAGAACCACCCCTTCCCCACAACATTATCACGGCCTTACTGCAAGCGTCACAAATCAACCATTATTTCCAATTTCTTGGCATTTAATATGCATGACATTATTTAAAAGATTTAATTCTTTATTTTTGTGGTAACTCTTTATTGAAAGTCAACTCGAGCAACCTCAAAAAACAGCAAAGTGGTTTACCAAGTTAAACAATACTTTCAGGATTTAATTGAATCTGAAGTACCACATCAATCCAGCCCTACACAAAGGCGACACACTAATGATACCGACACATATTGTAATCACTAACTAATTACGTGTATACATCTGATTACCTCAAAGCCTTAGGGCAAGTTACACTCGTTAGCGTTAACATCTAGTCGACCGATGGAGTAAATCTTTAAACGAAGTCAAACTGAAAGGGCAGTTCAGCAAGAATTCGGCTACAAAAAGACTAATTAGTTTTCAGTCAGATGAAAATATTCTGAAAGTACTAAGTATTTTTGTAATATTGGATCTTAAACAAAGAGTGACCATAAACAGACAAAATTAATTATGTACATTTGAGTTGTGCTCCCTTAAAGGAGATTAATTAAAATTTAATAGTTTTTTAACAGGTCAAGAGTAAAGCTAATAAAAACCTCTTTACAGGGTTAATCTCCATTTTTGTTTCAACTAGGTCTGAGGGTCCTTAGCAGTTTTCACATCATAACATTATTCTTTATTTCAACTCTCACCTTAACCGTTGCTTATTGTTAGATTAGATTGTTGACTTCGTTTAACATTTTATTCTGGTCTCAAGTATAACTAGATGTTAACGCTGCACGGTGCGATCAGCCTTAGTACGCAAAAGACATGGTATTACTTACGTTTAAAAATATTTGATTGATCTAAAGTTTGTTATATTTTAGTTTTAGACTACCCACAAGTGTATTTGTGGGCAGTCTATGTCCAGTAGTGATTTAATACTGATAAATAATATCGATTAGGTAACAATTATTTTTAAGTTTTTTTGGTTGAAATCGGTCAAATATTTAGTCTTGTATCAAATTATTTTTAGTAACATAAAACTGCAACAGACAATCTTTAGAAAAAAGATTTTTAGCTTGAAATATCACATGCATTGAACTCTTAGAATTAACACGAAGATTGCAAACCATTATAGTTTTATTAAAAAGAGATAGCACTATGTTTATATAGCTCTATCCCTTTCCACTAGCAACCATGATTTAAAAAATCATAATGTGTATAAATTATAAGAATCTTTAGACCAATCAAAATGTATTTATTTACATTTTATTATAAGAACGTACGTTGCTTAGTAAAAATTGCACAATTCGTGAAAACTGATTCACATGGTTCAATTTAGCACCGGCCGATTTGGCTGGATACGTGCGACAAGTCGCTTGTCGCTGCGATTTTTCTGTCGTATCAAAATGTCTTAGCTTTAGATTTACTTTATTCGATAAACATTATGAATGGCTGACATAGAATATAATCGACTAGGTTTAGAGTTATGAAGCAACGCTTACTTTAATCGAAACTTATTATAAAGCTCGTTTATTTAAATTAATAAGTTACCAACATATTTTGATTGTCAGACATTGATATAAATCATAGTGAGAAAGTGTGAATTCCAAATACTCTGAAATCACCAACCAGCAGTGAGCTAGCGTAGAGGTCAACGGTCAAACCATCAAAATGTGGGAATACGCCTGTGGGCCATTCATAGGCTGATATTACTTCAGTGAAAATGCGCGTCATTGGAAACGCACCTTAATTTCGTGGTAATATAAAAACTTAATATTAAGTGACGCTTATGTTAAGCGTTCCTTTTTAGAATATTATTTTAAGACTTCTTATTGTATTAGTATATTAATTGGTCAAAAAAATCACTGTCATGTCGTATGATTACACTTTAATGAATAAGATATGCAATATTATATTAAAATATTTTATTAGGATAACGCCAGTACTCTTACTACGTAATCTTAAAGGACTCTTGCCGTTGTGCGAGTGAGATGCCACTACGGAGTTTAGCTTCTGTCTCGCTTACATGATTACAAGTCCTGCTTCATGAGCTCAGTAGTCAGACATGCGACTTGTAGCACAGTTCGTACCCAGCCTTACACATTTTGGATAACTTCCCGATTCAAAAGAAACATTATTAAGGCAAGATTCAATCGAAATGTACCATAAATAAATTATCTTCCTAAAAAACAAGCGCTAATATTTACATTAATTAAAAATAAAAAATGTTGATCGTTAAAAATGTCTACTTAAAAAAATAAAAAATAAACTTTAAACCATAGCGTTATTAGAATCCATTGACTATGGCAGATTGTACTTAAATATCACCATTTTATCTAAAAAAGGGGGTAGGATTAAAAAAAATATTCTTTGGTAAACCTATACCAAATTAAAATTAAGCCGTATATTAAATTTTAACCTAAAGATTGGTTCCAAACGTGCGATTTGTCTCAAGACTCGACACAACCTGCGATTTTTTGTCGCAATTCGATGATAAGATTACCATAGGTATTAATCTTAGAGCTACATTCAATATCGTTTGATATTTAAAGCAAGTATATAAGTGAAAAACAATCGTATTGCGACTCGACTAATCGCAGTGGCGTTTTGTCTTAGTTTAGAACCAAAAAAAACTATACAGTGAGAAATGCTAAAATACTCGTAGATATAAAAAATATATAGGAAACAATATTTTGAGTATTATCCGTCGCACAACTGAGGCCAAACATCGTAATCGTACACTTGCGACAGCGACTAGTCGCAACTGAATAAAAACGAAACTAAGAATACTGAAATTAATATAACATGAAATGTCAAAAAATAAAATTAATCTGAATTAATAAATTTACGTGCTGCGACAAATCGCTGTAGACTAAACGCAAGTGTTTTACAAATTTATTATTAATAAATAGTATTATGCCAATGAAGCCTTTTGATTTACAATGCTATGTTTACTCGACGAGACTCCCACTTAAGTTTAAGTGTCATTTAACTTGAGAGTAACAAGGATAGTATGACACTCAAAGTTCGTGTTACTTGACTGATATTTTAGTATTTGGTTACTTTAATCAATTTGTGAACACGACTATACAACAACTTTACCCTTTTGACGTAGTCGGGTAAAATAGTCAGCGTAAGACATTATTTCTTCATCTTTTTTAATTTCTTTTTGTCTCCCTGAGTAAACATAGAATAATTTAAGCAATAATTTAATTATACATGGATTTGAAACACTGTATTTTTCAATTTTTTTTTCATTCACTTTTTAAAATTTTAATCAATTTTTAGCCTCTTTACCTCTAATGGACTGTCCAAAAATAATCTATTTTTGACCCGAACGTTTTTGGGGATAAGGACGTTGACGTATACTGCGAAAATAAATCGCATTTTAAATTAAAAAAATAAAATTTTAGTTTAAATAAATAAATAATTAATGTTAAGCGTTTTTTTCTCTTTCACTAGTGGACTTTGGACTTTTTCTTACTTAACTATTGCTTGACATAAAATATATATTTAAATCATTAGAATATTGTTTAAAAAACATAACTTTTTCGTAGTTAGCATATAACACAAAATTTTAACATGGTTTTAAATAGTAAAAACATTTAATACAAATATTTTCACTATTAATCCACAAACAAATTAAATTTATTCACATTGCACTAAATATTTTGCCGAACTTACATTACCGTCAAGATATGACATAATATAATTGACTTTTCATATGCCTAAGCGAAAAGAGGCCTATGCCCAGCAGTGGGATGTTAAAGGCTCGTATAATGCCCACAATTTCAGTTGCTATATCATAATTCTTGATACATACAGTACGTTGTTTCTAGTACAAGTCCACTAGTATAAGACAGTGTTAGTGAACACCCTGTGTGCGTATACAGCGTGTTCACTGTAGGATACAGTTGTTTTTGCGTTGAATTTCCACTTGAGATAAGTTGCGTTCGATTTCGTCATCATCTGCTATCCTGTGAATTGCGAAAAAGTATTTATTATTAACTGATATTTTAACTCATTTTTTGTTCAACTAATTTTATGCTGTAAATAATTCAAAAGACTTAATTTTTCAATCGAAATCCCGCAATTTACTGTAAAGATTCTTGAACACGAATACACATAATTGGCTAAAACATAAAGTGTACAAAAGATACAAAAAAATCACGAAACAGGCATCATACACATATTCATAATTCATATATGAAATTAAAATTGAAAGTCGTGAATAAGACAAAAAGGGACGTCATTATGTCTGATTGGGATCGTGATATCCATATTGATAATATATTACAAATATGATGCACCTGAAATAAAGTCATAAGTGTAAATCGCGGCAACTTTCAATAGTGAAACGTAACACGACTGACAACTGTCACCCGCACCATGCTACAGCGCACAAACTATAAGAGAGCGTATTTATGACGAACAACAGGTAGACGCCCTGTTGGCCGACCCAGGTGTCGCTTCGGGCGATTCACGCCGATGACTGGCGAGAAGTGGCAAAGGATCGGGTAAAGTGGCGCCCTCTTGTATCAGAGGCCAACAAACAATTTGGATCGCTGAGTCAACGGAGTATGTAAGTAAGTATATTAAAGTAAATGTTAAGGTGTGTATAATATAGTAACACTCACGCTCTCTCCTGTTCGTCCATTTCTTGAACAAGTCTGTCTCTCTCGTTGACCGCCGATAATAATTCCTGTTGACAATGTTTTTTTTTAATTATTTATCAAAAGTGATTTTGGAAGTCTAAAACTGCAAAGCTTTGTTTTTTAATGTTTGCGAGGCTGATGTTTACTAGGTCAGCTCCAGACTAAGGGTTCCAGTTGAGTCCGAAACTAGACGAGCGATCCATATGAAACAGCATTCGTGGATCACGCAAAAAGTCGTCGTTCGTTGGCTGCGAACTCAGGACACGTCGCGCTCATTGGGTTTGGCGTGGTGAGCACACGGCTGCCGTGCAGTCAACAGTCACAGTGCCCTACACAACACCATGAGGCAGTCACCTGCAGCAGCAGCCTCTCGCGGCGCTTCTGGCCGGGCGTCTTGCGCCACTCGTCCACGCCGAGCGACAGGCGCAGCTCGCGCGCCAGCAGCTCGCAGCGACGACTCAGGTCCTCCTCCTGCTCACTAGTGGACAAACGATACTAGGTATAGTAATCAGTCTTACCAGGAAACACCCGTATATTAACCTTGTCTGTTTAAACTTTCCGTAAACGACAGGAGGCCTTTGCCTAGCAGTGGGCAAACGATAACATATTATTATACAGTAATCGATAATACCACGAAAACCTCCAGTTAATTGGCTGTTCAAATCTTTCTTGCACAACAAGAGGCGCTGTGACCAGCAGAGGGAGTTATATAGCTTTACTTACTACTTATTGATTGTTATGGTATAATCGTCAGCGGCAAGGTGATGTTGTTCATTTATTGAAACGACCTACTTTGGTTTTTTAGCAGGATTAATAAGACAACGAGACAGATTCATAACTACGTCTCCACTAGGATTGAGGGTGAGTTTTAGGCTAACCAATAGAATCATATCGACAATAAAAGTAGAAGAAATCGCTAATATCGATAAGAGCGTCACTGTAACCTAACACTATACGTTACTTACTTCACGGGTATCATTGATCGTATTCAATAAAGTAACTTCTTGTATATATTTAGCTCCGCCCAACCCCGCCCATTTCAGCAACAGAAATAACTCCTTAACTTGTAATACTCACAGTATATTCAACTGCATCTGTCTTCTCAGGAGCGCGTTCTTCTTGTTGACCAAATTAAACCATTGTGACATCAGTCTGTCTTCCTCCTATAAGAATATAAATTAATTCATGAGTGCGTGAGGCTTTACAAATAAAACAAGTATACTATGCCTAAAAAAAACATTTACTGTCCTAAAAATACTTATCATAGAATGCCCTTAAAAATACAGAAGAAAAAAGTCAGTATTAAGCTTTCGCAGTTGAAGCTCTTTTTTAGAAGAAATTTGTTCTGTAACTGTATTTAAGAGGGTACAGCCTGGCGCTAAGATAATATAGGAATAAGGAAAGGAGTAAGGATGGGATTACCGGGTCTGTGGGAACTTGGATACACGACAAGACCAGTCTTCTCCACATCTTCTGCAAACGGTAAGAAATACTAAAACTAAGTTTAGGCATACGATTTGTTACAAAAACTGTGCATCCGATTTGTAGGGTATGTGTAAGAATTTGTTAATAGCACTTAATGTAATCTTACTTCATACAAAAGTGCAAAGAAAAAGACGTAAAATCAAAATTCGCACAGACAGTTCAAGTCATCTGTGCACGCAGCATTATACGTGCGTGTTATTGTTTATTATGAAAACTTTATTTTTTGTGTCACTCAAATAAATGCTCTGTATGTGTAAAGCATATTAAAGATAAATTACACCCAGACAGATGATCGTGCTCATCACACAAACATTTGTCCTAGATGGGAATTGAACTCTTGACCAGTAGCAGTAAGCGATAAATCACTACAGTTACGTAATTTCTTTTAATTTGTAACGATTTAAAATGAATTCTTGATAAAGAGTTACGGAAACATGTCACCGTAGCGCCCATGGTGGCTTCATGTAAGTATTTATCGCTGAAAAATCGGCTCTTACACGACTTTTTTCTCGGTACATTTTATGGTATATAGGACGATGTATGACATTTTATTCCCCCGGTGTATAACATGTTACATACCTCTGTATTGTCGGCGGACTCCATGACCCGCCGCAGTTGCTTCTCGAGCGCGGCGGCTCGCTCGTCGATGGCGCACTGTTCCTTCTCCAGCGCTTCCAGCTCGCTCTGGATGTACGAGCCGGTTTCTCTGCCCTGTAGGATACAAGGTTAGTGAAATGTAAAGAATAGTTTTTATGCGAACATGGGTATATATGTAGTATGTAGTTCACAAGTTCAACCATGTTGAGCCATATAGCATATAAAAATACTTAATGTGGCATAATGACCGATTTTCAGCAATGGCGGCTAATGTGAAAGACACTAGCCATTGCGCGGGACTTAAAATAGTGCACAAGGGTGTGCGACAACACAGGTGCGTTCTCTTAGTCTCATAAGTTGATGGAACAGCAATCCCACACGACCGGAGAGAGATCAAAAGCCGGACCTTCATTTTTACGTGTCTTCCGAAACTTGTGATACTTCATCCCAAAAATAAAGAAGACCTTTGATTTGGCAGTACTGTTGTCTTACATCGGCTATCAAAGCTCCAAATATATAATTGTCGACGATGTTTGTCATTTCCATATCACATAGTCATAACTAGTCTATATCTTTGTTTAATTTTAATTAAGTTTAATATGTAATAAAGTTAACTTTTTAACTTCTGCAACTCGACAATAACACAACATCGAATAAATGGGAATCATCATTAATACATCATCATAGTTATGCATATACGCTCTACGTACCTCTTCCGCGTCGTGGGCGTCGGTGTCGGGCGAGACGGTGTCGACGAGCGCGGAGAAGGAGTGCAGCGGGGAGCGGCGCTCGGCGCTCAGCGACAGCGACTTGATGCTCTTCGTGTCCTCGCTGTGGCGGTCTTCTGCAGGTGGAAATAACGTTTTATGTATACATTACTAGCTTGTTCCCGCGGTTTTGCGTAGTACTCGATCTCGTGCTTATTTTAGATTTAGTTATTTTTTGCCATTGCCGCAATTTTTCCTTTTTTTCATCGTTTATACCTTCCCTGGATTCCTACCACTATTTCAAAATCTAAATCAGCCAAATCAGATCAGCCGTTCTCGAGTATCAGAGAGACTAACAAACAGCAATTCATATATTTATGAAAATTATTGATGTACCTAGAATATACGGGGCTCTTAAGGTTGTAATGTTCAAAGGTTGTATTTGTTATAGTAATGTTATGGTTTAGATGACATACGTATCGTACACAAGTAAATTATTTCTTGTGGCTAAAGTGCCCTTTATATGATTTTCAATTTATGGGACAACTTTGAGACAAAAAATCCCCTTTTCCCAACACGCAGAAGCCAATTACTTATAATATGATTATTACAACAGTAATCTCACCAGATCTATCGGGGCTGGCGGAGCTCTTCCTGGACCCAGGACTTGAGGGGAGGGAGTCCGTGCGAGCCAGCAATGCGTCGAGTTGTTCAACACCACCCGCTGAAGGACACAAACATATTGCTATGACTAAGATCTCTTTTGTGTGATTTTCTGGTGCTTTTTTTCTTTAGGAGCCAGCGAATGGAAGACGTCGTCGTGGGAGGCCTTGGAAGCGGTGGCGTGACGATAGTAGCACTACTAAATAGCACTTTTGTGGCAATAATAGCAGTACTACACACTGCTACTAATTTGAATAAATGACTTTTGATTTTGATTTTATGTTAGAGAAAGCTAGGGTTAAAATAAACACCCCGTACATTACGTCGGGTTTAACACACTAACCGGCAACAATCTCATCCATAACAGACTGCTTGCTGATAATCTCCACCGTGCCCGTCCGTGAGTTTCTAGACGGCGACAGCGGGGACGTTGGACTGAAAAGTAAGATATAAAAATTTATACTTATATCTACAACTAACTGAAAGATCAAACGTAGTTTTACTATAGTACAGAAAAAATAAATAAAAAACGTCGCTAAGGGGGGTGAAAGGTATTATGTTGTCCGATTCTCAGACCTACCGAATATGTACACAGAATTTCAGAAGAAACGGTCGAGCTGTTTCGGTGGGGTTCAATTTTATACAATGTGAAACGAGAATTTTATAAATTTTTAGTTTTTAGAAACTATGGAGATAACAGCAAAACGGTCAACGAGCGACTCAGCTGTAATTTAAATATGACCACGAACAAAACAATAAACATTTTTTGAAGCTCGGGTTATCCGGCAGAATCATTAATTTTCAAGCAAAATAAGGTAACTGTCATTCTTAATGATGATATTATCTATATTCTGGTCTTCCAGTCCATACAAACATACTCGCCTTATAAAGACACATCTAGTTCAGACTATGTACACTACCTGACAATACCGGCTCTGGCGTCAGCGATAAGCTTTCTCGCTCTTTCCCGCAGCATCACCTGTCTCTCTTCCTCAGTCATTGGCTAGAAACAAAGTATTCCCGTTAGAAGAGAAAGAAATAGGGAACATAGGGAGACATTTAGTGCTTCTTGTATTTTTTAAAAGTACATTAAGATTTAAGTAAAATATATTTCGACCAATCAATTATTACTAATAGTTATATATTGTGTTTTTTCATATTACCACCACGAAGTGACGATCGTAAGTACCCTGTCTTTAAAGCCCACAATTAATATTTAAATCACTATAAAGCAAAACAATAATACAATACAACAACAAGATAAAATATTGTTTTATCAAATACTTCGATTAATACAAGTCTTCATCAGAAAACAGTAATAATTTTGCTGTTTTTAACACAACGACAATTCACATACATAGTCAGGACAAATATGTATTTCAATGTAATCAAAATTTCGATCAGTCTCAAAACCAATTGTAATAAAACTAATCTACATACTAAAACGAGCGAATGAACGACAATCATACAGCCGTATTCAGGAACATCACCGAGAAAAATGTCGCAATTAGGTGTCATAATTATGTTTCTTAAACCATTATAAAGGAATTTAATCTTGTGTCGCGGAAGGTTTCACGAACATTCAAGTCACATGCACAAGACACCCAGACTCAGGACAAGCATTTGAGGATCACAAAAATACTTGTCCTAAGCGGGGATCGAAACTGCGATACGTCGCGCTCAGTAGGTTTTCGCGTAGTGACCTCTAATAAGTGGTATGTGGAGACAATTACTATGATTTTTATGTAAAAAGAGAATAATAAAGATATTTGATTTGAAAATTAGACATTTTAGACCGTCGCTTTTCTAAATGTCGTTCTGGAATCCGGCTGTATAACACTCATACCTTTTTAGGGCTCACATCTCCATTCCTTAACCCATTCAACTCCTTCAAATCTTCATTTTCTTTAGAATTCTGTCGGAGTTTTCTATCCTTTTCCCTCGCCTCCTTTTTCGTGGCTTCGAGCAGCTGTCTCGCTCTCTCTTTGAGCTCGTCATGACGTGATAACAGTTGCTGGCCAATGGGAATCGAGGGCGCGTGATGGGCGACCAATCAGAAGCGAGGGTTACATAGCGTCGTCGTAGAAGCAAACACAGGCATTGTTGAAAGCGGTGTCGATGAGCAATGGAAAGAAATGAGGGTTTTTTTTAAATTGCATGGTCAGAATAACAGGTTAAGTTCAAGACTTAATTTATCACAGTTGAACTATAATATTTATAATATAAATTATATTATATTTAAATGAAATGGAAATATATATTTGAATATGTGATAAAACAAATCATGGTTAAATATTAACGTTGTTTTCCTGACCATACAACATTAAACATTAATGAAAATGAATTAACTGGCACATATTACTAGCTATGTTTCATATGCTAGCTGTACCTGTATAAAATCATATTCTTTTAATTATTATTTTTATAATTGCCTCAATTCGCAACATATGTCAACAATTAAATTTTATCAAGTAAAGTCGAGACATGTTACCGTATCCAAATCTAATGTACGGTAAACAAAAACAAGATTTCCAAAATCACTTTAATTATAATTTATAACTTTTTACGCTAATCAATTATATTTAGTACCTGTATCTAAAAATAATGACATAATGACTGTAATCATATTAATCTAAAGCATTAGAATGATAAAAAAACTCACACTGTTAATAACTCAGAGTGATAGTTTAATTATAAAACATTGTCTAGTTAATGTTTTTTTGTTTAAAACTATATGAACTGCTATAGTTACTTATATGAAAAATATTCCCATCTATAATTATTGAAATTTAAACTCTATTTCAACTAAATAAGATCTAAAATAGCCTAACTGAATATTTCAGTATCAATCACTACAAAAATATGACTTCTATATCTCTATATTCTAATTGACCCCATATTGACCCCATCTCTGAATGACCCCACACTACGTAGCTACAGGTTTAACACTATACGAAACAAGGCAATATTATTTCACACTAAAACGGCAATTTAAAACAATGATCATGTTAACTCGAAAAAAATATTAAATTAGTTAAACTAGAAAATTTCGAGAAAAAAAATCTTGGCAAATATCACTGATTTTACAGAAAAAAAATGGCCCAAAGAATCAAACATTATCATAGCAAGGAATCGAATCCAAAACGTAAGTTTTCTAAGAAAAGCTACGAAGTTGTAGAAAACATCATAATTAGTCTACTCATTTTGGAACTACAATGAACAGACTAACGTCAAATCTACATCACCCACTTTTTTATCAGGGAGTAAAATGACCAAGTTTAATTTAAACGTTGTCTGTGAAGTGTTTTGCCATATTAGAATTTGTATATTAGACTAGTTATTTTGCGTCATTTTAGGCCTTACAAAGAAAACAAAAAGATTTAACATAATATATTGGACTACAATTCAAAATCCATTAAACGATAATTAAAACCATGCTTATAGTAACATGATCATCGTTCTAAGATGTCAGTTGTAGCAGCACTCCATCCAACAAGTATAGTGTGTGTACTCACGGGCGCGGGGCGCGGCAGCTCGGCGGGGGGCGCGGGGGGCGCGGCCGGGGGCGCGGGGGGCGCAGCCGGGGGCGCGGGGGGCGCGGCCACCGGGGACTCGGGGGTCTTCGGTTCAGGGGGCTTTGCTGTTTAACGAACAATGATTGGTTGTTATACATTGAAACACAAATAGTCTTTTTAACAGAACTAATTAAACCTAAACTTCGGACGATTACGATACGAAACGCTGATGTCGAACCTCCATGATGATGAGTTTACGAAAAATTAAAGAATGACAATCAAATCTCTTTGTTAAAGACGTAAGAGAACTCAAATGTTTGTATAAATTGAACTTTCACAAGGTTAACACTTACTACTACTTACTACACGCATATTTATCGGGAGTGCCCGACTAGATGCGTGGCCGCTGCCGTCAGTTCGACTCACTCGCCGCCGCGTCAGCTCATGCTTAAGGACTCCGGTTTGGTCCGAAACTAGTCGGGCTACCCGATAAATACACGTGAGTAAACCGTTACATCATTTAATAATGTTAATGATAACTTTCAAGGTAGTTACTATAATCTTTTTTTTTACGTGCCCCAAATAATTTCAACTCAATGTTACCTGTCTCATTATTCCCATTACTGACTACAGCGGGTGCTGGCGGCGGTTCCTGTTCCTCCTCCTCATCAGAGCCGAAGGGGTCCGTCAACTCCTTACGGGTCATCAGCTTCTCTGGACGTACTGGCGGTGGCTAAGATAAGAAAATTCATTTATTATAGTATTTAATGTGGGAGAAGGTGATGTAAACCGTTTAAAAATAAGCTTATTGCAAGTCTAAAGGATCAAGAAATCAAATACAAATTTCTCAAACATGCAAGCGATTCTAGACGTTTTCCCAAATTATGTCAATATATATAGGGTATTTGACTAAATCTGATTAGTGTTAGTGGACGTCGGAGTAGTTATTTGTAACATTAGAACAGATGTCACTCATGTCACGATACAATAAACAAATTAAAATCTCTGGTCATAGATCTTAGTTTGTAAAGCGACTTGCGTCTATACCCAGGAGTCACAGGTTTGAGTCCTGTCTGGCGTGTGTATATTTAATAGTAGTTTTTAATATTTAAAGGAAAATTCGAAGGCCTTTGCCTAGCAGTGAGACAGTAACAGCTAAAAAAACAAAACAAAAAAAATCTATTCTGCTAGTGCACTGTAGAATACTCTATCACACATAATTACCTCGTTGACCTGCAAGGGGTCTGCGAACCACTTGGCGGAGGGCCTCTGGTCCCGGGCGGGCGACAGCATCTTCCCAAGGATGGCCTTGGACTGGTGCAGCAGCAGCTCCCTCACGTCGCGGACCTCGCGCGGCTTCTCCGGGCTGCTGCGCTCCACTGACGTACGGGACTCCTGCGATTCTTGGGACCTGGTCGTGTGTTGTAGAAGGTTACATTTTAGCATCGAAATATAAGCTATAAGATGAGATAGCTCTTCTTAAACACCTTTGAGACAGTGAATGGTAAAAGAAGTTAAATGAACAGGCAGCCGAAAAATTTATAGATAGTTCGGATATTGACCACATGAATTGTACTCAAATATCATTGAACACTAATATTGCAGGCAACATTGCATATTTTCATTTTCACCGATATGTAAATCGTTTACTAACTGACTTCCACTACTATCCCACACAACCATACGAATCACCATTCACTATTGTCACCTATTTTACATCATCATCATCAAAGCATCACTACCATTCATCTTCACCATTACCATCATCATCATTCATCATCATCACCAACATCATCATCTCCACCACCACAAACATTATCATCATTCATCATCATTATCATCATCATCACCATCACCATTCATCATCATCGCTATACACTCACACGGGCCGTGGCCTGTCCATGACGTTCCTGGAGCGTCGCGTGCTGATCTCCCTGCTGAACAGCTCCTGAGGGATGGAGCCGTCCGTGTCGTGGCGACCCACCAGGTATGAAGACTCGGTTTCATCGTTACCTGTGGGATTAGGATGTTAGACGGTTATTAGTGACGAAAATAGGACTTGATTTAGAGAAATCTGGATAAATTGAAGTTTGATAATTGATAAAACATAAGTCAAAATCAAATGGCTTTTATCCACGGTACGGCATAGACAGGTCAAAAAGTGAATTAAATACGATTAACTGGGACAGCTTGATTCTGAAGTTATGGGATTAATGAGATCACATGACCAAAGTGCATATGCGATATAATATAGATTCACCAAGCTAAGTATACACGATGTAATGCATGGAAACGAAAATAGTCTGATTACATCTTTCTTTTTAATATTATGGATAATTAATTGACTTACCTAATTGTTCTACTTGCAATTCGTTGCCAGTAAAATGTGCTCTCAGTTGGAATAAATATGTCATAATCTGGAATTGACAAAAAATACATTTAATTTTTTGTTTACTTAAATAAAAGTCTAATTTAAAATTTTAAATAAGTACCTATTTACTATTTACAGCATTTTTCACTGCAGAGTCAAGATGCTTTGGCTATAGGTGGCAGTCGTTGTTAATGAGAATCCAAGGCAATAAATGTTTACACTCTTGTAATAATTTTACTTTACCAACTTGTTGATCTAGGCGTAAGATTTCTGCTTAGGATGCAATCATTAGGCAAAACAACGTTTGCTGGGTCAACTAGTTTTTTTATAATAAACAACAACAATACTTCACAACGCTCCCTACAAATCTGCGACACGTGACACACGGTCACCCATCCTTATCCAAGCCTCGCTACTCACCGCGAGCCTGTCGGGCGTGTGTCGCGAGCACACGTCGGCCGCGGTCACCCACCCTTCCCCAAGCCTCGCTACTCACCGCGAGCCTGTCGGGCGTGTGTCGCGAGCACACGTCGGCCGCGGTCACCCACCCTTCCCCAAGCCTCGCTACTCACCGCGAGCCTGTCGGGCGTGTGTCGCGAGCACACGTCGGCCGCGGTCACCCACCCTTCCCCAAGCCTCGCTACTCACCGCGAGCCTGTCGGGCGTGTGTCGCGAGCACACGTCGGCCGCGGTCACCCACCCTTCCCCAAGCCTCGCTACTCACCGCGAGCCTGTCGGGCGTGTGTCGCGAGCACACGTCGGCCGCGGTCAGCACCTGCGGGATGCCGAGGCGCGCGCTGGCCTCGAGCGCCACGCGCAGGTTGCGCTCGGCTTCGTCCGGCTGGAGGCCCGAGAAGTCACTAGGTGTGGAATGGAAATGTAACTTTAATGAGATGATTATAAGGTATATATTCTTTTATACATGTGGAAGAAAATAATTTCAAGAAAATGGAACGCAGCGGATGGATGCGTGAGGAGTATGTGTGCGAGAGGGATGGAGAATAATGGCAATTATGACGGAACGACGAGAACATAGAATACGGTGTTTCTTTATGTTGGAGTCTTTAATTTGTAAATAAGTAAGAAATAAAGGTTTTGAAAGTGTTTCACGCTTTTATTTTTATCATAAATCCCACATGTACTATGTAAAATGTTTATTGCAAGTACAAGTACATATATTGCAAGTAACCTTTAGTATAAAAAGACTAAACTAAGTACATGTTTTAGTTAATACACGAGTAAGTAGAACACTAAGGTCCGTATTACAGATGGCTACTCAAGTCCAGTTTGATGTTAAATCACCTGATCATAGTTTAAATATTGAATCTGCACTTGAGGGTCATTCTTATTTCAGAGCATTACTTAAACTTCAATCAGCTGAATCGAGATTCAAATCGCGTCTCAAGCAGAGAATATGCCTTGTTTATGAATCAGACTGTCTTCGTTTACAAATGTATCTTTCCCGAAATTCTGGTTCAACATACGCAAAATAAGAATTTAGTTTCAAACCGAATTAATAATTATATTGTAGTTTTAAGACAATATTAGCTTTTTACCCTTCGATTTTATTTAAAAAACTTAATTTCACGTGGCGTAAAAGTATTAAAGAATGTGAAGTCGGATATAATATTTAAAAATTCAAAAACACATTGACGTGTTCCTAGAATGGAATGTTTTATAGGTATATCTGTGGTGGTGGAGATTGACACTTGACAGAATAATTTAAATACAGTTGTTGATTTTTGTAATCAATCTATTTATAATAGTGTAACTTAATTGTACTTCTCTTTTATATTAATTGTTCTGTAAAATGTCAGGAAGAAAGAAAAATTTTAGTGTTTTGGAACGAAATTTATTAATAGAAACTCTCAAAGAGTTCAAAGATGTTATAGAAAATAAAAAAACAGATAGTGTAAGCGCAGCGAAGAAGAAGTCTGCTTAGGCGCATATTGCGGAAAAATTCAATGCCTCATTTATGATTAATGGACCTGTAAGTATCTTCTTATATTTATATTCATTATTTCCTAACCGTCACTCACCGTTATGGTTTCATGTCAGTTTTAAAAGTATCTTAATTACGGATAAAAAAAGTTCTAAGCAGTCAATAGGTAATATAACCTACTATTGGTCATTTATTTTTACTCCTCAATGTTAAAGGCGTCAGGAGAACAATTAAGGCGTCTTTGGCAAAATTTGAAGACCCGGCAAAGAGATGCTCTCACAAGAGAGCGTCAACATAGAATGGCCACTGGCGGTGGTGGTCCCTGCCCTGATGCTGACATCGACCCAAATATAGCCGAGATATCTCCCGCTCTCTTCGTGGAAATACAGGATACTTTGGACTCGGACCATATTGGTATGTGATCAGTGCTAATACTAGTACTATCTTGATTTACTATTCATTACCATCAATCATAATAAGCCTAGAATATATACAGTGAGTATAAGCTCATCCTCTAAGAATATTAATGACATTTTAATTTAATTTCAGAGGTAGAAACTGTTCAGGAAACAAGTAACATGGAAACAGATGTAACCGCCACTGTTCCTGATCCTACATCCAATCCAATCATTTCACATAGTGAAATTCAATCTGATGATCCTAGCTCTGAATTTTCATCAAATGAAAAAAAACTGCGTGTACAAATTTTAAAAGCAGAACACATCAGCAGAGAAAAAAGAGCAGAAGAATTACACAAGCTCCAAGTAAAATTTCTGCAAGAAAAACATGATGTAGAAATGCAAATTATGAAAGAAAAATTAAAAGAAGCGAAAGCTAAAGCCGAGTCAGCACAACATCACCAGTGATATAAGTCATTTTAATGTATTTTTAATGATGAAGAATTATTTGTATTAAGACCATTGAGAACAAAAGAGATCTCATTTTGTGTTATACTTCATTGAAAATAAATAAAAAGATGATTATTTTTACTTAGTTTTTTATTGTTAGAAAAACTGAATAATATAAAATCAAGAGTAATTACTAATAATTGTGTTTCTAAAAGCAAATCCATCGGTAGTCCCTTCACTGTTGGATTCATCATATATGACTTCTTCATTGATTTCACCATCTTCTTCATATGAAGGCATCATGTCATTTGTAGACAATGATATATTAAAAAGTACAGCACATGCTACTATTATATTTGACACTGTGGTCAATTTGTTGCCCAACCCCCTACATGGAAACCGCCGTTTCCATCGCCCAAAGGTTCTTTCCACCACATTTCTTGTTTTGACATGCACTCTATTGAATGTTTGTTCCGCATGGGTTGTTGGAGTACCTACAGGCGTTAGCAGGAACCTTAAACAAGGATATCCGCTGTCTCCAATGAGATAACCAGTATGTTGTTGATGTATGTATTTGGTGCGCAACAAACACATCTGGAATATTCTGCTGTCGTGTGTACTGCCAGCCCATCGAGCCACAATGTCCATGAAATTGCCAAATGGTCCAACAACTGCCTGAAATAAAAATAAAACAATAAATTTTATTGGATGACATGCCCATTTCAAAGAAGAATAATAATTTAAACCTTATTTTGCTGACCTGGACATTTATAGAAAAGTAAGATTTTCTGTTTCTGTAGGCTTCATGATGTTCCACACCTGGAGTATTTACTATTTTAATGTGTGTGCAATCAATTGCACCATCCACATTTCTTAGGCCTGGATTTTGTTGATACTGGCCGAGCTGTGCAAACTGTGCCCTGTGTGAGACCATGTCTTGAGGATATTTTATGTAATGCCTCTGTTGTAGAGCTATCAACCTTGATATATTTGCAACTATATTTGAAGCAGCTGGTTGCGATACATTTAATAAATCTCCACAAACTATCTGCAAAAGTAAAAAAGTATAAATATGAGTAGTATGATCAACTTTGCTGAATTTATATTTCTTTTTTATATATTTGCCTATTAAGTATTGTAATGTGAGCAGAAAAAACTTACCTGGAATGACGCTGTCGCATAGAAACGCAAACACACAAGAATTTGTAATTCCGGGGCTATTGGATTGCCACGGTTGCTTAACCTTCTCAGATCTTGGTCAATTAATGGCAAAATCACAGATTTCACTACATCTTGTGAAAACCTGTACCTTTTCTTGAAATTTTCAATATTGTATGGGTCTTGCACATCTCTGAGATATCTGAGAGGAACGCGAAAGTTCAACCTTCTGTTAGAATCATCGTTAAATAAATTATCGTAATAATCAAACTGTTCAAAAATATCCATTATTTATATTCACAACACAATTATTTGCTAAAACTCAAAACTGACAGGGAAATCTCTGCTCAAGCGCGGTGTCGACCACACTTGAGTAATCACAGATCAAATCTCTACTTGTCCAAAATCACAGCTTACGATGTTTGTTAGTCTATAGATAATTATTCATATATACTTAATTTGTGTCGTTACAGTCCACTTGACGCTAATTAGTTTTAGTTCAAAATAAATCTTCGTACAGTCCACACGTTGTTTCAATTCGAAAATCAGTAAAGGCAATACTCAACCTTATCGCCGTAAACACTACTTGAGTATTAATCTAGAACTGAGTAATGATTTAGAATAAGATCTACACTCAGCTGAACTACGATCACTTAATCTATGCTTGAGTAGCATTCTAAAATGAAATCTCAACTCAAATCTAGTTTTAAACAGAGATCAGGACTTGAGTAGCCTTCTGTAATACGGACCTAAATATAAGATGCAGAAAACTATTTTTTTAACTGTTCGAATAGTCAAGTGTTTGAGGTCACCACGCCAAACCCACTGAGCGAGACATGTCGGAGGTTCGACGCCCACTGAAGACAAGCATTTGTGTGCTCCACGAACGCTGAGTCTGGGTATATTTACGCATATGACTTGAATGTTTATAAAACCCACAAGAATTAAATTACTTAGTGCGAAAATATATTTTTTAAAGACAGTACTCACATAAGGTCGGGCCTGAAGCGGTGTATGATGGCGCAGAAGGCCAGGCCCGAGCGGAAGCTGGTGGTGAGGTTCGTGATGCGGCAGGACTTGTACTCGCGGGTCACGCTCTGACACCACTCCAGCAGGTCCTGGACCTGGTGGTGGGAGACTGGGATAGTAGTGTCAAGTGTGAAAGGCAAGATTGTTGCCCAAATCAAAGGTAGACCACAGACGCATGATGAACGAAAGGCTAAGTTAGTTAGGGGATAGAATCTTTATTTTTCCTTAACCGTTACTGTTCCACTGCAGGGCAAAAACGTCCCTTTGATTTTTCTAAAAATACATAAAGAGACCAAAAGACTTTACTTAATTATACCTATTGTACGAGGAGAGAGGGCGCCACGGTGCTACTGTTGACATCGTCTCCGTAATAATTTTCGGATTTAAAAAAGTACAAGTGCATAAATTCTACTAAAACAAAGACAACGTAATAAATAAACATAAGTTCTTCAACATACATTGTGGACAGTGTTAGAAACGAGTCCAAAGCACAAGAAACCAGTGAAAAAGCTCCAAGCCAAATAACTGTTGCTGTGTCGAGATTTTGTGACTTCTTTCAAAACAAAAGACAATATTGAGTGATTAATCTCGTGAACGATTAGTGAAGTGTTATAAAACAAATAGGGAAGACTTTATGAGAAAAATAAAAAATATCATAACCTATTTATACAAATGAATCGGCAAAATTGAACCATAACGACTACAACGCCATCTCTTGCAAACCTAAAGAACTATGTGGACAAGATACTAATAGGTAAATCACAGATCGATTCATAAATCCAGCCGAGTCGGTAATTGCTAATAGTACGGAAGTGTGTCACGAGAGTGCGCTACTATTACAAAAAACAAACAGCAACAATATTTTTAACATGGAAGAAGTTCTAAAAGCACTACAAAATATCCAAAAAGAACTAGATGAGCAAAAAATAACAATTCAGAAAAGCGGAGAAAACGTAACAGAGCAAGTAACGCAAAATATAAATAATATATTAGACGAGAAATTTAAGTCTTTGGAAGAAAAGTATGAAAACCTCAAGGATAAAGTGGATAATCAAGAAAAAAGAATATATTTCCTCGAAAAACAGGCGAGACAAAGAAATAT
This sequence comes from Trichoplusia ni, assembly GCF_003590095.1. Classification (NCBI taxonomy): domain Eukaryota; kingdom Metazoa; phylum Arthropoda; class Insecta; order Lepidoptera; family Noctuidae; genus Trichoplusia; species Trichoplusia ni. The sequence continues at coordinate 361,188 of NC_039503.1, forward strand.
AGTTCTATTCGGTCTGAAGGAAACTGAATCATCATATTCCAGCTTAGAAAATATTATTATTAATTTTATAAATGAACATTTCTCTATAAAGATAGACCAAAGGGACATACAGGAGGCTAAACGAATTGGAAAAAAAGGGGAAAGGCCAAGACCAATAATTATCACTGTCTCAACACTAGGTATAAAAATAGCCATATTTAAACAAAAAAAAGTACTTGAGGATACTCCCTATTACATAAAAGAGGACTATCCTGAGTATGTTCTAAATAAAAGAAAGGAGCTACAAGAACAAGTACGCATTGAAAAAGAGAAAGGAAACTCAGAATCAAATATGATAAAATAATAATTATGAATAAACATTCGAATCATACATCAAATTATAGCAAAAGAATGCTTTCTAACTCTCCTGTAAGTATTACCACATGCACGAACCCAAGCGATGAACACAAAACGCAGGCCAATAAGAAAAATAAAACAGAGACTCCCATACAAAGATCATCCAGTTTATCAGAGGGGCCAGTAAAACCAGGCATATTGAACTTCTTCCACAAGCACCCGACTAACACATCGAAAAATCAGGAAAACAAAACTAATAACATATAACAATTAAAGGCCCCCTCCCACGCGCAAAACTATATTGAAAATAGACTAAAAACTAAACATCTTCCAAGCCGGCTGGTCACCGTGGAAGAATATGACCACAACCCTCCAAAGATATCACAAAAAGAGAATGAAGAAAAATCAAAAAGAAACAAAGAAAACCTCTACATAGCAACCTTCAATGTTAGAACTCTGCTATCACACGAAAGAGTAATAGAACTGGAAAAAGCATTAACACATATAAAATATGACTTAATAGGTATATCAGAAGTTCGGCGCCTCGGAAATAATATAAAATAATACAAAGAATTTATTCTCTGCAGTACAGGGCAAACGCAGGGTAAATATGGAGTCGGTTTCATAATTAAAAAATATCTTAAACAATATATAGAAAGTTACATTGGGGTCTCAGAACGCGTAGCCCTGCTAAATCTGAATCCCACCAAAAACATTAAATGTAAAAAAATGCCAAGTCTCTCGATGCAGTCTTTCCATCGTAAAAAGTTTTGAGATCTCATAGAAGCCAAGTCCTATTCAAAATATTTTGTAGTTATAAATCAACATTTAGTAATTGTATCAATAGTTTTCTTTATATTATAATTATAGTGACTTGGCAATGAGCACAAGAAGAAACAAATAAAACGGCATATTTGTAGGAGTTGAAAGTTACACACACCGCATGCGTAAACATTAATATCACAAAATTAATTTTCTTTTGGTTTATCCGTGTCGTCCCAACCGAATTTCGGCAACGGCAGTCAGTCTTAGTGTACTCTCGATTCATTTACTTTTATAAAGCGATGGCCCGTAAGGTATTCTTAATTATTGTATTGGAGCATGTAGTCGGTAGTGACCATCATGATTCACACATAACAAATAATCTGATCACTGGTCTCGTCAGTAACATTTGCACATAATTCCAGGCATCAAGCAGCTTTTAATTTGTGCTCATTGCCAAGTCACTATAATTATAATATAAAGAAAACTATTGATACAATTACTAAATGTTGATTTATAACTACAAAATATTTTGAATAGGACTTGGCTTCTATGAGATCTCAAAACTTTTTACGATGGAAAGACTGCATCGAGAGACTTGGCATTTTTTTACATTTAATGTTTTTGGTGGGATCTCATTTATTTTTTGTAAGTGTATTTCTTTCTTTTTTTTTAGGTGTCATAATTTCTAGGACTTCAGCTACTGCTTTGAGAACCCATTCTCTATCTCTATCTCTTTTGTTTCTTCTCTGAGACTTCGTTACTTCTAATGTAAACAAGCTTAAACTTATATATATATGCATATATATATCTACTAACTTACAAACTATAGCTAAACTAAACTAAATAACACGTAAAGTTCTCCGAATATCAATTATCACTACAATATTTTTTAGTTTCGAAATGGTTTTTCATAGACAGGTGGCGCTATCAAATGAAAATTATCGAATTATTCTGAAGTACTACTTAGACTGCGCTTTGTAACGAAACCATAGCGCGATTCAGACACGTACAACGCCATCTATCGAGCGCGCATACAATATTTATCGCAATACAATGGAGTTTTAGCTTTATTAATTTAATGAATTATGAATTTTATGTATTAATTTGTATTAATGATAGTCTGTGTATTACATTTATATTATTCTTTTCTATTCTATGTATGTATTCATCCAATTGAATAGGTACTTAAACAACGAACAAAGTTAACAATGCAGTCAAAATCCATACATAATGTTCTTGCCAAACCGCAAATATAAAATTGTTTTCTATGGCATATTATTTTTTAATGTTTTTATAATTTTTCCTTTATATGTGGCTAAGGACCTATCTTGGTGCAAAATTTGAAGTTTCTAAGTCTGCTAGAAGTACCTTAGATTTTTGATGATCTGTCAGTGAGTCAGTGAGTGACAAAATGGTGTAACTTTGATCGACCGTAACTCCTAAACCATTAATTCAATTGGCATGTAATTTCGAACTTAAGCTTGTTCTAATGCCTACTATTATTCCCCGAAAAGCTAAACTCCTAGCTTTGTCCACGTCGAAGATACAGGGGGGGCGAAACAGCCGCGAATCGCTTCGAGAAAAGATGGTACGGCCGTGCCCGTTTTGCTCGAGACTTGGCAGGGGCACTGCCGTGCCCTCAGATATGCCAGGAAAGAAATTCACCGTCATGCAAGTATATTTGTTATAGCAACGGAAGCAGCAGATGAAGAACAAGTAAATATTTTTTTATGACACCATCTATGACGCAATGGATAAAGCATACGAAGATTTTATTTTGATGGGAGATTTTAATGCCAAAATTGGTAAACCACAAAAAGATGAACACTTAATAATGAAACGGTATGGATATAGAACAAGAAACTCACGGGGTCAAAGACTTATAGACTTTGCGATGGAGAACAGGCTAGCTATCATTAACACCTTTTATAAGAAAAGAGATCAAAGAAAATGGACATGGCAGTCTCCAAATGGTCATAAAAATGAAATAGATTTCATACTGTCCAATCATCCTCAATCATTTCAAAACATTGAAGCAGTAAATATTAACTTTTCATCAGACCACCGACCACTCAGAGCCAAAATATCACTCAGTAAACCTGTGAAAACGCGAACCCGGTTTGTGAATAAACAAAATAGTACCCTCAAAAACGAAGAAGAAATACAAATTTATAAGGAAACCTTGCAAACTAAAATAACATCTCTACTCAACGCCGAAACTACTATGACAGTACAGGACTACTACGATAAAATACTTAATTATATAACAGACAGCTTACAAGTCGCACGAACGTCACATTCAAAAAAAGTTTACAATGTACTCACTGAAAACACTGAAAGACTTTTAAAACGAAGACAAGAGCTACAAAGAACTAAAAACAAAACGCGAGCCATGAAAAATGAACTCAGAGCTCTTTATAAGTTACTAAGCAAATATATAAAAAGAGATTATAAAAATCATAGAATTAATATCCTTCAAAGCCATTTAGAAAAAAGTGGCAGTCTAAAGAAAGGATATAAAGCGCTGAGGACAGAGAAAACATGGATTGACTGTTTGAAGGAGTCGGGAGACATTGCTTATAATCGAAAAGACATAATCAACATTGCTACAAACTTTTATATAGCACACCGGACATAGCAAGAGCAACAAACCACCTTGAAAATTCGCAATCCCACTTAGAATCAATAGAAATTACTGAGATAATTGAAACAATAAATAGACTAAAATCAGACAAAAGTCCAGGATCAGACAATGTTACTAACGAAGCCATAAAAACCGCCTGCTCTATACTAGCTGCTCCACTAACTAAATTATTTAATTTAATTTTCGAAACTGGTGTAACACCTTCGCAATGGTCTGAATCTAATATTATCTTGCTATACAAGAAAGGAGACCCAAAAGACATCAGCAACTACCGGCCGATAAGCCTTCTACCTAGTATTTATAAACTTTTTTCTACGATAATAAATCAAAGAATTAGTACCACACTGGAAGAAAGTCAACCCATTGAGCAAGCAGGATTTAGGAGAAATTTTTCAACTATAGACCACATACACACATTAGAACAGATAATTGAAAAATACCAAGAACAACAAAGACCGCTGTATAAGTGTATATTATATTCATCGATTACCAAAAAGCCTTTGACACAATCTCGCACGAAAGTATATGGAACACGCTAAAAGCTCAAAATGTAGAACAACAATACATAGCAATACTAAAACACTTATATAGTAATTGCTCAAGTAGAGTCAAACTGGAAACCACTGGCCCAATCTTTCCAGTCAAGAGGGGAGTCAGGCAAGGAGATCCGTTATCCCCAAAAATATTCATTGCGATATTGGAATCTATCATAAGCAAATTAGATTGGAAAAAATGTGGCTTATACATTCAGGGTAAATACCTAAACCATCTACGATTTGCGGACGACTTGGTTTTACTTTCTGAATCGAGCCTACAGCTGCAACATATGATAGATACTTTACATACAAGAAGCTGCAAAGTGGGATTAGAAATGAATATCGCAAAGACCAAAATCATGACCAACTTCAAAAAATCAAAAATAACAATCGAAAATGAACCATTAGACTATGTAGATCAGTATATATATTTAGGTAAACAAATTGGATTCCACAGAGATAGAAATGAAATGGAAGTAGAGAGAAGAGTGAAACAAACTTGGAACAAGTATTGGAGCTATAAGGAAATATTTAAAAGCGAAATGCCTATCAATTTGAAGAAAAAAGTCATGGACTCGTGTCTCATTCCTTGTCTGACATATGCATGTCAAGCATGGAAATTTACCAACAAAGTAAAGAATAAAATAAACACATGTCACCGGGGAATGGAACGCAGTATGTTAAATATAAAGAAAATACAAAAAATAAACCACAATAAAATACGGTCAAAAACACAAGCTATAGATGCTCTTAAATACAGCCAAACGCAAAAGTGGAAATGGGCTGGTCATGTAGCACGTCTTAAAGATCGTAGATGGACCAAAACAGTAACGTCCTGGAAAGGCCCACCGGGTAAGCGATACAGAGGAAGACCGCTCACTAGGTGGGATGACGATATTAAAAAAATTGCTGGTCAAAAATGGCAACAAATAGCTCAAGACCGAGAGAAATGGAAAGCTTTGGAGGAGGCCTTTACCTTAAAGGGGGTTCCAGTATAGTAAAATCCTACTGTCTTCTTACTTAAAATATATTGGTTATATGATAGTAAACTATATATAAGAATAATTTAGGTTACATTATAGTTTCTGTATTTTTTATTTTTTTCTATTGTAAAATAAGTAGGCATGGGTTAAAAACAACATAATTGTAAGTTATTTCTTTTGTTAAACTGGAAATATAAAGGCTTTTTTATTTTATTTTATTACCTATTGTACAAAATGGGCCAAAACTTGTTTTAGGATATAGATACGTGCAAGGATTTAGGGTAGACTTGTGGCCGATACAGTGGGCTAGATAAAATATATATATATCTTATTTATTTAAAATCTATATGATATGTATTCGAGGTTCGAGGGGTGTATATGAAGATAGTTTAGTGAGATATTCTTAACGAGTATAACTTAAAAAGCCTTACTACCCTAAAAAAATAAATAAATAATAAATAAATAAATGCGGACAACATCACATACATTGTTCTGAACCCAAAGTAAGTTGCTAAAGCACTTGTGTTATGGAATTCTTATACAACGAAGGTACCACAAACACCCAGACCCGAGACAATGTAGAAATGTGAATTTTTACTTTGACCCGACCGGGGATCGAACCCGGAACCTCAGAGCTAGCGACACCTTGAAACCGGTGCGTACGCCACTCGACCACGGAGGTCGTCAAAATAGAACTTAAAACACAGTAAACTAATTCGGTGCCGCTGTCAAAGTCTTTCATGCCTCATCTTCATATTCTATTCGTCAATTACTCTCATTCCACATTTAATGCGATTATTTTTGTCCCTACCTATTATAACACATATCGATGGGACTTTGAGGTCTTCTTTCACTTTATACCAGACCAAAGTAACGAATAAATACATTCAAGAACTTAGTCATTTACCAAAAAGCATTTAATAAGAACAAAGACTCACCGGCGTCTTATCCTTATCAAATTTCCCCGGGAACAGCTTCTCCATATCAGCGGCCGTCGGCGTCTTATCACTGTCCTCGTCCTTCTCATTCTCGTTCCGATCCAAATTAATACTATTCAAATTAGTCTTTAGCTCCAACGGCTTAAGGTTGCGCATCGCAACAGTCTTTGGCTTGAAGATGACACCTTTTAATTCCGTTTTCACTTCAGCTTTCGGGGTGGACGAAAACTTGGGCGGTTCGGTTTTCATTGCTTGCTTAGTGAGCGGGGTTGTAGTATCTTTGGGTTTGGGCGGGTAGTCGAAGGGGTCGTTGTCGTTGGGCGTGTCTCGAGGTACGGGGGTGGCGGGCGTGTGGGCGGGCGAGAGGGGCGCGGTGGGAGTGCGCGAGTTGTCGAAGTTCAAGCTCTGCACGCTGTTGGGGGTGGCAGCGATGTCGCTGTTCGTGAGGCTTTGGGTCATCTCTTCCATTTGCTGTCGGAGATCAAGCATCTGAAAATAATAGTATAATTTTCTTTATCTTTTGATACTAACACTGGACAAAAGTTCCTTTCTTTATAGAGAATACTGAAACGTATTTTTACAATGCCTAGTTACGATTACAGGAAACTATTTTAGGCCAAAGTAATTTAAAAACTACAATACCAATTTGTACTTATATTTTTGTACGTTTGTGCCTTACAATACTAAACTAGAACAAAGTAGGTACATGAATGTTACCTGTCTAGTAGAATTGTCAGATAAGGTATAATCATCTTCGTCCAAATCCTCAAGCACGGCTATATCAGAGTTATTGTTCACAGAGAGGAGTGACGCCAGAGACTGCATATCTTCATCACTGTCAAATAAAATGAGAACAATTTATTACATTACAGTATAGATTTAATTTAATATAATTAATAAGCACATATTTTGCTATATTTTTACCTGCGCCACGGTATTCATATAGTATTACTCAAGAGTTTTAACCCTTGAAACCAACGACGACGATTGCCGCGTTCACCCCATGCGATTTCAAACACAACTTCGTACTTAAGGATTACTTTTGCATAAAGAATCTCCATGACATAAATTATTTGTGCTATCATCCCATCTCGCGGGTTTTCAAACCTAAATCTCACGTAATGAAAGTCTATATTGGCATATAATGGTATACTAACGTGGCCTGTCCCTCCCTCAGCAGCACGCAGTGCAGCGTGAGCTGCAGGCTGGCGGCGCGCACCTTGTGCGTGGCGGGCTCCAGCGTCAGCAGCAGCGCGCGCTGCGACGGCTCCAGGCTGGCGTAGCGCCGCATGTTCAGCGAGCACACCGCCAGGCGCCGCCGCTTGCCCGTCACCGACACCTGCGGAGCGACACGGTCGGATGAAAGTTATCCTCGGTGTTTACCAGCGAGTCATGGACCGCAATATGTTAGGAGTTAAACTGGCTGGCTGAATACGGCCCACTATACTGCGTTCGAAACCTATAATAGTTGAGGTTAGTCTAAAAGCCGCCTGTTTAAAATGAAAATGGGCCGGCCTCATTTGTCGCTTGTCCGGTAACTCCTGGGCGAAAGTTTGTACTCACTGGGTTCCATCCAATATAAAGCGACGACGAAGACGGCTCCCGAATGAGATGGCGTATACCACAAAAAATTATTATTAAAAACAATAAACCGGACGGAGTGGGAAAATCTAAGGGAGGCCTTTGCCCTACAGTCATGTTTAAAAAAGCAGCTAATCTACGCTAAATGAAAAAAGAATTCACAAAACCGGCTTGACTCCGCTATTTAGGAAGCAGTGATGGATGTCAGAATTATGAAACCTTTTTTTTTCAAATGCTACAGTTCTTTTTGTTTGGTTCAATTCGAAAAATACACGAATGTACTTCTCAATATTAGCTATATTCAATAATTAACGATCATATACTATATTTTGTAAAGACTGGACCGGCAAAATACAAATTTTACAAAACTGATACATGTAACCCAATTCGAAACAGTCGTAACTCACATCTTCCAAAACGAAGGTCCAGTCCTTATCCTCCAGCTCATTGGTGCGCGAATCCTTGAACAAAGTGACGGCCACCGTGCGGTTCTCCGGCACCGTGTATATCACGGAACCTCTGCAACATAATATATTATCCATAATATATGCATTTCTTCATATGCCAAGAAAACAACACCATGTATTTATAATAGTTATTAGTCTAGTATAAATGTCGTGGTGGAATTTCGATTCTATGTATGGATTTATATACACGTGGTGTAGGTACGATCCGAACACAGGCGAGAACCAAGATGACTCTTAAATATTGTAATACACCACTGAGAAAGCGGCGAAGGAAATATCTTGAGAAAACTCCCAATAAAGGAATCCGTTATTGCCGAGACGCAGTCAGCTAGTGTGATGATCAATGCTCGAACCTTTTCTATATGGGTCTGTGCATAGCAGTGGGCTGTGGGACGTATACAGGCTAGTCTAGTATGATAAAGGTGAATGATAATCCCTTGATAATGGATAATGGAAGTTTTTTCAGAACATCTTATATTATAAAGTTTCAACTTAAAACAAATATTAAAGAACTGCTGTATGGTTTCAATAACTCACTTTAAGGGGTCTTTCAACGATGGTTCCCATTCTAGAGGGTCTGTGATAACGCGTCGAGATCTTCTGGTCCATACTACACTCAGCTTATTTGGTTTCCTAGAACAAATAAAATACGATTGTCAAGTACATTGGCGGAACTGTATCTCAAGCCGAAGCAAATACTTGACTCAAACGAATAGCATGTTCCGAATGCGTAAAACTTTAAGGCCTGCGTTTTTAAACTATACCAAAAACAGTGAGTTTGTCTCAAACGGTTTGACTGTATTAGATGCCTACAGGAAGCACTCCTTAAAATTTTAGGTCACTTCAGAAGTCCGATTGATATTTATTTGTATAGTATATTATACGACTGCACGGATATCCGAGTGGTTGAGGTCATTTCACCAAAGCTACTGTACTCGCTTTGTCGCGGGATCGACCCCCCTTATAAACAAGCTTTTGTCCAACCTCTTTGGGTCATATGTAGTCCGTAACTATACAAATGTATTCTATATGTTTAATCATATTTAGACATATTCAATGTCATATTCACATATTATTTTATATATTTATTTGAAAAGACGGTACAACACCAATTACACTATTATGTATGAAAGAATATTCTTCTCTTTATAATTCTAAACTATTTAACTTATATTGGCAAAAAAAATCTACAAATCTTTTCTTACATCCATCAACGTATCACGATTAGGTCGCCGATCGATACGATCGTCGGACATGCAAAGTAAACTAGCATCGTTTGCATAGCGGCAAGGGCAGACGGCCATTTTTACATTGACAATCAACTTGTTGGTATAAATAAAATATTCATAACAGATCATCTTTGTACGATATAACATTTTTATCGTTCAGTAGTAGTAACAGAAAAATAAAAAGACATGGTCATCAATCAACAAAAAAAGTAAACATTTTTAATATATTATATTTCAACATTGCGTTTTGCTTGTACTACCTGGGGGTCGAACCCGTGATACCTCGCGTTCATTGTGCTTGGCGTACTGAACTCAACCACTCGTCTATTCGTATAAAAAAACTGCAGGATGACAAGCTAATTAATTGTCAATTCTCATAATTATTGATGATTAAAGATTACAAAAGTGATCGTAAGATTAAGTTGCAGTAAACATGACGTGCGATATGTATTGCGGTATAAGTTATCAGGATTACGATAACTATTAAATAGGCGTAACATATTGATGTGCTATATCGATAAAGAAACACTACTATTGGGTGAAACGGAACCCTATTACAAAGGCCACTTCTTAGGCTCAGCTATCCGTGTGTGGGTCTGACATCAGGCTAGATATAGCATGAACCATAATAGCGTAACAGTTGAAATTTCACATGTGCTGTATTTCTGGACGCTATAAAGAAAAACTTTCACCCCTGAGTTTGTTTCGACATTTCTCCTCAGTATTAAATAATGTAACGTTTTACTCACTGCGAGTCGAACTGAGCCGAGTTCGACTCGCGATCCCGCCGCGTCTGCTCATGATTAAGGACTCCGGTTGGGTCCGAAACTAGTCGGGCTACCCCGATAAATACGCGTGTGTAAACCGTTACATCATTTAATAATTTCTCCTCAGGGTAACCGACTAGGAAATGTCGACTCCAACTAGCTTAAAACATTAAATGTATAAGCGATGACGTCTATCCTATTTGCATCATAACAAATAAAAATCTGATTAGAGTTTTAGCAAGGGTTGGTCCTCAGCTTACCATTTGGGAGAAGTCTCGAGATCTACGCGGTGGTAGGAGGCGGTGTACTGGAACTTAGCGGCGCGCTTGTTGACACGCTGCAGGCGTTTCCACACCGACGCCATTCTTATACCTGAAAATATTCACTTTAACAACGGGTATGTATCGAATATAATAATATATGTATCTTTGTACATGTGATTTGTATATTTGTAAAACCCCCCGCGATACAAGGATTAAATTCCTTACAGCGGGAGTCGTTTTTTTTTAAAGAAAGAATAAAAAGATCTTGTTCAGCTGTGGAAATACTGACGTACGGTGAGAAATGTGGCATCTCGAACCCACACCTCTAATGTTGGCTTAAAGCTACTGTGCTTAAAGAGTTAATGTTTGTCGCTCTGGACTCTCACAGTAAGGAATTGAATCCTAATTTCGCGGGGATTTAACAAACATTCAAGTCACAAGTTTTGCCCCCGCGTAGGACAAGTGTTTATGTGATCCACAAACGTTTGTCCCTAATTTGGGAGTCTTGGGCATGAGACTTAATGTGTGGATAGCATGCGGAATAGTTTAAAAAAAAAATAGTAACCTAGATCCTTAAAGATGCAGTCTTAGATACTACAGAAAAAATAGTATATCTACTATCTACTAATACATATATAGACTACACTACAACAAGTTATAAATATCATATCAAAACAAACTCACGGTAGTCAGAGTAGTGTCCGGGCGTTGGGTATTATCTGCGCGCGCGCATTATCGCGCCGCGCCGCTCCTGCGGAAGCAAACACACTGATATTCACACATGTTACGATATCAATACTATTTGTTATGATCTAATGGGTCTGGGGGAAGTTTTGGAGGACATGATGGAGAGAAAAATGTTCTTATATGCTGTGGACTGACTACCAACATTTCTCGAAGTAAGAGTGATGCAGTTGTTGAAGCAGGAAGGCAAAATACACGGTGTAGAGCGAGGTCTCAGTCGCACAACTAGTTTATGAGGTTGGGGTAGACCAATTGTCAATAAAAGAAAGACAGCGTGCTGCTGCGGAATTTGTTGCGCCGTTTCTTCTCTCACAGCAAAAGCACTTAGGAAGCGGTGAAGGGTGGGCAAAACTGGGTGCTGTCCAATGTAATTTGACCTTTAAAAAGTGCTACTTAGTAGCCTAATTTGAATAAATGACTTTCTTTATTTATAATCATTTACTATATCAGGGTTGCCCAACTCGTTTCAGACCTAAACGGAGTACTTAACCATAAGCTATCGAATCGAAATTTCGACTAGGTCTGAAATCTGGTGGAAAACAATCGGGATATCAAGATAATTACGCATACGTAAACTGTTCTCAATCGATTGCATGAAACTCGAATGTTTGTGTAACCCCCGCGACACCAGAATTAAATTATTTACTGACGGATTCGTTTTCCATTTAATTAACAAACAAAATTATGAATCTGCCTTATCAAAGTTATAATACTCACACTTTATTTATTTGCGCAATGATAACTACTATAAATATAGGTGTAATGAGGAACAATATGTTTCAAAGAGAGAACCAATAGAAAGACCTCTTTTCCTTGATCGCTAAGATTCTAAGTATGATGATTATCTTAATTCAGTACGAATCCACGAGCCTAATTAAATTAGTAAGTAATTAATAAATATAAAATGCATCGCAAAACAATTATATCTCGCTCGTTATATTATAAGCAAAAGGAAACCGCAAAATAACCTCTACATATGGGGACAAACGCATTATACTGTGCATACAATAGCGAGCTTATGAAGCCAGTGTGTAAGCGATACACCTATACAGATAGAGAAGTACTCTGTCTCCTTTCCACAACGGCAATAGTTCTCGACAAGTTGATATTAAAGTCTCTGTACAGTATTTGAGATAAGAACTCAGGTGAAAATATTTACAATACAATACATTAACCCTGATTGCTAAGAGGTTGAACAACACAACATACATTTCATCACCTATAGGTATTATTGTCTTCTAGCTGTTGCCCGCGATCCGGCCCGCTTCAAATCGAAAATGATCCAACGGGAAAAATCGAGGTATATACTATCCTATGCGTTAATCCCGGTTATAAACTACTAGCTGTTGCCCGCGACTTCGTCCCCGTGGGCCGCGGTTAGAAGATATAGTGGTTATAAGTTATGATTTATACCTGCCCTATTTTTTTCACATTTTCCATTGTATCTTCGCTCTTATTAGTCGCAGCGTGATGGTTTATAGCCTAAAACCTTACTCGATAAATGGTCTAATCAACACAAAACGAATTTTTCAATTTGAACCAGTAGTTCCTGAGATTAGCGCGTTCAAACAAACAAACAAACTCTTCAGCTTTATATATTAGTATAGAGTATAGAAGTATAGATCTGCTACTGTGTACCTAGTTCTGTCAAACTCCGTTCAGTTGCTTTTACGTGAAAGAAACATTATACGTCCAAACATACAAACTATAGCATAGTAGGAAGTAGGATAGAAGAGAAGATGAAATGATGACCAATGACCTAAGAATCTAAGATGGTTGGGAAGGATCGGGTGTTATGGTGCAACTTGTGGAGGCCTATGTTCAGTATCGGACCTCGATAGGCGGTATTGATTGATTGAGGTACTATTGATACATGTACAGTTGCTTGCGCGCAAAGATTTGAACTCAAAATCTCGTTAAGTACAAGTTAGTGATCTTTAGAATGATAATGTTTTCTACGTTTATGGAGAACTATTAAACAAAGGTAATCTTTAACTGTCAGGAATTTTATGCTTGATGGATACATTCGATATTCTTTTCTACACACCACATAATTACAGGATTGGATACAAGTAAATTGTTGTCATGATACCACCATGGGCGGTCTTATCACTAAAAGCAATCATTTACAGGCAACCTTTGGATGGACTAGTTTCTTAAGGGAGCAGCATTTGTGTCGCTTTGTTTGTACAATCACGTGCACAAAAACATCAGACTCAGAAAAAGCATTCAGGGATCACACAAATCCTTGTCCTACACCTTTAACACTCAGGTATGCTTTCAGTCAAAACAACACATTTTTTGCCCACGACTGTACTGCTTAACATCGTGAGTAAAAAAAGCGTAAGCAAACAAAAACGAGATATCAATACTTATCATTGAACACGACATGAGCAAATAAATATCCTGTCTAGACTTGTATAAGCTGTTACATTAAACAAATCTGACACAGCTCCAAACATTTAATATTAACTGGATTGGAAGTTTTGACTTGATTTTTCAATCCTGAGATATTTTTTATCAGAAGAATAAATATGGACGTTTGACATATTTTCTATACAAAAGCTGTCAAAACGTCAAACATACTCGTCGAATAAAAGTTATCTGGCGATTGAAAAATCGGCCCCAAATCTAATAAAATTAATCTGTAGTTCTTCAGATTTTTTTCCAAAAAATATTGAATAAGTATTTTTGACAAAATGTAATCATAAACATACATACAAGTTTGCACGTTCATAATATTATTTTAGGTATTTTTTATAAGTATTCAATTCTATACAAATACCTCATACTCCTAAACTTCACAAAAACTACATTCCTGACTTAAAACGGTTTTTCAGACGATGATCACTTGACCTCGAATGACCTCGACAGATGTGTCTAGAGTGTAAACAGTCGTACGTAAACACGACAAGATGCCTTTACAAGGACGTACTCACTTTGAAACTTTTAAGGATATTTTCGCAAAGGGAAAGAAAAATGTTTTTGGACCAAGTAAAATGTAGGCACGCAAAAACAGATTGCAAGTGAAAAATATTTGTAAAATCGTAGCTAACAAGGACTTTACTGCAAGATTAATTCTTATATTTTTTGCAAGACTATCTAAGGCAGGTAGCCGGCCCCAACGTAGTTGGGAAAAGGCTAGGCCGATGATATCTAAGGCAGTAATAATACCTACTGACACCGGCATACAAACATCCCACTAGTGGGCACAGACCTCTTCCCTTATAAAGGTTTGAGCATTAATGACAACGCCAGTACACTGTTTGGTTTCAATTTTAAAAATTGTAATTTCGATTGTTATTTACTATCAGATTTGTATTTTGTCAAAAATATGATTACACAGTTTTAATTGATTCAAACAAATCGGGTATCAATTACATTTGAATTAATGCAACATATCAATTACTAGTCATATATCATGTGTTACACGCAAAAGACAAATTCATATCTGGTCTATCTAAACACTAAAATTCATTAAAAATATTTACAAACTAAAACCACCCTTAACTCCTGAAGTTACAGTTCAATTTCAAAATAAATATTTCCGACATATTTTTAAATAGAAAGGAATATGCACTTAACTATTTAGAGGATAAGGTTAAATTTACATTAAAACAAGGTCAGTGTTATTCATACTACCTTATTGTAATGACATAAGGTCTATTTTTACACGTGATGTGATGAGATCATCGGATGATGCTTGTAGGTGTCGATTAGTAATGGAATTCCTTAGGTTTCGCACACGTGGTTTCGCACCCTAGTCTAGACAAACATAAGTGTCTAGATATACAAGTTATGATGATGTAAGCATTTATAACTTTATGTGAAACTAATAGGTACTTTTTAAGAACAAAAACGTAAATGCTGTATGATTTTAAGACCAAAAATCAGGTATTTTTTTTCACGTTATATGAAAAGAAGAATCAATAAAATCGGTTAACCCTTTCCGAAGTTCTGAGGGAATTGAGAACTTCCTCCTTTATGACGACAATTGAAGATCATTGGGTCGGAGAATACCACCAACTTCTATAGTAAGACTTCAGCTGTTGTGGGAGATTAACAGTTTCCAAAGCTTGAACAATATGTAGCACTCGTATCTATACTTCTATACTAATATATAAAGCTGAAGAGTTTGTTTATTTGTTTTAACGCGCTAATCTCAGGAACTACCTACTGACTCAAATTGAAAAATTCTTTTTGTGTTGAATAGACCATTCATCGAGGAAGATTTTAGGCTGTATATCATCACGCTGCGACCAATAGGAGCGAAGAAAAAGTCATAACTTATGTATTCTAACCACGAAGACGAAGTCGCAGGCAACAGCTAGTCTTAAATAATCATCAAAGATAGTCAATCATAGTGCTACTGAAAACAAAATCGAACAAGCCCCATCACGATAAGTTTAGTTTATTTAGTCACAGTTTATGTACACAAACAATTTACAGTAACACACGAATCGTAAAGTGTACATGATGATTTGCAGTTTTCTTGGTCACCTTCTCGATGTATCATTAAACCATTTCAAAAGTACCAAAATATTGTATTCCCATCAAATCGTATTACGTATTTTTCCAAAATTCAAGTTCCAAGTGGTTTACTTCTAGACCACTATAATATAAAAAACTGATCGTTTTTGGTTTAACTCGCTAAACTCAATCTTTTTCGTGGATACAGACCGCAGGGTTGAACCAGTTAAGTTAAAATGCAGTGGGTGAACAAGTTCCCGATATAAAACTCAAGATTCAACTTAACAATTTATTTTTATACTTTTTCGATTGTGGTCAGACCACTCTAACTTATCCTATATAGAGCAAACTGATCACAACTCGTTTCACAACTATAAAAGCGAAACAGAACTATGAAGCATAACCCAGTCTTCAATACTCTAAACACAGTTCTTATTACAATGGCATAAGGTTGATTTTGATACAGATTTCTTGACGCACCGCGAACCCCTGCGTCATAAGAAGTGGGTCATGACCTAACAACCCTCCACATTCCACAATTACTACACTGTTTACTGACGTACCAAAGAGGTTACATTACTAGCCTATAGTAGATAGCAGGCCCCTTGCTAGATGATGCCTAAAACGTTTGTGTAGTAGGGTAAAAACTTACAATAAGCATAAAGTAATAATACCGGCTTTTAGATTCTCCGGTAGCGCAAATCCCTCTGTCTATACAGAGAAGAAATTGACAGCCACGCTTACTGACATAAGGTCTCGTATTTTATAAAGTTTTGTCCTTCAATAAATGAATTACCAATTTACAGGAAAGAAACAGGTAGAAAGTTATTAATAATCTACTTAAAATGTATATTGATTAAAGATTAATAAATTGAAACCAGAAGCCTCTAAACTGTCTTGTAAGACTTGGCTTCTTATAATAAGTGCAACTTTCCTTGTACATAATATTACTCAAACTATGAGGTAAAATGAATGCTCTTCTATGTACTGTTCTTATAACTATTGTGGTCCTATCTGCTGTGATATGTACGGCCACGTCTAAACGTAATATTGCTATGGTATTAAATTAAAGTAAGCCTGTAGGATCGTTTTGATTGTAGGGGCGAGAATCCGCATTTATTTAAAGAAAAAAAAAAAAAAAAATCTATACACTCCCAGCATCTCACTTCTTCAATGGCAATAGTTCTCCTGCTATATAAACTGATACGACAGAGTCCTGACCTTTTTATGACATCACCAAAAAGGTCAATACACGACATCAGTATTAGCATTTACGCTCCAAATCCATTGTTAATTATCATTGACTCCACATAAAAGCACTGGACTTATTTACGTATTAACAATAGCAATTTTTGCATGCCTCAACCGCAGACCAGAAAAAATGGGGAGGGCGATGCGAACAAAAAACGATGACACGAAAAACATGAATTGGAAATCGAACGAGATTGCCACCGCATACATATTTGCACACTCCTCGTTACGAATATATTACGGGGAATACTTGAACAGTACATATATTTATTCGACGATATGGGATAACTTTGAAGAAAATACTATAGATAGTTCTACTGCATGAACTTTTCCTGTGCTCTTTCTTACTATGAAGTCTGTATATATTTTGCGAGATATATTACTTGTGTGTTTGCAAAACCTCTGACATACGAGGATTATATTCCTCAGTGCAGGAGTCATTTAAAGAAATATAGAAATATATGCAGGATATTAGATGAAACTCATTAATATTTCTAACTTCCCTATACCTAAAAATTTGTTTCATTTAACGTGCGCCAAATGCAGCAGTTCTACAAATCTACTGACAAGATCAGGACAAAAAAACTGGCAGGCAAAAAACGGTAACCTATATCCAGCCATAAAGGATTCCAGGCTGTGATGGTGAACGATGACTAACAATACCAACACCACCAAAACTTTTAAAAGGCTAAGAAAACCATGACTCACAAACTTATTTACATACACCAAACATGATGGCGGAAGTAAAAATTTACGGCAAACGTATTTATTGTTATTAAGGCCAAACACTGACCCGCAAAGTTAATTAGCTCCTGACCATTAATTATGAGGAACCATGTGAAATTACGACATCATTTATAACTATAATACAGATAATTGTTGTAGAGGGCTTCCGAAATGGTGATACTATAACCTATAGTGGAATATCTTCGTACCTGGATTATGACGTCATGCAAACTTTAGAGACAGCAAAAAAAAACGATGTAAAAATAAAATAAAATATTTTGTTCGTGCACATCTAATTATTTTTATACTTTTAAATCATCCTTGGTTTATAAGGTAACAATTTTGGAAAAGCCTACTCTACAACAGACATCACGTGGGTATGTACATATTTCCGGCGTGTTATAGGTATTGGGGTTCCGTATCCAAAGGGTAAAAAAGGAACCCTATTACACCAAGGCTCTGCTGTTTGTCCATCGTCCTGTGACCTATAATCTCTATACATAGTTTGAATAGAACTAGCATGGTGGCTAAAGTCGGGCATCAAAAAGTAAAGCCGGTTATTGGAGACCTACTGTCTCTTGTACGTACGGCCTTAATCTGGTTCATTAGCCATCAAACTAATGAACCAGATGCTTGCTAACAAGCCAACTGAACACAATGGTGTATGCCGTTTCTACCATCCTCTATATAAAGTTCCCTATTTCCCGTATGGCAATTTAAATTTCATTCGAACTTAATAAACGTTAAATGAAGTACATTTTCTGGTGGACTTTACAATAAGTAGTTAAAATAAAAACGAATAATTACAAAGTTCAAATTAAACAAGTCTTTCAGTATCAAAGATTATATTAAAAAGGAAGATCAATGACTCGACACTATTCAACTCGACATTTCGTTTTATTAAACAATTTGTGACGTCAACATCCTTGCATCATATAGAATCTAATAGAATATGCAACAGTATCAAAGTATCACTAGATTTGAGTGGGACATAATGTCAAAATAATGCTGCACTACGAATCCCCAGAGTAACAGTGTTCTGTTTATTAAAGTTTATTGCGACAACTGATGCAATGCGACATAATGTCATGAATTTAACAAGAATTTAAGTTTGGGGAGGAATGTGGACTGAACCAACTAGTCTGAATTATTTTAACCGTAATATTAAAAGAATACAAGTTTATGGGGATACTAGGAAACCGGGCCAAGATTAAGCATATAATTCGACGTAGATGTCTAAACGGATTAAGTGGAGGTGGCAGTCGGGAACTGTCGAAAACTTCAAAAGGAAGTCTTATAAACATTATTTCAAAAGGTCAAACATTTGAAAGTCAATTCAAAGCTGTATACAATATACATTATAAACCAATTCGCTTACTTATTCATGAAGCTGAACTTATTTCGTTGTTCAAAAGAGATGCTACTACAAACAGTGTAGAGCGGCGTCTCATTTTAAATCCTGCTTTATAAGTTCATGATGTAGAAAAGCAGTTAATTGGATGCAAAAGTGAATTATTTGGCGGCAACTTTACAATATCTACTTATTTTTAAACTTGTAGAGTTTTTGAGAGTTCATTGGCAATTCGAGGGCTATGTGAAGAAAGGGTAAGGTTGACCGATTTTTTTAATTACTTGTAATGTTACTGAGTTGTACACAGATCAATGCTAAATACCACTATGTGAGTGTATTTGTATGTGTTCATGTTTATTATCCCTTAACGGCTGACGCTTAAACGGCTAAGCCGATTCGATGAAATTGAGTATGTACTTAGGTAGCTACTATTATCCAAATTCATTAAAGTAGGGTAATGTTTTAATGTTTTACAGATATATGCGACCGGTCGCAAACAACAGCCAGTATTTATCTATATGGCAAGAGACCCAGCAGTGGGACATTTACAGGCCGAGTTATCATACTATCCAGACTGATTTGAGAAAAGACAAACATTCTGGCAAGGTATTTTTCTGGAATGTAGATCTACCTGCTACCTATTCAAATTCAACCTACGGGTCGCGATATCCTCGCTTTGTATTCGGTAAAGCGCTCATTATCAACTTCAGAACCAGTTGGTAGGTATTAGAGCAATATTTCCGTAAACTTTGTCCCTTTCGTCATAGCATTGTTTCAAATTGGAATGCGTATCCAGTCTTAGTTCTCATTTCTGTGACCATTTGAACATTTTCGGCATTTATTATTTCTAATGTTTTTTTTATATGAAAAAATACGCGATCCCTACTCGAAAACACTCTTTTTCTGTTCACCCCATGTGGTCTGAATCAGAGTGTATTGTAAGGCCTGGACACGTATATAAATTGTGATGCATGAATCATAAATTATTATTACAAAAAACACATTTGGTAATGTATTATTGTTTTCTGAGATTTTATACAAATCATGCCATCACCTACTTCTTGTTATATCTGCATCCCCTATATTGGAGCAGCGGAGAATCGTCTAAGTTCAAAATTGCAGATTCATGAAAAGAAGTGTAAATAAATGAAATCCCCAAACAGTCAGGAAAATATTATGTTAACTTAACCAATATAGTATAGATGTTGTATAAAGAACTTTATTAATAATTCAGTTACTTGTTGACTGAACCATATCTAAATTAGTCACACTGCATAGATTATAATAACAATAGTTTTTGTACTGATAACTGTATGCATTAATAATGTGCGGAGAATATAGCTTCTTATAATTTATTCACACAAAAACATGATGTTTACTGTGAACCTTATTACATTATAAGGATAAATAGCTAAATATAGCATAGCTATTAATCCTGTCCAGATAAAATTTACTTGTTATTGCAAAATTAATTAGTTATTCAATTTGACAAGGACAGTTTTTAGTGATATTAGATAAAAAAAAACTGTATCTTTTTTAGGTAAATTACCAGCTTTTACGACTTGTAAAAGGATCAATACATGCAGTTGCGAAATGAAGAAGTATAAATCTATCATATTGATAGTAATAGATAAATAATTTTAACTGATGAAGCCCTAATCCTTTTCTGTATGACAAGACTATCCATCAACATTTCATCAAAATTGATCTAGCTGTTACCATAACAATATTTAAATAGGTGGTTACTTTTACACTACTAATACAAATATCCATTTTTTTTATTTTTTTTTGAGGACTTTTACTATATTTCCTTGCTCTCTTCTCCTTGGGAATGCAAATAGAGTCACTGGTTCTAATGTTTCTTTAGACCTGTTTAAAAACTAACAGATATCTATACCTTTTTGTCTATATTTTAACCAATCTTTACTTAGCACAAGTGATAAGGTTGTTTTAATATTATAAGAATATACCCATGAATTGTGAAACAAACAATAATATAACAGTCTGCAGATGCTGTCCGTTTGTTTATACACATGATTAGTATTTGTTATACTATAAACAATATGCAAGTAAACAGGTTTAACATATGATTAAGAATTATGTAAATATTTCTTCATAAGATCTAGGATAATTGAAGGCCTTTGCCAAACATATGCACTGAATCATTAAATAAATTATTATTTACAACTATAAAATTATTTGTTAAAACTTCTAGTTGCAAACTGTAGCAGCTTAGTTATGGCTTTCTGGCCATTACAGCTAACAAACCCAATAATTATATATTATACATATCTCTAAATAGTCATAAGGAAGTACTTCATTCACATTATTAATATAATACATTTGTTGAAACACTGTATTTTAAACTGAAATTTTCACTGAAATTTAGTTATTTTTTTATTTACATACAGGTTTTTTGGTAAGATCATGTAAATATAATTGGTTACATATAAAATACTTACAGAAAAATAAATAAAGCAGGAACCAGAGTTCACTAACACTTCACTATCATTCAAATCAACAGACAGGATCCTTCAAGTGTTCCAAATTTAAATAACCACACTATAAACACTACACAAACAAACCCAGCTGTAATTGCGTACTCTACTATCTAAAAATAACTTTTTATACCCAAAGGAATCATTACTGTCTCGAAATTTACACATTACATCACGAAAATAATAAAGTTCAAAGAACTAATCGTGATATCATCGAAAGAACAGATAATTAATAATTAAGTTAGTAGAACTAGCCTTGACGAAGTCTCAGCTTTTTTATACTCACTGTAAGCAAAGTATCGATGCCTTTAAGCCTTTTACCATTAATGAAAACAGGTCATAACTGTTCACACACTCTAACACAGAACACTAGAACTAAATCTTTTTGTAACTTAAGTTTTCAAGCTCACTGTAATGACGAAATCAAATTTTTATGTGAATGAATATTTTTCAGGAAAAATTAAGTCTCAGAAAAATTTACCATTTTTGACGTTTGAGTAATTTAGTTGGTGTTGCCAGGGGGGTGAATGTCACACAGAACGCGAGTATTTTTTGGTGCTGCCATCTATCCTGAGTCTTTACCGTTACCTGAAACTAAACAAACGCCACCATGTCATTAAACGCCGATAACCTTATTTAACAAGAACATACTAGAAAGATAAACATTTATACATCGCTTTCTATTGAAGTAAATTAAAACGATGTACAATCTCAAATAATCGATTCGCAATAGTTTATCGACGAGTCTCACATGACATTACATTGACGTTTGGCATTTTAGACGCTCTCTGCTCTTCTCTTTCCGCCATTTTCATAACGCTGATAGTTTGGAGGTGTCATCTCGTAATTCTTGAATGAGATATTTTAATTTCTCGAAATTGTTCCTTTCCTATATATATATATTCATCTTTTCAATACCTTTTGCAACTTCCGCTGTTGCCGTAGTATGCAGAAAAGTATTTTTTTTGCCGCTAAAGTTTCATCCTAACCTAAATTATGGACGAAGATATTTTTCCTGATTACGACGTTATGAATACGAATAGAAGGGATTCGACTTCATTCAAGAAGTTGCTACGGTCGACATCGCCTTCTATCGTGAACAACATCGACGACGCTGCAAAGGATTCGGAGGAAAGTGAAATAAAATGTGAAGCTTTATCAACCAAGACAGCAGTTGAATATTTACTGAATGGGAACCTAAAATCTGTTGTTTGTCGGTACTGCCTGAATACCTCGCCTGCATTATCTGAACTGGACCAGGTGATGCAGATAGCGGGTACAGGAGCCCTTTATAAAGTGACTATAAGAGAAATGATGGCTTGTTTCTATCCATATAAGGTAAGTTAACTGTTGACCTAGTTATTACTGAATTAATTACTCTTGCTATCGGTATTTGTTTTTAAACGACCACATACTTGAATTAACAGCATTTATGCCAATTGTGATCGAATTTGTTAGAACCTAGCAGAATTCTAGACATTTCTCTTAAAAACACTGAATATTATGTTATTTTTAATTTATATATTCCCTTCAGCTTTGAAATCCTCCTTTCGGTAAAGGACTCAAATTCAGCTTGTATTAAAAGAAACCATCTATGTTTCAGGTTAACCAAGACCCAAACTTTCCTGAAAAAATATGTCAAAATTGTTTAGATAGAGCATTGAATGCATACTTATTTACTCAGCAGTGCGAAAGAGCTGAAAGAGCACTACTCAACTGTTTTGATGATATTTACGAGAAACTAGATAAGCTAGATCCAATTAATAGGCCTAAAAAGAGAGGCAGGCAGAAACTCAACCCTAACTACAACATAATACATGCAGAACATGAAAAAGTCATAGATTATGCAGAACCAGTTATTAACATAATAAACATTGGAGCTGAATCATTAACAAAAGAACCAGAATGGAATGAATTTGAATGTAAAAAGTGCTGGCAAGTACTCCCAAACATGGAATCTCTTCTCAACCATGAGATAACCCATCCGAAATTCATGTGGTATCACTGCCGCCTGTGCGGTAAATCATTCCCGAAACTAACCCAATTAAAAAAGCATCATACACAAGTCCATATTCATGGTAAAGGTCCAAAATCAGCTCCGGAAAAGAAATTCTGCTGTAATGAATGTGGTAATACATCGGACACTTATTCACAGCACCTTCAACATATAGAAAAGCATAAGTTTAAGAGGGTTATGAAGGATATTATTGAGAAGAAGACTGACAAGCTGTGTTTGGTCTGCTTAGACAAGGGTGCAGATTTGGTAGAACTGGATAAAATGATCTGTGTGCATGGCGGACATCCTGAATTAATGGGGGATAAGACATTGCACACTATATTGGCTTCTACTCTACCTGATGTGAGTATACACTCTTTATTTTACTATTTTTGTAATTTGCATGACAATTTTTATTCATATAGCATGAAGTGCCATATGAATATCTGCATGCTTATTTGACTATTGCCTTAAACTGAACTATTGCCTTTGTAGAATAATGCATTTTCTTGTTTTTGCAAGGGCAACAGTATTGATTAAGACCTCATAGTAAAAAACATCGTAAAAAACTGATTGTTCTACTCATGAGATAACAGAAATCTCAGTTTCTATTATACTTGCCAAAAATGTGACTGCAGAGAGTAATTATGTATTATTTATTTATTTGTGATTGAATAGATGTAAAATTGTATTTATTTTGGTAGTTAGCTATTTTTTAGTATAGCTTCTTTTCGCGGTATAAAAAATATAGAAAAGCACTTTAAAAAGTACTAGTGAAACCAAATGTGGTTTACCACCTGCTTTGTAAGCTTGTGTGAGATATATGTATGAAATTATCCATCTGTAAGAAAAGATTCCTTTTCTAGAACAAACCATACAAATACCGGGAGTTACATGTGCCTCATAAAGCTAAGATAATGACTATCACCAAAAGAAAAAGGAATTTTGATGAAATTAAGCCCAAGAAAGACATATTCATTTTAGCATTGCCTACAATTATAACTGAAGCTACATTTAAGACTAATCATTTTTATAATTATGTATTCTGTGAACCAAAGCTGACTGATGTTACTAATGACAATAATAATGAAAAGAATGATACTCCTAAAATTACTGAAATTGTCGAAGAAAGTAATAATAATAATGTAGAAGTCAATGAAGGGAAATCTGGAACCCGTGATGATGTAATTGATGATGAAACTGATGTTCTAGTACAACAGAACAAATGTATGACTGATGATAAAGATTTAATGGAAACTAATAATAATATTGTAAAAGCTGCTCTTATAAGGGACGGAAAAACAAGGGATTCTCAAGTTGACCTGACCAGGAGGACCCCTTCTTATGAATCAGATAATATTATTCAAAGTACTTTAGAGGAAACTGATCAACCAACAAAAAAGATGAAATATTCAGATGCGATTGTAATTGAACAGGAAATAACCAAACCCATGGCAATGGACCAACTATTTAAGATAACTAAAGACAAACCTGATAAGTATTGCTTTTCTTATCCTAGTTTAGAAGATGGTAAATGTAAAAATATGGAAACTACAATGGATGATAGCGAAACAGTTGCTTTTAATAAATATACTTTTAAATTTACTGAACCTGATTATGAATACTCTACTACTAATAAGGAACAAAAAGAAAACACATCTACAGCAAATATCAGTGCACCTGATATGAATTGGCTATTCAGTAAATCCACGAAAACTACTAATTTGCTTCACAAAGAAGCAGAAAATCTAACTCAGGCTAAAGAAAATGATAAATGTCAGTTATGCTGGGTTTTTAAACATTTAAAACAATGTGAATACTGCAAGAAGCCAATAGAAACAGCACAAACTAACCATGGAACTCCAAAAAATGCTATAGAAGCTACTTCTAATCTACAAGATACAGTTAATGTTGAACCTAAGGCTCAACCACATAAAGATCATAATAAAATTGACAAGAGTCCCTCATGGCAGTGCAAAATTTGTCTCACTGAAAACAATCCAGATAGATTTACATGCGTGTGTTGCGAATCAAATAAACGTACCGATAATGGTAATATCAAAATCACATTCGGTAACAATCACTTCTTTGCAAATCTACAAAAAGATACTCTGAAAGAAAAAGATACAAGTTTTGAAAATGAAAGAAATATAGTACATGAAGCGACAGTTGTTGAATTTAAGGGTGTGATTGAAAACGAAAATAAAATTGATGACTCAATTGTTTTGAATGAAGATCTGACTGCCCAAATGGATGTGGAACCAGACTATAATGCCAAAGATGAACAAATGGATATTGAAGAAAACCCTTCAATACCTAATGTCGTACAGAATTTCTTTGCACCAATGAATGCACCAGTATCTACTCCCTTACCTAATACTCTTAATACTTTACCATACTTTAGTACAAACTTACAATTTAATATTGGTTCACCAGGACTGGGAAATAGGAAACCAAGAAAGTTGAGGGTATCTAGAACAATGTCTAGAGCTTTTCATAAGTAAATAATGACTACCTTTGTCATTGTGCTTGTTCACTGTTGGACAGAGGTCCCTACAAACTTTGCACTTATTAAAAACGTTGTTCATTGGTTATGGTTAGGGATTATGGCAGAATTTGTCATCTTTTTTTTGTATATAGTTCATACAAAAAAAAGATGACTAGAAAAGATTTTATTGATTTTGCCATTAACGTATGATTAGACGAAAGAAAAGTCAGGAAGACGAGAAATATTTTCAATAATAACAGCTTTTTACAGCATATTTTAATTTTTAAAACCAAATCAAATAAAATTTTATCTTTAGCTCAGTCGTAAAACTGATCGTGAACACTTCATTTGCTGTCATCTGTGGCCGACGATACTCAGCCTCACGATATTGTGTCACCTCAATTTGCTAGCAGACATTCTGGGGTAGTGATGTTGTAGCTTTATGACACTCCTCAGAATAAGGCCGAGTTTTTCGACAAGTATAAACCTGTTTTTTACATCATAGCGAGCCGCCCTAAGTCTTGACTAATCAGTCCTTCCAAAGGTGAATGCCGCTTGTGCAGTCTAGTGCCCTTTACCTTATCCTGGACGTCAAGGCAACGAAACTCTTCTTCTCCTCTAATTTTTTATCACAGCTTGTTGGCCTTACCTAAATTACATTGGGCCAAAAGTTAAAATTTCTTTTTTTTAGTTGTTAGATTACATATCGGAGTCTAGACATATATTTTACTACTAGCTGTTGCCCGCAATTTCGTCCGCGTGGTTAGAAGATATAAATTAGGAATTTTTGAACGGAAGCCCTCTAAGATTAATAATTTTCCCTGTTTCTTTCCATTTTTTCCATTGTATCTTCGCTTCTATTAGTCGCAGCGGGATAGCCTAAAACCTTCCTCGATGAATGGTCTTTGGAACACAAAAAAAAAATTTCAATTTGAACCAGTAGTTCCTGAGATTAGTGCGTTCAAACAAACAAACAAACTCTTCAGCTTTATATATTAGTATAGATTTGATTTATAAACGTACCAAAGTGTAAAACATACGTTTTTAATGTCATTATTATTTGTGTACTTTGTCAGTTATACATACTGTAGTAAATTTTCTTGATAGATGTACTTAGAAAATAGTATTTATTTATTTCGATCTTGCACCAAAATGGTAATTAGTACTTAATTAATAATCAATACCTTGAGTATTTATCAAATGGAATTATACAGTTAGAGCCATACCAAAGTATTTAGAAAATTGTTTTTTTTTTCATTTTTTTACAATGATCTCATTTAATAACATATTTGAAATAATCATAGACGAAGTAAGATATCTTTAAGATTTTTGTAACACTTAATGCTGCCTAGATGTAAATTTTGAAAAATGTTTAGCTTTACGTGATTTAGTGAAAATAAGCACATACACACAGCCTTTCACACAACTGGCTTTTCTGCAATATCTGACGCCCATTGAATAACTCATATACTCATACTCATAATAGCAGTCACGTAAATCTCAACACTTGAACTGGTGAAATATTTTAGAAATTACACTTATTCAAGGAACCTAATATACGTCAAAATCCGACTCTTATTTGCAGTTAGTTTTATTTTATTGTGATTTTTACTCTCTTTACATGAGAGCCATATAGTTTTTTTTTCACACTATAATCTCTCAGTTTTTAGTAGTATTTTATTATGCAGTAAATTCATTGGATGATTATTCAGAATATTCATATAACTCCTAGAATTCAGACGATAAAAATAAGGTGTATTCTTAAAGGGTCAATTCATACTACTGCCAATACGAAAAATAGGTTTAGAAACTAAGGATCTTTTATTACACAAAACTTTAGTCAACTTCATTCGTGAGCTGAAAATATGGATTCACCCAATTTGAATTGAAACTTTAAAAGTCATGAATTTAGTGTATGATTAATTTGTCTGCTTATTTGTATACCTATTCCATAATACTCAAATAAATGTATACTCACAAATTTCGTTTTCTTTCCATACCTAAAAGGTTTAAACATTATCGAAATTCTCAGCCCTGCAATGTTTAACAAATACATTTTTGTTACAGATGAACTACCTACACAACTTCATTGCGACAAAAATATGCGAAAAGTGCCTTAACCACGCGATAACCTCATACATATTTATACACCAGTTCATGTTCACTCGAGAACGGTTAGATTTGTGTGTAAGTGTCATGCTTAAAAAGCTAAATATTGAACCACAAGCCAATCTGTTTGTTCAAATATCTCCAGAGACCGTTATGCCATCGCATGAAGACATCGATGAAACATTACTACTAGATGAAGAAGACATTATTGATGAGACCCAATTGAAAGTAGATGTCCTAGAAGATGAATTCAGAAAGTCCGAAAGCGAAAGCGATTCGGAAATGAGAATCCAAAATCAAATAGTTAGACATAATGAAATCTTCGATAGCAATGAGGATTTTGTAAATCCCGCCATTAATGTTACGAAGACTTATTCTAGGAAACTCGTTAATGGTATCCAAAATTCTAATAAGTATCCAGTTGATGTCTGCAGTGAATTTTTAACGTTCAACAAGAAGAAAAAAGTTGATAATACTAAGTGCAAATTCACGTGCCCGTTATGTAACAAACACTTTATATCCGAATATTTCTTAAAGAGGCATATCCTAAAACACGTGAACAACAAAGTACAGTGCACAACCTGCCAAAATAAATTCAAATCAAAGTTTTATTTGTATGAGCATACAAAAATGACGCATCTGTTGAACATTAGTGATTATAACTCGTGCAATACTTGTGGGAGGTGTTTCACCAGTGTTGAGAAGTTACGGAGCCATGAGAAACACCACAGGACTAAGCCATGCGATCTGTGCGATAAGATCTTCGCGACACAAGAGCATTACGAAAGTCATATCCAAAGACACTCGGATAAACTAAAGCTGATCAAACAAAAGACAGTGCAAACATGCAGCTTCTGTGAAAAAGAATGCTCAAACGATAATGAGCTCTCTCTTCATGTGAACAAAGTACATTTACAAATAAAACCATACAGTTGTGACATGTGCGAACGACAGTTTTACACTGAAAACAATTTGAAGTACCATAAAAAAGTACATAGCATGCCCCCGAAAGAAACTTGTGAATTTTGTAATAAATTACTCAAAAGTAGGAAGCAATTAGTCATTCATGTTCGGAAACATATCGGAGTCAAACCTTTTAACTGTCAAGTGTGTGGTCAAGGATTCTACTCCACTTTCAAAGCGAGAGAACACATGAAAGTGTATCATGGCGGCAGATTTTGCTGTAGAATTTGTAAATCCACTTTTGTAACGAAATATGGACTTAAAGAGCATGTTAATAAGGATCATAGTATCATTTAGCTAGCGGACCAGCCATTAATTGGCTTTGAATGGTAAGATATTGTTAAATACTATTTGTTGAATAATGGAAAAGGTTGAGAATTGCTAATAAAATAAACGAAATAATTTGAGAGGAAAAAATATTCCATCTACATTATCTACCGCAGGATTGCCTTTCTTAAAAATATAATAAAGGTAAAGCGGCTTAAATTTGCCAACATAGCCTTTTCAATAAATTGCTATTTTATAGATATTTACATATAACAAGCATAATGTTTATATTGGTAAATACATATGATGCTTAACTGCAATACCCCCAAATGACTATTTACAATATTTGTTATGCAATACTTTACTTTAAATATATTCGTGTAATATAAGAATTGTAAATATGTTAGCTATATACCTAGGTACCTAATATGTCAAGGTACAGTCGCTATTACGTTTTGTTCTAAGATATTATGGTAATAAAATATATTTACATTAAAAAAAAAAAAACATTTTATTCTTTCCTAACGTTTTTTTGTATGTTATCACGAGACAATAAACACAGTTAAACTTTTGGTCAGGAACCTTGGTAGCTTAGTAAAGAGACTGGCCCTTTTAACTAGGTATCACAGATGACTGAGCTCTGAATCATGGAGAAGTTAAATCTATTATTTTTATGTTAATTTTGTTAGAATAAGAAAACTCGTATACTGTGAATAACAATGCGTATAATCCAACATAATTAAACTTAAAATTACAACATTATTATTTCAGTATCGAAATATTTGTACTGTCGATTCAAATCCAATAACTACTATGAACTCCAAAAAGCGAGACTGCAAACTACACAGCACGTAGCGACCTCTATTCAATTAGAAATCGGCTTACATCATACATGATAAGAGGACTCTAACGAATACTGATAACATCAACATGGCATATAAAAGTCAACATCTTCCTCCGCGACTTTGACTCTCCTTCCATCATGAAACAAATGATAGTGCTCTTTATCCAAACCCTTCAGCTCTCGAGGATCAAACCGTTTATTCTTCTGCTTCCAATGCACTTTAATCACGTGCCTTCTCAAGTCCCTCACAGTATGAAACTTGTTCGAGCATAACGGACAAATATTCCTCTTATCCGAATGCTTCTTCAACTTATGGACATTCATAATACTAGAAGACCTAAATCGATCCCCGCAAACTTCACAAGTAAAAGGCTTTTCGCCCGTATGCAAACGTAAATGCATTTTCAGACAAGCGGAATTCGCGAAACTTTTCAAACACACCATACAGACCACGGATTTGTCCAACTGATGCGTTTCTATATGTTTTTTCAGCAAATGTTTCCCAATAAAGTCCTTGCTACATATATGACAGACATACGGCTTGATTTTTAAATGATGGCGGTTCATGTGGCATTCGAGAAGTGTATTGTTCCATGTTATGTAGTCACATTGCTCGCATTTTAGTTTCGGTGTTTGTTTTTTGGATCCCTTTAAGTCAGGATTCTCTTCAAGCAGATGTGCTTTCCAATGTCTACGTAATCGCGCTGGGTTTATCAACTTCTTGCATTTTGGACAGGGCACGCTTTCTAAATGGACCTTTTGGTGGTACTTTAGCAAGGTGATGTTGGCGAAAGACCGTCCGCAGGTCTCACACGTCTCAACACTGTCTCTGTGGGTACCCATATGTTTCTTTAGAAGAATCGCTCTCATCTCTTTCCCACAAACCTCGCAAGTTGCGAATGGACCACCATGTTTTCTATTATGCGCGCGAAACTGTCTCAAAGTCTCATATTCAGTATTACAAATCCTGCACGGATACCTAGTGTTTGGGCCGTGTGATTTCATATGCAGTACCAAGTCTCCTTTTGAATCGAACATCTTCTGGCACACAACACATTCAACGTTCAGAACTTTATTTTTAATTTGAATGCCACTGTGAACATTGTCTACATGGTCTTTTCTTTTAGATGCTGTAGAAAACTTTTTATTACACTGATCGCATGGAAAATTATTGCTGTGTCTGCGTTTTTCATGCTCTAGCAGTTTATCTACGACTTCAAAAGATGCAGGACATTCTTTACAAGCAAAATTCCTATTGACAGTCCCACAAAACTTAACATGATCCTCATAAATACTAATATTACTGTATTCAGTGTCACAGTACTGACAAACAAAAGTATCTCTATGAAATCTATGTAGATGGGTTCTTAACACGAATTTCGAGTAAAACTGCCGTCCACATTTATCACAAGAATATGGATGGTGATTTAAATGTTCCTGATTCACATGTCCTAAATAAACCTCCTTATTTCTACATAAATAGTCACAGTCCAAACACTTTGCTCTCGAAGCATTCTTAAGCATTTGTTCTCTATAGAACATTAAATACTTGTAGTGCATACAAGGATGTTCAGAACATTCCGGACAGGTGTACTTGCAATTATGTAGCTTTAACTCGTCTTGTGTGATAAAACTCTTAAAACACATCAAACATTGGTTACTTTCAGTTTTAGCATGGCGCATTCTTTCATGAATTTCTAACGCATTTTTAGAATAGAATTCTTCATTGCATTGTAAACACTTGTGTATGGAATCTGTATGAGTTTGCATATGATTTGTTAATTCAGTACTCTTTATTAGTTCATCACAAACTTTGCATTTTATTTTAGAATGTACTTTGTAATGTGCATTTAAGTACTGCTTGTTTTTAAATGTCTTTAAACATTCATCACATTGCAATAAACCTTTTTTGTGACATTTTTGTCTGTGTAACATAAAAGTTCTGTTAGAGGGTAGTTTTACATTGCAGTTCAGACATTTGAATTTAGAGATCTTTGGTTTTGATGCATCCTTTTTTAAATTTTCTAATTCCTCTTTTATTGTAGACTTTTTGTTCTTCACTTGATCATTGTATCCTTGAATATTATTTTCTAATACAATAACAACATTTGAGCTTTCCAAGCTTGAATTACATAAATGACCAAAAATATCATCAGATTTATTAAATAAATCATTTATATATTTTTTTATGATTGCAGATGAATCTTCCGCATTCTTGATAAATATGTATGACTGGATTAGTTTTTCTGAACAACTGTTGCATATCTGAGAGCTTGTTAGTATGTTTTCAGCCTGAAAAAATAAAAGAGTTTATCAATATTGAATAATGGAAAAAGTAATAAATTACAGCAATATTTTTGTGACTCTAAATGAGTGATTTCTTTGATAAAGTAAATAAGGCAACTAATACTGTGTGATGTGGCCCACATACAACATAGCAATGAAGCTTAAAACAGTAGATAATCTTTAAAAGAACAATCACTTGAAGATAGTCATAAGTAAATAAAGAAGGTATGCACATACATTTATAAAAACTACTTCAACTATTTCTTTCAATGTTTTGCTGTAACATTGTCCGTTTACAATTATTTGGAAACTATCATCAAGGGTGCTTATATGCTCTTCCGGTTCAATGCAAATCCCGCAAAACTGATTGCTATGAAGAATATTCCTCAATTTTTCTTTAAAACCATCCATTGCGAAGTTTTCAACCTGAAAGTTCATTATTATTCATCACACAGCATTTTATTCACAGGTCAACTAATCAAGGTATGATTATCAAGAAAAAAAGATTTATAAATTCGCAATGTTTACATTTTTAAGCTTATTTGTTTACATGACAAGAATTAGGTTAGGTGTATTTATGTTAAGAAATATGTTTTAAAGGTCACTCAAACTACTTCACAATATTATGCCTTTATTGCATTGTTACTTTCGTTCACCATTATGCAATCACTTATGTTGTTAATTTATTTATTAGAACATATGGTAAACTGAATCTTTTAAACTAGGATATCTCATTAGAAGACTTAGATATAAAATTCGCTTATTTAAATGGCGTCAAAAGTATATTGGTAAGAAGCTTAGTAACATGATCTTATCCTAAACTGAACTTACGAATTATGTTTTTTAATAGGAATAGTTATCTTGATAAGCAGAAAAAGATGGGAATAATTTATATGATACTAATAAATGACAGGTGAAAGATTGCAAAACCTAAAACGTAATCGAACGCGCTCCAAATTTAATTCCCAGTCGAGTGTTGCCAGCACTTGAATGGTCATGGTGTATTATTAAACATAATCTTCTAGTATGTAAAATTCCCGTCACGATGTTAGTAACCGCCATACCGCACTCCTCCGAAACGACTTAACCGATTTTTACCAAATTTTATATGCGTATTCAGTAGGTCTGAGAATCGACTAACATCTATTTTTCATACCTCAAAAAACAGCGTTTGCTGGGTCAGCTGGTATTATTATATTATCGATTGAATGGCTGTTAATTATATAGCCTAGAGTTGAACTTTTATAATAGTATTAGTGGCTACCTAATTAACAATTTCATTAGTCCAGTAATTTGGCCAGGTTTTCTCTTAAATATCAATTCTGTGTCATTCGTTTACTTTTTGATATGCGTCGGCGCATATAACAGTTAAAGCTCTGCAGCGCAGTGTATTAATGACAATGGAATTAAAATAAAGCTCCTTTAGTTTGTTATTTTTCGAGTATCGTAAGACTTAACTAAAACGGTTCGCTTTATGTTCGCCAAAACTAATAGGCTCATATGAATTTGAGTCTTATTCACTCGTAAACTGGAAGGATGCACGAAAAAGAGGATTGCAATCAAAGCCCAAGATAAATAAACATGATTTATTTTAAAATGCTGTAACTGTCGCACTACATAATTAAACGTACAAATGAATGAAATAATAATTGGAAAATGTATTTCAAATTACTACTACTAGTACAATTTAAATAGCATATTCAATTGCTTAAGTAACAATGTACGTCTTAAAAAAATATTACAAAATAACAAGAAATAAATTAAGAGATGTTGCTTAATTATTGCCTCGACTCTGGGCTCTTCATCATCATCATCATTCCCCTGCCGTTATCCCAATTATTTTATTTGGGGTCGGCGCAACATTTCATGACTCTGGGCTCTT
The DNA here is from genome assembly GCF_003590095.1 of Trichoplusia ni. Lineage (NCBI taxonomy): Eukaryota > Metazoa > Arthropoda > Insecta > Lepidoptera > Noctuidae > Trichoplusia > Trichoplusia ni. The sequence continues at coordinate 395,572 of NC_039503.1, forward strand.
AAAGCAGGATATAATTAGTCTTTGAGGATGCGATATAGCTCACTTTATTACCTAGCTGTATCTCATTTCCACAACGGCAAAACAACTAGAAAGCTCATACTAAGCGCCCAAACCTTCAGAGGATTTGATTAAGAAAATTTATGTGACCTATTAAGGTTCATTTAGACGATGCGAAAAATATCGTGGGGTATGCAATTGTAGCCGACCCCGCTGCTGGATATTTCTCAAACGTTACAGTGCAGAGAACTCTTTGTGCGTTACAGCAGCCAAATCCAACAATTTAAGATATTTTCGGCAGTCTTCTGTCCTCGAATAGATGATAATACTCCTTGGGTAATTCGGGAACATCGCTGGGGTCAAAAGGCCGCCCGTCTCTGATCTTCCAATGCGCTTTCTTAAAGTGTTGCCTCATATCACGAACCATAAAGAATCTACTATCGCATAAGGGACAGTTCACTGTCCTTTTCGAATGCTGTTTTAGCCTATGAGTTTTCATCATGCTGGAAGACCTGAATTTCTGCTCACAAATATCACATGAATACGGAAATACACCAGTATGCATTCTAAAGTGCATCTTTAAGCAGACACGGTTGGCGAATTTCTTTCCACAGACTGAACAGAAGCAGCTATTGTCTGTAGTGTGGGTTGCGATATGCTCTTTAAGGCGGACTCTGCCGCAGAAGTCTTTACTGCAAATATGACAGACGTAAGGTTTAATTTTAAAGTGATAGCGATTCATATGGGCTTCTAAATCAACCTTTTTCCTAACTACATGCCCACATAACTCACATTCTATAGAAGGTTTGGAGGGCCCAGTGGGAACTTTAACACAGTTATCTGGATGCAGTTGTTCTAGATGCCTCTTCAAGCTGGTCGGCTTTATCATTTTATCGCAGTACGGACATTTGACTGGTTCTGAGTGGACTCTTTGATGGAAACGAAGTAGCGATTGCAGGTGGAATGACTTTCCGCATACTTCACAAACGTGACTCAAAACTGCTTCATTCTTGTATGGACATCTGACTGTGTGCTGTGCAAAGAAGGAGGAAGCTACTTTCTTATTACATCCTGAACATTTCGTCCTCTGCGTGTAATGTCTTTGGTTATGAATGTATAGCTTCCTAAGTGATTTGAACTGCTTCGAGCATAGTTTACAAGGGTACACGTCATCTGGATTGTGTAATTTCTCATGTTGAAGTAATTCCTTGATTGTCTTGAACATTATATCGCATAGAGAGCACTCGATATGTTTTCTCCGCTTCTTGCACTGTATGCCTCCGTGAACCCTCGCATGGTGTTCTTGCAACTGTATGTTAGTCAGGAATCTGCCTTTACAAAGCTTGCAAGCGTGGACTCCATCGTTATGCATTAAGTTCTCGTGTTTGGTCAGTTCTTCAGACACATCAAACGAAGCTTTACATTGTGTACAAGCAAACGCTCTGATAACATTTTTGCAAGCTTTCTTATGGTTTTCCAAAGTGTTCGTATCTTTAAATTCATAATCGCAGTAAGGGCAGTGCATATCTTGATGGAACTGCACCAAGTGGGTTTTCAAACTCAATTTCGTGTAGAACTGTTGTCCACAATCTGCACATGTAAATGGATGGTGGTCTAAATGTTCCCGGTTGGAGTGGCCTATCAAATGCTCTTTTCGTCTCGTTACGTAATCACAATCTACGCATTTAATTTTATTCACGTGACTTAGGAACTGCTCCCGATATGACATCAGATACTTATAGTGGACGCAGGGCATTACAAAGCATTCCGAGCACGCAAACTTGCATTTATGTTTCTTTAATTCCGAATCTACGAAGTTTCTAAGACACATAATACATTGAGATTTTGCTCTGGTGTTGTTTACCAGATGGCTAATATTAAAATGGGTGTCTAGACATTCTTGGGTATAGTATACTAGTTCACAAAACTTACAAGGATACACCAAATTTTTATGGTGTTGCCGTAAATGATCCATCAATTCTTCCTCAGGTAAAATAATTTGGCAAAGTTTACAGCGAGCTTTAGCATGAGTTTTATAATGAATATTTAAATATTGTAATGTATTATAAGATTTGTCACAAAGCTTGCAATGGAATACGGATTTTTTATGCTTTGCTTTTTCATGTTCTTTCAAAGATCTATAAGTTGTGAAGATGTCGGGACAATCTGCACATTCATAGGTATTGAATCGTGGCGCTGTGGTTGAAGTTCTGACAGTACTGAGAGGTTTAACAACTATATGACCTTGCTGTAGATAAATATTAGGTGTATTAGAGTGTGTCACCGGTGTCTTCTTTTCCTTTACAACTTTCTCTTCTTTCATTTTAACAACTTCTTTATCATCCTTCTTTGGTTCTTCAATCGCCTTTTTAGGTAATGCTTGCTCAATAAAACTCGCTTTATGAAGGACACTCTCTTTCATTGCTATTGGTTGTGATGTAGGTATAATTTCTGTCATAGATTTCATATCAATTATAGTTTGGTATAAATCTGTATCATTTTCAAGTACTATCATGACATTGGAGTTCTCATATGATGTTTGTTCATCCAACTGTTCGTTTATATCGTTTACTTTGGAGTAGATGTCCGAGACACAGTTGTTTATGATTTTCGAGAGCTGTTTTGTATTGTGAATGAAGATGTATGCTTGAATAGTCTTTTCTGTGCAACTATCGCATATGTCATGACTTGTCATTAGTTTCTCAATCTGAAAGGAATGGAAATTTAATTAGAAATATATTTGAGAGCTATTAGGATTGTGAAATTCTACATTAGAAATACAAGAAATATTAGAAAGAGCCATTCGTCTTTTGACTATAACTAATATGAGTCTACTACACAGACAGCAGAGTGAGAAACTCTGTCACGTTGAAGCCACTGTAAGCAGCGACATATCATGGGTTCAGTCCCCGCATGGGGCAAGTTCAAGTCTGTGGCTCTGTGCATGTAACTTGGATGTTTAAAATACTTCCAAAATGAATACTATTTTATCAGGTGGTGACAGGCACGCAGGTCTCTCATGACTTTAAGTTGACACATACAATGAATGCTATTAAAAGTAAATGAAACCTGAGTTTATTTCTTGATTTTTACAAGACTCATTTAAATTGAAGAATTCATCATTCATCTAACATGGTTCACGAGCTACAGCCTGGTAATGTACACACGAAAAGACAGTGGAGCCTCAGTAATAGGGTTCAGTTTTTAACTTTTTGGAATGGAGCAAGGATTTTTTTTACCAAAATAAACATTTTACTATACTCACATCCTCATTAAAAACATAGTTAATGATATCTTGTAAACATTTCGAGAAGTTTTGCTTATTGATCATGAGCTCCATATCAACGGAGCAAAAGTTCCCGCGGCTCTCCAAACACAGCCCGCAGAACTTCGGAGAGCTCCAAACTGTCTGCAGTTTATTCTTCACCCATTCCATGTTACTGATATCCGTCTGATTTTGTTCCGATTCCTCCATCTTTTTTTTCTGTAAAGTAATTTATTTGGTAAGTAAGGTTCAGTAGTAATCATGTGGTAATGAAGGTGTTGAGTACGGATGGATGGGTGAAAGAGGACAACTAAGGAAATGGTGCACGAATTGTGTAAAAAACGATATGGCTGCAAATAGTGTTTCTTGTGTGATGACGTCCGATAGAAAGGTATTTCAGAAGATGACATGTTGTGCCGACCCTAAATAATAATTGGGATAAGGACAGGGGAATGATGATGATGAAGTACGGTTTAGTAGTTTAACGCTCAACCTCTCTCTATATGGACAGAGGCACGGGCCAGAAGGCAGCAGTGGATTGTTTATAAGCTGGTATTATTAATATTAAGTACAGTGCGGTACAGTTAGTCTTGTTTTTTTAATACTAGGTGACACAGAAATGTATACCAGGTTGTTTGCAGGCTATTTACAATGGAAGATGAATGAATGAAAATTGGCTTAAAATTACACTTTTCATACTCTCTTCAGCATTTTTCCTATGGGATGACACACTCAAGGCTAATACAATGAATTTTCAATTATTGTGTTGCTAAACTTAAGAGAATAGGAATCGTTTCAAATTAAATCCAATTGACCAGGCATTATTTTTGCATGCATATTTAACATTTTCGTTTGAGTCTAAAACTATTCAAGCAATTAAATTTTTAAAGATAAATATTTATGTACTATATGAGACTTCAAATAGTAACTACATGGTAGCCAAAAATATAATTATTCGACTTTTTCAGCAGTCTTATTCAAATCAAATATCTTTAATTGCTCAAAATGTGGTACAAAAGATGAAAGCAATATAATAGTTTCAGAAAAAATCTATTAAGATGCGGTTTCATTCATGTATTGTGATAAACTTCAGTTAACAGAAAACTTGTTCAAGAGCTAATCCAAAAAATGTACTTATATCAGGAACTTATATACTACGTATTTAATACAAAATTAATTTATTTTTCAAGGATTTTATTATAAGCTGGGGCACAGTTATTTTAATAAATAATACAAGTACTACACTACACGGTACTACACTCAATAGGTGTACGAGGCTCGCAGCTATTGAGAATAGTAGTACCGTACGTCGTACGACTCGTAAGGTACTTTATTTACTATCACTTCAAGTGCCGACGATTTAGAGCCTATTATTCAAGCTCAAAACTTTTATTTGTGTTACTAAGATGTTCTTTGAGAATTTTGTTCTAATGAATATAATATATGAAACAGTGAAAAAAATAAAAGGTAATTTTGTACCTACTAGATTGTAGGAGGTAATTTTTTTTTTATTATGAATCGAATTTGACGTGGATGACAATGTCAATAACCAAAATTATAAAAATTTTACGTATTTTAAGCATTAAAGTTAACCCAGCAATGGTGTTCCCAAGAAAGATTTAGAGATCTGGTGCTAAAAATGTCAACTGTTCTGGAACACTTATTTGTTTTGAATATATTTCTTCTTTCTTACGAATCTATAGGTTATGTTACGTACCTACGTAATTTTTCAGACAAAATGGCGAATTATCTACAATCGGAATGCCTCAATAATAAGTAATCGACCGTAAAACATAAATATTGTTAACTTCATCAAATAATAATACCAAATGCATTTCAGACATTCTTTTAGGAATTTGTTGACTTACCTAAAACTCCCACGTTCCAGGGTTTTTCCTGATTGATAAAATTAGCCTGAGTCAATATAATTTTGTCTAGCGATTGTCACGTAACTTATTTAATTCAAAGCAACAAGTTTTAGACCCAAATCATTATTGTACTTAAAAAAGTATTTCAATACAATGAAATTAAGTAGAAGAATGAAAATCAATAAGAATTCTTTTTTTCATTCTAAAAACTGAAGATAATGGAACATGGAATGCTTTTGTACAACCTGTCAACTCAACTCTTCGCCGCGTTCCTGTTCTGCTCCGCGTCCGCGTCTGCTTAAAATCAGTAATAAAATATTTGAATAGCATGAAACGCTGCCAACGTGACGAGATATTTAGTATTATTTAGTCGATCTTTGGTGCTATCGATTCAAGGATGATTAGATTTTATGGAAAATAACATGAGATGCACGAGGGTGTCAGAAATTATTATAAAAACAATGTTATAATTATTTGTTACTCTGTTAATTAAAGTAAACGTACAAAAATAAAGAATTTTGCTGGATTGCGCAAATTTTAGTTTTTTCCCACTTCCCAATAAAACGATGACACTTCCTTCATGCTTGACATACCGCACGTAATCAGTGAAAAAGTTTGTTTGAAAGTTCCTGCGCGGCGTACGTTACGTTCTTAATTCAATTATATTTTAAACTTGGCTTTATTTACGTTTTATATGAATTATGTGTTGTTAGCAAAAATAAATAAAAAAAAGTGATTTTGTGACGCTACTAGAAACTAAATCAATAAGGGAAAAATGGATTTATTGAATTTACTTATTAATCCAAATAATTTAAAAAACATTTGCTTTTTATGTCTAAAGAACAGTTTGAATACTTTTTGCGTTTATGAAGACATAGAAATTCACAACGAGTATTTAACTTTAAATATTAACTTGAGCAATATGATGAAAAGCTTGTTCCCAACCCACGTAAGATTGGTTTATATTAACGTTTAATTAAATTAGTCAATTTCTGCATAGAAAATATTATCCTCATAATACAAATTATTTTTTAACTATTAGTTGAAGAATGTGTTTGTTTAAAATACTTTGGATAATAGATAATGGATACTTTCCATTTTTTTTGCAATAACGATTAATAAAATTGTCTTTGTTATTTTTAACTATACTACTTATTAGTATGACTTTTAATAACACTTCCTACCTACTGTTTTTTTTTCAGGACCTAGTTTCAACAAGGACTTGTGAAGAATGTGCAGACTTAGTCATAAAAATATTCAGCCTCTTACAAAGTAATTATTTAAAAAAAGAAATGCTGAATACAGTCACAGACAATATAAATGAAGAATTAGATAACTATGTTCCGCTCCATAATTCAGTGAAATGTAAATTTAATGTGAATATACCAAGCTGTGATAGTCTTATATCTAATTTTAAGAAACCTACAAGTATTTTTCTATTTAAGAAATGTGATATGAAATTCAAATCAAAAACTCTACTCCAAAAACATAATAAAATAACTCATAAGGATATAAAGAATGAAGCTATAATCTGTGATATCTGCGGAAAAATATTTAACAAAAGTTCTACTTTAAAAGTACACCTTAGCTGCCATAAAGAAAAACAATGTCCATATTGCTTCAAAATTCTAAAATCACATTCTCATTTCAATGTACACTTAAGAAACCATAAACAGCAATTAAAAAGAAAGAGGATTGTTAAATATCACCTCTGTGTTCATTGTGATTACCGTAGCCTTAATAAAAACTCCTTGGAAGCACATATGAATAAAGTGCATTTAAATATAAGGCCATTTGTGTGTGATATTTGTCAAAAAGGTTTTTATAAGAAGAGTAATCTAACACAGCACTATGTTACACACACTAAAGTCAAAGATAAAACTTGTGAGGTTTGCGGCGATAATTTTGTGAATGAAAAGACCTTAATGGAACATTTGATGTTGCATTCCGGTCAGAAACCTTTTCAATGTAAAATATGTAATGCAGAATTCATCACTTCTGGTAGAAGGCTAGAACATATGAAAAGAAAACATATGGAGAAGGCAGAATGTTGTGTTATCTGTGATAAAAAGTTTAGTTTAAGAAAAGACTTGAACAGTCATTTGAAAAATGTTCATCACGCTGAGAATTATATATTGAAGCTAGATAATGTACAGACTGATGCACAAGTATTTAAAGTAATGAATTGTATGTAGAAATTTTGAAAACCAATGTATAACAAAAACTTCTAATTAAATAATTATGTTTTTACTATTTTCATTGTTTACTAAAAGAATCCAAATCCCGACATGCAATGTTTTATTGCAAATTTCGCAAATACATGCGATCACTTCACACTTGACGATGAAGGAAGATATTATGCAAACAAAGGCGTATACCTATATAATTAAGGATGCTTAAGCTACATTTTTTGGTTGATGCGAAGAAAAGTTTTCGATAGTGGCGCCCTCAATAATAAATGGGCAAATTATTAACCGATTATAATTGTCAGGGATGTCGCGCATTAGTGTGTGAATGATTGCAACATAAAGAAACCCCTTCTTCCTTCCCTTGAGTTGGAGTGGCCGCCCAAGAGGATTCCCAAGGACCAAAGAACGAGAATGATGCCCTTAGTAGTGTCCTTGTGAGCTAATCATACATCATAGGAAAAATGGTGAAATGAAACTCCCTTGAAAACTTTAGCTTACATTTATTTATAAAAAAATAAGGTACAAAAGGACACTTTTTCAACAAGATTTGTCAAATTAACTCCTCTATCCTATACAATAAATATACAAAATACGGCAGTGTAATGAGTATTATTAATTAAGAACTATTACAAACAATTTTGTCATTTTTAACATCACATTATGGTTCCTAGCTTCCCTTTTTATAATACAATTAAAGGTAGTAGGGCTAACTACTAATAATCTATTTTATATTAAAAGGTTTTCGATATATTAACTGTTCGTAATTACAAGATTACGTAGCTTGTAAAAAATCCGTGGCCTTTTCAAAACAGCTTGGCAAAGAAAGAAGAAAGTCCATTAAAACCTGGATTGATATTTTTGCATAATTTCTATATTTTCTAAGTAACAATTGGTAACTATATTTCGGTAACTATGTTATTTTAACTTAAGCTATAGGTATTATATTAAAAACAATAATTCTGAAAAATATTTAAAATAAACTAGATTTGAATCGATTTAGTCGATGTTGTGGTTAGTATTTCTCGATTCGAATCTTGCTTACAAAATATATTTACAGATACAAAGGCAATTAACAGACGTGTTCTTTTACACATACTATATATTATTTCACACTAATATTACGCGAATCTATATATATGTTCTTTTATTGAAGCTTCGAAAATACGTAATACCTATTTAGTTTTTCGTACATTTTGACACAAAACGTTCACAGGTGATCGCTGTCACAATGCATTAGAGTTGTGCTCGTATTATTAATAATCGACTATTCACATCGCGCAACAAGTAAGAAATACATGATCAGTTCATTGGAAACTTGGTCGTTTGTCTAGTACTGGTAGCCGCCACCTTGGCTGGGTGGTACGTAGGCCTGGCCGCCAGAACTTGATCCACTGTTATAGCTGCCCGAGCCGGCATTGCTGCCGTATCCGGCGTTGCCGTTACCGCTGCCGGCACTGCCGTAGCCGCCCGCTGGCGGGTCGGGGTACCTGGCCTCGCCTTCGTAGCTTACCTGATAATTTAATAAGATATGATTACATTGGTAACGTAAAATTAAAAAGTATTTCTAAAACACTGTGTGATAAACTATCGCTATTATGCGATAGGTTTGGGGTTCAACGCCATTTGTTATTGAGTAGTTACTGTTGATATAAATTACCTCAGCGTTGAAACCGTTCTTCCAATCAGCGGTGTACTTGACGATCTGCGTGCGTCCATCAGGCAGGGCAACGCGATACTCGCCCCTAGTGATGTCTCCGTCAGAGATGGCATTATGGCTGTAGTCGTTGCCGTCTTCCGCCACCTGTAAAAAAGTTAAGTTGAATCTAAACAAGCTAGATTTATGTAGGTATGATGTTTATCAAACATTCAAAAGACACGTGCAAAGACGGATATTCGGAATCGAAACTAGGGTATGTTGACAGCACCAATATTTGTGTCGATCTGCTTGAACCGTCATCCACAATACTCATTGGCTTGGTGACCTATACTACAAATTAGCTTGTCCGCTAGAACACTAGACTATTAAGTGCTATTAACTTATACCTGGTAGGAGAAGTCGAAGGGCATGCCGGGCTCGTGGTGGTGGTGATCCCCATGGTCGTGGTTTTCGTGGTGCTCATGGTGGTCATGATGCTGAGGAAAAAATATAGTTTATTAGATGTATAATATTAAATTATAGATGGCAGCACAAATTGATATTAGAGGTAAAACTTCTTTTTCGGCCTTGGAGAAAAATTTTCGTAAAGCGTAGCGCATCATTTAAAAAAAAAAAACATATTTTTATAATAACTATCGTGAGACTGATTCATTATTAAATGATATAACGGTTTACTCACGCGTAAACGAGTGATCGCGATCCCGCCGTGTCAGATCATGATTAAGGTCTCTGGTTGGGTCCGAAACTAGTCGGAGTAGTCGGGCACCCCCGATAAATACGCGTGAGTAAACCGTTACATCATTTAATAATAAAAAAATCTAATCTAATAATATCTAATTTATTATACATATAAGGATTAAAATAGTTCGATAAATATAAAACGCTACGTGCCATCCAGTTATTATTCGATAAAGCGACATAAGCACAAGTTAGATTGCTGTAATATTTTTCCGGCAATATTTTTTGCGATTGCTACATAATTCTGTAATAATTGAATGAGAATATTTTTTATAAGAATGCTACCAATTTTGACTTCCTGGACTAGTTCAGGGGGCGTTCTGATTCTAATTTCTTCACAATGTCCATTAAAATAATCGGACGTTGAACATGACGTCAGAGCGATAAATTTATACACATGCAATCACTAGGATTGTATTTTATTGTAAATCGAAATTAAATCATAAAAACCTTGTTACACCTTAATATCGAAGAAAATAAAAACGTTTAGTTTTAGCTGAAATGGAGCGGATATTGGTTGTGAACTTTATTTCTATTCATTTGGTTTGTCTACGATTTTTTTAATAAATAAAATATATTAAGCGGTATCTTTTGGGTATATATTATAGCCGATGACACTCCACAAGATTGTGGTTATTATTGATTAGTGTTTTTCAAAATCTGTTCAGTAGTTACTGAGATTAAATACAACAACGTCATAAACTCAAAAACCTTTCTCTTTGTACTTAATACTTATTTATTAGACTAGGTATACCATACCTTTTAATAGGTACTAAATACGTTTTCCCTATAAATAGGTTTTTAACGTATTAAATATATGTATTAGGTTATGTCCTCATAATAATTGATAATAATTATTGCGTAACGATACTGTATTTTATTGCAGATATTAACTATTGTTCCAATTACTCAAGAAATGAATTATGATACAAATTTAGGTAAGATCAATATTTAATCCATAATTTAATTGTTTTGTTTTTTATTTGTATTTTTTAAAATATATTATTCAAAGCAATTCATTATAATTTATTAAAAAGTTCATTAAAGGACTGTGTATTATAAATGCATTACATTTTTTTTTATGATACGAATTATTTATTTTCAGCAAAGGTTATGAAAGAGATGGACATGGGTAAAAATAAATATAAAACTAATTTTTTTTCTGATTTGTTTTCCTTTAACTAATAAACATTTTTGAATCCTTCAGAATACGGCGAAAAGTTGACAAGTTAGTTATATTAAGCATTAATACCTTTTATTTGACAAAATAAACCCTAATTTCCGTCAAATAGTTGCAATGAGTACCTACTACTATAATGTGACGTCACTTGCTAGCAGTAAGTGTAGTGTCTTGTCTATGCTTTTCATCGCCTTAGTTGCTTGTCTTTATTGAATTTTAAATGCGTATATTATATAAAGTATAGAAAACTATCTGACGGAATAATTAGGATGTTTTTTAGTCAAATACTATTAAATTGAAATAAGTGATACTTCTATAGGAATTCTAATATTGAATGTTCTTAATTGTCAGGTGTTGAAGCCACTATGTTAAAGGATCCCGTAAAACGTAAGAATATTTATTTAATGATATGGCAGACGTTTATACATTAAATTAAGTAACACTTAAATAAATCCAACCAATCACAACCAGACATTTAATATCTATATAATGTAGTAAAATTTAGAGGAGCTCGTGGCTAAGCTATAACCGCATAAGTGAATCGATCACAGGTTAAGCTATGCTTGACGCGGTTGGTCCGTAGATGACCATCTTTGTCATAACGAGTTCCTCCGTGTTTTCGAAGGCACGTTACATTGTGGGTCCCGGCTGTGATTCCTATATATTTGATAGTCGTTACAGGTAGTCAGAAGTTTGAAAAGTCTGACAACCAGTCTAACCAAGGGGTATCGTGTTGCCCAGGTAACTGGGTTGAGGAGGTCAGATAGGCAGTCGCTCTTTGTAAAACACTGGTTCTTAGCTGAATCCGGTTAGACTGGTAGCCGACCCCAACATAGTTGGGAAAAGGTTAGGCTGATGATGAATGTAGTAAAATTTCAATATTCATCGGTATACAATCTCTACTTTACAGAAGACGCGCGCGACCGCTGATCTAAAATAAAGTGTAATCTTTTTTTCAGTCGTTGCTACACTACCTTAACTAAAGTACAAACATACACTGACAACAAACTTTATTAATATGCGGCACCGATTAAATTATTCTCTGAGCACATAAAAAAAACGGTTTGGTCTGCCACCGTATTAAATACTTACTAGCTGTTGCCCGCGACTTCGTCAGCGTGGTTAGAAGATATATGTTATGTTTTATACCTGCCCAGCTTTTGCCACATTTTCCATTGTATCTTCGCTCCTATTAGTCGCAGCGTGATGGTATATAGCCTAAAACCTTCCTCGATGAATGGTCTATTGAGCACAAAAAGAACTTTTTCAATTTGAACCAGTAGTTCCTGAAATAAGCGCGTTCAAACAAACAAACTCTTCAGCTTTATATATTAGTATAGATTCTTGCCTGCCTTTGCTTACCTTCTGGCTGGCCTGTTGGTCTAGTGATGAGTGGCCCTGACTGCTATACCGGAGGCCGTGGGTTCGATTCCCACCCAGGACAAATGTTTGTGTGATGAGCACGATCATTTGTTCTGTGCGGGGTGTAATTTATCTATAATATGTATCTATTTAGAAATATTCAAGTATATTTATCAGTTGTCTAGTACTCATAACACAAGCTCTGCTTAATTTGAGACTAGATAGCGTTGTGTGAATGTTGTCCAATATTTTATTATATTCTTATATTTTTGCAGTACGCCTTAAGGAGTCACAGGGAAAACTGTTGCAAGGTAAGCTCTTCGTCCTACTTACATCTTTTATGGATTTGTTTATTTACCACTCATTATTTCAATAAATACTCCATTAATCTTTGACGATAATATGTCTAACGTGATAACAAGTCTTACTTTAATTATTTCTCCTTTTCTTATAGACCTCAAGATTCCAAACGGGAGCTTTTCTCGATTCCCTAATAGTGAGTTGATGTGCCGTTGTTACGGATAATAAATATAAATTTAAAAACCCCCGACCAAATTAGGAACATGAACAGAACTAGTCAAGACAAATTCAATGAGCCCAAACTCGATGGGTTTACTAAAAGGTAGACCAGGGTTACCGGACCAGCTCAGTGGTTCCAGAAGACATTAGTGTTTCAAATATCAGGACCCACATATGCTTGCAAGTAAACTGAGAGTGTAACATTCCTATCACATCTCACAAACGACGTGATGACCTTGAAGACCTGAACCGATTTCCGCAAAACATAGCCAAGAACACTTTCTACTGATATACCTTTTAAATAACATAATAAAAAAAAAACCGCATTAAAATCGAATGTGGGTATGAGGGCCGATGACAATCCGATATAGACAAAACTTGAATTTTCACGTATCTGATGTTACCAAAACGTCTGACAGGTGAAAGCGGGGAATCACTGAAAAATTTTATTCTTGATCGGCAAGTTATACCTCTCGGTGAGTATCTGATGTGCTATGATTAGTAAGTAAGTAATTAATATATTCAAAAAATCTAAATACCCCAAGTTTTTAAATGTCACTCCATTCAATTTTTATCAAAATCGGTCCAGCCATTTTTATAGTTGTAAATAGTATTGTCATCCGGTTCGAAGCTTCTCTGAAAATTTCAGCTTGCTAGCTTAACGGGAAGTGCCTCAAACTTGAGTTACAAAAATCGGAACGACAAAAAATCACATAGAGAAGAAAGTGAGTGTTGAAAAAGGTCTGTGGCCAGCAGAGGGATCTATACAGGGTGTTTTTATTATTCACTACAGAAAATACTTGTCATTTGTCCCAATTTTGAAATGACTCGATAAGTCTATATAATATGAGGTTTAACTCTTTTTACCTATAGATCCCAAGATTTTTATCCAGAAAATTCATCAATTGCCTGATGGTGAGTTGTTTGCATATTATATTTACCTAGATACTTTATATTTTTTAATTTCATATTTACACATATAAAACTTTTTAATGGCTTTGTAAATGTAAAAATTAAGCAGGTCTATTGTCAGAACTAATTTCTTAAATCATTAGGTACATACGTGATAGATATGCAAATTCTGCCGATTTAACAAAGTTGTATAAATTGCAATGCCCTATCAGGCAGCTAAGTTCTAAAAACCTGCTCAATATTAACACCTCCAAAATTTGTATACCTTCACTTAGTTTGCAATAAACTTGTTTGAATTTGGATTTGAATTAGGCTTATTGGGTTGAATTATTGGGTTTTGTCTGACATATTTTATCGCGGCACTGGCGGTATCGTCGTGTGTCGTGTGGGTTGTGCGGCTCCCAGATAAATGGTTGAGCTGCATGTGCCGCTCGGGGTATGCGTGCCGCTTAACGCCGCAGGCCTGCTTAGGTCGATCTGGCTCTTTCTTCCAAAGGCAAGTCCAGAAAGCACTGCATTTATTTACTCATTATGAACACCTACACTGTCTGAACTTTAAAAGAGGCAACGACCCCTGAGTTTGTTTCGACGTTTCTTCTCAGGTTAGCCAGCTAGGAAATGTCGACTCCGGCTAACATAATAAACTGAAATGTTAAAGTGATGAAGTCTATCCTATTTGCAGAATAAATGATTTAATTTCATGTCATTTACGATCGTTGCTGCAAATAAAAACATAATGATTTCCTACTGACTGGGTACGAAAGGCAACAATCCGATACGGACATACTTCAATTTTCACGTATTTTATGTTACCAAAATGGCTGCCAGGTCTGTTTGCATTTTAGGGGTATTGTAACTATTACCTACACTTGGTGAAGGACTATAATATTGGGGGGAATTTTAACATTTTTAATTTTATCATGTGTTTTAATATTTGTTTGCAGATAAAGCCAAAAAGGGGGAATCGTTAAAAGGTCTAAAACAAATATTTACTGATCTAGCGATTATAAGACCTACTCAAGGTATCTGCTGTACTATAATTAGTAAATAATTAGTTAAAATCACTGTACTTACATAAAACTATCGAAAATAATATAACTATTGTAACGTTTATCAATGTTTACATAGAACTTCCCTTATTGGCACAAAACATCACTATATACCCAAACGGTTTTAAACTTTGAAGATTCATGATTATTGAAGGTATTTTTGATAAATCCTTAATCATAATAATTTATGTCTATGGATATAACATAGAAGTCCATTATCATTTTAAACTGAAATCGAGATACATATTATAGTATCCTCAAATACTGAGATCGAGGCTGAAGCCTTACCTACGAGTATGTAGGAAGAGGTCTGTGCCCAGCAGTGGAACGTATACAGGATGGTTTAATTATTGACTACAGAAAATACTTGTTACTTGCCCCAATTTTGAAATGATTCAATTAGTCTATTAAACCTTGACTGCACGGATAGTCTGGTTGAGGTCACCACGGCCACGCTAAACCCACTGTGCGCGTCGTGTTGCGGGTTCGATCCCCGCGTGGGACAAGCATTTGTGTCATCCACGAATGCTTGTTCGGAGTCTGGGTGTCTTTGTGCATGTGAGTTGTATCTTTGTAAACACCCCAGGATTGAATTTTTTAGTGCGAGAATCGATTTTTTTAAGGAAAAAAACCTCTTTTTAGCTATAAAAAACAAGTTTTCCGGGAAAATAAATCATTTGTCTGATGGTGAGTTGATTGCATATTATATTTACCTACTTTCTAATTTTATATTTCGTTATTGTTTTTGTTTTCAAAATATTGATTTAGATATATACACGTACTTAACAAAAGTACTAGAAATAGAAATCGAGGTTCAGCAACGGTTGGTAAAGTCATAACTTTGAGGGGTCATCAATTTTACTTAAACTGTTTTGCTTATTTTGAGTTATAAGTTTTATCAAACCATTTCAGGTAAACCAATATTCGTTGACAAAGTAAATAACGATGGAGGTGAACTTTTAGCGCTTTACCAAACAAGACACAGTCGTCCCGTCACGAGGTGCACCACAGCACATCCTTTACCGAAGTGTAAGTAAGCACCGTATAAATCCAATAAAATTATAAAATACAATCAAAATTGATAGATTTTAAAAACCTACTTTTGGAATGAAACTACTTTTACGGTTATCGCAGTTTAATTTTAGATTTTAGGGGAACTAAAATTCGCGAAAACCTAAGAAACGACTATGGAACCCATTAAAATTTTATCAAAATCGATCCAGCCGTTTTTATACTTGTAAATTGTATTGTGATCGGGTTTGAAGCTACCCTGAAAATTCCAGCCTGCTAGCTAAGTATTTATTATTATGCATTAAACTACAAGAAGGAAACTGAAAAAAGGGTGTCATTATCTTCCCGTTACCACCTTTTTAATGATCTATGCAGGTATCGCAGGATTATTCCATAAATCAGTAAATACCTATTAACACGAAAAACATTTGTCTTTTGCAGTGAGTCCATGGTTTTTACCTAGTAAGTATTTTATTCATCAAAATCATATTAACAGAATAAAACATCTATTTTGAATTTTTTTTTTAATATAAACTTGAACCCACGCAACTATTAAATGGCTCGAACGATTTTTATCAATCATGTCTAAGAACACTCGTACATAATTCACCTTTAATAAAAACCAAACTGAATTGGAATCGGTCAATCCGTTCAGAAGCTATGATGCGACAGACAGAAAGACAAGACAGACAACTCTCTTGTTGCGTCGGAGGTTAATAGTATAAAAGTACTTTATATGTATTTTAAAGGCCATGCAGGCTATATGAGAGTAAACCATATGGTAAAGGCTACCATCATGACGAGTAGGACTGTTGCCAACGTGGGAGCGAGATGACGCACCACAAAGCCTATAGCGCCATTTCTTTCTTATTGCTTTAATAACTTATCTATTTTTTCCTTATAGGCAGTGGTTAGTATCATTAAATATTATTTTTTATTGTTTTAATGAGATCCGTCTTGACAAGGAGTTTTTATTACCTAACTATAGGTCAATTGAGGACGGTTTTCTTATGATTACATGTCAGTTAAGACGAAAATCCGGGAATCCTATGTACCTAATTGGTTACTAGTTACTAAAGTTGTTAAAAAGCAAAAGTCGATTTATAAAAAGTACCTAAAGCTGGTAGAACTTGGCTTAACACACTACCTGTCACCTGTACTATACTAAAAAGTATGGCGAAGGCCCGATTCAATTTCATGTATATTTTGATGTGTTTTGACTATTGGACAACAGATGGCGCTGTTCTTAGTACATTGTTTTGTTATAGATGAAGACAACAAAACTAGGAGCGCCATTGATGAGGACGGAAACGGTATGACATCATTAATAAGTAGTGTTTCGGAATGTACAAAATATATAAAATATTTATTTTGATGAAAAGTTTAGATATTTCTGTAAGAAATTGTAGACATTACAAGATTTATTAACATTGGCAAGTTAACTTGGATGAAAGAAAATAAGTATACCGCGATTGATAACAAAAAATGGTTTTATACAAGTTTGCGACTAAAGTATTTTTGTTTTCAGATCAAAAAAATACCCAAAACAAATATTTTGCTCCGCCTGCATGGGAACCGCCGAAATTATATATCGATGATGAATAGACTGTGTTTTATTAACATACAGTAACCTGTAACCTACAAACAATAGAATGGAATTATGTATATCCCAAACAAGATTTAAAGTCCCTCCAGCGAGTAAAGTCACTGACTTCATATGCCTGCGATGTCATATTCTGCTCCATCTTACCCCTCTGCTTTATGAGCTCGAAGTGGATTTAGATTTAAGATCAGGGCCCCAATTCAAATTCTAGGTTTCTGAGGGACTTGGTCTGTCGTCCGATTATGGGTCTCACGGCGGGGCCACATTCGGTTCTATGGATGTGGTCCCTATATGAGGCAAGGAGGCCGACGCTCTTTACACTTCACGTGGCCACGCTACTGGCCGGCGGAAGCACGCGGTCGGTGTGGGAAGGATAGCAACGCATTGCCTTACGACACAAAAACGCGGATGACGTAGCACGGCACTTTAGGTTTAGTCGGTAAGCGTGTAACACTACCCATTTCCTCCCCCAGGGAGCCATGAGGATTCCCTAGCCTTACAAAAAAAGAACCCCAATTCACTCATCGGCAATTGTAAATAGCGGAATGTGGGCCGTGGTTTAGAACGTCACTTACCCCAGGAGTGGGAGCGGGGCCCGGTTGTGGGGTCGGCTGCGGGCCGGGGGGCAGGTACGTGGGGCGCTGTGGCGTCGGCACCGGCCTGAACGGCGGTGGGGTTGTTTGCTGTAAATGTTTTAATACACCTTTAGAACTGGGCAAAAACTTGACAGGCGACTCAATAATATACATATAGGAAGGATAGAAATACATTAAGACTCTTTAAACTTTTCGCTATCTGCTCTTAGGTAATTTCATAAATAGAATATACTTTAAGAGAAAATAAATAAAATGTTATAAGGTGTTATCAAGTCCAAGGATAAGATTTTTTTTAAAACGTCTCCCCCTCTAAGGAATTTAATCCTTATGTCGGCGGGGGAGTCACAAACATACAAATCACATGTATAAAGACACCTAGACTCAGTCCGGGAATAGGCCATTTAAATGTTAATTTTTTAGTATTTTAGAGGACGAAATTTTATTTTTCTGAGGGGTCAGTTCGACGCCCGCAGTAAGGTATTTAATATTTGTGTCGCGGTAGCTTCACAAACATTTAAATCACGTGCATAAAGGCACCCAGACTCAGAACAAGCATTCTTGGGTTCACACAATTGCTTGTCTTATGCATTTAGCTGTATAGGCCATATAGGCCAGGTTGGTTCATGATGTTAGAACCTCCTTTTACCTTATTTCCATTATGGTTGGTTGGGAAGGGGATGACGGGTGGTTCGTAGTTGTACCCCTTGTTGGGAGGGAGGTACTCGTTGCCTGCTGACAGGGCCAGCACGAACAGGCACGAGGACACGAGGGCAGACAGCCACATCTGGAACAAAAGAGGCAGAATTTCAGAAGAGAGAGTAATATCAAAGGCTTGAAAAATATAAATGGAATGTATTGTCTTATTATTTTATCTTATATGCTTGACTGGTCTATTAGTCTTAGTTAGTGTCCCTGACTGCGTAATATTTTTTTGTATAATATAAGACCAACATGCTGTAGAAAAATTATACTCAGAGAAGAAGCAGAACAAATAATTGTGCTCATCACTCAAACATTTGTCCTGGGCGGGAATCGAACACGACCTCTGGTATAGCAGTCAGAGCCACGAACCACTAGACTTACGAACTATATCTACCTCTCTTAACAATACTGGCTAGAATAATTAGATTTTTCTTATAGCCTAGAACTAGAGTCATTTGTTATTAGTTTTTGTTTCCCTGACAGCCGGCGCTATTGGAAACAACACGTTCTGAGCAAAGTTTGCATACAATGCTCTTTATGGTGCCGTAGAGACAGCAAGAGAAGGTTAACAGTTCTAGTTTTTGAAATTATACTAATTAAAATTGTACCCTAACATTGTATGTATTAAGAATCATTACATCAATTCCATTTTGAATACTCTAATCTAATCTTATCTACAATTTGAACTTGAAGCTTGAAAAGATTTGAACACTGTGACCATCATACATTTATTTATTTATTATTTATTTGTACCTTATTGCATATAAATATGTGCACGGTTGGCTTAACCCAAAGTTGGGTTCTCTTATAGCAAACGTTAGAGTGATTAAGAGATTTAAAAAACAGTTCATTTTCTGCCATTCGTTCCAAAAAAAAAGAATGACTTTTCGCAAAATAAATACATAAAATCCAATTTGTACTCCAATTGGATTTTAATTAAAAGCGTGAATAATATTTACATCTGCATATTAGACTAAATATTAGCAGTTACTGCCAAATGCCTTTTCTATAAACAAAAAACTAACATTGATCACCACGCTTCTTCATTTCGTTTTCTCTCTATGTAATATTTCAAGGGTGTGTTATGGTTGCATTCGATAACCAACACTTTAAGTAAGTGATGTTCCTTTTTTTGTACCTCTACATATTGCGTGACTTTTCAGTTAAGGGCTTCTAGCTTAGTGTCAGATACCGAAAGTTTCACGCCATCCAATTGCCATTCCTTCATCGTCCTTTGTAAACAGCAGAATCGGTGTATTATGATGGTAGTAATTTGTTTTGTGGACTCTACACGCATTTGATTGCACGCGATGTACTCGGCTAGATCTAGGTATAAGTGGAGACAGAGCGAGGTCACCGCTCGCTCGCGTTGCCAATAAAATTCATTTGTTATGTGCTGATGAGCTGATGTGCCTTCTCTAGGTGTATGAGAAATGCGGTATTTCGTTTATTTAAGAATAAATGAATATGTTTAATTTATTAGAAAGGTTTTATCTTCTACGAGCTGTTGCCCGCCCGCTACGAATTGAAAATGATCCCACGAGCTCATAAAATGGGGATAAAAATCCTATGTGTTAATCCTGGTTATAAATTAACTGTATATCACGTTTCATGGTACCGTTAAGTGGATTTTGCGTGAAAGAGGAACAAACATCCTCACATCTGCACATAACAACTTTCGCGTTTAAAATATTACAAGGATTATAATTATCAATGTATTTTTAGGCGTCCGATTTCAAAAGTTTCATGTAAGGATTAGCATTCACTAACCCTGAATCAGAACAAGCATTTGTGCTCAAGCTGAAGCAGCGATTTGAGTAAGTTTTAGTATATTCTTTTCGATAGTGCCACAAGTGTTTATGTTGCGTTTTGGGTTGTGGAGCTCCCTTAATAGCAATCTTGAGCACCATCGATGCATTTATGCCTCTTGCTGGCACAGGCTTGCTCAGATCAATCTGGTGCTTTCCTTAACAGGTCAGTCTAGAAAATACGTTCACACAACAATTATTCAACAATTGCCTTTACTTTAAAAGAGACAGCAAACCCTGATTTTGGTAAACATCTTTAAACATAACGATATATCCTACTTAGGGACAGAATAAATCATTAACTTTGTTCAAGCCGGCCTGCGCAATAAGCTCATTGATGACATTATAAGTCGGCAGTCCAAAATAAACATGACTATGGAATAAAACATGCAAATTGTGTAAGATATCAAGACTTTCTTTACAATTATTTCAGCTAAGTTCTTCTTATACATCGTGAACATAATTCGTGATCGCTCTCTCGAGACATCACCAGTAACCGTCACGTTTGGAGCAACATGCACTGTCGTATTGACACCCACGATTAGAAGGGTGCATGAAATAAACAGTGCTTGGTAGTTTTGATAGAGTATTTTGTAATACAGTACCTTTCATTGCACTTAAAATGGTCTGTGCAAGAAATAGTGCAAGTCTACAATGATCGAATATTTTAGGAGAAAAAAATGAAAAAGTACATTATGGTTTCACGCTGTATAAATCCAGTTTGTTTTGTAGCTCGTAATATTGGTCATAGGTACCTACGTTTCTATTCAATTAAAGTTTTCAGTATACCTATTAATAAGCCTGTATCGTTGGCCTGTTTGTTCTTATTTGTATACGAATATTATGGAGATAATTTTTTTGACATTGTAGAGTCTAATCTCAGTAACTACTAAGCCGATTTTGAAAATTATTTCACGTATAGAAAATCGCATTACTTGTGAGTGTCAAAGGTACGAGACAGCTAGTAATAATTATTTAAGCTTGAAAAAAGCTGAAAAAACGCCTATTCTCACAAAGATTTAAGAATAAATATGACTCTATTAGATTTTATCATATTCAGCAATTTCAAGATTCCTACACCAGAAAAACACAGTTTAATAACCAGTCACGCGCGTGCGGTCACTGACCTCGCTCGTGTTATCGGTTCGTTGCGCTGCCCGTGCGCAATTAGCAAAAATGTCGAATACAATAAAATGTGCATCGTGTAATATTGTTATCGATGAGCTGCTAGCCTATATACAAAATAAAGTATCCATCGCTGACGAGGCGAGCTTAGTGAAAATTTGTGCCTCGGCGTTTACTAGTGAGCAAATCCAAAGATCCAAGACTTTGTTGCTAGAATCAATGTCAACTGATGTGCCGAGTACGGCTCGTAAAGGAAAAGGAAAGGACAATCGAGTGTTAAACGATATCATTGCCATCTTCAAAACAGAACCTGATGCGTTGCCAGTGTTTGTGGCTCGAGATCTCAATAAATTACCGCCGATCACTTTCGATCATTTAGATGTATCGAAACTTTTAAAAGATCTTGTTCTGGTGCAGAGTGAAATAAAGAACATCAAGTCGACGTACGTGACCCAAGATGACTTGCACGAGTTGAGACAAAGATGTGATCTAATTTCAGTATCTGCAAATCCGCTAAACGGAAGGAATGTGCGCAGTGAATTAACTGCCACCCGCATTAGTGAGAATAACGACATTGCTGCGAGTAAACCTAGTGGGAGCGATGAGTCACTGCTACCGTTATCGGCTGGCACTTGCATGTCTCTCGAACAGCTGAGTGAAACCGAGAGGACTGCAGCGCCGAATATGCCGATTATACACAGTCAATCGTATGCTAGCGTTGTTACGCAACAAAATGACGATGGATTTATATTAGTGCAGTCTAAGAAAAAACGTAACAATTTTAAAGGCAGTATAGGAAGTGTAGTAGTTGAATCGACTGAGAAATTTAGGTCGGCGGATCGGAAAACGCCTATGTTCATAACCAATGTTGACAAGGCTACGTTAGAATCTGATATTACTGACTACATACACAAGAAAACTGGAGAGACTGTGAACTTAGAGCGTATACATATTAAAAGACAGTGTGAGCACAATGCATATAAGTTTATTGTGTCACAAAATAAACTACATATGTTTTTGGATGAGAAGTTATGGCCTGAAGGAATTATTTTTCGAAAATTTATGCATTATAGACCGAAACGTAATAATGATACGTTAATACACGGCACTAACAACACCAATAATGTGTGATCTTTATAAAATTGTATCTTTTAATTGCAAGAACGTCAAGCGATCTGTTCAAAGCGTCCGTGATTTATGTAAACATTCGGATATAATAGCACTTCAGGAGACTTGGTTAATGCCTGATGAGATTTCATTCCTCGACACTGTGAGTCACGAGTTCAGCTGCACCGGAGTATCGGCTGTGGATACCTCAGCGGGTATTCTGCGAGGTAGACCATACGGTGGCGTCGCCCTAATGTGGAGAAGCAGTATGTTCCAGGATGTAGTGATAATTCAGTGCGATAATCCACGTGTTTGTGCTATAAAAGTGATATTACGAGATAATCCTTTTCTAGTGTTTAGTGTGTACATGCCTACGGACGCTGCGGCTAATCTAATGGATTTTACAGACATTCTGAGCGGGGTGAGTGCTATTATTGAGAACTGTAGTATTGACTCTGTTTATATAATGGGAGATTTTAATGCACATCCCTCTGAAAATTTTTATTATGAACTATCTGCTTATTGTGATGAACAAAGATGGACATGTATAGATACAAAACTATTAGGTATACGATCTAGCACGTATACATTTTTAAGCGAGGCTCATGGGTCGAAGAGATGGCTTGACCACTGTTTGGTGACCGAGGCGGCTGTGGGCTCGGTTGAGAATGTGTACGTGTTATATGATGTTCTATGGTCCGATCATTTTCCTCTGGTCGTCGAATGCAGGTTAAAAAATATGACTGAAAGGAGATCGGATGTTAAAATTAAATGTAATAATGTTGTATGGGGTGAGAGAACTACTCATCAAATAAAAATATATCAAAAAGAATGTTATAAAAGATTACGACTTATTGATTTTCCTCAACAGTTGAATAAATGCTGTGACAGTGTATGTACGGATTTGAGACACAAAAAAGTGATAGATAGACTGTATGCAGACATAGTAAACGCGTTATGTGAAGCGGCATTAGTCGGTCGGGAACGCTGTGTAAAACATGCTAGGAGAGTAGTGGTGGGCTGGAACAAACATGTCGCCGAGGCTCACAGTGAGGCCAGGAAAAAGTTTTTACTGTGGGTTGACTACGGTAAGCCTACATCTGGACATGCCTATAGTGAGATGTGTGAAGCCAGAAGAGTTTTTAAATCTAGGTTAAAATGGTGTCAAAATAATGAGAACCAAATAAGAATGGATATTCTGGCTTCACATCATTCTAAAAATGATTTTCGTGGTTTCTGGAAACACACTAACAAACTTAAGGTTAGGCCGCCAATACCTGTGAGCGTTGGCGGTGTGAGTGAACCAGAACACATAGCTAACCTTTTTAAAGAAAAGTTCTTTGTTTCCTCGCCATTAGGACCATCAAGGTCGGTGCTCGATGTTGAGCCCGGCATGAAAATTGGAGTAACATTTAAGTCTAAAGATGTTGAAAAGACAATAAGATGTATGTCGCGAGGTAAGTCTCCGGGTCATGACGGGCTCAGCATCGAGCACTTGCGATATGCAGGCGCTCACATGTCTAGAGTCCTCTCAATGTTATACAATATATGTGTAGGACATAGTTACTTACCGAGTGATATGATGCGAACAGTAGTAGTTCCTATTGTGAAAAATAAGACTGGAGATCTAGCAGATAAGGATAACTACAGGCCTATCTCCTTAGCCACAGTAATCTCGAAGGTATTGGACAGCATGCTTAATACTCAGTTAAATAAATATTTATGTCTGTATGACAATCAATTCGGATTTCGTGCAGGATTGTCTACAGAGAGTGCAATTTTGGGTCTTAAGCATGCTGTAAAATACTACACGCAGCGCGCGACATCTGTTTACGCATGTTTTCTCGACCTATCCAGGGCATTTGATATGGTTTCCTACGACTACTTGTGGAAAAAGTTGCAAAATATCAAAATGCCCACTGAAATAGTTAACATCTTCAAGTATTGGTATGGGAACCAGATCAACAATGTTCGATGGGCTGGGGCTTTATCTCTTCCGTATAGGTTGGAGTGCGGGGTGAGACAAGGGGGGTTGAGTTCGCCTACGCTCTTCAACCTGTATGTGAATGAGCTGATTGGCGAGCTCAGCGGGACCAGGGTCGGTTGTTTCATAGACGGGGTTTGTGTTAATAATATCAGTTACGCAGACGACATGGTTCTGCTGAGTGCGTCAATCTGTGGCCTGAGGAAACTTGTGTCTTTGTGTGAGGAGTACGCCAAATCCCATGGGTTGGTGTATAACTGCAAAAAGTCTGAGATCATGGTTTTTGAGACTAGGGGTAGGACACATGATAATATACCACCTCTAATACTCAACGGAACAGCATTGAGAAGAGTATTCAGATTTAAATATCTTGGTCATGTGTTAACGCCTAGTCTCAAGGACGATGAAGACATTGAGCGGGAGCGGAGAGCGTTGTCAGTTCGAGCAAACATGATAGCTCGCAGGTTTGCACGGTGCTCACTTAAGGTCAAGCTCACCCTCTTTAGAGCTTACTGCACTAACTTCTACACATGTAGCCTGTGGGCAGGATATACGCAAAGAACATACAACGCTCTCCGCGTCCAGTATAATAATGCGTTTAGAGTGCTGGTGGGGCTGCCTCGCTTTTGTAGCGCATCTGGGATGTTTGCAGATGCACAAGTAGATTGTTTTTATGCAACAATGCGTAAGAGGTGCGCATCCCTGGTGAGCAGAGTGCGGGCCAGCTCCAACAGTATTCTGAACATGATAGCAAGCAGGCTTGACTGTGTGTACTTGGGTCGCTGCTGTGCCATTTCTCACGGGCTGTTATGGCGTACACAGATCTAAGCCCAAAATGTAACTACTAACATAGGTGTAAGTGTTACTAACAAGTTTTTGTGTTTTTGTGTTTACTGATATTTTTTGTATATTATGAGTCAAAGTTACTTTAAATAAATGTTATTATATATATATTATATAATAACCATAATTTTGATCCCATCTAATAAATTTACACAGACAAATTATGTCTGATCTCATAAGATAAGTACAAGGTTGTCTGAAAGTATCAGTGTATGTCAGATTTATTCGCGGCATATTTGTGGAACAATGGTGCGTGGCGCAAGATACCGCGTGGATGGAGACGCTCATTAGGTAGTGAGGTGGGGTGCCAGTGGTAGCGGGTAGCGTGGCAAGTAGCGTGGCGGGTTATAGGGAATTAGGTGGTGTTTGTGAAAAATTATGGAAATGAAACAGACATGCTAGATAAATGTCAGTTCTGATAGAATTACTTATTGAAATAAAATAAAATGTTATTTATATTTGTTGGAATTGGATCCGTGTTTAAATTATAGGTCTATGTCACGGATTTGTAGAAAAGGCTTGTCGTTTATGCCATTTACGTTACTAGATTATATGTATTTTTAAAAGTCCTAAAAATGCTTGTACTGATCGCCATTTATAATGAAAATTCAAATTTATAGATATATTTTTCATTTCAATCTTAATCTATTTTGTTAACAGATACTAAAAAAATCCTAAATGAATCACTTTGCTAATCGCTAACAGAGGCACCATACCCCACCAACCTAATACAATAGTTAGTCTTCATTAGGCCACAAATTATCAGCTGATAAAGCATCCACAGCCACCCGACTGTGAAGACAATAGTCTGGTAGATGCAGCCCACGCTTGGGCAAAGGGCAAATACCTGTGGGATTATACCACGCCTAATTACGATGTAGGAATTCAGGGCGTAGAGATTTGCGCAATTTTACACAGAAGTTATTCATAACTATTGGTATAAACACAAAACTATAAATCATAATAGTCACCCAAAACAACTTATATTTCATAGAAACAAGGGAAAAATCAAGTGTAGAAAAAGTGCAGTATAAATATTTGCTCAATGCACCACATCGTTTTGATAAATGACTTTACAAAGAAAAAATATTTGCGCGCTGCACAGATATTTGTTCAGTCGATTTACGAGCACTATCTTGTGCACAGAGCACAGATTGCTCATCCATCAGCAGTTAGTGCTAGGGTTAGTGTGTTGGAGTTACTGTTATTGTAGCTCTGCCATTACCTGGTATCATTACATACATATTATATAGCAAGCTCTCGACCTCTCGCGTACCGCAAGTGACATTTGATCACACTTAAAACTGATTTAGGCGTCAAATACCGTGCAGGTTGCGATACATTGGCGGCGATGATAAAAGAGCGTCTTCTCTACGTAATGAATAGCAGTTTGAATGATATTCCTCGCATCGTGTAAATGAGTATTTAAATAAAAATATTTACAGAAGGCCTATAACTATCTTTTAAAGTTATATGATTGCAATGGAAGAAATGAGATGACACTTTAATTGTTGTAGTGAGCTGACACTCATCCAAGACTTCAATAATATTGCTTAGAAGGTGGCTATAACCCTCAGGGTTGTAATTAATCGGTAATTACTAATTATGATCACCTTTATAAACATTAAGAAGGTGGAATGTTAGAATATAGAATGTCTTAACACTAAGAAAAGTTGCAAAATTCTAGTATTTTATGAAGACAGGTAAAGTGCAGTTTGATTGCGTTTGCAGGCATGGAAACACATTGAACTGACAACTAGTAAGTTTGAATGTTAGTTATGTGTGTTGTCCGTTTTAGAAATATTAAAAACTCATTTATTCAACCTACGCTAGTCGCCGCAAGCTCATGCATGACGGTCAAATAAAGGTATTGTTTACTTGAAGTTTTTGAGCTTATTGTGTTTATCTTGCTGTGATAAAATATTATTTTAATTTGGGTAGGTACGTTTGTTATTTATAGTTAAACTGACTTTAAGTAATGTTTTGTATGATATCGTTTTGTACCAAGACTTAGCTTTTTATTGTTTCCTAAAGCGTGTGATATTTAAACATGATAGGTATAATACCTTTAGGTTAAAAATCGTGAGAAAACCTGTACCTAATGATCTGAAATTATAATTACGCAGTTTGTAATCAATGTAGCCTTTGTTTTTATGAGAAGAGGCCTTTACTGACGTTAAGCAATGTTGGTGTTATTAAAAACAAATTTTGAGATATTTAGGTTTAACAGATTAGAAAATAAATATGTTTAGAAATCATTTTTATAAAACGTACTGCAACAGCTCTTACAGAAATAAAGTATTATTTCGAAAACAAGGCCTTATTCAATAAACGAACATTTAAAAAAGAGATTTAATTATTAATACAAAATACTTAACTACTCTTAATAGAAAAAAAGGCTTTAAGCCATATCCTTGCTAACCAAAAAACAGAAAATTCGACGCATTGTTCAAGAGATGAGGTTGTGGGTGTCAGCCCTACATTTTGCAATCCACTTTATACTGTATGCAACCTCTCATGTAATATCAGAACGAGTCATTCAATTTTAATTAAGATCATTATCAGCACTGACAATGGTATTACAGTACTCTGAAAGATGCTATTTTTGATTTGCGGCTTAAGTAAAGTAGATCAGATTGTTACGAAGATTTTTCGATTTAATTGTTTTAAGCTGTTACGCTTGTAATATTGATTGCCTAATTACGGGTGGGAAAATACTAGTTCTATCATTAGACGTGAAATGACTCGTCTCTGTAGAATTGAATCTTAAATTGATGTTATTAATATTTAAGGTATAGTTTGTGACGTTGTAATTTCACAATCTGAATAACTGATTTCGGAAATTATTTTACTAATAGTAAGCTTTGTTATTAGCGATTGTTATAGGATATATAAACTTATGAGTGAACGAAAAGCATCACGCTGTGAATTGGGCTCTGGTCAGTAACGTTTTAACATCGTGCACAAGAAGGCCCCTTTATTCTTATGAATTACTTTTATTGTATGGTACTTTGCTAGGTAGCCTTTTTTCAGCCAAAAGAGACAATACCTAAATTCTTTCTTATCCTGCAATCTGTTTCACCAGAACGACTGCCAAAAGACGAGTTATTTTTGCACCGCAATTGCTCGAAATTGAAATACCTTAAATGTTCTAGCTCTATTTCCTATCCCGAGCCATCAAT
Organism: Trichoplusia ni; assembly: GCF_003590095.1. NCBI lineage: Eukaryota > Metazoa > Arthropoda > Insecta > Lepidoptera > Noctuidae > Trichoplusia > Trichoplusia ni. The sequence continues at coordinate 424,269 of NC_039503.1, forward strand.
TGCCCAACAACAGTCACGATCCGAGTGACACCGCAGCACAGTACTAGTGCACTAACTGGGCCACTATTATTAACTTTCTAAATGTCAGGAAGATTCTCACTTTGTATCCTAATTCCTATATTTAAGTTTGCAACTTTGTTTCCTAGAAATTATTCGGAGATTTAAAATTAGGTTGCGAAAGAGGTACAAGGAATGGCGCCTAGCAAAACGTCTGAAAAGGTTTGTTGTAAATGTAGATACAAATAGACATTTTCGTTTAGAAGTTTTTTTTTGTAGTAAGGTTGTTAAAGAAGGCGTGTTTAATTATGGAATCATTTATTTTTATTCGTTTCTCCATCTTGGTAATTTTTATTTTTAACTCAGCCTGCAAACACCGATCTCAACTAATTGCCGTGATTATGGCAATGATGGCTAATAACATTCATGTTTGTGTGTACTTGTAAACTGTGTGAATTAATTCATAGCTCTTTTAACCTAATTGTTGCTAGCTATTGTTTTTGTGAGAACGGTCATAACGCAAACTTAATTTCAACCACAAACCTTCTATTCTCAAGCGATTAAGGTTTAAAATCGCTGAGCAAAACCTAAATCCGCTTTAAAGTAATAATTCAAAGGATTATGATAGGTATTAAGAGAGATGTAGGGTACATATTAGCGCGATAAGTGTGCAACTTACAAAATCTGTTTGTACCGATGTTAGATAGTATAAGATTTGATTATGTGAGATTTATTTGTTAATATATAGGTATTTATATTCGCGGCACAATCGTTTGGGACCAGGCAGTGATTTGAGATAGGCTTGTGAGTCGATGTGGGAATTGTGGAGGAAACATTGATATTTATCGCGTTTTGTCTTCGTGTTCACATTTTTACCGAGGGTCATCGTTGAAGGTAGTGTAGCAGTCTAATAAATGTGTGGCCATTATCTTTGTACGTTGTTTATAGTTCTTTTGAAGGTGTTCCTTCCATTATAGTTATGTTTTTAGGCATCCTTACAAACGTAAACGCCTTCCGTCTGCCACTAAAGAGTTGAACTTTCCAGAGATCGTGAGTTTCTATTGACGCTTTTACTATTTCAATAAATACATTTATGTAAATTTGTTTGGTAATGTTTAATGACTCAATGACGTTGCTTTAAAAATAATTGATATTTTCCTTAACAATGATGGAAGTTTAATATGTTTAATTGTTGATACCTATTGAACGATGTCAAATAGAATGCTATTAATGTTAATCTAGGCTGGCAATAAAATCATATTCAATATATTCGCCTTTAAGATGAATTAAAACATGTTAAAGCATTTATTAAATGATAAATTGATATTTCATAACACAGTATAATAGAAGCAGTAACGTTATTTAACCCTACAGATTTAATTTTTAAATTATAGGAAAAAACGTATTTTCATTTAATTCATTAAAATTATTCACATTACCTGTTGCAATATATTGAACAAAACTTTACTATTTATTAAATACGTTATTAAGTGACATTGTCTAGGTTGATTTGCTTTAACATTAAATCAAAATAGGTACACTTAACACGGTTATTTTAAACAACTACAACACTTGTACTTGATCCCTATAAACTTTAGGGCGAAGCTGCTGCCATTTAACACAGTAAACCCTGACTTAGTTACAACGTATCTAATCTATCATAACTTCTTAACCTTAGACAATCAACTTGAATGATGCCTCACAAATTGCGCGTTGCACAAAAAACGAACGCAGGCTAATGTAAGGTCAAGTGTCAAATATTACGTAAATGTAATAATACTTACATAACACAACAAATTATAATGTAATAAACATTATAATATGTAAGATCAAGTTAATAACTAAGCACGCATAAATCAATTTAATTGGTGTTTTGCTGACAAGAAAATTGTTGCGGTTCGGGCTTGACGGACGAGTAAATACTTTTTTTGGTGTAACATTTTGAAATTTCCTTTGAGGTAAGAATTAGAAAAAAATAAATGAAAAGATGAAAAGACTTTTATTAAAAGCTTTCTTTTGTCATTTGCAGCGTAAGTAAGGATTTATCGTAAAAACATAACTAAAGTCAATTAGACTAAAATTATAATCAAGAATTGCATAGTTAGTTTTTTCTGTAACTCATAAAGTGTAATTAACTCATTAATGTTTTATAAGCAATGGTAAGATGTTTATTAATTGCTGTAGTCATAACCAGTAGACGCAACTAACGACGAATTCATAGCTAACATGTTTCAAATAATCTAGAACTCAGACGCAAAAGTCATTTCCGCTTGTGTAAAAAAGAATTGAGTAGAATTTAAAACGTAAATGTAATTGAAATTTATATAATACATAATAATATAATTTGATAATATTTAAATTACATCACTTCTAATCATAGATTTGACAATAAAACGAAATAAATAGGTGAATGAAATCTTCTTTTTATATCACAAAAACATGACGAAAAAGATGGCTGACATTAAAATTTGGCAACACGATTTAGCGGTAATTTTCATTTTGACATATTACACTTTTATAACGCAAGGCAGCGCGAGGCAAAGGTGCACGCCGTTCGGCCTATAATTATAAACTCATTTCGAGAATGTTCTAAATTTCTCACGGTGTGTATGTAAGTGAATGCCTGTCTTGAATTGCTAAATATAAGTATATTGCCATAGATATGAGAAAGGTAGGCAAAGAAAACTGATTGGCGGGAAATTGTTATCAGATTAGTGTAAGAAATGGAATTAGACATATTACTGCCTAGCAATGTGGGATATACATAAGTTTTTTTTTTTTTAATATCACATTGTTCAGATATTCACGGATGTTGGGTATCCTATTAAATACAGTATAAGTGTAAAATGTCACTGATTTAAATGTTAATAGAACTTAAGAAACGATTGCTGATGTGTTATCATACCGTTTTCAGAATTTCCTACCTAGGCGATAGGCAGTTTTAGGTGTGAATCGATGCGTACAAAATAATCCTAATCGCTTGGTTAAAACGGTTAGAAGAAAAATATCGTGAGAAAACCAGCATACCTGACAAGTTATCAAGAATATTTCTCCAATTTATACTTTTATACCAGGTCGTATTGATACAGAAAGAAGCAAAACAAAGTGAATTTTGTTGATGACCTCATCTCCTCACGCGAAATAATCATTAAATGTATATTCGTCTTGCAAATTTTACATCTCTATGCACAGTCCTTAATTACTTACTATATACATATATTTGCAAACTTAAAATGTTACCAAACAACAATTAACTTTCTAAAACCAAACATTTTTATTGTTATTGTGCGCAGATAACAATTAGCCTTAACTGAACACACAACAATTGTTTTAATATTCGTTTTTTTTTGTTTTAATCCATAACGAATTGAGTATGACTTGCTATTTTTAACGATGCATGCAAAGTGTTTTTTAATGAATTATTTTTACATGTTTGTTCGTTGCACATGGTCTGTGCAATTTTCAGAAGGATATTCGTTAATAGGAGCATAGACTGGTGAAGACACAGGGTGTAGAAAATTTTGTTGTATTAAGCAAATTTAGATTCCGATTTTCAAAGATATACTATTTCTTATTTACTAAAATAGATTGATAAAATACATAGGTACATGCCTATAATACTTAATCAAAATCTGGCTATATAAGTTACTTAGGTGTATATCTGTGTCATCTTTGTACTTCAAAATGTGACACACAGCATGACACTTCAATACTAGTAAATTTAAATTCTATCTCCTTAGTCAAACGAGCTTAAAAAATAGCTTCAGGCGAACAAAACACGGTCAACAGGTTAACATAGATTGTACCCCATTTTATATTACATACCATTCACAATTTACATACACAAAAAACACAACTCTAATTCACTATAATGTTTCATTAAATAACCTTATATACTAACGTTACATAATGACAAAATAACGACATTATGTCACGCAAAAATGTTACTGTAGCAATAAAAAAATCGTAATTACGAGTCTGGTTAATTGAAGATTAAATTACGTGTAGTTAGAAATTGTAATATACATATTAGATGTATTAATCGTTGAGAAATAGCACTCACGTTTTGTTACTTTCGCTCTTTGATTTATTTGAATTTTAGACAGGAATTACATTTCGAATGTGTTAAATAACTACTTGTTTTTGCAATTTAGATCCGTCCTTGTTATCATGCATAATTGATCCAGCCGTTACGGACATTTTGAAGATCTAAAAGCTCTTACAGTCTTATTCGTAATTGTAAAGGTATTCTTTGTTTATTTAATAAATAGTATTATAAATACCAGCTGAATTATATGCCGGAGGCATTCTGTTATCCAAATCATATTAGTTTATATACTTTTAAAACTTTTTCGCAGCTGTGGTAGACTCACAACGTTATTTTTTAAAATGACTATACACTTTTCCATTCAGCGTATATAAAATAAAATCCAGTCAACGACGAAAACTTCTTACTCCTAATTTATTTATCAATTATTATTTTTTATGTGAAAGCAACAGCCACATCTCTTATACCTCTTACAACACTATAAAATACCCTACTTTTACTATAATATAATTAAATAATAAAAGTAATTATATATTCCTCTGAACTTAACCTGTACTATCGTATAACAAGATGGCTGTCAACTTGACAGACAAGTGGTTGTTAGTCGTGTTTATGTAATAAAGTTCAAGTTGGTAATTACTAGTTGTTCGTTCAACAAATTGTGTTAACTTTGATGGTGTTTAGAAGGTAACTTTTCGCTTAAAAGGTTAAAACTAATAATTTTAGAAAAACATTATAGTTACCCAAAACTTAATTTTTTGACTCTAACTGACTGCACAGCATGGAAATTTTACATACCAATAACTTCGTCGCCAATATAAATTTCTAACAAAAATCCGCAATTTTTTGTCGTGACAAGGCTCAAAAACCTCATGATATTCTAATATTTAATTAAGTTCACCGTGTGTGGTCAATTGTCCGTTGCACATGTCACCCAAACAAAAGAATAATCATCATCACTTACCATCATTAAACAAGGTGTAAATATCACTCATCATTCAACCGTAAAGTGTTATACAACTAATTTAACTATCAGTTCAAATAAATCTCTTCTTCACAATAGATTATTAACGTCTTAATAAGTGTATTGAATACCGAATAAGGAGCCTACAACGCAAGCGCAAACAACTATATGTAAGATGTTTGTGTGTCATTCGTGTATGGAGTATAGTCATATGTAGTATTGGCAATGAAAGTTGAAGAATGTAGTGAAACTAAAGAAGATACTTGTAACTTTGTCAAATCCAATCAAATCCTTATAGAATAGCACTTTCGGAAAACCAAAGAAAACACCAAATAAACTGGTATCCCGTGCCAAATACCTTTGTCACTTAATAAGTACGGTGGAGGCGAAACGACACAATAAGCTTCACAGAACAACGAGTCCCCTCTTCAAGTTAGATTCTACACTATTTTGTATGTGTAAGCTGTCACCTTGTATAGGCTATCTGACGCGATGACTGAAATCCGAAACCCGAGGCATTAAGCCACTTTAGGAATAACTTAAAGTCTTGGCTTTTATGTTGTGACATCTTGAGATCTTCAATAAATGTTATGAACGATTCATGTGTCAGAAACATTTCAAATACTATTATACGATTATTCTTCAAGTTTAACAAAACACGATTAAATCATTTAAAACTGTTGCTTACTCATCTCAATATTTTCTATTCAACAGCTTCCTGCATAAGTCCTCAAAACAACCTGACGATCTGATCAGTGCACAATCACAGCTAACTATCCATTCAAACAGTCAGGGTTACTCCTTGACCTAGCACGTATGGGCATACGAACCAACAGTGACCTGTCAGTTCATTTGAAGTATTAAATAATAATCAATAGAATAAATTTTGAAAGCGTTTGGTTATGTCGTTATGTCATAGGTATGTGGTCTGATCCAGTTTTTATGTGCATTGCTCAGTAATGTGATTGAAAGGTTTTAGACTACTGTTCAATGAATCAGTCAAGTGCGAGTCGTGACATTAAATAAAATTTTTTTTTTTTACGAAAATGGTAACCCATCACATTTGCGTCTGCACCAACGTTGATTAACCTTAATTTTTAATTTTTATTTATTGATAACAGGAGAACATTATCTGTGATGAATTCATGAGGTACAGCCTAATGAAAGACAGAAGGACGAACGGCCCGCTTAATGGACAGAAAGCGGACCTATAACTGTAATAAAGTTTATCGTTAAATTATATCACATAAAATATACTCATAGTAGTATATTATAAATACTAGTTATTTAAGATTGTGAAGGTAAAATAAAATGTTCTAATGTTGTTAAAGATTTATGTAAAATTAATAAATAAATCAAATAACATAAATAAATATTAACAAAAAGGTTATTAACATTCAAAAGAAGTTACGTATTTCAAACTACAGTTAAAATTGATTGGTTTAATTAAACTACCGTATTACGCGTTAATTGCAAATCTGTTGCACATTCAAAATGATGCAGAAATGTTACCATCAAATAAATAGTTTATGGTACTAATAAATATTTATAGATATTGAATATATTTGATTTATAAAGATAAAGGTTGAGATGGTTAAAATAATCCTACTTAATATTATAAACGCGAAAGTGCGCAACCATGTATGGATGTTTGTTCCTCTTTTACGCAAAAACCACTGAACGGATTTAGACGAAACTTGGTATACAGATAGTTTATAACCAGGATTAAATCCCGTGGGATCATTTTCTATTTATCTTGTATGTGTATTTAACTATTTAAGTTAAGTAAAAATAGCAAATTTGATTCTTGAGTTTATTGAATTTTTTTTGTTTAACCGTCTGGCCCTTTTTTCACACTAATGACAGTTTTAATTCGCCATTAATTTTCATTCTGTCTCGCAACAACAGATATTCAATACCAAAAATCGTACAGAACTTTTCAGTTTCGCCAATACTATTTCGAACTAATTAATTAATTACCTATTAACTGCCTATCTGTTTAACCTACGTGGTTGTAATGAGGCAAGCGTGTGCAGTGTCACTTATGTACAAGTCTTGGACCGGTTGAGACGACCAGTATTGACCTAGTACAACCAGTGTGGCCAACAGACCTACCACTAGCTCAAAAACAAACATTATAGCTAATGTGGGAAAGAGACGGTGATCTACGTTGTCTAGAGCGCTGTCTCTTTTTAACAATATAATAGCTTTAGTTTAAGAGTTCGTGGTACGTTTGAAGACTACTGTTCCTGTAAGCCAATAGGCTAAGAACCTCATAATTATTCGCAATGTTAATTAGTTGTTTGATGTCGTTGTAAGTTAGGTATTTATATCAAGTGTTTGGTTATGTTGTTCTTTTAATTGTCTTTTGCGGCAACAGATTATACTAATTATATACGTATGCCTGTTAGTCAAACTACAGCTGCACAAGTTGAGATACGCTTGATTCGGTCGTTCTGTGGATAGGTGACCGTACGTCACAACGAGTTCCTAGTTTTTTGGAAGGCTCCTTAAATTGTGGGACCTCTGTTATTTATACATCTTTGTCAGTCGTTACGGGTAGTGAAAAACTAAGAAATCTGGGAACTACTCTTACTTAGGGGTCACAGAATAACTTTGAATTATCTCACTTGGGGAGTGTCACTGCGTCTTTAGGTATTTGCTCCAGTGTTCTTGTTGTGTGTAAGAGAGACAGAGTCATAGACGTCATAGACGGCGTAGAGCGGCATCTCTGTCTTACAAAAACAACAGTATTAAAAATGTACCGGTTGCAAATCAGAGTCCAAGACTAAGTGCTTTTACAACTATTTCCCAAGGAGTTACATTAAAAAAGATCTTAGTAATTTCTGTAGCATTTAAAAGGATTAGGATTCTTCTGCTAATTAATGGTTAGTTTAAAACACACACACGTTATAATTATGTAGATGGATACGATGATGACGACACGATTACAAGGAGTGGAATCCCAACGAATATGTTAATATGTGACTTCTTACATAATGAAAGGACTGCACTTAAAAGTTTGAAGTATTGCCATCGTGATTGTGCGAATACTAGTTTTGTTAACTAGTATTCGTTCAATCAAGTGTGATTTTGAATCATAAAACGTGTAAACGAGTGTTTCGTAGAAATTGGTTGAGTGACGGATACATTTTTTTGTGATTTTTTTTTTCGATTGTCAATTTTACAATTAATAAACTCACCATTGATATTGAAGATATACGGTATTAATTTACTTTTTTATATAAAGAAACCCAAGCGACAATATTTCCACAACGGAAATAATCCAATTACTTATTTTTAAATTTGTCACAGTAGGATCACTAAACGTAATTTTGTTGACAGCAATAATTGCTTACATTTTGCTATTGTTTCGTTTTTGCGAGATATGTAATACTTCAGCCAAGTAGAGTAGTCAAACAATAGAGAATCAGGTCGAGCTAAGACTAGAGCTAAGTTCAACTTAGTTTAGCACAAAGGTCGGAATCTGTGTATGTGGCTAACATGTGACGTGGGCACGTCAATATGTACGGTGACTATAGTTCAGTGGTTTTCATGTCGTCAGGGTAACCAGTTCGGTAATATTGACTACTAAGAGCTTAATTTGAACTTGTCATGTACTAATTGCTATTAAAAACTATATGCTATAAAATAACTTAATATTTGATCACCAAAATCCATTCTAAATACATGGAACAAGGTCTTTACCCTGCGGTAAAATATTAACAGTTGAACGTAAACCATTAAATTAGTCACGCTCACAACTTCATACAAAATCAGAATTATTCTAAAGATGTTACATATTACCTTGTGATCATATATTATGACCTACCACAAAGTCCACTACATAAAGTAAGAATGAATAGTCTAACCCAGATTACGATAGATCCAGTTGTTCAACTTATGCCACTGGATAAAGTCCAAGTACATACAAAGTCCAAAAAAAAGTCCACGAATGGGTTTTAGTCAGGAAAAGTCTGACAATCTCTTTCGCTCAAACCAAAGCGTGATTTGATGATTTCCCATCCGAAAAAAGATCACTTTTCGAGGTAATGTGCACTTTCATAGATTTGAAGTTTTCCACTTGGCCCTAAGGCTTTTAGTTTTTACTCACATTGTGTATGAAGATTCCTTAACAAATCATTGTCACCCTATTGATGTTGCTCTCCGAGGTCGCTCATCGTAATTTGGTGTTTCTGTGTCAATTTATATATGTAATAGTACCGTGAGTGTTCCTCAGTCAATGCATTTTGCTGTACTAAGGAATTTAATCCTTGTATCGCAGGGGATTTCACAAACATTCAAATCACATGCACCAAGACACCCAGACTCAGGACAAGCATTCGTGGATCACAATTTTTTGTCCTTCGTGAGGATCGATCTCGCGACACGTGGCGCTCAGTGGGTTTGGCGTGGTGACCTCAACCACTCGGCTATCCGTGCAGTCAAGTGCTTCGTTCTATCGTAATGGACTTCTAAAGTGTGGGTAGATCGTACCCTTTGGACTGCAACGCCCTTAGTTGTGGTATTTACTATTATAATCGGTTCGGAATTTGTTATGCAGGTCAAACATTACGAAGTTATGTTCTGCCCTTGTAGAGGAGTTTTATTAGATTGCCTGGATTCTATTGACCTTAGCCGTTGTTCTAAGGTTAGTAGATGAAGACCCAGTAGGTATTATTGCAAAAACAGATTAAGTTATGCCGACTATGCAAAGACGGATTGCATCATCTTTTTTAGATTGCCTACTTCTATATATTAAACAATGCTTTAAGCTTTGTGTCATCAACGAAACACAAAATGAACGCCGTCAACTAACTGGATAAGTCCATTCGAACAGATGCATAGAATATCGGCAAGGATACTTCAATGGATTTACTAAGTCTACCACCGGACATACGGCCATACGCCTTTCAAAGAGAAAATTCAATTTAAGCTGATTATTTCCGCAAAAATATCATTGTAACTTATGACACAAGGGAGATAGACTGACATAATATGAGCAAATAAGGAAGTTTCGTAAATAGCAGACCAAGAATAACATTTGTAGGAATTTTAACATAAGATGAAATGGTTTGAATACTGTAAAACGCATTATGGATGATGACACGAGATAAAGTGAGGTATTTATGTTTGTTCTGTAACCTTTTCTTAATTATGATTTACATTTTATAATGGCTACTGTAATACCTGTCATCTGTGAATATTTCAACTGTCTTACTACCGCGGTTATTGAAATAAAGACAGGTGAAAGACGGATAGACATCTGAGCTTAAGTAAGTAATCGTTTTAAAACTTATTTTGTAAATATGACGAAAATAGATTTAAAATGAATTGCATTGCGAAGACGAAAAATATGCAAGTTTTTTTAATAACACGACTCGTGCAGTAATTAATTTAATCCTTGGATTGGTGTGTCAAAAATAATCAAATCACATGTACAAAGACACCCAGACTCAGGACAATCAATTCGTTGATCACGAAAAGGTCTGTCCTACACGGGGATCGAACTCACAACACGTCTCGCAGAGTCGGTTTGGCGGTACTACCACTAGGCTAAACGTGCAGTCAAGATTGCTAATCCATCTACAAAAAGCAAAATCAACGAATAGCTATTAAAATTAGATTAAGATGACAAGCAGAAATAGGCCCGCCATCTATAGGCAAAGTCTTTGATAGATGATATTCGATTGACAACCTAATTTGCGACTATACACAGAATAATTGGCATACCAAGGCATCGATTTGTACCTGTCAGGTGCGCCCGGTATGGTCAATTGGACACATCGACAGGTAATTACGGCGAAAGGGTATCAGATTCACAAACGTGATGAAACTAAAGGAATTTTGTAGTAAATAGCAAGAATAAGGTAAGACATGTTTTAGTGATTAATTGATGTGCATTAGTTGCCTAGTTAGGGATGTGAAGCGTGAGATTGGGAGGTAATTTTCTGGGTAGGAGTGCAGATATTTATGAGAATTTTTAGATGGGAATTAATGGTTTCAGATTAGTTGTTTTGTTATTTTGCTTTTCCATTTTTGGAACATCGATTTCTAGGCTTGTTTGTCAAGAAACATTTCTTCGCTGAAAATTTTGTCCCTAGTTTTAATTTGAAGTTTTCAATCCCTTTTCTATTTCAATGCTCCTGGGTCCCTACTCTCGTTCGTTCCCACAAAGTTTCTTTCACTGCAAGGCAATTTTAGTATCCAAGCGATTACTGTCATACAAGCTCATACACACTCTTACTTAGGCATGCAATAGAGATTGAATTTCATAGCTTCAACCGTATGGGATAGACTCGCGTCGTAAATACTAAGTTATGTACGAAATTTGTATTAGTTACGAGTATTTTGTAGCAATGTAACATTACAATCTATAAGATGCCCAGTAGTTGATCATTACCCAACTCTTACCCAATTCACAATTTGTGATAATTATACGCAAGCATTGATGGCGCCCGAACTATTAATAATAAACAATGACATATAAACTTTATGTACTATGCAATAGAGTTCAAAATGTCAACGTAATCAATTTTAATCTTGAGTAAAATGTTAGTGAATGGATATGGGACTATATGCTTGTTGGATAAGTATGTTTAGGCAATTGAATGGAATAATTGGTGAGGAATTTGGGAGAATATCTTCTGAGACCTTTTGCTATTTCTAACTTCCCTATACCGATGGTTAGTGTGATGATGCTGATAAAGCCATGGCCCAAACTGTCCGTTCACTTACAATAGATGATCTTATTCATGAAAATGATGCCATCAACCTTCCTACTTTTTGGACTCAAGTAATTGAATCTGATATTATTGAAAAAGAGAAATTTTGTCATTTACTCTTCCTCTTTCATTAAAATTCTGGAAATTCATTGCATTTAGCGAATGAAGTAACTTATATTCTCGGACTCGATAAGTTTGAGTCGTCTGTTGGTCTAGTGGTTAGTGGCCCTGATGCCCCTGACTGCTATACAGGAGGTTCTGAATTCGATTTCCACCCAGGACAAATTCCAATTTTCAGGGACAATCATTTAGTTATATTTTCGTTAGCTTAATAGAAAACTCATCTCAGGAATACGAATTTAACAAATTTGTGTTCATTATCCATTTATTATGAAGCCTTCAGAAAATGGTTATGACCGCGGGCATACCTACCCGTAGATATTATAGAAGTACTTTTCAAAAAACACCGGCTACAGAAAAGAACGACAAATAACTTATTGACATTTTAAATGTAATTTTGTCTCTCTCTTTCATTCGGTAGTGAATAGAAACAACATGACACCTAAATGCGACATTATGTCCAATTTGTTACAAATCTCCATTCTATATCGTTAGGGAATCTAAAGTTTAACGCGTATATCTCAAAGATGACCATTATAAGTGTAATTATTTTATAATTACAAATCTATGATAATTACGATACTAAAAAGCCCATATCGTTTGACTTCAATAGAAATTCTTTGAATTGTCGCATCTTGCTTGACGACTCGTGCAAAATTATTTGCGGTTACAATGACATTTATGACGACGTAATAGGAGCGATTTTCGTATGATTTGTTTGTGTTTCGAATTTGTAACATATTGCATGTTGCCAAGGTATTAGGATTGCACGATAGTGAATTACTAGGGCTGTCACTATTGGTAAGTATTGTTTTCTTAATTTTAAGATTTTCTGGACTTTACTTTGTTATTGCAATTTACTGTATGATAACTTTTAAGAGTTTGCTTTTCATTTATTTTTATCAAAAGCTGGTTCTTACTCAAAACGAAATTAATAAAATGGAACATAATTCTAAGTAACTAGGTTCAAAAATCGTTAGTTTTGCAAAAATAAACTAATGTGTTTCCTCATAAAATGTAACTATTTATTATTAAAAAAATAAGAAATTTTATTCCTGACAATTGCTTTTTTCCACTAAAATATTTGTAACAAAGATTAAATAAAGCATTACTGTGAAAATTTGGTGACACCCCTGTATGATGTATGGGGGTCTTAAATTACCAGTTTCTTGCAATTTACGAGAAAGTGTAATGTTTGAAGTGATAGCGAAGTGGGGTCAAAATTGTGACCCCAGGACAATGTTATCTCAAACATATGCAAATTGTTAGTGCTTTACTTCTTACTTACTAATTTCGTGGTGGCGTTGCGGTTCTATGAACTGGCTTTCTAAGCTTAATGGCTACAGGTTCAATCTCACTGCAAGTAACCATGAAGCATTTAATCTTATATGACCTGATTTGGTGTAAGACTACTGATAGCCGAAAAAGGAGAAATCTGGAGAGAAATCTGGAGAGTCCTCTTGAGGGGTCAATTTGACTTACCGTATAGCTATAGATAGCCGAGTGGTTAAGGTCACCACGCCAAACAGTAGGACGAGCGTTTGTGTGATAAACGAATGCTTGTCCTGAGTCTGGGTGTCTTTACAATGGCGTGTAGTTTTAAGATAAATGATTAATAAACTCTTTAGAAATGTTGAATAAAGTCAACATAATACAATATTCATTTGTTAATGCCGTATCTATTTGTAATATCTCCCAACACAGGAAAACATCAGTCTATGTTTCTCAAATGGGATACATAAAACTGCATAAAACAGTAAAAACATGTTACAAAACTTAATTCCTTGAAAGGCGGATGTCATATCATGATGTCAAACTAATCTTGTATTAAAACAAGTCGGTTATGTCAAGTTGCGTATACCATTAATCTGATATGTTTATTTCATATGCAATTCAAAAAGTATTCGTTGAAAAAGATGCAATTCCATTTATTTATAAATTGAATTGCAATAAATTGAATTTATTCAATATTTCGAAATGTAAATATAATTTAATTAAATTGATAAATTTATTCCTATTGGATTATAAATAGCAAAATTATTTGTAATAAATAATAAATTGAAAATAATATGCTGACACAATTTATCCGACCGTGACGTTTCTAATGTGAAGATAATTGAAATTAATCGTCAAATTAATAAAAGAGATTTTAATAAATATTTAATGAAGTATTTTTATTTTAGTTAATGTTTAAAAAAATAATTCTATGAAATTAATCTGTAAAAATATTGACTGAGATGTGTTCGCAAATTGTAAAATTAGTTAATGGTGCTATTAAATCTTAGACTACGAATTCAAAAATATTTAGTTTGAGTTAACAATTTAAATTGAATACCTTTTCTATCTATTCGATTATGAAAACATTGTGAAAAATGGCAAAAAAGGCTATGTTTCTGATGTGTCGACGGATTTTCCTATTCAGGGGAAAGACATCTCATAAGGTCGGTTCAGCTCTTAAGTAACAAACGATGAAATTTTCGAGTGATGGACCTCAACTTTTTCAGTAGTTCTATGACTAATTAAACATGAATAAAACACAATAAAACCTCATTTGAAACTAAATAACTAAGGTAAGATTGTTTTAATAAGTAGAAAATACAACCGACTTCAAATTTGAAAAAGCTGAGCCAATTTTGATGAAACGTTATGGAACTGAGTTACAGCTATATCATGTCAAAAATAATCAAAGAAATTTGTTTATCCAATCCGAAGTTTTGAGTTAACAACCATTAAAAAAATTCAAAATCTATTGAGCGTCTCCTTCTTTTTGAAGTCCGGTTGCAAACTTAATTTATTCTTAATATCTCAGTCAACACCATAATATCAGTAAGTTTCTTATGCCCCATTACAAGATCTAATGATGAACATTAATTTACTTTTTCATTACCCATTCACCTATTAAGTTGCCCTAAAAGTTGCCCATTCAATTTAAATCGGTTGAGGACAACCACTGACATTTGGTTGACGGCAAAAAGCAACCCGATATGGAGTAAGCAACCATACCATCACCTAGATTACGGAAATTGCTTTTAAGGCAGATTGATGATGTTAGGATGAAATTTAGACTGGAATCTAGGTAGTTATGTAGCGCCATTGATAGCCTCTTTGACTGGATATAGGTGGTGAATTTGCATGAATTTTTACGCAGGCTTATTTATGGAGAAAATGTTTGCGTGTGTAGAAATCTCTCAAATATGTAACGTGTTTGATAGATTCTTGTCGTGCCATGCATAAAGGTAAACTCTTCTACATCCTTACAAATTTCGTATGACAGGACCAGTTTACATTTACCAGAATTGACTGGGATATTTTATTACACAGACGGTTTTGACATATCAAAACAAAGACTTGTAATTTCAATATTTTTGTATTAAGCGATTTCTAAGATCGTTGACTTTTGTAGAAATGTCACCGGTATAAGAGTTATTTCTCTAACCAGAAGCAAGAAAATAAATTATGCTCGGTGCTAATTATAAATTAAATTCGAATATAAATTTTAATAACAGTATTTTAGTACATAATAATTCAAATTGCACACATACACTTAAATGCACCTGCAAATATAATAACCGTGTATAAATTGAAATTGGAATGCACGTTTTTGTTGAACTTTCAATTCGAGTTAAAAAAAACATGCAATTCAACTTTCAAAAAAAGAACTTGTCATAGATTCGTAATAGTCGGACAATTGACCACTTATCGATATATCCTTTATCGATAAATATCGATGCAGCGACATTGTATAGAATCGATTTTGAATGCATTTTGTGGCGCGAATCGTGAGCAATTACAGCAAGCGAGAGGATATGAAAATATTAGTTTTTTTTTTATTTGTTTTTGGATACATAAATGCTTGCCTATTTTTAATTGATTTATGGATATTTAACAAGTTGTTTGAAACTGTGCGTTTAGCATTTCTTTAAATTCTGCAGTTTTCATATTTGAGACTTTCGTGTAATAGGGATGACGACTGGTTAAAAAAAATCTTTATACTCACATTTTTTGTCTTTATCTAAACAATGAAAAATGACAAAGATAAACTGCTTTAAAGTTTCGGAGACAAGTCGTACTATTCGCAATATTTTTACACGAAAGTGATGTCACGCGTTATCAGATCAATTTATGATTGCAATTAGCCAAACGATAAAGCCTTTTGTTTAACTTGTTTAAAATACCAGATTCTGAAGTGAGAAGAGGCTCTAAATTTCATTTTTGGGGTTCAGTGCCCAAGCAGCGTAGAAAGTAAGCAGTTTGATTGCTCATCAGTTATTTAAATCTATTTGTACAGAACCCTTAATAACTCTATTCCAATACACACTTGACGAGTTTTTTACACTGTAATGCAGGTACATGTGCTTACTCACTAAACACTTAACCTTAATGATACTATATTGTTAAATAAAGTCGATTGTTTAGCACTAGTATTTAAATGATCAATGCTTGTTCTGCCAGCCACAATGAATATTCGTGGGAAACGTTTTTTACTCAAGTCTGTCCTTCTAAACATTGTGATGGCTAATGACTTTATTAATTTGACAGTTTTTAAACTTAGTGTGTTTATATTAAATAAAAAATGATTATTGTTTGGGGAGACATTGTTGTGTTATGTAATTAGTGATGTCTGAGCGAAGGTTGATACCGAAATTTATAAGATCTTAAATTAACTACAAATATATGTAAAACTTACCCTTCTGACTGAGGAAATCATTTTCTAATGTAGTTCTACCTGTAAATCAAAATAATATCATGAATAACATGAAAAAAAAAGTTAGGGATTCAAAATACACATGAGAAAATGCATTATTTATAACATAACGAAAATAAATCGCATATGGAGACATTAATATCGCTCCAAAAGCTTTTTTTTATTCTGTAATTATTTACTTAATTATGCAATTTTAAGTAAAATGTATTATTATGTAAATGTTGTAGAAACCAACTAATCTGCACGTCCTAGCAATTTAAAAAAAAATGTGTTTGCTTTAGCGCGTATTTTGATCAGCTGATGTCAATTTTGCTTCATTCTTTTCCTTTTGAGAGTTATCTAGTTTTAGGGGTTTGTTCCCAAAAGATAATCTTCTTTTTTTAGAATATGGGTTTTTGTTACGATCGACGCTACAGTAAATACATCTCTACTAATATATAAATTACTGGCTTTTCGACCGCGGCTTCGCCCGCGTCGAGGTTGGTTATATCGCGTTTCCAAGAGAACTCTTCAAAAGTCCGGGATAAAAACTATCCTATGTTCTTCCTCAAGGTCAACTCTATCTCTGTACCAAATTTCATTAAAATCAGTTCAGTGGTTTAGACGTGAAAGCGTAATAGACAGACAGACAGACAGAGTTACTTTCGCATTTATAATATTAGTAGGGAAGTAGGGATGAATGTATGTTTGTTTGTTACACTTTCTAACTTCATGAAACTTTGTATACAAGTTCTTGGAGGGATTACAAGGAGCGAAGTACAAAAGTGTTATGCTTTACAGCGATACACAAGCGGGCGGAGTCGCATGCAACCGCTAGTATGCAATAAGAATACCACCTCTGGGTTTACCTTATACATAAACTATTCGTCATATTACTATTTACTTGATGTATAACCTTGCTTTTGAAACCCGGTGTTTAAACCAAAGGGCAATGCATTAACTTTTTATAGATGTAACTCGGAATATTACCTATAGGTTATAGTGAATAGCGCATATAGTACGGAGGTTTACTGACACGGTTTGAAACAAGGTTGTGGGTTCAAATGTGACGTTTCAATGTTATAAGACAAGGGGGATTCGATTTTATTTAATCGAAATTGAATCGAGTTACGGATTTTTGTGTGTAGTTATTCGAAAGCTGTTTTTGGCCCAAAATAACTGTCGCATTTTATGTCAAATGTCCATAGTTAGTCTAATTATCAGAAACTAGCTGTTGCCCGCAACTTCGTCCCCGTGGGTAGAAGATGTAAGTTATGATTAATACCTGCCCTGTTTTTTTCATATTTTCCATTGTATCTTCGCTCCTATGAGTCGCAGCGTGATGGTTTATAGCCTAAAGCCTTCCTCTATGAATGGTCTATTCAACACAAAAATAATTTTTCAATTTGGACCAGTAGTTCCTGAGATTAGCGCGTTCAAACAAAGAAACTCTTCTGCTTTATATATTAAGTATAGAGTATAGATATAGATTAGTATAGATATAGATTGAATGACTTGACTAAAAACCGCAATAGGTTTAATGTAACAAAAATAGTTTTAAAACCCGTCGTTAGCACTCTTTTTCGTTTTGTTTATGAAGAAGTTGCTACATAAAAGTATTCTTAGCGAACCTTCATGGTTCTAAGAGGACGGGCTCTAAAATCCTTAGTTTTTGTTTTATGAACTAGCTGTTGCCAGCAGCTCTACCCGTTTGAAATCGAAAATTATCTCAAGGGAAAAAAAAATCGGGAGAAAACTGTCCTATGTGTTAATCCAGGTTATAAATTTTCGGTCTACCAAATTATGTCTAAATATGTTCTGTGGTTTTTGCGTAATAGAGTATTAAACATCCATCCATATTCCTTATTCACAAACTTTGGCGTTTTTAATATACCTACATAAGTTAAGACGTTACAAAAACATTGAATATAGAGCTCTCGAAAAATACCTCTTTCCCCTCTATTTTCGATCAAACTAAACAAGTTAACTTTAACCAAGTATTTTTAACATGCCGAAGTTAAACTCGAAAATAACTTACAGTATTCTATTAAAATAAACATCTCGTATAGTTAGTGTTACTTACTGTTGATATGTCAAAGTCGTGAGCCGAACAGTAACGAAGGCTAACCGTTGACGATAACCGCATAACTATAGCTTAACTGTTGGTTTAAATTGTGTGATATTTATGTGAATATTTGTCGGTTGATGGGAATATTGACTGTGGTTAAGTAGACTGAATTGTTGTTCTGACGTAATACATTTTGAATGGACGGATAGCCGAATGGTTAAGGTCACCGCGCTTAACCCACTGAGATCGACGTGTCGCGAGTTCGATCGATCGATCCACGAATGCCAGTCCCGCGACACAAGGATTAACATCCTCACTGAGGGGTTTTTTTAGAAAAGAAAAAGAAAATCGCCAATTTTCAAACAAATCAATCAAATCAAAGCTGACAAAAAACATATTATAAATGAATTACACCCAAACACAGAACAAACGATCGGGCTCATCACCCAAAAATTTATCCTGGATGAGGATCGAACCCACGACCTCGGGTCGACCACTAGACTTTCAGGCGAGCCATACGTCATTAAACGCTATTAAATGATGCAACGGTTTATTCACGCGTATTTACCGGTATCGCCCGACTAGTTTCGGACCCAACCGGAGTCCTTAATCATGAACTGTCGCGGCGGGATCTCGAGTTAAACGTTACTTGTCTATAAGAGAAGGCTAAGATAAAAATGTAAGACCAAATAACCAGCATCATACACACACAAAATTATCAAAATTGTCGAGCATTAGCGTAAAACAGACAATTGTGCGTCGTGGGATAATTGTGAAACAAAGATAGAATAATGAGGAAACATGGAATATTATACATTCGCAACACACGATGGTCGACCTCACCACGTGTTAATTTGTTATATATATGTTAGGTTTTACGAATTTTAGGGACTAGTACATAGTACCAATGTTTAAAGTACTTTTTTTAACATACATATTATAGACTAGCTGTTGCCCGCGACTTCGTTCCCGTGGGTAGAAGATATAAGTTATGATTTATACCTGCCCTGTTTTTTCACATTTTCCATTGTACCTATTTTCGCTCCTATTAGTCGCAGCGTGATGGTTTATAGCCTAAAGCCTTCCTCGATTAATGGTCTATTCAAAACAAAAATAATTTTTCAATTTGGACCAATAGTTCCTGAGATTAGCGCGTTCAAACAAACAAACAAACAAACTCTTCAGCTTTATATATAAGTATAGATAAATGACACCCAGACTCATGCCTCATCACACAAACATTTTTCTTTATGTAAAAGTTTGTTTCTATGTAAAAAGATATGCGCGATTGCATCTCTGAGTAAATTGAATAGTTTGCTTACGAATAGTTAAATTGTGAGATGCGTTTAGGGATTCGAAGGCACAGGGAATAAACGGGATCATATTACTGAGGGACCGCTGTCTGTCAGTCTATCACCAGCCTGGATCTCGTGAACCGAATTTAGTCTGCTGAAATTTTCATAGACAGTGTTATTTGTTGTACGCACGCACGCTTTTCTATGGTTATATCAGTTTTAGCTGTATCAAAACATAATCCTATTTTATATAATGTCGTAATTCATCTTTCAATATTTTACTGCAAAGGTATCTCATATCAACCCTTGAAGCAAAAATACAGTACACAGTAAAATATTTAACGTTTTCTCATAACTTAATGTTAACTTGATGAGAAAACGTGACACTTGAAAATGGTATTTCTCTAATTGATGTCAAAAGTACAAATAGTTTAATTACAATCTCACGATGTTAATAACATTTGTACTCTATATGGTAAATAACATAATTTAGATGTAGGGATGGTAGGAAACAAGATAATATTAAAATAAAGTAAAACCCCGACATCAAAAACTTTTATCTCCCTCAACTTTTGAATGGCTCGGACTATTTTTATCAAACTTGTCTAAGAACATTTGTTTTTTTGCATAATTCACCTATTATACATATACAAAAAACTAATTTGAAATCGCCCAATCCGTTCAGGAGCTATGATGCCACAAAAAGATTGGCAGACAGACACGTCAAACTTATAACGTGCATCATTTTCCCAACTATGTTGGGGTCGGCTTCCAGTCTAACCGTATTCAGCCAAATACCAGTGTTTTACAAGCAATGACTTGAAGAAGCTTTCAACTGATTACTGTCTTACTGATTTCTAATTAAAACTTCTTCTGTTCTGCTCAAGCCCTTTAACTAAAGACCTGTGTATGAGGACAATCCAAGTTTTTTACTATGTTTCATCTCTATATTTTAATAGGAACTTATTAGTAATACATTTTCGTAAGTAAGTCAGTATACACGACTAAACTATTATTAGTGTCTTGAAAAGCTCTACATTCAAAATCTAGCTTGAGTAAATTAAAATTGGACAACTATCCTCTATATCATACTAAAAATCTCAATCGAGACAACCCTCGACAGCAGTACAGAGCAGCAGTAGTCTGCCTGCAGTTAATTGAGTTACTAAACCAGGGGATCTACCACAAACTCTTAAAGTAATATCATAATTGTGTGAGCGGGACAACGCAATACACGCTCTAGATCGCCATCTCTTTTCCCCGCAATAATATTACTTGACGTGACGTGGTTTTAACTTAAGACATTAATTATTATTTAATACTTATTTATTACATAATTATGATATAATAATAAAACTGTCAGCAGTGGGTAGATGATATACAGGATGTATTAAGATCTAATAATGATTAAGAGATTAAAGAAAATTGTATGATTAAGGTTATATTTGTTTGCGTAGTCTAAAGACGTTTATTTTATGTATTATTCCCTACTAATATTATAAACTCAAAAGTTTTAGATGAAAGCAGTTTTAGATCGGATTGAGACGAAACTTGGTACACAGACACTCGTAACTTAAGACAGAATTAACACATAGGATAGTTTTTATCCCGATTTTATGTTCCCATGGGATCATTTTCGATTTGAAGCGGGTTTGAACGCACGCAACTGTAAATGCAATTGAATATTGGTATATTTTAGGGTTAACCGATACAAGTCGGTAAATGTATGAATATGATCATTAGAATTTAGTTAAATTTCAAGATTTATCGAGTGAATGTTGGTAAAAGTAGGAATTAAAGGTTGATCAAACAACGGTTCTGATTTTTACCATGAAGGTTCTAATTTGATTTTTAATTATGTAGACATTTTTGGGAGTGCTATAGTAGTTTTGACCATAATAGTCCACACACATAAGTCCCTAAGTCTTAAAAATTTTGCATATCATTTAAGTAAAAAACAGATGAATGGTAAGTTAAAAGTATTTTTTTTTAATTTAATTTATTTGATAAACGCAGGATTATAAATATATACATTCTTAACATAAATAGGAAGAGTTATTTAGTAAAAACATTTCCTTATGCTTGTAACAGTCTATAGAATTACCAAATCGCATTTCAATAGTCTATTGTAAATATTGACCATAACTGTATAAAAACTAGGTTTATGTTTATCATTGAATTTTATTAAAACACGATTATTATTGTTATTACAATCATTTATTTTTAACGTGTACATATATTGTTTTTGAGTTGGAAAATATTAAAAAAATGTTTAATATTTATTCTGCCTGTTTTTGTTTTTTGTTAATGCATCCAAATTGTGAAAACAGAACCCCACTGAGACACAGCTGTCTGTGTGTTTGTTACCAGAGTGGTTTATGAACCGTGATATCTAGACAGCAACTATTAATAACAAACTCTAACTCCTATTGAGGTTTATCAAAAATTATTCTGATCATAAGTTTGATAACTTGAACTCAAAAAAATATTAGACACCTAACCGATTTTCCTTTCTTTAGCCTATTTGTACGAAACCGGTCAAGTTCACACTTGACCGGTTTTTACTTTTTGCTGAAAATGCTCAAACATAAGCGGAAATGTTTATTTTGACAATCATAGCTTTTTACATTTTCTAATACTTATCGAGTGTGAACACTAAATTAATTAAAGCTATACAAAATATATTTTTATAACAAGTCAAATCTTCTGAAGAAGCTAAATAACACCGCAATAGATTATATTTTTTGCAAGTACATATCTAAATAAATTCTTTACAAAGACAGGTAGATGATAAAAACATTCTTAAAAGTCTGTTCATACCCGACTTCGTCAAGAGGGATTAAACTTGAAGATCCGTCTTATTTATCAATGTTCAAGTGGCCAGGGCCCCAATTGTGCTACTTAAAATGGCCGATGAATGTATGAAATTTGGTTTAAAATGAAAATTTTCGTTTTATCTTAAGCATTTTTCTACACAATAATTGGAAATTGAATATGGGACGCTAAACTCAAGGTCACTACAATTAAGTTTCAATTATTGTGTTGGCAAAATGCTTACGGGGATAGGAATAATTTCAAATATAATTCAATTGCCATTCATTCATTGGCGCCAATTCTTCTACTTACAATGACGATGAATGAATGAAAGAAAATTGGCTCGTTTCGGATTATTCTAAGCATTTTTAGAACACAATAATTGGAAATTCTGTACGGGGTGGAACACTCACGGTTAATACAATTAATTTCCAATAATTGTATTAGCAAAATGTCCAAAAGAATAGGAATAATTTGAAATTTAATTCAGCGAACATTGTGAATAACAGAATCGGGGCCCAGAAAACGGGGATAGCAGAGTGGTGTGTTTTATGCGCTTGCGCACGTTATGTTTGTTGCAGGATCGATCTCTGCATGGGACAAACATTTGTGTGCAGTTACTAGTTGCGGTTTGATGTCTGGGGATTTATATCTTTAGATTTATTCTTGTGTAAGTTAATGGTGTATTTGTGTAACTCGCAATATCGTGTGCCAAATGCTTGTCCTATGCGGGGATCGAACCCGCGACACGTCGCGCACAGTGGGTTTGGTTTGGTGACCTCAACCACTCGGCTATCTGTACGTTCGTGCGATCTGTACATTATCCTGAACGACTTTCACAGTTTTACTACTTCATTGTTTTATAGGATGTTTGCGTTTCCGAAAGAAAATAATGTGCTATGTCTTGTGTGTACCAATAGGTATGAAATAAGGTTGTAAGGGAATTTAAAAAACTATTCAAATTAAACGTAAAACTGACTGACTTACATATCGACTTAGGATCTCAATTATAACTATTATAAGGACCAGAAACTTTTCTTCGGTCCTGTTTTCATGACACTGAGAAATACTAAGAAGAATTTTTTTATCGACCATTAAAACGTGAAAAATAAGTTAGAAAATTGTCTGGTCTAGTTTCTTTGCGTTATACTTCAGAAGCAAAATATGTTCAATGATTTGCTACGATTTAAATACGATTATAATTATTATGCTAATTAATAAATAACTTTCTTGCCCCAGTCCCAGTTAACATTAATATTGAATAAATAATCACGATTATGATGTCTACATGTGTGGAGGGGAAATTTCGTTTGGCCTTTTATTTTTAATTTTCTTATAGATTTTAACTGAACAGGATTTTCTATTTTATAATCATTATTACAGTGCCTATGCAATATTTATAAGTTCGGTTCATAACCTAAAATATCGTATGAAATGTATCAATTAGCAACGAAATTCCTTGCGAATAGCCAACAAAATCTTCTCCACAGTATTACGAAAACTTAAGAACACAAATCTGGCATATAACATTTCATTAATACTTGCTAGATTATTAAGAGAATACTCATAACCGTTAAAAGTCACAGACTTAACATTACTCAAACATAAAACTCGAAAAGTGCAGTCTAAAAGTTATTTCTTATTAAATAACCCTGATTCGTGACGTCACACTCTGCTGTTATAACTAAGAGACGTCAAATCCTTACTAATATTATAAATGCGAAAGTAACTCTGTCTGTCTGTTACGCTTTCACGTGTAAACTACTGAACTGATTTTAATGAAATTTGGTACAGAGATAGAGTTGACTTTGAGAAAGAACATAAGATAGGTTTTTATACCAGATTTTTTGAAGTTCTCTTGGAAACGCGATATAACCGACCTCGACGCGGGTGAAGCCGCGGGCGAAAAGCTAGTGTATTATACTAATCAACTAGCATTATATTCAAATGATTTGGCTTCCAAGCAATTATGCAAATAATTTAATGCCTGCAGAAGTTCGGTAGCGGTACATGTATTCATTACGTATTGTAAAAATTTTATGTTTGTATTTTAGTATAGGATATTCATTTAATATGTGTTTTGTTAAATACTTAGGTATATAAGGTTTTTAAGTTTGATTTGCATCTGTTAAGTCTATTCGAAAATGGTTTCGCGAATGTTGTGTGCGTTCGTTTTCTAAATGTTCAAAATATTTGTTTTGGAATACGTTTTGTTTTTGTTTAAATATAGATTAAGTCGTGTTTAAAATGCAAAAAATAAAATCATTTTTCGAAATTAAAAAGCTTAATTTTCCAATATTTTAAATTACAATTACAATATCATTTATTAATTTAAATTTAGAATCGATTCAAAACTCATTCAACATCAGCTGTTGCAAACGAAACGAAAACCAAACTTTTAGGCAAACACAACAAAAAAAAAACAAAATTAAAAAAAAACCGCAAACTTAAAAACTAAAAAATAAAAAAAAGCAGAACTAACTTTTATAAAGCCTCTTTGCTTAACACTTCACTGCACAGCACTACACAAACGGACGTGTGCACTGACTCTACGTTTACGAGCGACTGAATGTTAAAACTTCATCCTAAGGCTTTTATACATGGTGTGAACTGATCTGAATTCTATTTGAGTTGAGTAACCAAGGATGCGCGTGGTGGGGTAGTTTCCGGGTTTTTTACGGTAAGGGTAAACGGTTGATGGTTAGGTTTAGAAATTGATGGGCTTTGATGGTGAAAGATTTTTTTGTGAGAGTGTTGGTAATAAATGTATTCTTTTATAAACTTTATTAAGTGATATTGTGGTTTGTCAATATATCTGTCTCTTTTCCTATCGCGGGTTTGTTGTAAAGAGAGTTTTGATTTTGAAATAAACAATTTTACATCTTCTTTTTGTTTTTTTTTTACTATTTAATTTATGAAAGATATTTGTTAACGAATGCAGATCGTTGAAAAAATATTGATTCCTTTTTTTTTTTTTATTAGAGCTTCAATTTTTTATATCGCTTTTATGAAAATCATAGTTTTCATCTTTATTTCCGAATTATATTATTTAATAGTGTATGCCTACACTCTTTAGGTAAGGTTAAGAATGTGATGGGTGGCATTTGTACTTGAGTTAAACTTGAACTGCGCTTCGAGTTAAAATAACACGACAGAACAATTATTTTAAACGATTAAATAACTTGGAATGTTGCTTTTAATTGTTTCTAGCTAATAGTACCTAGTAAAGGTATGGAATCGGATGGGTCATTGCTTTTCAAAAGTTCTTGTTAAATAAATACTCCGTTTGCTTGTATATAAAAAGTGTTTTTGAAGTCCTTACCGAAAGTCGAGTAAAAGGAGAAGCTGGTGGCTAAGCTAAAATCGCATAAGTGAAACGATCACAGGTTAAGCTATGCTTGACGCGGTTGGTCCGTAGATGGGTGACCATATTTGTCATAACGAGTTCCTCCGTGTTTCGGAAGGCACGTTAAATTGTTGGTCCCGGCTGTTATTCCTACATCTTTGACAGTCGTTACAGGTAGTCAGAAGCTTGAAAAGTCTGATAACCAGTCTAACCAAGGGGTACCATGTTTCCCAGGTAACTGGGTTGAGGAGGTCAGATAGGAAGTCGCTCCTTGTAAAACACTGGTTCTTAGCTGAAACTGGTTGGACTGGTAGCCGACCCCAACATAGTTGGGAAAAGGGTAACCCAATGAAAATGACTCAAAGTCGAGTAAAAGTAGCCCATGTGTTAAGTCATGGTGTCTGCTACCTCCATAACAAATTTCATCAAAATTTGTCAAGTTGTTTTTGATTTTGAGTCTGAATCTGAATGAAAATGTATGACTAATTATTACTGTGTAAAGTTATAAATAAATGACTCCTAGTTAATTGAACTATGTTTATTTATACTTCAGTAGCTTGTGATTAAGTGTAAGTCGCACAGTCAGGTTAAGAAGTTAAGTTTCTCTCGTCATGGTTGTTTCTTGGATGGGTGACCATTGCAAGCAATACCGATATCTATCCTTAATTTAAAAAAAAAAATCTCGCTAAAGAAATCTTGAATGTTATATGATGGTATCCACCCTAGTGGTAACTGCGCACGACAGTGTCGTGGGTTCATTCCCCGTGAACTTTTTTGTGATTCACGAGAGCTTTTTTTGTTTCTTATGCGTTTGACTTAAAGGTTTGTGAAGCCCTCGCAAGTCTAGGATTAAATTAATTACTGAGTTATTTTAAGATGAAACAATATTACATTAAAATTATTACAATTTTGACAAGTAGACTAAGAGATACAGTGTTATACTAAAATAGGTTTTAGAGGTGATTCAGAATCTCGTAATGTAAATTAACTGATTGAAAGACAACCATCTTGAGAAAGGATTTACATCAAGAAGTAAGCATTATCAATATAACTTTGAACCTTTACATTACAATAAACTGTAGTCACTACTAACCACTTAATTTAACTGAATTGCTTAACTTCGGTCGTGATGTTGTACAGTTAAAATTGATCTTACGATGAGTATATTATATAGGTAACTGGGTCAATAGTAAATGGTTATCATAATAAACATATTGGAGTACATTAGTTTTACAATTAGTGATATTAATTATTAGAGATTAACCGTTTTTTTTTGGTAAATTGGGGGAATCCTCATGGACACCCACTCCCTCGGGGGAGGAAATGGGTAGTGTCAGACTTTTACTGACTAAACCTGAACCGCCGTGCTACGTCATCCGCGTTTTTGTGTCGGTATATGGCAAAGCGTTGCAATCCTTCATACAATTAGAGATTAACCCTGGAATTCAAAATATAGGTATACAATAAATAACAATATAATATCATTCTCACGCACACCAGTACACTAGCTGATCCTTTAGTTAGATTTTTGTTAAAAAAAACAACACTTTAATAATCCCCAAACGGAAAACACACATATTTTACTCAACAGTTTCATGTCGCTTTTGAGTAGGAATCGAACGCACAACCTTTGTTAACAAGTAGAGCCACCAATCACTGCGACACTAATCATAATAATATGAATGAAAGGAAATTGTATTAAGTTGACAATATTCGTATTCTTCCAAGCATTTTTATGGTATATTACGATACCAAAAAATCAGTACGGGCGAAACACTCCCTGTCAATACAATGAATTTACAATAGGGATGATGACAATTTTTTTTTGCAGTCTTGCAGTTTTTTTTTATAATAATGGATACGTATTTTTTAATTTGTCCCGCAAACATAAATTGGTCAAATTACAGTGAATGAAACTTACGCGTGACGACGAAGATTGAGTATAAATTTTACCATATCGTTACGTCACAAGCCCCCTCTCCTAAACTTTAAAGCATTTAATCTTTGTCAATTCTAGTTTTTCTGAAAAAATACGTGTCTCATACTTTTCAATTATCTAACTGAGGGACTAATGAGATTTTTTCTTTATATACCCAGTCATCATCCCTATTTCCATGAATACCTAGTCAATTGTAAAATAAATTAGAACCCGGAACTCTAACTCCCAGAATATTTAAAAAAAAAACATAAAATTCAATCACGATTACTAAATCATAAAACTAAAATCAATTAAGGTTTAACATCTCATCTCAATTCACTTAAGTTATTGCTTAAGTTAAGTGGACCTTACCGACTGGTACAATTTGTTGTGACCCTATGCTCTTCATTTAGAAATACACAATAATATACTCTTGAGTATGAATTAGACGAAGAGTAGGAACGTCGGTCACGGTTTGAAGTGTCGATGGATAGTTGATATATGTATTGTTTTCAGATTTTTTTTACTAAATAATTTTGAAGCACTTCGTTCTTGTAATAGTGTGTAAGTAGTCATAAATCGTGAAAGTTTTTTTAATTTAGAAATAAGAGACTTCTAATGATACTTTAATAAATAATGATTTGCTGGAATGCTGGAATTTCAATGGAAGGAACTAACATCTAAGATACAGGCTCGGCCTAGTTTAGATGTTAGTATACAAAGATTTGTTTTTAATCTATTTACATAAGCTAAGTACTCCAAGTTGTGTATTATTTTTGGTTACAATAAATACTTTTTATTATTTTTTATTATAATCAAGTAAAATGTTCTTTCTGCATCGATTTTACTAGAATATAATAGAGATGAAAAGTCCGAAGTAGAATAGCAGAAAAAACATTATCTCTTATTTTTACGCAGTTGGGTAAGAAGCCATATTGCCGTAACGGACTTCCGTTGCATTTTCGTGCAGTTACCTCCTAGTCGCGCCTAAAGAAGTTTTACTTCAAAAACTTAAAAGTAGCTTTTAAAAGGAAAGCTCTAGCTCTTGGTACTTATAGGAAAATATAAGTACCTAAATTTTGGAGTATTAAAAAAGTAACACTCATTTATGTTGGACGATACAGCGCTCTACGTCTCATTCATACTCAAACATAAACAAAACTAAGTGAAGGGCTGCGGAAATGAGATTTATCTCATGGACACGTTACAATTGCTATAAACATTTATTGTAATTGTATCTTATTCGCGTGTCATCATCCACTCATAGTCTAATACACAACTTTGTATGAAATCCTATTAACTAATATGAGGATTTGTGACATTAATTTAAATGTTAGGTTGTATTAATCTACTGTGATCTTGCCGACTTTGGGCAGTATCTTTTAAGTGGTATTATAGACTAGCTGTTGCCCGCGTGGTTAGCATATATAAGTAAGGTATTTGAGAGGAAGCCCTCGAAGTTGAATATTTTTCCCCCCACTATTTTTGTATTTCGCCACATTTTCAATTGTATCTTCGCTTTTATTAGTCGCAGCAATGATGAGTTATAGCCTAAAGCCTTCCTCGATAAATGGTCTATTCAACACAAAAATAATTTTTCAATTAGGACCACTAGTTCCTGAGATTAGCGCATTCAAACAAACAAACAAACTCTTCAGCTTTATATCTTCTTCTAATATGTATATAAAGTTCCCGTGTCACGATGTTAGTTACCGTACAAAAAACGTACAAGAAACGGTTCGAGCGATTTTTGTGAAATTTTGTATACATATTGGGTAGGTCTGAGAATAGAACAACATCTATTTTTCATACCCCTGAGTGATAAGGGTTGCTCACACTAAAAAAATATATTTTATTTTTTGGACATAACTTTTTATTTTTATAGTGGTTTCTTAGGTTTACGCGAATGTTAGACGTTGAAATGAAACTACTTTTACGGATTTTATCGCGGTTTAATTTTTGATTTTAGTTCCCGACGTTTCGACACCTTTGCAGGTATCATGGTCACGGGCAGACTCTTAGTTTTAGTTTTTTATAATGTGGCATTAAAAAATACATACAACTAGGAATAATTTATTAGGCAAAACAACGTTTGCTGGGTCAGCTAGTATTAGTATAGATTTTGATTTTTCTGTTTCGTAGCGATTTAGTCAGGCTTTTCAAAATACGGCAAAGTTTAATAATGTTTAAAAGGCTAACTTTATATTTGAGACCCTAAAAACAGTTACAGTAGTTATATTTTTGTTTACTTAAGCAACTTTTCCTGCTTTCTGAGATAGTTTATTCATATCTTTAAAGGTTTAGTAGGGTTGTAGGACTTTACATAAGGTGTTACAAGAATCGTTTGTTTGTTATGAGAAAGGAAAGTGTGAAGACCCTGAAATGTAGATTAGTAAGTATCAGGATAAGGATCATTAGAACTGCACGGATAGCCGAGAGTTATAGGTCCGACGTGTCGCGGGTTCGATAACTTGCGTTACCCAAGAATGCTTCTGGGTCTGAGTCTTTTGAGTATGTGATTTCAGTGATTGTGAAACCTCCCGCAAAATCGTAATTGAATTTCCTAATGAGGAAGACGTTTTATAAAGAAGAAAAAATAATGGAGTAAAAATCTCAAATAGGAAAGAAAAATTAGGCAACAAAGTGGACCAACCAATCAAAAGTTTAATAAACAATAAAAATCAAAACAACTTTAGAATTAGATTGATTCGTATCAATCTAGTAAACGTTTACTAAACTTGTGACCACAGTTATAAAACTTAATTATATTTTGAGCTATTAAAATTAATTGTAAATGAACTATGACACGTTTCCTCATAATAGTTAATAATGGGAATTTTAAAAGATACATAAGCTTTAAAAACTACAGCCTGTATTTATTATATGGGATAGTATAACAACAGCCTGTGTTTATTATTTGGGGCAGTTGTGGAAGCGAGATAGATATAGAGTTGTATGTAGAACGGCATCTCTTTTTAAAAGCTCTCATTTAATTTCACCTGTCCTGTTGTCTATCTGTCTGTCGGTCCATAATCAAATCTAGCAATTTGTTTTTGATCCACTTCTTGGTTTCAGATTGAGATGAAATTTTGACAGCATATGTATATTTCTCCCCCCCCCCCATATTAAACCCATCACACACAAACTTCACATTTTCCAGATAAAAGTAAACTGTCTGTGTACCAAATTTCATTACAATTGGTTCAGTATTTTTGGATTGAAAGCGAGACAGACAAACAGTCATACTTTCGCATTTAAAATATGTATTTGTGTGAATAATATAAGCCACTGCCCCTACGTACCGGCCTCTTCCCTTATAGGCACATTTTGAGCACCTCCACTACGCTGGCTCACTGCGCGGATGGCAATTTCAGACCCAAATATTTGGAAGCCATTTTTCCTGTTACGTCATGTTTTTTCCGTCACCGTCAGTCATAATATCTAGACAAAGTACATAAAACTTTAAAAAATATTCACTGCTCCTTTGCCATACATAGAACCATGACCACGATGCCTACCACGACATTTCTTCCCTAATACAGGACAATTTCGTTTTGCAATCTTGATTAAAGTTGTCTTACATTATTTATAAGCGAAGAGCCCTCTGCCCAGTACGACATTAATTATTGTCCATTAAATATGTACGAGTATAAATCTTGAATTAAACCAGAATTCTATACATTAAACAACATTATGAAATTACTGTACTAATTAAATTAAATAAAAATGGTAATAATATTGTACAATGAATTCCTAAGGCCATAACAAAATGTAATGACCAATAAAGGGGAGGACACTGGCTTCTGCAACAGTTTTTACTGGTGCAGGAGTCAGGGAAATCTTTTCTATTTGTAACCATGTTTTTGTCCAATAAAGAAAGATTTATTATTATTTAATTTGACTGTACGGATAGCCGAGTTTTAGATGTCATCAAATGGGCGACCGATCTCCGCGTGAGACAAGTATTGCCCTGAGTCTGGGTGTCTTTGTGCATGTGACTTGAATGTTTGAGAATCTCCCCCGGCAAATATTACATTCCATAGTGCGAGAGTCGTTTTTAAATAATATTTAAACGGATAATAAACTGCAGTAGTTTAATTATTGTATTGCGTCTGAAAATGAGAGTATGCTAGTAATCTCGTGGAAAGAGATCCTCGGGTCGATTCTAGCTTTTATTTTATTCACGGACGCTTGTTCTGCAACTGGGTATCTTTGTGCATTTAACTTGAATGTTTGTGAAAAAAAAATGATTTTAATTATACGGATCCCTCGGTCAACCAAACAGCTCACACTTGTCTCGTTTCCTCATAAATTAAACGGTGTTGAGTGGCAAAACAAGGAGTAAGAAAAACTATCGCCTAAATGAAATAATGTGTTACCTGTTGAATGGAATGTGTTTCACGTTTGTATGGGACGATCACCGCGAGTATGGACTTGACAAAATATTGTGTAAATGAATCCTGACTTATCCTCGATTGAAAAAATAAGTTTTGATTAATAAAGCCCGTTAAGTGCGAGTGGAACTTGCGAGTTTAAAGGTTCCTCACACACATGATGAAAAATGTGCTAAAATATGGTCACCCATCAAAATTATGATCGTTGGACATTATGGCTAACAACAATTTATTTTTTTATTATTAATAGTAACATAAATAAATCATGCGTAGATATGTCATCTGTCTACCTATCATTGTTCACGAGGTAAGGCTGGAATTAGACGGATGGACGGGTGGGATACGGGACCGTAGTTATAAGGTCCAATTTTAATCTCCGGATACGGAACCCAAGGTTACTTATCCCTTAATATCATGGGTTTAACAAAATTAATTTTTTCTCTTAATTTAATTGCAACATATACTTAATTACCACCAAACGGTGTATTACGTACCGTTTCTATGAAATGCATTATTTATGAAGAAACTCCGTTTTATCGATTCGTTATAAAATGTTACTTTATTGCTAAGAGCTACCGGCTTGGTTCATATGACAATGCAGCAATTATTAAAAATGACGGCGCACACGATCAGGGCCCCAATTCTGCTATTTACAGCCGATGAATGAATGAAATTTGGCTTAAAATGACACTTTTCGTATTGTCTTAAGCATTTTTCTACACAATAATTGGCAATTCAGTGCAGGACTCTATACTCAAGGTCAATACAATCGACTTCCAATTATTGTATTGGTAAAATGCTTAAGAGAATAGGAATAATTTCAAAATTAATCCAATTGCTATTCATTCATCCGCCATTGTAAAATAGCAGAATCGGGGCCCTAATGCATTCTCCATTTGTATTAGACAAGGCATTTATATATTTCATCTCATAAAATAAAATGTCCGTTCATCCATCATAATAAACTATCTATTTTTATTATACGATTTTAATGGATTTTGGTTTGTTTGTAATCATTTTTTTGCGAACATAAAATCTAAATCATTTTTTTTTATGTGATTTCTTCCTTTTCTGCTTTTCTAACTCAAAACGAGATTTCATGTATACTCAAGCGTATTTATCGGGATAGATCGAGTTTTAGACCCAAATGAAGTCCTTAGCTGACGCGCATGAGTTAATCATCATTCAATCCTGCTAATATTATAAACACGAAAGCTTGTATGTATGGATGTTTGTTCCGCTTTCACGCAAAAAAGCACTAAACTTATTTCAACTAAAATTGGTAAACAACTAGTTAAAACATAGGATTCATCCCGATTTTATATTCCCGTGGAATCTCTGGCGGGCCGCGGGTAACGGCTAGTAAAATAGTATGTTATGACGAAGAATACTTTCTCCACAATCTAGTGTGTACACACCTTTATACATACAAACTACGGTGTCACAATAAACTTCATGTACATTACGAACGAACCGTGTATGATCGCTAATCGCGTATATTGCATGGTGTCATACATTTTTGGCGACTGACGTTTAAATGTTAGCAATGATTGGCGTGGCTGTGGCGTTACAGTGATTTTACACTAAAACTGTGAATGATTTAATTTAATTGATTATTTGGTAAAAAAGGTTAGGTTTGTTAACGTTTGTTAATGAGGTATGTGTGAGACGTGGTTTCATTTTAGCTTTTTTTTAAGTTAATAAAAGTTTTTAATTAATCATTATCAGCTGATAGAAAATATCATGAGAAAACCAGCGCTTCCGATGCTTTTTCGTTGTCTTTAAAACCACTCGTGGATTATTCAGATTAAGAGGAACATTCATCTTTGTCTACGATGCTTTGTATAAGTATCATTGTATATATTTTTAATATATCAATGCTAGGTATCCTATGTGTTGTGTTGCACGGATAGCCATGTGGTTGAGTTGCATCACACCAAACCCAATGAGCGCGATGTGTCGCGAGTTCGATCCCCGCGTAGGACAAGCAATGATCCACAAATGTTTGTCCTGAGTCTGGGTGTCTTTTAGCATGTGACTTAAATGTTTGGGCCCCAAAAACCCCCGCCATACAAGGACTAAATTCTTAATGCGAGAGACGTTAAAGAAATAAAAAGAAAAATGTAATACAATGTCGTTATTGTACTCAAACAACAGCTTTAATTCGTATCACTATCACACAAACTAAATCTATCTTCTCACACACATAGAAACACGCTCATAGATGAATTGAACTATCTATAATGTCTCAAGTCTATAGTATATCGTGTCAAACCCATTTGTACGGGAAAATAAAGACAATAACACAATGTTTGGAGGGTCGCGTTGTGCAAGCGTAGTGCGGATGTAGTGCCTGGCTCTTGACTAACACCTAACTGGTCCTGTCAATAGTTGAGTACTAAAAACACTAGGGCATTTGACTTAGTGCGGTTGAGTACTAAGAAAAACAATTATAAAATACTCGTTGTATATAAAATGATATGCAACGAGTTTTAATAGACTTCACATTGTTCCTATAAACCGACCTCTTTTGTGAAATGGAACAAAAAAGGAGTCGCCTAATTAAATAACCTACAAAATAAATAGCATTTCTCCTAAAAGAAGGTTTCGTAAAAAAAATATCAGCTGATAAGAAATTAGACTTGATATTTTTTTAAGAATTGACTTTTTTTCGTTAATATTTTTTTTTTTGTAAGGACATCTGTACCTCTTGCATCTTGCGTCAATTCTGAATTCAAAAGCCCAAACAAGAATTCAAAGCTCTGAAAAAAAGGATAAACTGAATAAAGAAAATACTAGGAAAAAGTTTTCTATTAATAATATATTTTTTTAAACTTGTCGAACAAAGAAAACTGACACCTATTCACGACTTACATGACATATGAGTATCATGTCTACTTACCCCAAAGCCTAGTGAGGCGTGATGTTATACCATGAATGCAATTAGAAGCCGATAAGAGATGATCAAGTGGTAATAATCTCGACAAATTGGTATTTAATTCAGTGTTATGTCATGGTGATGCTGGGGATGGTGTTATGTGGTAGGGAGCCACGACTGTGTAAAAAATGGTTAATAGTTTTTGGGGTTCTAAACGCAAAAGGGTAATTACGGAACCCTATTACAAAGGCTGCGCTGGTGAGGCTGTATTTTATGAACCGTTATAGAGTGACAGTTGATATTTTCACAGGATTTGTGTTTCGGTTATTTCTTTAACGGCAGATAATGAAATCGGCAATTGTTTATATTCATACAACTCGCGCACTAAAGGATTGAATGGGTCTGTCGCCGGGGGTTTCACGAATATTCAAGTCACATACATAAAGACACTCAGGCTCAGGACAAGCGTTCGTGGATCACACAAACGTTTGACCTACGCAAGGATGGAACCTGCGACAAGTTGAAGACATTGGGTTGGGCGTAGTGACCTTAACCATTAGGTTACCTGTGAAGTCAGACAACTAGTTTCTGTGTCAAACAGAGTCAAAATATGATTTACCGCAGCGCCAGAGTCGTGAGTTGAACTGACGCAAATTGTACAACAATTCAAAAATGGTACCACGGCAACACAAAGTCGGGACAAGAATAATTATTATGTGTTAATCCTGGCTACAAACCATTTTAAAATTACCAAATTTCTCCCGTCTAAATCCAGTCACTGATTCTTGCGTGAAAGAGGAACAAACATCCATACATCTATACATACAAACTTAAGCGTTTATAATATTAGTATTATATCTATCTTGTCTCCCTACAGCATAACACCTTTCTGTAACACTTGCCCATTGACCGTAAGCCGGCCTCGGCTTTGGCAAAAACAGCTCATTATTTGCTTGTAACATCTATCGAAGCTAAGATACCATTATTATGTTACGTATATATGTGTTACAAATATATTGAAAGTATTATTCCCTCCGTTCTATTGTTTTTGTGTTTGTCTATGTAAGGCAGTGTGTTTGGTTGTTATGCATTACCGTGCATCGACCGTGTGTTTTGGTGTTGGTTTACTATGAATGATGACAATTTTTTATGCAGTGTCCGTCTTGTAGATTTTTGTATAATAATGGATACGTATTTTTTAATTTGTCCCGCAAACATAAATTGACCAAATTACAGTTAATGAAACTTACGCGTGACGTCACGATTGAGTAAAAAATTTACTTTATCGTTACGTCACAAGCCCCCTCTCCTAAACTTTAAAGCAGTTAATCTTTGTCACTTCTAGTTTTTCTGAAAAAGGAAAAAATACGTGTCTCATACTTTTCAATTATCTAACTGAGGGACTAATGAGATTTTTTCTTTTTATACCGAGTCATCATACCTATTACATTTTCATTTTTCAACAGAAGTAAAAGTACCTATATAGGAAATATTTTTTCTAGTCAAGGCACGTTTTCGCAAAAGAAGGTAAAAACAATCTCGGTGTATTTATGTCTGAAATGTCAGTTTGAAAGTAAAAAATTAGACTTAAAACAGCAATGAGGATTATTTAACCCCCTGAAAAGCACGACGTACGTTCATCTTAATAATTACTAATTCCGCTTCAGGATTAAAATCATATATTAATATTTTAATTAATACCATATTAAAAAAAACGTATTTCCATACTATGTACCTACACATAAAAGTGTCTCTGACTGTTTAACTTGTTCAACCCATTTTGATATTGTTGGGTACGATGATAGCTTGAATTTCAAGAAAGCAAGAAAGGCTACCTCGATGAGATAATCGGCATCTACATAGCCAAAGCTATGAGCCAAAACATAGCAAAAATAAACATATATAATTCAAATTAGCTAATTGCAATGATCATAAACATCAATAATTCCGTAGCCTCGTTCTAGCCCGACTGCTAAAGAGGTATGTTATTTTGTGAGTCTCGTGAGAAAGGGATTTATCGGTCGCATCGATGACCTTGCCCAGGAATGCACCACTCGGAATCGAACCGACGACCTTTATGGTCGGAGAGACCGCGACTTGTAACCTACATTATGATTATAGGATGTTGGATAAGTGACTTTATATTTCACAGTATCTACTATACTGAGATAGTGATGTCTATCTGTCTTCTAGTTATTCAAGAGCCTACCGCCATGTCTTAAAGTAACAGAATTTCACGACGAAATGTAGTGCGCTGTCACCCTTCCACACTTGTTTTCGTACTTCAAGACATAGTAGGTCATCGGTATTTAGGCCTTTATAACACAAAAATACTAATAAATCATTATTTTTAATTCTATTGCCACTGCTAGTTTACAATACTTGGCTACCTTTTTTCAAGAGGATTTCCACAGCCTATTTTTAACAGGCAAGCAATATTTTTTGGAAAATAAGTGCAGTGAGGTTCAACAATACTAGAAATTTCTCGCGTTTTTGCCCACCTTGATGTCGGTTATAGTAACAAAAATATTACCTTTACCAGTATACCTTTAGTACCTTTGTAGTACCTTTTGTAGTATACCAAATTACCTCATAATTGGTCGAGCCATTTGAGCGTGACTAGGCAACAAACATACAAACAAACTCACATACTTTCGCATACTTGTCTGATATTCTGTATGAATAATCATTATATTCTATTTCTTGTCCAAACAAAAAATAACTATACCCATAAAACAAAGCACAACCTTGCAAATCCGTCACTCGTCAATCAGATGGTTTAAACAAAATAGCCCCTGTCTCTTACACTATACGTAAACTGACAATCTTATTTATTCACCTGTCAATTACTCATCTGACAAAGGATTTTAGTTTAGGAGCCTGAGTTATGCGTCATTATCTCACCTGTGAATCGGACATTAATATAAGTTAAGGTTAAAGATAACTGATCTGTTATTTAGAGGTGTTTGGTGTGGTTTTGGGTAGTAGTTCAGTGGTTAGATGTAAGGATTCATTTACTAATGTTTGCCGGTTCGAACGCAGGAAAACTTTAATGTCACATTTTAAAGAAAGTGATTTCTTGATGAATCAAATCAATTATACTAAGTGGCACTTTTTGAAGGTCAATTTACATTCGACAGCAATTAATTTCGACCACCCTTTAACGCTTTCTAAAATGGATAAAGGACCAACAAAATCGGTTCATCCATTCCGAAGTTCAGAGGTAACAAATAAAATAAAACGAATTACAGACTAATTGAGACCCTCCCCCTTTTTGAAGTCGGCTAACATCGCTCCGAACCTTATTACCCCATGATAACAATAAGAATTTTAAAGTACAACATTCATTATTTTTTTAGTGTCTTAAAATACTAATTAAT
This sequence comes from Trichoplusia ni, assembly GCF_003590095.1. Lineage (NCBI taxonomy): Eukaryota > Metazoa > Arthropoda > Insecta > Lepidoptera > Noctuidae > Trichoplusia > Trichoplusia ni. The sequence continues at coordinate 462,900 of NC_039503.1, forward strand.
GTACCAAAGTTGTTTTGTAACATTGCTTAATAAACATTGTAAGTAAAATTAACCATTGAAGCCAACACTAAAATTTATGTACCGTAAATGCTGTACTGATTGCGATGAAACTTTCGTTTTTGAGTAGATTTATGTTAATAATCATTGTTTAATGTCGTTATATGGTAGATTTGTTGTTTCATTGCTTTCTTTATGTTTGTTTTGTGTGTAATTAGTTTATTAATTAGGTACTTGTATTCGTCAAAGATGTAACAAAAATATGACGTAATTTTTAATCAAAAAGCAAGATTTGAGGTATGAAATAATGTAATGATTGGAAGTTAAAGTTTAATTAACTGTATTTATTTAGTTCGGATTTGCCCTCCCTTTACCGATTCTTAAGTGCTATTGCTTTGGGTGCAGATACAAACTCCCCAGCGGCCACAATGGCGCTGTCTTTCCGATTTTAATATAATCCTTAGTACTAATATAAGTAAGTAACAACTATGCCAGATAAACAAATCGTTCTTAGCTCCGAATTGTTTCCACTCATCTTCACATATATTTTAAAGCATTTTGCCTGTCCTAAAACTATTTTGCCTTAAATAAATGTTCATCCTAAATCGCACAGCGATTCAAATGTTTTGGCAATTTCATGGCGACCTTTTACCACCTCAGGCATGCACCATAAGCACAGATATTTCACCATAAACATTACAAATACATACTAACGCGATTGATATGCGGTTAAATGAGCCGTAAACCATTGTAACGAACCAAACTACCCGGTATCCATCTACCTTTGCATCATAAATTTTGTAATAAAAGACATCCGAAATTACAAACCGAGGGGAATAAAATAAGCATAGGAAAATGTTGATATCTATACTTCCATACTAATGTTATAAATAAAGTATGTCTGTCTGTTTCGTTTTCACACCAATACGGCTAAACTGATTGTGATGAAATTTGGTACACAGATAGTTTAAAGCCTGAGAATATAGGCATAGACTGCTGTTTAAGTGGGAAAAATGGTTGTAATGGGCGTAATGGATAAGGTATTTTTTATTATTAAGATATTTTTTTGAACGACGGGTTCGATATTCGGCTTAAATATTGATTATTTAAAACAAAAATATTGATTATTTAAAACAATCAAATAATGCATAGCGGTTTTTGGGTATTTTGATTTTAAGGGTGGGAAACGGGAACCAGCGCGTGCTGTAAACTGACTTCCAATCGAACGGAGTCGCGGGTAACAGCTAGTTTACTATAATACATCGTCACCTAACCTTTTCATATGGTGTAATTTTACCATTAGCTAGTAATAACAATAGTTCGCGTTATTTTAACATGGCAACATCTGTTATGGCTGAGCAATTTGCTGGTTGTCTCCTATTCGTGGTGGTTTATGTGTGTGCCCAATTTTATGTACATCTTCGAAAATTGGGCACGTTTGAACTCAAGGATTTAAGATAATAACTAGCTGTTTTGGAAAACGTTGTTTTGATGTATAAATTGCTTCTAGACATATTTTTTTTGCATAGGAAAAACATTACATAAGAATCAATAATAAAATAAAGGGACAACCCTTACCACTTAGGGGTATGAAGAAAAACAGAAACCGATTATTAGACCTTAAAAATCTCCTTAAAAGTGATTTCGGAGTATGGTAATTAATATTGGGACAGAATTTAATATGTAAAACTAGCTGTCGCCCGTGATATAAGTTATGATTTATACCTGTCCTGTTTTTTTTCACATTTTCCATTTTATCTTAGCTCCTATTAGTCGCAGCGTGATGGTTTATAGCCTAAAGCCTTCCTCGAGTAATGGTCTATTCAACACAAAAAGAATTTTTCAATTTGGACCAGTAGTTCCTGAGATTAGCGCGTTAAAACAAACAAACAAACTCTTCAGCTTTATATATTAGTATAGATTTAACTATAATCCATAATTAGGCTCCTCTTTTTTTCCGACAGTCACCAGGCCGTATCTCATGAACAAGCTACATTATGAGATGATAATGTAATGTTGCCTACCATAAATATTTAAGCTTATAGCTGCTACGAAGCTTTAGTTATTTCTGTTCTTGAGATTCGGCCTGGCGACTGACAGACGAACAGACAGCAGACTCATTACTAAGGGTCCGATTTGACCCTTAAGGTACGGAACTTAAAAAAAACAGAAATTGTTCCTTATTGCAAATTAATGTTGGAAAAGATAAATTGTCTTGACCATATTTGTATCATTATTTTAATAATAATAACCTCCTCTTCCTAACCTTGGTTCAAAACAAAATATTTTAATGTATGTATCATCATAATTAATTACTGTTCGTCTGTAATTAATCCCACGCTTATCGATACTATGCAATTATTATCGAATCGATCAATGATTTATGGAAGATCATGTGTTAATTGATTTTTTAGTGTTTAGGGATCCTTACCCAAACGGTAAAAAGAAGCCTTCTTGTCTGCCCGTCAGCCTGTTCAGGTTGTATCTCATGAACCGCGGTTGCTGGAAAATCGGAATATTCACAGATGATATATTTCTAGTGCCGCCCTAACAAAAAATATTTTAATTAAAGAAAAGGCTGTCGCACTAATGTATTTAATCCTTGTGAGGAGGGGGTTTCACAAACATACATATTACGTGTATACAAGCACCCAGGCTCAGAACAAGCATTCTTGAATCACATAAATGCAAGTCCTACGCGGGAATCGATCCAGCGACACGGCTGTATTAAAAAAAGATCGAGGTTAGGGAACGGGTGTTAAGGTCATAAATTCGTTGGCTGGTGACAAAAGGTGTGGTTACCCAACACAAACCGATTCCTTTACCTTTAACCCGTTTCTACGGAAACCTCAGTGTAGTAAGTCCGACTCACACTTGATCGGTTTTTTTTATGCTACCTGACTTACCCAGCCTTCGGGTTGCATTTAAAAGACAAGAACTTTCGGTATTATTTTAGGTGATTTGTGTGCATGCAGCATGCAATAGCATTAATGGCTTAAGAAAGTGGCACTCCGTCTACGCGCGTGTGTCATTGAGGAGTTAAGTTTGACCCAACCGATAGTCGTATGGTTGAGGTCATCACGCCGAACCCACTGTGTGCGACGTGTCGCGTGTTCGATCCCCGTGTAGGACAACCGTTTGTGTGATCCACGAATACTTGTTCTGGGTCTGGGTGTCTTTGTGCATGTGAATTGTATGTTTGCGAAACCCCCCGCGACACAAGGATTAAATTAAGTAGTTTAAAAAAAAAACTCCTTGTTTTTCATCTCATCCCGCTTTGGTTTGAAAGATATTGAGTATCGGACTTTTACTGATTTAAAACCACCCACGTTCCTTCCTGTACCATTTGTGTACCGCGGAAAGCTTTCGGACAATTCGATCATGAAGAGGCAGTAAGACCTTATTGTTACTGAAATAGATAATATTAACAGCCGACTTCGTTTCTCATGAAAAATTGGTTGAAAATGAAAAGCGTGAAGGCTAAAGCTCTGTAGGAAGATTTGAGGTTACATATCTACTTTACATACAATTTTTATTTGAAATAATTACCTTCGCGTCATCAGACCTGTGGGTTGGTAATTAGTCGTGGGTTATTCCTATTTACCTGACAATCAGACAAACGTATTTAGTTATGTGGGAGTACCACTGACTCAGTTATGTCGGCCTGCACAGAGAGCCGAGTGGTTGAGGTCTCCTCGTCGAACACGTTGTATGTGGCGTATCGCGGGCTCGATCCCCGCGTAGGACAAGCCTTTGTAGCACCCACGAATGCTTGTTCAAATCTGGGTGTTTTTGTGCACGTGGCTTGAATGTTTGTGAAACCCCTACGAAACAAGGACTTAATTCCTTAGTGTAGTTATTTTTTCCTTCTTAAAAAAACACCCCTATGCCCAATTGATTGGCTAAGCAAAAATTCAATTGCTTAAGACAGAGTCATGATCAGTCGCAGCAAGATTCCATCAAAACATGCGCTTGAACGGACGTCTAAACATTGTTCTAGATACTAAACTTAATGTTACAAAAAACATAATCACACACCAGTACCCCATCTGTAACATGACATTTGGCTCGCATACCGCATGGTTCAAGGTTCGATTCCCGTAATTAGAGTGTTCGATTTTATTTATTACTCGTCTCAAGTCGTTCGTAATGCGATAGTAAATTAGTTTAAAGATGGTGCTATTGACGTGCGAACATATTTTGTAATTTATTTACTTTTGACATTTGAGATTTGGGAAATATAGTGGTGTAACCTAGATTAAAATATGGATAATTTTGATTATGTCTACAGAGATATAATATAATATAATAGTATATAATATATCCTGGAACAACTCACACACGGTTATCTGATCCCAAGCTAAGCAGAGCTTGTGTTATGGTAACCAGACAACTGATAAACTTACTTATATATTTCTAAATACATAGATATTATAGATAAATTACACCCAGACACCAGAACAAATGATCATGCTCATCACACAACATTTGTCCTGGGCGGGAATCGAACCCACGACCTCCGGTATAGCAGTCAGGGTCACTAACCACTAGACCAACAGGCCCTTAGATAGAATATATAGATAGTCTCAATGAAAGGGATATTACAATTTTGTTGTTTAGTAAAAAACGACTTTGTTTGGAACCTTTCGGTACGTACTGATATTAATAAAGTGGTTATTGGTATTTTTTATTATAGGGGCAAGCTAAAGATACAGTAGCAAATACACCATTTGGTAAAGAATCAACTGTCTAACTATTACAGTTTGTGTGATACACAGAGACGGGCAGACGGTCAGAAAGCAGAACTTCTGTCTTTGGAAGTCGGTTTTATGGGATCCGTTTTTACTCTTTGGATACTGAACCCTAATTATTATGGAACCTTCATTTATGCTTTGAGTTCCATTTATTCCATACAACGTATCTCCAGGCTCAGGATTTGAATCCGAGACCTCCCGATCATCAATCATCGCTGGTCCAAAGAGTCATTCAGTAAAATGATTATATTTACTGAAAAAAGAAACATCACACATGTGCAAATAAATAAACAACACACTTGTTTATTAATTACTAGCTAAGCCTTGCGGTTTCACCCGCAATTTCCACTTCCATTAATTGTTGCGTTACTTGATAAATGACTCTATAGTAAAAGTTATATACATATCGAATCTGTGGTTCAGGAGATTAACGCGTACAACCAAACAAACCTTTTAACTTTATAATATTAAGTATAATTTATAATAGAATGCACTTAGAGGTATTCTCAAGGTCAAAAATACCTCTTCCAAGATTATTTTTTAATCTCTTTGTTTGCATGTATGTACAGTCATTAACAAAAGGATTAGCGGAATTTAACAAAAGCGTACATTAGTTATACAATTGATAATTTAACTTTATGAAGACGTGACAGACAGACAGACAATCATGGATTATGCATATGCAGGTTGTACTTAGCATGAACTTGTAATTAGTTTTATAAAAGATCGTCAACTTTGCACTCTTACATAATTTTTCATGAGGTGAGGGGGTGTTTTTTTTAGAATTTTCTCTCATTAATCTTTAATAAATTGTAATGAAATATGAATGCGGTTTAATTTTTTCTCACCCAAATAAATGGAGCATTTGTATCGCGGGGAGTTCCACAAATATTCAAATCACCCAGCTTCAGAACAAGCATTCGTTGATCTTGCAAATGCTTGTCCTACGCTGGGATCAAACCCGTGACACGTAGATTGGATAGTAGATTTAGCTTGGTGACCGATACTACTCGTTTATACGAGCAGCGAAAATTGATGGAATTATGTTTTTTTAATTAAAGTCTGATGCTTGACTATTCTCTATTAACCAATTAAGGAAGAAAAATATATTATCAACCATTAGGTAAGTCAATTAAAACTAACTTCGTTTTTAGAACAAAAAATAAAGAAATATCTATTCAAAGGAAAACATTCCATTGTCCTATATTTATGGCCTCAACTGTACTTGAATTTGGATTTAAAATGGCGATCATTAGTATCAAGGCTGGTGATTGTTATTAATATTGAAGATATTAAAAATAATTTGGTTTTATTTGTTTTTACGTTTATATGACCCGGGTCCATTTTCTGAACATCCTTTAAGTCTTCTTCTTACTTCTTTATCTTGCTATGGGATACTGTGTTACCCAGTAACATGGGTTATGTAGGTCAGACAGTTATTCTGTAACGTACGGGGTTCAGAGGAATTCGGTGTCGTCCGCCTAAGCATAGGTTGTAAAAGTTAAGTAGGTAGTAAATTTTCAGACTTCTTAATTACGATAAAAAAATATTAGGATGTTTTCTATTACTGATTCCTTACTGAAAGGCAAAAACGGAATTATACTGCTGAGGCTCCGCTGCCGCATAAACGGACACGTACTTGATTGGTTTCTAAAATTATCGTTGTTTTTCTTATTTGTCTTAGGAGATGTTTCTAGACATATTGACTGCACAAGTAGCTTAGTGTTAAAGTCCATAGCACAAAGCCGCTCTTCTCTGCTTCTGACACATAAATCAACTTCCTTGGAGCTGAAGACCATTTAAAAATAATATATTACAAATTTAAATTGTAATTATAAATCTTTACTCCTTAACCCTTGCCCTGCAATAAAGATGACACATACTTCTTGGTATTCACACAAATTATCACACGGGGTCAAATCTTTATAGATTAATAGAGATTGCGATTGCAAAATTAAATAGTTTCATCTAAAATATGTAATTTTAATTTACGCAGTCATTCAGGTCATATCTGTGGAATCCGTTCAAAGGTGTCGCACTTTGAAATCCGGTATTCGTTTAGGGCTAATGAATAATTATATCTTATTTTAAGTGTGATTTTAGATCTTCAGAGATTTGGTATAATATGTGTGTAAATACTTATAAAAGTGTAGAAAAATAAAAAATAAGCTGTCAGCTGCACAGTTGTGTGAAGCGACTCACATTTTGTAGTCCTCTTTTTACAGGTTAACTAGCTGTTGCCCGCGACTTTGTCCCCGTTATATCCCCCGATTTATACCTGCCCTATTTTTTTTTCACATTTTCCATTGTATCTTCGGTCCTATTAGTCGCAGCGTGATGGTTTATAGCCTAAAGCCTTCCTCGATGAATGGCCTATTCAACACAAAATATTTTTAAAATTTGGACCAGTAGTTCCTGAGATTAGCGCGTTCAAACAAACAAACAAACTCTTCAGCTTTATATATTAGTATAGATTAACCAAAAATATAAACGATTCCGCACCCAAAGGGGAAATACGGACCCCTGTCTATCACCAAATTGAAAACTCTGACAGTTGACACTTTCACAAATTACATACAACATATAATGTGTTAAGATTAAGATATTTAAAAACTATGGTTTAACAACTTGGATACATCAAGATGTCTATATCTAATAATAAAAAACAGTATACATGTACAAATAATACAAGCTTAATGATATGTAAAAAAACATAAATACATATGTAATTACACATATTATTATAATAAACACGGTAGCGTTGAAAGACTTTAATTTATATTAGTTATTTCTTTAAGTTATTATGTTATTGAATGCGTGCAATTATCGTATGTTTAATTATGACCCTCGGTTCGGAATATTTTGTAGGCACAATGTTACAACGAAGATTATGTAATTGTCTGTAACTTCCTTCCGATTTATTAATAGTGATGTGTTGATTTGAGATTTTCTGTATGGTTCCGTATACATTTCAAATTATTTTTTGTAGGTATACTTGTCTTATACTTTAAGCTTGAGGCCTTTAATGTTTTGATCACCTACTTTTGAATAGAAAAAAAGCCATAGACTAGTTTTAGTAATTCTCAGACTTAGCTAATTAGTCAAACGGGTTCGGATGAGTTTATCTGCCAAAGCCACCATGACCCAAACTCCAAAATCGACCATTGTTCCTACCTATGTTGGGAGCATCCGCTGATACAGTTTCAGCTTTTATAAAATTACGTAGTTCTGGGGTCCACGGGATCTTACTCTATTTCTTTCATTTGTAAACTTGGATATTGGTAAGACATCTGGACACATATTACTAGACAAAAAATATAGGTTGGTCGATGTCAAAAATTGTTTAAAACAAGTAATCAAAAAATAATAAAAGGCACAACGGTCTATCAGAGTGCGGAATCCTAAACGAATCCTATTGATTATAATAACAATAATTATTGTAATTCTTTTATAAATGAATTTGGAATATGAATTAGAAGTTAATTGACTGCTATTGTTTAGTTTACATTGAGAATTATGAATTAATTTCATTGTACTATTCTTCGGCAAATAAATAAAGAAATATGTTGTTCTAAAATGTATTTTATGACCTTGAAATAAAGCCTATGTTACAGTGATAAGTAAATACATGATAATCTATCTAGTATTACACTAAGCAAATCTTGTAAGATGAGTATTAGGCAACTGATAAACATACTAGATACTCGTATATTTCTAAATCATCATCATCAGCCCATATTCGTCTACTGCTGGACATAGGCCTCTCCTCTTGCACGCCATCAAGATCTATCTTCGGCTGCTCGTATCTAGCTCCTGCCAGCCATCCTGCGCAGATCCACCGTGCCTGTGGACATTCATACACTTATACATTCATAATATAGACAAATTACATCCAGACACAAAATCAGGCTACTAAGTAGCAGTACCCGGTTTCGCCGACCCTTCAGACTACACAGAACATCATCATGCACATCATACAAGCATTTTTCCTGGGTGGGAATCGAACCCAGAGCAACTAACCACTAGTCCAACAAGCCAGTTATTCAAATATCTGTATAATTACGTGTATAAACTTAGAAACATTTTCTCCAGGTCACGAAGCGGTTTTATTTAGAAAGAGTGTGGCAACATTATGCCAAGAAAAGTCATTTAAGGCTGGCAATTTGTGCTAACTCATTTATTTCTCATTTGCAAGTCCTAACCACAGATTCACTATTGCAATACATTTAGTGTTATTTAATTTACTACTATAGATGTTGTTGTACCTAAAAAGGGGTTTTAATTTTGATAAATGTTTTTTTGGGGTGTGATCGAAGGGTGTTTCAAGGTAGCCTTAAACCCGATGACCATGCAATTTACAACTATAAAAACGGTTGGAGAGATTTTGATAACAATTGAAAAGGTGAGTATTTGAATCTATTAATTTTGTTTTGAACAGCAAAGACTTACAGTTTTGTAAGCGAGATAGCACAATACACGGTCTATAACGGCAGTGCCGGCGTTACGGGGCGATGGCCCAGGACGACAAATTCTGGGGGGCGCCAAGGTCTGAAGTTTGAGTCTCTTGCCTCTCCTGGCGCAAACCCTCAGAACTGTGCTCTAGGTGGTCCACGAGGTGGAATACTTCCACCGCCAAACGTAACGCTAAAGGAAAGATGAAATTCTTTATATAATTTTACTTGGGATCAGCAAAAAACTAACACTTGATATTGCTTCCCTCAAGTCTTGCGCCACAATATTTTCGCCCAGGGTGTCAGTGGCCCTTACGCCTGCACTGTATAACGGCATCTCGCTTCCACTTTACCAGATGGTATTTGGCATTATCTGCAGTTATTTACACATTGGTGAGAACTATTCATAGTACCATTAAGTTATCCAAAGTTTATCCCTAGATAAGTTGGTAAGCGCGGTAATTCGCTCACATTACCGCCTAATATGGCTTTAAGCGCATCGTGAGAATAACTTGTGTTGCGTAAAAATATGTTGGATTACTGCAATTATATATTATTATTGATGAGTTTATATGTCAAATTCTTTATGTGTGTGCAATGATTTGTGTAGACAACTAGCTGATACCCGCGGTTTTACCGAGCTCATTTAAGGAGTAGGTAGTTTTTAGCGTTTCATACCCAAAGGGGCTGTTTCACCACTGTGTCCTTCCGTCGGTATGTCTGTCTGTCAGGCTTTATCTCATAAATTGTGATCTGTTTGCTGCTGTGACGTTCCCATATGTTTCATTTGACTAAATCATATTTTACTTATAATCAATTACATAAAATGGGATTTGACCGGATTTTAGTTTTAGCATTTAAGTTCTTAGATTGTCGGACCTCTGAATTAGTCCTCTAAATTCCAATGCTTAGCCTTAAAATCAAAACATATTACCAAATACCTCTAAACTAATAATAACAGACAACGGATGCGTAATTAGACATTTGAATAGACAATATTGTGTTTAACTGAACAAGAACATAAGTTAGAGACATTGAGTGGGTATCTCAAGTGGGATGTGCCTTTGAAGAAGGCTTCTAATACCTTATAACGAGAGAAGGTTGTATACTAGCTGGTACTGCGGCTGTGCCTGTCTTCGTATTGAAGACCGGAAAGACAGGATATGCTGGTGGCATTGCTGTTTAATGCATGGATTTGCGAAGTACCAATGTGACTTTTTAAGACTTAAGTGATCTTTCTTAATTTTTCAATGGCAGCATTGATAAGCAGTGGTTAAAACACTGTGAAACTGTCAACTTACGAATGAACTAGCGTAGCGTAACCCTTGCCTATACGGGAAGAATCCTGTATCCTGCAGTGGGAGTGTGGGACATATACTCGCACTTGACAGACTTTTTATAGTATGCCGATAGAATAGCAGTTTTGTTGCCATAACAACTAAGCAAAATTCAAACTATGAGCCACTTGCTAATCTCCTTAAAATCAGGAAAAGGAGCACTTGGAAAAGGCTAAAGGTCAATCGATCTGGTTAAATTTTGGGTAAATCGTAACCATATAAGATAAGTTACCATTTAAACGGAGACGTCCATTTCATCCTCACCAACTTATCAGAACTCACAGCTGTTCTTCCCCATACACCTCTAAGCTCTATTTCAGATCCTGTACATCCAAACACAGTTCCAATAATATCAGTTTCTCATCGCATACAAATGTATTGTTTGCATAATCAAACCAACTGTACTTAGGCCCTTTAAATAACAGCTGTAATATGTTATTCATCCACGCAGCGATTGTTCAAATACGTCTCAAGGATTTTGCCCACAGCCAAGCTTGTGTTAACACTTGTTAAGATAATATGTAATATATCTTTAGTCTTCTCATCATTACTTGAATACAGCCTACGAGGATGAAGTTATTATAATTGATAGAGCTATCTCGTTGATGGAATCTGAAGGCAATTTTTGAACGATGAACAGTGATAGAAATCATGAACCCGGGAAGTTATTACATGGAAATGGATGGAGAAAACGATCAAAAGTTTTAGATGTTGGGACCACAATAATGAAGTTGAGCTGGGCAGACCACTTGGCCAGACAAAGTGACGGTATGTGGACTAAGGCAGTCACAGAATAGTAGGCAAGGCAAAGCAAAAGAAGTGTCGGTCGTCCGTGAGCAAGATGGGTTGATGACATAGTTAAAGTCTAAGGTCGAATCTGTATGATTCTGGCACGGTACCGTAGGAATGGCTTGAAACAGGGGAGGCATATTCCCAACAGTTGGAAGTCAAGGGCTTTTTGATAATGATGATGTAGTGAAAATTCAAAGGTATTTGAAACGTCATTCAACTTGTCACGTGACTAAGATTTGACGATTTTGAGAACTTATAGTAAATCCACATAAGAGGTTACTGATGCAAATTTCAAACTCTGCTGGGCACAAGTTTTTTTTGCCACCCGGTTGTCGAACAATGTTTTGGAATCCAGATTTCCTAACAATATTTCGCTTCATCTTTTCTCAAATAACTTTGAAAAAGTCACATAGGTTGGGATCGACCCTGCATCACATGCATACAAATCCATGCACAGATCCGCAAGGCTATCACTACATCCTCACTACGACACACTTTTAATATTCCACGTGCGAATAAAATTCACAACTATTTCGATCGCTTACTAATATGAGTTCCCAATGTCATTCACATAGATATAGGTTTAAGATAAAGCACACCACAGCTCAGTCGAGGTGGTACCATTAGTACCAATCACTTCAAACAAGCCGCTCTGATTGACATTCAAAGTGTCAGACACACAAAGGATGTGAATAGGATGGGCTATCTTCTATCAATACGTGTTAATGATCCAATATTGTATGAATAATTTATCTTTTATAAGCTAAAAGAGGTTTCTCACATTTATAACTAGACAATAAAGCTGTTGTCTGTTTAACGTTTCTAAAGCCTTTTTAGGGTTATATATATATATACTTGAAGGGCTGTCTGTCCGTCTATCACCAGACTGTATTTCATGAACCGTGATAAGTAGACAGTCATATATTGTGTATATCTGTTGACGCTAAAAACTAAAAAATAAGATCGAGGTTAATCACTAATTGCTGAAAGTTTCAGCCTTGTCTCTTTCCCTCTTATTTCAAAGCCACCCAGACTCAAAACAAATCATTGTCCAACGCAGGGTTCAAACCCGCGACACTTCGCATTCCGTGGGTTATTCCGTGAGATTTAGCGTCACGTCGCATCCTATGGGTCCTTTACAACTCGACTATCCTTACACTCAAATTGCACTATATTTGTAGCAGTCACATGTTTACGTAACCATCAGCCAGAGTCGCGCAGAGCCTGTGCGTGCGATCCCGTGACTCCGGCTAAAGCAGTAGAAGGGGTCCGGGGTGTTTTTAGTCGGTGGAAGTCCGACATATCCCCACGCTGTGCCCTCGACGGGTGTTGAAGTCATTATTTCGACTGCTTCTACGCAACAATGAGGAAAAGATGCGCGTGCCTGGTGCACCGCGTGCGGGGGTCAGCCCCAACACCTTAGTGCGCTGTATAGCGAGCAGACTCGACTGCCTGTATATGAATCACTGCTGCAGACTTTCCACTTCGGTGATAGACCTGCAGTGGTGATTTGATACAGGCAGTTATCTTAGGTTGTGTTTGTAATTTACTAACATAGTAATTAAGTAAATATTGTTACTAACAAAATGAGTCATGGTCACTTGAATAAATGAATTTAATATAATTATATATTAGCGTTTACCCCGGAGAAAAAGGTTATCGTAACCGTTAATACAATAACTGTTGCGTCAACTGATGTTTCTTACTACAGTTGGTCTCTAATACATCCTGATCACCATAAAAATTCCTTCCCTGTGTAATTATTTAGTTACCTGTCAGCCGTCGCGACCATCTCGGTAATGTCAATTTCGAATACATATTCATTGCGGATTTTATGGTTTTATGGGTAAGCTTCTGGTGTAGGGTGACCATGTTTCTGTGAGGATTTAGACCTAATGTTTATATATGATGGTTTTGGTGTGCAAGAATGTTTCTATGATTTATTCTGGTAGTAATAAAGGACGGCTACAATTTTAGGCTGGTCTGATTACCTTTTTGATTACCATTAAGAGTTTTTGGCGATAGCTTTTACGGAATTGATATTATACACAGATCCTATTGTTTAAACGGAAAGAAGAGTTTGTTATGCCGTTTTCTTCTTTCGCAGCAAAAGCACTTAAGAATTACTTTAAGGAAGCTCTATCGAAACCAGACATATTATTAAACCTTGCTTTAAACTCTACAAATCATGAACAGCAATTCTAATACAAACAGCAATTCTATTAGCTAATCCGCAATCATGACACTCAGAATTAGAATCATTTATAATTGCACTGAATATAAACCCAAACCAACACACTCTTAAACCCGCAAAAAGTTCCCTTAAATCTCTTATTGCCAGTCCCCGTCTCCTGCATAATACCAAACCCATGGCCACCCTACCCAGTCAGGTCCATCAACAACGTTATTTACCTAGGCACGTTAGCATACACATATTTATTGCGATAACATTTCCGTAGTGCTCTGAATGTATGACATGAAATGCATTTGTTACTCATCCCGTAAATGAAGAATGTTAAGGTTTAGCTTTACGTAAACATGCATAGTTCAAAGTCTGCAAGCGGCAAATTCTGTAGGTAAATATTTTTTAACGTTAAACCCACTGAGCGTGACGTGTCGCGGGTTTGATCCCCGCGTAGGACTAGCTTTTTGTGTTTCATTCACAAATGCTTTTTCTGAGTCAAAACTTTTCGAATACATATACTACTAGCTGTTGCCGGCGACTTTGTCCATGTGGTTAGAAGATACTCGTATAAGTTATGATTTATACCTGCCCTGTTTTTTTCACATTTTCCATTGTATCTTCGCTCCTATTAGTCGCAGCGTGATGGTTTATAGCCTAAAACCTTCCTCGATGAATGGTCCATTCAACAAAAACATATTTTTTCAATTTGGACCAGTAGTTTCTGAGATTAGCGCGTTCAAACAAACAAACAAACAAACTCTTGAGATTTATTTATTAGTATAGATAAGTATAGATATAGATTAGTATAGATTAAGTTCAACATGTGGTGGTAGGTAAAACAGTTGAAGCCTGCAATTTTATCTTTTCGATTGATTATAACATTGAAAACTCAATTTCTAATTAACATGCCCTGCCATTACACCTTGCTCCTACTTAGATAACAAATCTATGAACATCATTATATATCTGTTTAACGACGTTCCGTAATAAAATACTAATGCGTCTGTCTGTGCATCGGAGACTGCGCTTGCGCATAACTGGCGACCTTAAGGCCAGGGCACGCAATGTAGAGTCGGCATGGAAAAGTAAAGTTTTATTTTAGTTTTTTGGCAGATGGGTGCACATGGTATGATAAGTGATTCAAGTATAATTCATTAAATAATGTATAAATAAGCTAAATTTAGTAAAATGGCATTTATATGACGACGATCGACGCTGACAAGTGTTTGTGTGATTCATGAATGTGTGTTTTGAGTCTGGTTTTCTTTGTGCGTGTGGGTTGAATATTTGTGAAACCGCGCCGCAATGAATGAATTTCTTAGGGTACGATCTTTTTTTAATTATTATGATAACAAATTGAATACATAATAATATCCGTTATTCCTTGTACAGAGGATCATACTATTTTTAGTAACAATTCAATTAAGTAGTCATATAAGTTATCTATTTGTCTCTACACTGCTAAATATTGTCAAAAATAAGAACAAAACTTATTTTGTTCTTGATTGATTCTATTATTTATTTATTTTGCTATCGGTACATGCGTACTTGATGACTGCACGGCATCCCGCATTTAGTAGCAAATGTCATAAAGCATTACTTGCAGAAGCGAATGATTATGATACTGTACAAACTCGACAAGCAATTTAAATTGTGAGATGTCGATTGTTTTCTGCCTACGTCTCTGATAGCTGGTTGATAAAAAAATTGATTTGAGGAAGAACAGAATGGTGGTAGGAAAAAAATAAATAAAGGAAATATAAAAATAGAGACCACATTTTTCTATTTCTTACATTTCAAGATGGGCCAGGGAAAGGCATGAGCGTGAGCTTAAAATTATTTATTTATTATAACATTTAGTACAATTTCAAAATATTAAATAACAAAACGGACCATAAAACGTAATATTCACGTAGTTACACATTTCAATAATATTTCCCAAATTTTGTTGTATACGATTTGTAACTTTTTGTGACTTTTTCATGGTGAAAGAATTTTTAGGAGACATATCCGTAGCCGTGGGACACAATTGGCTAAATAAAAAAAAACTTCCCCACGCATTTTAATCAAACATATTATTATCATTTACGTTTCTACCTACTTGCACCTGCCACATCTGCCTCCCATAATCTTTGCCACCGATCAGTGCGTGAGATATTTCGTGTACGAGTATAGCGTGCTCGGAATCTGTGAATGTGTGACTATGACCTTTATACCGCTGAGAATAAGACGCACGAACGAATCGGAATTACATGATGAAGGCAGTCAGATTTTTTGATGCATGTTCACACCTGTCTGGTCTTCATTTTCCGTATGAATTAATGTTGATGTAGTCGTTTTATATTCAATCATTTATGTCATTATATGCGACTTTATGTCTTTATGTCGCAAGATTAGAAGTAATTTAGAGCATTTTTGTTTTATGTTCCTGTTAAATTCATCATTAGTGCATCTTAGTCCACTGTTGGACATGAGCCTCTTCCATGGCACGCCACTGAGTTCGACCTTCAGCTTCAACTTCTCCTCCATCAATCCCTGATCTCTTATTAATAACTTAATTAATTGAAACGAAATCATACAATATGAAATTATTAGTACATTTTATACGAAATTGTTTCGATATCTAAGCTTATTCATTTCAAATGCACACCTAGAATGTGTGCCTACTTTACATTTATCACTAGCTTTGGATCTCAGCTTTGCCGGATGCGTGGATGTCGGTTATCACTGCTAAGAGTAGTCTGTGTCACACAGGACTCAATGGAAGATCTTCGTTCCTTTGGCGTTTGGAATTCGGTTGCTTCGTTACTGAAACTGCTCTGTCGTTTAAATTTTACGATGGTAATTAAAAAACCTATACGTATTTCAATTTGTATATTAACCCAAGCCCAAAAAATCTCGTCTCAAATCTTCCAGATTCACCAAATTGGACCAAGTTGGTCGCCCAAAGGTACCCCTAATATGGAAACAAATCACCATCACCCAATCAGGTCACGTCATGGACTTCATAAACACATCTGTCGTTACATGAACTATAGATCAATGTAAACATATTCCCAATGTCACATTAATCACGTTTTCGATTATATAAAACAAATACGAGGAAAATGATTGCGCAAGGAATCTCAATAGAATCTGCGACGATTTGAATGGGATTCATAAACACTGTCATTTGTATCACTTGAGTGTTTGCGAAGATGCTGAAATTAGTTTGATATCGATAATACGGTGTAATATAGATTCATTTGAATCTGCAAATGTTTACGATGAGTACCTAATAAGTAATGGATGGAGTACAATAATGGTAATCTGGTTCGGCTTTGTCTACGAATGTAGATAGAATTTTATTATTTTGTTTAACTTTTAAAAATGATATCTTTTTTCGAATTTAAACCACACGCACAAGACACTCAGAAGTTTTCGTGAATAGGGCAATTGCCTGTCTTAAGGGAGAATCATTATCATCATCATCATCACCCCAGCCTTTTCCCAACTATGTTGGGGTCGGCTTCCAGTCTGATCGGATTCAGCTAAGTACTGTATTTTATAAGGAGCGACTGCCTATCTGACCTCCTCAACCCAGCTCCCTGGGCAACACGATACCCCTTAGTTAGACTGGTTATCAGACTTTCAAGCTTCTGACTACCTGTAACGATTGTCAAAGATGTATGAATAGCAGCCGGGACCCACAATTTATCGAGCCTTCCGAAACACGGAGGAACTCGTTACTCGTCAAGCGTAACTTAACCTATGATGGATACATTTATGCAGTTATAGCTTAGCCGCGAGCTCCTCAGAACATCATTATAACTTGGGAAAAAGTCCCATTGGTCCATGGTCCCAAGCAAACACATCCATCTTATAGAAATACACTCTTATCAAGACCAATTAAAATCTAGTTTTACTCATTTACATTTTACTATCAATTCGATACATTTTAAGACCTCATAAATATATTCTTGGGTATAGTATTAACCCAGTGATCCTTTAGGAATCCTATAATGGTTGGACATCAGTGAGTTACAACCGCGCTGATACAGAATCGCTTAGCATATTTTAATATGGGGAGCCTGTGTCTGTCTGTCTGATTGTGCGTCTGTAATGCTCGGAGTTTTAGGTTTTTTTTAGTAAATGACTGACCTACGATACTTATCTTAATGGATTTGTGAATTTTATTTTTAAAAATAACTTTAATTTTTTTTCCACGTATGGGCATGGTACGTGGGATTCCAAACTTTTTTGTTTTAAGAAACATTGGAAGTTTTTCATAATCATTATTCACAGTGCTTATCGGCTTAAATCAAACATAAGCCCTAACCCATAACCCCTAACCCCTAACCCCTAACCTTTTTTTCATAATAGCAAAAAAGGTTGGGATTAGTTTAAGTAGCTCCTCTTCTTTATCCTAATCTTGAACATCTTCTGCTAATGTAACATGTTCCAAGCATTTTTTTTTATTAAAAAAACGACTCCTGAACAAATAAATTTAATACTTGTACTTGAAACATTCTTGTCAAGTAGCTTGCACAAATACACCAAGACTTAGACAAGTATTCGTTGATCACACAAATACTAGTCCTACACGGGGATCGAACCTACGACAAGTCGCACACAATAGGTTTGAGGTGGTAACCTCAACTACTATTCGTGCAGTCGGAAACCAAGTACATATAAAACTTCACTTCTAAAGAAATCTCCCACGGGAATCGCAAGTGCAGCCGCGGGCGAAAACACTGCGTTAGATAAGATTTGTTACATTAAACTATCCTTAATTAAGAGCATACACCTACCACTTTACTCAGACCTCTCTCACGTGTGCACTGCCAGTGGAATTAACACTTATGTGTAAGGTATAAAGTTGATGCTCGATTGGCGAGTGATGAGTCAAGAGGTCAAGATGGACTGGTGATGCGTTTACGCAGGTTTCTGAGATTGACCGATGGTTATCGGGTCAACCGTATTAAAGTTTGCTGTAATGTACGGTAAGCACACGAATTCGATAGAAAACAATCACATTTTCAAAGCAAATGTACAAAATTACACACAGTGAGTTTTAAACGAACATGTATTACAAATATGGGTATACAATTTGTATCTCGGAAACTGCTTCAACGGTTTTCATGACATGTAGAATAAAGGGATTTCTAGGCGAAAAATAGATCTTGCTAGGATTCCATCCAGATACAATAGTCAAAACATTTTGAAACAATTAATATTATGTCATTGAAAAGTTCTAGCACTTTTTAAATCGGATTGTTTTAATCAATTTCTGTTGCTATCTGTACAGAAGTTTGTAAACATGTGATGGACGTAAATTTTGTCTTTTTGTGCATTTTAGATTCGTTTGTCATTAAAAGTGAGTTTTCATCTTTTATGGTAAGATCTTGAAGGTTGCACGTATATAGTATTGCCATGATAATTGTTTTTGCTGTAATATATTTTTATTTTATTGCCGTCTATATTTGTTCTTTAAAAGACTTGCCGACTTTAATGCAAATAGTTAAATAACATACATAGTCTTCGTATATTTTTTTGGTCCTATCATTCAAATGTATGTGTATGTTAGGTTAGATTAGTTTAAGAATAATACAACAAAAAAAATCTTTCAAAAAATCATATGTTTTGTACATCGATAAAAGTTAAAAGAAACTAATATTGTTTTTTGAAGATAAGAGAGCATTATTGTCGCCAACAAACTCTTTTGTAGTTTTTATAAATCCTACTAGCCTTCTGCTTACTAATGTTATAAATGCGAAAGTTTGTCTATGCGGATGTTAGTCCCTCTTTCACGTAAAAACCGCTGAACGGATTTAGACGAAATTTGGCACACAGATGTCAGTTAGTTTATAACCTGGATTCGCGCATAGGATATTTTAGGAGTATACGTCCTAATGAATGTTTCCGTGAGTTTGTTTTCGATTCGTAACAGGCGGGCCAGCGGGCAACAACTCGTTCATAATAAACATACATACTCTTATATTCGAAATAAAACTTCTTCAACAACTCGAGCAATCCTTCTCCCATCCTCTCCGAAACAAGTTTCCCAACACCAATCCATCCTTTGTCAGTTGAATGACCAATATTTCACCGAAAACTTTAGCCAACACTTGTATCTGTAACCGTTTCAATCGCTTTGTCTGCCATTGTTCCAAAGAATCAGACAATGTACTCCTTTCTCTAACCTTGGCTTACTCACAGCTAATGTTGTACAGCATCATTTTTAATTAACCTTTTTGGTGTTATGGTTTACCAAGGAGTTTTTAATTTTATTAGTTTTGTTGCTGATATTCATTGGTGATGCCATATTTTTTTATTTGAGAGTACAAAAAAAATGCTCCTATATTATACCGGCTACAATTTTCATGTACTTGGATGAAGGGCTGGTCGGGGTAATTCCAAAAATACATTGATTTATGTCTGTTTAGTTTTTTCTTAAGTCATGTTAGGCTTGGCTTTCAATCTTAAGTTTCTTTTGTTTTATATGAATAGCCGGCCATTCAAACTTCTACAGTAAAAATCAATAGTTGGTTGGTCCAGTTTAAGTATTAACATTAATTTGACTTATTAATTTGATTAACATTACTTTTAAAATCATTTTATTATACGGAATTGACATTTCATTTTCATTAGTCACGTCACTTTGACCTGTCAGTTCCATGTATTCAAGCGTTTTCAATCACCGTTAAAGTCGCTTTTCTAGAGAGCCAGCACTAATACTAGGCTCCCCCCGCCTCTTTAAATTTCACAAATGATCGCCCCATACCTAACCTTCCCATAATTTACAAACATAAAACTAATTTACAACAAATTGAAATCAGTAAGCACATACGTAATTGGTACATTACAAAACCCTCTTTATTTTAGTCCTCATTACATACTATAATGGGAAGTGTTATTTGAGCAATCAATTGCCAAATGGACTGCAAAAATCTTGTTACTTGATAAGATAGTGGATCCGTGTTGAGTAGTGATTGTTAAACATAAGCAAAATTGTTTTAATGAGTCTAGTCTTTGGGAATATTAGTCAACAGTAGATGTAATTGTTAAATTATAGACTTAGGTGTCTGATTTTTATAGAGGATTACGAAAATTAGTGAAGGATTGTACATGTACATTATAATTGGTGTGTAATTGGTCAACCCAACTGAAGCGGTTAAGAGAAGGCGAATCAGAGTGGTGTCCAATGTATGTTGACCTTTAAATAGTGCGCCTTAGTAGCCTTTTTTGTGGAAATAATTCTCGATCCTGAATTGTTTTTAGAATGCTTTTTCTGACAAACTCGCTTTTTGTGCCTAAAGAAGCACTTTCATAAAAAATGGGTCTTCCACACATTCTTTGATCACACGATTAAGATTTTTATTGAAATACCAGTATTTTTTAGTTTTCGAGAACATTGAGTGAGGCACCTGCTCGTGGCTGTGCTATAACCGCATAAGTGATTCGATCACAGGTTAAGCTATGCTTGACGCGGTTGGTCCTTAGATGGGTGACCATCTTTGTCATAGCGAGTTCCTCCGTGTTTCGGAAGGCACGTTAAATTGTGGGTCCCGGCTGTTATTCCTACATCTTTGACAGTCGTTACAGGTAGTCAGAAGCTTGAAAAGTCTGACAGCCAGTCTAACCAAGGGGTGTCGTGTTGCCCAGGTAACTGGGTTGAGGAGGTCAGATAGGCAGTCGCTCCTTGTAAAACACTGGTACTTAGCTGAAACTGGTTGGACTGGTAGCCGACCCCAACATAGTTGGGAAAAGGCTAGGCCGATGATGATGAGTGAGGCACCTGCATATGATCATTATTCTGTGCGATAAAAGCATTTCTTACGATTTCGACTTAGCATATTTTCTTCCAAAACCCTTTTTTTCTGGATGGGAAATCATCAAATGAGCTCTTGGTTGAGCGGTGACAGTATTTTACAGTCTACTGGCGCCTCGGTAATCCTTTCGGGCAATCCCGCTAGTCTTGATGAACCCTGAATATATTTCTTTGATAAACATTAAAATGACCAACATGTTATTATGTCTCACACACAAAGAACACTCTTACGAGTACGAAGCTATGGAGTTACTTGCCGGGTTTTCTCCATGGGAATGACATTTTGCAACCTCGCACTTAGACCAACTAGTTCTGTAATCTAACACTTCTAAAGCATCTGTTTTATGCCTACAAAAACAGAAACATTTTGATTTTGAAAGATCCCACCATGCCGTTGCACAAGCACGGCTTGACACGGTGCTTATCTATGGTGACCTACACCTCTATCATAACAATCAAAACCCACCTACATAAAACACTTCCTAACATCTCATTCAGACAACGCTAGAATCTTCTTACAAGCAATACATTGCTTGGCGGCGAAAGTCCGATATCAAAAGAAATAAAACACAGCCAGCAATGTAATTCAACTCGAACGATATTCTCGCCTTTAAAAGCGCCTTTTATGTATTCTTCGTACAACAATAACACTTAACAGGTAACCTCGATATTATAAAAAAATTGAATCATATGAAAAATATAAGACCTTCGACCTATAGTGAGGTGACGAGCGCATTCCGAAACATTTGAATCATAACTTTACTCCTCGCCGGCCTTGCATACCTTTCCCATCATTTATGAGTACATTTGTATTAGTTTAATGTACTTTTTTAGGACGAAAAACGTATACATTAGGAGTTGTATTCAAAAACGGCATTCAGTTTATAAATGAGTGACTTTTGTGATACGTTGCCCTTAAGAATAGAGATGTTAGAACGCAAACATGCAATGTATAATTTTTTTCTATAAAAACGACTTTCGCATAGAGGAATTTAATGCTTCTGTCGCGGGGGGTTCACAAACATTCAAGTCACATGCACAAATGCGCCCAGACTCAGGTGAAACGCGACTAGAAAGTCACTATATATAAAATCAGTTATAATTATTATTTAATTAATTATGCAACTCATTTGCGTCTTTTTATTGACGGGCCTATTGGTCTAGTGGTTAGCGACCCTGACTGCTATACCGGAGGTAGTGGGTTCGATTCCCGCCCAAGACAACTGTTGTGTGATGAGCATGATCATTTGTTCGGGTGTCTGGGTGTAATTTATCTATAATATGTATGTATTTAGAAATATATAAGTAAGTTTATCAGTTGTCTGGTTACCATAACACAAGCTCTGCTTAGCTTGGGATCAGATAACCGTGTGTGAGTTGTCCCAGGATATTATATTTATATCTAAATATATTTTTTCTCAACCCTATTTCTTGATACTACTATGTGTGATATTTGTTAATAGTGGGTAATTAGTAATAAGTTCGGTAAAGTTAGTTGTTGTTTTATTCCTTATCCCGGTATTCAGACTACCCAGATATCCTTCACTATCGACACTTTACACGGATTTCATAATTGTCTGGAATTTAAAAGAGACTGCGACCCCTGAGTTTGTTTCGACATTTCTTCTCAGGGTAGTCAGATAGGAAATGTCGGCTCCAGCGTTCTCAAAAAATACATGTTAAAGATGATGATATATTCTATTTGCAGAATAAATGATTTAATTTCATTATACAGCAGATTCTTGACAGATGAGAAGCCGATGCGACTATAGAAATGAAATGGCAATATTGCTACAAGGTAGTTTATTTATAGTGACCCTATAAAATGTACCGATATTTCATATCGCTACAACCTTATTTATGTAGTACATTACGAAGGCTATTAGCGACGAACTCTAATTAATAAACAACATATTCATTATGAATATTCGTGTTTACACGAAGTACTGTTACGGTCAAAAGTACTATATTTGCAATATTTGATAAAAGTGGTGATAGTTTTTTTTGTCAAACGATGTAAAATTTCAAAAATTTGCTATAAGTGGTTTCATATTTTTTTTAGTACAGGAATGATCCTTTTTTTGAACTAATTACTTAGGTTTAAGGTAAATTGGAATCCTTATTACTAATGCTTCGTTATCTGTCCCTCTGTCTGTCACCAGGCTGTATCTCATGAACCGTTATACGTAAGCTATACACAGTTGATGATGATGTATTTCGGTTGCCACTATACTTACTAGGTAGGTATAGCAAATACAAATTTAAGTTAAGCAATGCTTGGTGAGGACATCAATTTGATAGATGACCATTTTTGGAATTGTTTTGTTTTAAAGCCTATTTGTACGAAAACCTTTGAGTCGCGGTTCAGAATCACAGTTGATTGGACTTTGTTCACTTTTGTTCACTTACGAGTTATTTTAACCTAACCTTTAAATCTTTTGCCGTTAACAGTACACCCATCTTACATGATTTACAGTTAATGAGTTGATAGTTAATTAATGTACAGATTATTTTAAACTGCATTTTAACTGACTGGTTATATCTATCGATTATGTACGTGTCTAGTAGTTATAGTTGACGGGAGTTAAGATTACTTGGTATATGGCCTATTAGCAGCAATTCTACTTTCTGAAGTTAAACTTCTTTAGGCGCGACTAGACAGTAACTGGAAGAAAATGCAATGGAAGTCTGTTACGGCAATATGGCGAGTTTCTGTACCATCCGATTTCTTAAATATTGATACAAATATTAAATGAATAAATAAAATAAATTTCGAACAAGAAATTTGGATGAAATCTCGTGTGTCATAACTTATCAGTAGGTATAGTTTTTAGCGACAAGTGAAGTTATTAGCCTCTAATGTTTGACAAGTTTTATATTTGCTACTTTTATAGTTTGATAAAAAAATGATAATGATAAATGCGGACAACATCACATACAATGTTCTGAACCCAAAGTAAGTTGCTAAAGCACTTGTGTTATGGAATTCAGATACAACGAAGGTACCACAAGCACCCAGACCCGAGACAATGTAGAAAATGTGATTTTTTTACGTTGACCCGACCGGGGATCGAACCCGGGCCCTCAGAGCGCTAGCGACACCTTGAAACCGGTGTGTACGCCACTCGATGGCGGAGGTCGTCAAAGTATAAGTAAGATATTAAATTTTACGTATTTTTTTAGAACTGACTATTAAGTTTGTGTTCGTCTCAAATTGCAAATTGCGACTATTGGACAACGCAAGACATAATTTAAAATGATTACATTTAAACTAATTAACATCATATGTCCGTTGAAATAACTGCGCAAATCCTAAACTTGCTCCCGTATATAACGTAATAGCCAGCCGGAGAATCGAACCTTGAACGTCGCAATTAGCTAACGATGGCACAGTACCATGTAATTTGGCTCACGTGAGGTCATATACCATATTATCGAACATTTTTCACTAATAGGTCACGGTTTTTGTTTATTTTGTGGTTATATTATGACCTATATGGTGCAATGTGGTGTTGAAGCTACGTGGGTGGTACAATTTTGAAAATAATGTGACCAGCTTCTAAGTATACATAATTAAAAGAATATAGTATAAATATTTCGTGTCACAATGGTTAGTGACCATATTCCTCCGAAACGGCTTGACCGATTTTTATGAAATTGTCATCATGTCAATATTTAGTAGACTTGGATCTATTTTTCCTGCTCCTACGTGAGAAAGGTTGTCCTCACCTACGATATTTATTCTTATTTAATTGTTTTTCTGTACCGGAAATTTCCTAGAAGTAATTTATATAGCTGCACATGTACTTTTATTAATAAAAATCGAAATTGATTCATAAAAAAATTATCCGTATAATCTTTAATGTTGTCCTCTTTTTAGTTACATCGATTTGCAAATACGTTACAAAGATTTTCACAAGATAGACTTGCTATTATTTCGAAGTCAATGGTTTAGAGACATTCCAAATAAGGCACAAATATTTAATAAAGCTATCACTTTTTTAATTGAGGCGTTTGAAATAATGTCACAACCATGGGGTCAACATGGAACATCGAAAAATAGAAGGAAGTGGTTTACGAACTACGAGGGCATGTCATTATTAGGAGGAGATGATCAACCTTATCGTGTATGAATTGGACAGATTTAAATTAGGTTATGTTTTACACACGATTCTTGCAATTGCAATTCTTGCAATTCTTGCATATTATTAATATTGTATGAGTCTTATTCGCTTAAATGTTTGTGAAAACCCCGACACAACGACCAAATCTCTTGGTGCTGATTAGTTAAAAAAAGGCATCGTCATTGGAAAAAGATTTTTCTCTTCGAATCTCTATTTGCCACCATTAATGTGCCATTTCCACTTAGTTTTTAAGCTCAATGATAACAATAAAAACTATATAATAAAGTTCATAATACCATTGTAGTCGGGGTCAAACGAAATTAGCGCCTCTTAAAAAGTAGGCGTCAGAAATTATAATTACACAATGATAATTGAGCGGCCATTTATAGTCAAAATCCTTTGGATTTAATTGGCCGCAGCGAATTTTTTTAATCGTTCATTGCGCATGCGTTTTCTAGCCCTTCTATGAGATTGACAAATTATTTAATAGGTAAGTAGAATATGTAATTATTGTAGAAATTCTGTCGAAGTTGTGAATTTTAAAAACAATAACGTAATACAAGTTGTTGTGATGTAAGTTTTTTTTTATAAAAACACTAGCTGACCCAGCAAACGTTGTTTTGCCGAATTTTTTTTTCTAGTTATATGTATTTTTCATTACACATTATAAAAAAACAAAAACAGAAAATATGCACAAAAATATTTTTTTTTGTGTGAGCAACCCTTATAACTTTGGGGTATGAAAAATAGATATTGTTCTATTCTCAGACTTACCCAATATGTATACAAATTTCATGGCATGCTTCTATGTGACATTATAAATTTAAATAACTGAAAAAAAAATTGATACTAACTTATTTTCATGATAAACGACAGAAACTTATTACTAAGATTTCACTTTCTACCCGACTGTATCTCATGAAGGTAGGGAGGTAAGAGAGAGTAGGGAGGAAGATTTTTACAGATAGGTAATGTATGTCTGCTGCCGATATAAAAAATACCGAGGTAACGCAAAGGTTGGCACAAGAAAAGGTTGGTCATAACTTTGATAGACAACCAGTTTCTACTCTTTACTTTTTTCGAAGCTTATTTATACGAAAACTCCAGTTTCGAGAGTGTGATTTGCACTGAATCGGAAACTTTAAATCTAGTCGTCAAATGATGACGGTTTTTTGGCTAAAATTAAGTGTGTCGAATCTTTAATCTAAGTATTCAAACTTTATTAACAATAAATAGCTATGCATGTTAAATTACCAAGAAAATTAAATCAAAATAAATTAGTAAATTAACTAACTAATCACTTTTAAAACTCTTATAATTTATATTAATCACAATTTAAACTGCGACTCCACTTTATCAATCTTACAAACATAGTCTATATGTAAGTTACATAATACAGAACCACTAGAGGTGACCATTTATCGATAAACCTTATACATCACTGCTAATTTACATTTAATAACACGTTATATCGATAAGTTTGTCGATAGGTAGGCGTAACCCTATCAGCTGCTAATTAATAACCAAGGATTAAGATTAATTTATAGCAAGAAAATATAGATTTATAGAGGCTTACAATGTAACTTGGTAATGTGAGTTTATCATATACAGATGGATCATGATGACTTTACAATTAATGAATGAATTTATTAATTGTTAAGTATTCTAAACATTACTACTCTACGTACCTATCACGTAAAAAAAAAAATATAATTTTACGACGTCACCATCATTGTAACAAAATAAAATTAAATGTCTAAAAAATTGTCAACAGTAAAATCTTTCACCGCGCCCCACAACTATTAAATGGCCACTGATTTTATCAAACACTAGCTGTTGCCCGCGATTTCGTCCCCGTGGGTAGAAGATATAAGTTATGATTTATACCTGCCCTGTATTTTTCACATTTTCCATTGGATCTTTGCTCCTATTAGGCGCAGCGTGATGGTTTAAAGCCTAAAGCCTTCCTCGATGAAAGGTCTATTTAACACGAAAAGAATTTTCCAATTTGAACCAGTGGTTCCTGAGATTAGCGCGTTCAAACAAACTCTTCAGCTTTATATATTAGTATAGATTTGAACCAGTAGTTCCTTAGATTAGCGCGTTCAAGCAAACAAACAAACAAACTCTTCAGCTTTATATATTAGTATAGATATGACAAGAACGCTCCCATATAATTCACCTTTCATAAAAAACAAACTAAAATTAAATCGCTCGATCCGTTCGGGAGCTATGATGCGAATGAAAGACTGACAGACACCTCAAACTAATTACACCCCTCATTTGCGTGAGGGGTAAAAAAACGACTCCCACACTAAGCAATTTAATCCTTGTTTCTTTCGTTTTAATATTTAAGTCACATTCACAAAAACATCCTGACTCAGAACAAGCATTCGTGGATTACACTAACATTTGTCTTTCGCGGGGATCGAACTTGCGTTTTTAAACTCCCCGCGACATAAGAACGAAAGTACTTAGATCGAGTGTCGCTTTGGTAAAAATATCTCATCTGGTAGATCTCATGACTTTTGTTTCTGTTAAGACGGGACAATCCTCATGGACACACCCACTCCCTCGGGGCAGGGAAGGGTAGAGTCAGACTCTAACTGACTTAACCTGAACCACCGTGCTACGTCATCCATTTTATGTCGGTGTATGGCAATGCGTTGCAATCCTACATACACATATCGTATGACCCTGACTCCAAATATGTCATCCTGTCACCAAATCATTTCATCATTATCAGGATCCGTGTGAAGTCGTGATGATTTGGACCTTGCCAACAATTTCGTGGTAATCATTAAATTTGATCTATTTGTTACTCTGGTTTCCACGAAAATCATCTATGTTGCAATGGTTCAGTAATCATGGCCATCTTTGTATTTGGAGGTACTTTTACTGATGTTCAAGGAGTTTTATATAAATGTATAGGAATTATGGAACATAGAGATTTATAAAGAAGAGGAATTTGGGCTATGAGTGGTGCATGGTGTTCTGTGCGAGGCATGTCGCATGGTTTGGTCCCTGCGGAGGACAAACAGTTGTGTAATCCACGAATGCTTGTTTTGAATCTGGGTGTCTTGTGAAAGTGACTTGAATGTTTGTGAATCCCCCAAGTATAATAAAGTGCTTCCTATTTTTTGCTAAAAAATGGTGAACTACAGTTTATTCGGTTTCTGATTTTGTAATTGTGTTGCCAAGAAACTGATGATGTATTTGTATTTCCAGACTGAGGTTTTTTGTACAAGCTGATGACAACCACCCGTTGACACACCGTCGAAAAAAATCTCAGGTATTCCAGTTTCTTCGCGATTTTTTTTCATATCATCTATACTTTATCTATACTAATATATAAAGCTGAAGAGTTTGTTTGTTTGATTGTTTGTTTGTTTCAACGCGCTAATCTCAGGAACTACTAGTATACTAATATATAAAGCTGAAGAGTTTGTTTGTTTGTTTGAACGCGCTAATCTCAGGAACTACTGGTCCAAATTGAAAAAATATTTTTGTGTTGAATAGACCATTCATCGAGGAAGGCTTTAGGCTATAAACCATCACGCTGCGACTAATATGAGCGAAGATAGGTACAAGGGAAAATGTGAAAAAACAGGGCAGGTATAAATTAACGCGGGAACGAAGTCGCGGGCAACAGCTAGTACTTTATAATACGATCTCTTTTTGTGTCGGTAACAGAAACAAATACATCTTTACATACAGTACCATACTGTCGGACAGACGGACAGCGGTACCTCATTGGATATACAATATATTTTCTCAATAAATCCAAGCATACTCCCCTGAAAATTGCCAAAACCCTGACCGCTGTTTTGTTGACATAGATTGTCAGTATTCTTCTCAATATTGATCTCCTCTAGTCCATGACTATTACCTCAAGGGAAAAAGCAAGTCCTCAGCATAATAGCTTTATTTATTTACAATTAAATTTAAATAAGAATATATAGTTACACCTGTTAGTTTAATAGCGGATGCTGCTATATTATCTATAATAATATTTGTGGTATGTCGTAATAAAATACTTAAATAATTATTAATATAGTGTAATGTGACATTTATTTATATGTCATTGATACTATTGTTTTTTCCTCGTATTAACATAGTCTTTACTTTAATGCCTTTTATAGACAGTAATAAAAGAATAGTTAATAAACATATTGACGGTAAAATTGGAATCTCGAAATTATAAAGCTGGTTCCACACTAGAGGTTAACGTCAATGCCCATTATTATTAGTGCCTTATTTTTTGATGTACCGCAACTTGAGCTATCGCCTAACGCTAAACGGCAAAATTTTAATGCTGTTGTCAAATTATCGCGTTACGATGTGGCTACACCTACCGTTAACGTCTATAGTCGCGGTAACTAATGCCATTTCTCGTTAGTGTGGTCCCAGCATAGCAGGCAAACGGCATAACATTTATTCGTGGATCATTTAAAAAATAAGTTTCACAGAGTATCATCATCACTCATAACCAGCTCCTGCCTCTCGTCCTTATCATAAATCTTTTACTGTCATCCTTTCAATAATGTCATTTACAATACAACCCTATAATTAATGTTCTTCTTTCAGTACAATCGTCTTCTCATATTGGGAAGTTTTGAGCATTACAGGTGTTCGATCTTACAGATTCTAGAAATATTTCCTTTACTGTTTGTCAATTGATGTCATAAAATAGGTTATAATATTCTTTTAATTGTTCACTATAAAATTACGGCAGTCACAATTGTAATAATTAAATATTGTTACAATGGGGTCTGCATGAACAGCCTACTGGCATAGGCCACCACGCTAGTGACCTCTGTGTGAGACCTGTCGCGGGCTCGATCCCCGCGTAGGACAAACCTCTTTTTGCTTTTTTATTTAAAGCGACTCTACACTAAAATATCAATTGATGTGACACGGGAGTTCTAAATCATTCAAGTCACACGCAAGACACCCAATATGACATGTGAAGTCTAAGTGCTCTTGGTGCATGTGATTTGAACATTGGCCAATTCAAAACTATTGCTCTTGTTACAACAAAAGCAAATCGTCCTTGTATTTCTCATTGGATAAATTTTTTGTGACTTTTAAAAGTCGTCTGCTATGATGAAGTAATAATAGATCAGACAGATGAATTAGCGAGCGTCCACGACAGGTCGTGATAGGGCACGATGATTTGATGAATTCAGAGCAACGCTGGTGGCTAAGTAAGTAGGAGGAAGTGCCACTACAGAGCTCCAAATCTGATATGTAAAATGGCCGATAAATTAATAGAGATTGTATTAAATTAGGACGAGGAGCTCGTGGGTAAGCTATAACCGCATCTGAATCGATCGCAGGTTAGGCTACGTTTGACGCGGTTGGTCCGAAGATGGGTGGCCATCTTTGAAATAACGAGTTCCTCCGTGTTTCGGAAGACACGTTAAATTGTCGGTCCGGCTGTTATTCCTACATGTTTGACAGTCGTGTTGTCTAGGTAACTGTCTGTGCAGGAGGTGGGATAGGCAGTCGCTCCTTGTAAAACACTGGTACTTAGCTGAATCCGGTTAGACTGGAAGCCGACCCCAACATATTTGGGAAAAAGCTAGTCCGATGGCCGATGATGTGTTGAATTAGGACTATTCGTATTTTTCTCTTGTGTTCACCCGGCCTACTGCCGCTACTGAAGTGACTCATTTTCAATTATGGAGGCGTGACAGTGAATAACACGGCATAGAGGGGTGTCCTTCTTCTATTTATAGGGTTCTGTTTTGACCCTTTAGGTACATAACCCTTAAAATGTTTACGATCCTGAACGAGCATCACTGTTGATTCTATTCTGTTCAATATTTCAAACATAAAAGTGGTCTGGATATTTAGAAAATATCCTCGGTTCATATCTAAATAAATACATCGGCATAAGCTAAGGTTGATCATCATCTCCTAATAGTGCCACGCACACAGCCTGAGTGCCACTTCCTTGTCTTTGTTTATCTATGACTGTATTTGCCCTTGACTGTAAGTGCAAATTTCGTTGTATTAGAGTGCCTTCATACATCTCAATGCACATCATTTTGATTACACCACAGTTAAAAAAGGAGGATAATATCTTCAGTCCATCTAAATTGTACAGTATGTTGTATAAATGTATTTTGTAAAAAAGCGACAGCGTGCTATGTTGTGGAGTTTGTTGCGCCGTTCTTTTTCACAGCTAGAGCACTTAGGAAGCGGTGAAGGGTGGGCGATACGGGGAGCTGTCTGTGTAACTTTAACGTGCAATAAGTGCTACTTTGTAGCCTATTTTGAATAAATGGATTTTGATTTTAATTTTGAAATGAATAATTTTTACTTAGTAAGTACCAGAATGGCCGAGGTTCCAAGGATTTTTTTTGGTAAATTGTGTTTTTTTTTGTACATTAGTGCTACCTAAAGCCATCTGTTCGGTAATTTCCTTTCAAAAAAGAATGGTTTTGTTTCATTATCGATAAAGTTAATGTTTGAAAACCGGATTTTCTCAAAATGAATCCTAGATCTAGCTTGATCGCTTAATCGCCCACGAAATTCAAAGTATGCAAAATTTCATGAAAGTTGTTAGAGCCGTTGACAAGATTAAAGTTACAAACCTACTGATATGTTCCACATTGAATTTGCTAGGTTAAAGATATAAGGTTTGAAATTCTTTATTTCTCCATAACTTTTAAATTGACATGCGAGTACTTAACATTTACAAACATTAATAATGTCATTAAAACCTCAAAATTGTTAATGACAGGAAAAAGGATGTGCTTATAATTTAACATGGTTATCGCAAGCGAAGAAAATTCACGTGAAATCTTAAAACAATGTGTTTAGAAACGAATTGACGTATTTTGATGCTACTTATTAGGTATAAATTATGCAATAGCTAATTTAAAAAAAGTTTTATAATGTGCTAAATTAGATAATCTTTGTATGCGATAAATATGTTTTCATATTTCTAAATCAAGAAAAAACAAATCATTAATTTTTATGATTTCGTACTGAAAGAGTAAAATAGGAACCCTATAACTGATTCACCGCGTCAGTCCATCTGTCACCAGGCCATATCTTATAAACTGTGATACTAAGATAGACACTTTAATAGGTTTTTATTGTCGCTATAACATTCATAAATTGGGTGACAAAAAAATACAGGTCGTAAACTCAAATGATTTACCACTCAATCGATTTTTTCATGTATAGGCCATTTGAACGGAACTTAATATCTAAGGAACATATGCAGAACCATTATCATCGGCCTAGCCTTTTCCCAACTATGTTGGGGTCGGCTACCAGTCTAACCGGTTTCAACTAAGTACCAGTGTTTCACAAGGAGCGACTGCCTATCTGACCTCAACCCAGTTACCTGGGCAACACGATACCCCTTGGTTAGACTGGTTGTCAGACTTTTCAAGCTTCTGACTACCTGTAACGACTGTCAAAGATGTAGGAATAACAGCCGGGACCCACAATTTAACGTGCCTTCCGAAACACGGAGGAACTCGGTATGACACAGGTGGTCACCCATCTACGGGCCAACCGCGTCAAGCATAGCTTAATCTGTGAGCGTTTCACTTATGCGGTTTTAGTTTAGCCACGAGCTCCTCTAAAAAATATGCAGAACCATTTACAACTATTTACAAACATAAACAGATGATTCACTCATGTGATTATTGAGTAACATACCAACCGTTGAAACGGTTCTATTATTAATAAATATCTTTGTATGTATTGTTCATATAACAATCTACATAATATCTTTATTACAACTGTCAGTCTGTCTGTCACTCAGTAGCAACGTCTGTCTAAATTAATAGATTGCGTTTGGACTTCTTGTGTTTTTTGAGTTGCGCAAGTTGTACGTATAGACGGCTACTTACGTTTTGTACTATGTGACACAAAAAGAGGGGTTTTAAAAGTTTGACGAGTTTTGTCTGTCTGTAGCATCATAGCTCCTGAACATATTGAGCTACTTCAATTTGGTTTGTTTTGTGTTAAAGGCGAATTGACAATATCCCTCAGTTAGACAATTAGAAAATATTAGACACTTATTTTTGTGAACAGCTGTGAAAAATTTACAAAATGGCGCTTGTGACATTACATCACAACGCAATTTTGTGCATAAATTCATAATAAAAAGTGGCGTCACGCATAATTTTCGATAAAGGGGCATGTGAAACTGATTAAAACCAGTAAAAAACATTATATAAATGAATCCGGTGAGACTCTCAAATAAGTAGATATGTATTCTAACAATAACATTACACTTCAAAAAGTCAGTCATCAGTAAAAACTGTTAGATTACAACAACCCATAATAAACAACCACAAAAATTGTGGTAGTAACGAGAAAACAAACTCTCAGACATACAAACAAATTACAACACTGAAAAAGCCAACACTCCTTATTATTCTAAAACGTCTAAATAAATATTGATATTTACAACTATTTAGACATTAGTTCACCGCAAATTACGTCTTTTAAGGACAAAATATATCTCGGCCTTTCAAGATTGCACTAAAACTGAAATCATAGATTACTGGCCACTTATATGTAATTATCTAGATCTTTTATGGATGTATAATTATAGTGATTTGTGGACCTTTTGGGTCGAATTAACACTTTGGTTCGTGTAACGATTTCTATACAAATGTCGATCAATAGATCATCTCGTTAATTGTGCTTAGACGCCATTATAAGGTGTTGAGGTCAGATTAAATGTTGTGATAAAAAGATAGTGGTTTATACTTAGGTTATCTATATCTATATACTAATATATAAAGCTGAAGAGTTTGGTTGTTTGTTTGTTTGAACGCGCTAATCTCAGGAACTACTTGTCCAAATTGAAAAAATCTTTTTTTATTGAATAGACCATTCATTGAGGAAGGTTATAGGTTATATACCATCACGCTGCGACTAATAGGAGCGAAGATACAATGGAAAATGTGGAAAAACAGGGAAAATTATTCATCTTCGAGGGCTTCCGTTCAAAAACTCCTAACTTATATCTTCTAACCACGCGGACGAAGTCGCGGGCAACAGCTAGTTTTTAATGTATTGGAAGTATGTTCTTAATGTACTGACTTTAAAACGAAGGATTTTCTTAATTCGTCTGTATTTTTATGTTTGTTACGTCGGCGTCGGTACTTTGGACTGGATGAAACCGAATGGATTTTGTTAATATTTTTTTTCTTTTACCATGAAACAGCTGTCGTTTGGTTGCAAAAATCATCAAGTTTTGCTCAGTAGTCATATATTTGACCAAGGTTGTACGTTGTATTGGTAATTTACGAATAGATCGCTGTCTTTTTTCTATTAGATAGTTTAAGATTAGGATCACATTTTGAATTGCAATGAAATTAAATATACAAGGTACAATGAAAAATATAAACCTTGAAATATTTTTTTCTATTACTAAGTTGTTTTACGTGAGCAGAGTTTGAAAATAAAGATTTTCTTTTTCAATTTATTTCTCTTTTTCCAGTGTTGTTACAATTGATATCTTAAGAAAAAAAGATGTATCTACATACATATATTCACCTCCTACCAAAGTATTGAAATTGTTTGCGTACATACATAGTTTAATAAATAAGTATAGTTACTTAGGAGATATCTAGCCTAATTGTGATTGATGTTATGTATTGTCTATATTTCAGTAGGCGGAGATCATAACTTACACCCACACTGGACTTTAATTAAGGCAAAGTAATAAATTTGAGATTCATAGTTAGTCTTTCAAATGATTCACAGATAGGTACCAATATAATACTGATAATTACCCTGTTATTCAATTATTATGTGTTTGTCTTAGATACAAATTATAATGACTCTCCGGCATAAGATTATTGGAAAAGACCCAGTCCTTTTTAGAGGCGCACACGAGGACATAAAGCCATGATGGTGATGATGGTCATGATGCAGAGGTCTTGTTGATGAACTTCAATCTACTGTGTTTTATTAACATGTTATAAAGCATAGTGGTTTCTTAGGTTTACGCGAATGTTAGATATTAAAATGAAACTACTTTTCGACGCGGTCAGTCTGCCCGTGACCATGATACCTGCAACGATTTCGAAACGTCGGGAACTAAAATCTAAAATTAAACCGCGATAAATCCGTAAAAGTAGTTTCATTTTAATGTTACAAAGCAATATTAGTATTGATAGATGATTAAAAGAATTATAAGATTGAATGTCATTTTGGAACCGTGCACTTAGAGTCAATATTTTAACAATTTGAAAGTGACTGGAAAATGGCCTATTTTAAATAAAAACTTTTGATTTCGATTAATAAATAATATTGTTTTTCATCTATCAAACTGAAAATCGGAAATTCATTCGTGTTTTGAATGACTCTTTAATTGGTAATTCATTTATCATACATATTTCAGTAATAAAGTTTGTTCATGTCTTTGATGTGTCGAAAACATGACAACAGGACGAGGATAAAGTGTTTGCTGCTATAAGCGACAATTGCTGCACTGGAGTGGTTGAGTGTCACCATGTCGTGGGTTCGATACCCGCGTAGGTCAAGCGTTTACGTAATCTATTAATGCTTTCTCTGTCTCGGTGCCTTTGTGCATGTGACTTGAAAGTTTCTGTACCCTCGAGTCACAAGGACTAAAATCCTTAATGCGGGAGCCGTATAAACGAAGGAAGAAGATGCTGCAATAACATAGTTAAATATATTTAGTAATAGAATGTACGTCAGAACAGGACACACATTTATTAAGTTCCCACGTTACACCGTTCCCAGCTGTGTACAGTTTGTGTGACATTTACCAATGTGATAGTCGAGTGCGATGACCAATCGTTTTAACTGGTACATGAAGTTTAGGATTAGCTTGAACATTTAGGCTAAGCATTATATATATGTATATTAGGTACTTTGTATACATTGTATGTAAAAATATGTATAACATAAGTAAGTTTACTAACCAAATAACATACTTACTGAATATCAGATAATCCTGGGTTTATACTGTTTTTTGTCGCGCAAACATAAATTGATCAAACTACGAGGAGGTACGCGGTAAACATAAGTGTGATCCACAAATAATCTGACCTTCTAGTTTTATTAATTTCTATAACAGCTTTTCTGGGGGTCTACCGCCACGACTTATAGTAACGTTGCAGGTGAGGAAGAGAGATGTCACCCTTTCAGCCAGCTAGCTTATCGGGTGCTAAGTGCCTCAAAATTGAGTTGCGAAAATCCAACCGGAACGACAAACAAACAAGAAAAGTGAGTGTGTGAAAACGTGGGAAAATGTCTCGCTTCAGCACCAGCCGTAATATAACTTTATGAGGTGATGGTTTAATAAAATATGATTTCCAATGCCATCGATCATTATCACGTAATAGTTATAATAGTGGGTTTTTCTAAAGGAGTTTCCCCGGTGTAGGATTTATTGCAGGTCACTGTGACCGGGTTATAACTAAATAACTTAGGCCTTGACCCTCTTATAATGAACTTAATCATTTTACAAAAGAAAATAGGTATAAGTTTATTGATTTTTTATAATGAGAGGGGATATTGTTACAGTTGGCAATTTAGAATAGGACAATGGGCTATTTTACCCCTACTGACTCTCTCCCCTGCTCCCTTCAAATTTTCCACTCTGTCCTGTCTGTTTATTGCTTCTGCTGTGTATTGTTTCTTCCTGCCATTGTTGTGGTCTGCATCCAGATCTTCGTGCCATCTCATTCTAGGAGAACTGCCAGATAGGATGGAATATTTAGGATGAAATATACAGATAAACAAGTTTTTAAAATCCTCTCATTTTTCTCAGTATTTTAGCATCCACTGCAGGATATATGCCTCTTTGTATGAAGGATTGCAACACATTGCCATACACCGAGGGAGTGGGTGTCCACCGCCTTGACAAAAAAAAAAGAATATCTGCCTCTTGTATCTTCTTCCACTGTAAAATGAAGTGTATATATAAAGATTTTGAAAAAAAAAATTATACCTATACTTACATATAAAGCTGAAGAGTTTGTTTGTTTGTTTGAACGCACAAATCTCAGGAACTACTGGTCCAAATTGAAAAATTCTGTGTTGAATAGACCATTCATCGAGGGAGGCTTTAGGCTATAAAACATCACGCTGCGACTAATAGGAGCGAAGATACAATGGAAAATGTGAAAAAAACAGGGCAAGTATAAATCATAACTTATATCTTCTACCCACGGGGACGAAGTCGCGGGCAACAGCTAGTAGTAAAATAATTGTGTTTAAACGTGGAAGCAAATGCATGCGACCTCCTAAAAATACACTTATTTCTTTCCACCTCTAAAACTATTCACCCCATTATACACTTCGACATTTTAACCAAACTCCACTCAGCATTAACATCGTCAGTTACATTTAACTTGGTAAAGCAATTCGTCAGTAAATTGAACAGTAATAAGTAGACAGTTACTCGTAGTTATGTGATCGTTCAGTTAAAGTTAGCCTTTGTCAAATGTTATCCGGTCAGGTACTGCGTGCTTGGGGATTAAGGAAACTTATGGAGCTGCTGTTTAAATATTTACCTAGTTTATTTATGAAGGGTTAAAAAAAGCTTGTGGCTTATTCATTATTTTGATGATAAAATGGTTTAGGTACTCACGCGTATTTATCGGTAGAGCTGACGCAGCGGGGTTGCAAGTCTCCGGTTAGGTACGAAACTAGTCGGACAATCCCGATAAGCGAGAGAATCTTGCATCATTTAATAAAAAAAATATTTGCATAAAATAAAATAAAAAATTGACATTTTACAGATACATAATATTTTTACAAAGAAATATACACGATTTTAGGTGTTGAAAAAACTTGCTGTGTTATGATAAATTGAGTTTTCGAATGGGTTGAGAATGGTTTGACTCAGGGGCCCAGTTTAAATGATAAGGCAGATTCGGCGGTAGTGGCATAGGCGACATACTGATCGGAACACATATATACATAACTAAGATTTTTATAGTTAGAATCACGAGGATTATTATAAAATGATGCGGTATATAGCGAAATGTATTTCGAATCGCGAACCTACCGCGCCAGCATATGATTAAGGACTCCGGTTTCGTCCGAAACTAAACCTAAACCGTTGCATCATTTAATATTACTAGGATGTTTATGTAACATAATAAGTTTGACATTTTGTTTTAAAATAAGAAAGAATGAAGTAATTATTTAATCGTTACATTGTTGTTTAAAGGTCAAGATAATTATAATTAGGAGCCTGCGTATTATGTTCTGTAGGCTTCTATTTATTACGGAGGTTAGATAATAGGAAGGCTGTAATTTTGGCAAAATGGCGCCTCAATTGGAAACAATGACAAATGTGTTAGTAGTCAAGTTATATAACCAGTACTTGCTCTCAAGCTATTTATTCGTTTAGTTGGTAAGAATCTGAAACCACCCCGAAAGGATGGGTGCCTTTGAGGATTCCCGCACCTTCCTAATTATTTTCCCGAAATTATTTAACGAAGTTTTTTATTCATATCGTTTTTAACCTCTATCATAAGATAGTTCTAATCTCGATTTAAGTCCTGGTGCGGCCATTATTGATTTATAAAGGGTAAGCCACTAGCAACCAGCTAGTACCAAATAAAAATGACCAGGTACCAAGATGACTATTTCATTATAATCAAGTTTATAATTGTGCCCATCTCCATACATCCCCTTGTCCTGGTATCCTACACGCCGGCAGCGCCACGTTACCTTGGTACGGAGTGGGCGCGGCTTTCTTCCGACGCACGACTCTATTCACACTAAATACTTCACACTCGGGATGAGCCAGATGACGTACTATTTTGCATATACCTACTTATGTATTTAAATAAAAATAAATGTTGGTTAGCGTAGCCTGGAAAGTCCTCAGGCACGGTGGAGTGATGATCGGCGCAAGATGGCAGAAGCTGGATGCGAGCAGCCGAAGATAGATCTCGATGGCGTGCAAGAGGAGAGGCCTATGTCCAGCAGTGGACGAATATGGGCTGATGATGATGATGATGAATGTTGGTAAGCATAAATCAAGAATGGATGGAGCAATTCGGCTAAATATTTTTTTTGTATTAAGGTCAGAGACAGGGTAATGGAGGTTGGGTGGGGTGGTCAAGGCTACATTTTGTCCCGGCATTCCTACGGAAACGGGAACCACATCGCGCTGTAAACTAAAGTCTATGCAGACGGAGTCGCGGGCAACAGCTAGTAGATGATATTATCTTTTGTCATTGACTAGAACTTTGGTGTTCAGAAATACTTTGTCGCACCGTGTTCAGTGTTATAAGAATGAAAAAAAAATACAACACCCCTTCATCTCAGGATTGGACTGTTACAGATGACTTGATCTTTCAATGCTTCGAGGTATCAAGGTCGTCTGGCAACGTCCTTAACAGTTGTTGTCACAGCTTTGGAAAACACTTTAGCTTATTTACATTGAAAGCTGTGTCTCAGTTCCCTCGCTTTTGACTGGCTTTTTAACTCTTGTGTCACATTATTCTACTACAGCTGCCCAAAGCTATTTTTAGTAACTTTATGGACCATATTTTGTCGATCTTAGTCGATGGCCAAAATAATAGATATTACTCAAGCGCTTATAACAAATAATAATAATAATAAATAAATGCGGACAACATCACATACTAGTTTCTTAGGTTTACGCGAATGTTAGACATTGAAATGAAACTACTTTTACGGATTTTATCGCGGTTTAATTTTAGATTTTAGTTCCCGACGTTTCGAAACCTTTGCAGGTATCATGGTCACGGGCAGACTGTCCAGTCTGTTAGACTGTAGTGTAGTAAAGTAGTTTCATTTCAACATCACATACATTGTTCTGAACCCAAAGTAAGTTGCTGAGGCACTTGTGTTATGGAATTCAGATACAACGAAGGTACCACAAACACCCAGACCCGAGACAATGTAGAAATGTGAATAATTACATTGACCCGACCGGGGATCGAACCTGGGACCTTAGAGCTAGCGACACTTTGAAACCGGTGCGTACGCCACTCGACCACGGAGGTCGTCAGTTTATAAGGTCCATTCCATTCTTATTAATATATTTGAAAATAAAAGTGTGCTACCACACTCCACGAAACTAACTTTTAACACTCAAGTAGTTCACCTACAACCTCAAATCCAATCACACATAGCCATAATTCTACATTCAACCATCATTACCCATTTAGCACGGCTTTGACCCAAGTCCCTTATTACTGACGGCACTATTAGTGACGAAACCAGACGATCACGAGGCACTATTAGAAAGGATAAACTGGTGCACTCAACCTTTGGTTGTGGTGACATTGTTAATAGCTTTCGTAATTATTAGTTTTAATTAAAATGCTCTGAGAGAAGGCAATTAAAAATAATCAATTTAAACATTTTATAAAAAAAGTAGGTGTGAAAGTATGGGAAAGCTTTCTCAACACCAAATTTTATCAAAATTAGTTTATCATTTTAGCTGTATAAGAGTAATAAATAAAAACTTTGCTTCATAGGCTTTAAGTTAAGATTAATGTGATTGATATAGAATTTTCAAATTCGAAATGAAAGTAAAATAAACCTTATGTCATGTGTAATAAAACATTTATTTCAAAAATCACAGAGATCGTATGTATTAACATCAACGTTATAGACTAAGTACAGTCAGCAGAACAATATTTAAACAACAAAAAAATAAAAAAATGTTAGAAGAAAGAGAAGGTTTTAAAAGTTGTTGCATGAGTGCGAGCGAGATAGCGCTCTAGGTAACAGAGTATTCTGTCCCGCTCTCACAATACAACACACCTTTAACATGTTATAGTAAACACAGTTCCCAAAAAAAAACGAATGATCTGCAATTTAATTAAGTGACAGTTATTTGACGTTTAAATGTCATATAACTGTCAAAATTTTTTTTCGGTGAAAGTAATCTATGCTGTAGTTTCTTAGTCTCTTCAAAGACTTGGGTTTGTATGATGGTTGCTTGAAGTCTAAGGTTCAATCCCCATGAAAAGACCAGCGGTTTGCAGATCAAGAACAGCACCAGCTGCAAATGACTATGGACTTTAATTCTCGAAGATAGAATTCAAATTTATTTGTATTATAAATACATTGTTAATCGCTGTGCTATTGGTGACATTTAATCTGATTAGTTATTAATATTACTATGTTCGTTAAATTATGGTTAAAAAGATTTTTTCCTTTTTTCAGAATAATTAAAAGTTTAAGAGATGGTACATAGTTTTCAGTTAAAAAAATAATATTTATATCATGATTAAAACTAAATTAAAAAATAATCTCTAGTTAAAAACAATTCTTAAAAAGTTAAAATGTAAGTAGCTGACTATACAATAAAATATCTATGTATGTACAAAAAAAACTTATAAAATAAAATCACAAAATTAACGTAAACGATGCGTCCAGTCATTATTATTAAATAAAATAACAAATTAAATAATATAATCTATAAATATACACCATGACAAGTGCTACATATATTTTTTATCTCGCTTATTTCGCTATAAAAAGAAAGAGACAAGCGATTAAGCTAAATCACTGAAATGTATGATCGTGACATGTCAAAGTCTGTCACGTAACTGTCATTTTCATACATTTCAATGATTGCTATCATTGTTAACGCTTATTGAAATGTCACTATAATATTGTTATAGGCTATGTATGATAACATACATTTTCAAATAGTAAGTTTTATTAATATTTAAACCGCCTTCAAAGAGAAGGTGGTTCTCAATTTCGACGATTTTTTTACAAGTTAAGTGTTTTTATGTATGTACTTGTCATGGTATAAAATAACATCGATTTAAATATATTAAGTACTTATAAGTAATGGTTGTATACATTGTAACTTAAAGCTAACAATAAGTTAAGAATAATCGTCACTTAAATAGGAACATGGAGATTGTATCGGCGGGCTGAGTTTCTGATCGGGGTTGTGGTTAGCGCTGTGGACAAAATAATAACTATGTTTAATATGTATGTTAAATATTACTGTATGATACCTCTCGAGTTCGCAAATCGCAAAGAAAATTTTGAAAGAGATGGGTTGCCTTTGCCCAGCTGTGGGAAAGGTACCACTTAATTTCTTTTTATTTTTATTTGAATGCGTTGAGTGAAAAAAAGAATGTTGTTGAGGAGTGTTCAGAGGCTGATTAAAGGGTGTTGTCTGCGGGTTTCAGTCCCGCTTAATCTGGTTTTAATTATAAATAGATTCCAAAAGCCAATTGATTTATTACTTAACTCCGTCACCCTTGACAAGCCAATATTAATACCATGCTTTCAAATGAACTATAGCTAAGTACAACTTTAACTCCTAATCATTTCATACAATCATGAGACTGCATTCACACGGGAAGCGAGTTACATTTAAATAATGAAATTAATACCGACCTTTATGCTTTTGACGGCTTCAAAGGGTAAATAAACGTTTCGATGACGTCACTTCCGTAGGCGTTTTTCGCGAAACAAGTGTAGTTACCCAT
Organism: Trichoplusia ni; assembly: GCF_003590095.1. Classification (NCBI taxonomy): domain Eukaryota; kingdom Metazoa; phylum Arthropoda; class Insecta; order Lepidoptera; family Noctuidae; genus Trichoplusia; species Trichoplusia ni. The sequence goes on from NC_039503.1 coordinate 505,815, forward strand.
GTCCGACCACCTTAGGTTCGTGATTAAAAGCCCGCCAGAGGGCAGCACCTGTGAATTTAAAAAGTTATTAACGGACTGCAGCAAAAAAATGGATTATGTAAAAAATACTATCTTTTTGTATCTGGATGAATGGTGATTTCGAAAATTTAAAACATATTTTTTTAAACTAAAACTCGCGTTCTTGTTTTTAGATTTATAAAATTTACATCTGAATTTATTAATAACAGTTAACAAAATGGCGTCGTCAGCGTCATCTAGTAGTCGTTGGATGAAATTAATGACATAAAATAAATATGATTTTGTCATTACGAGTATTTCTTTGGATCTTAGTTTTAAAATAGTTAAGTATTCCATATTGTTCAATTGAGATATTTTGTAATAAGAGCTAACAATAAATACGTATTAGAGTTATTTAAGATTTTCGTTCTTACCCGCATCCTAGAGTTTCCGAAGACAAGTTTGTCGTTGTTGTCGTGCCAGTACAGCTGGGTCTCGCTGTTGCTGTCCAGCCGGCACGGCAACACGACGTCAGTGCCGATGTTTTGGAAGATGTTCGAGTAATAAGTCGTGATCACTGGCTTGACGGGCATACGGAACAGCTTCTGAAGAGTCACGAGGTTCTCTTCATCGTTACCTGGAATAATTATCAAATTGATTGCTCATTATTCTCAAAGAAACAGATGTTGACATAATATCAAAGAAGTAAATTCAAAGCAGTGTTACAGTCAAATGATTGGCAGCGCCACCTAGTGTCAAGTAGGAAAAATTATAGTACAACTATTCATTACTAAGTGGCGTTGCCTTAACTAAATGTTTTTTATGTGGCTTACCTTCAAGGGTATAAACGGTAGTGGATGCAGATTTCTGCTTGATGCCAGAGGTCGCCACACACGTGTAAATGTCGCCGGAGATCGCTGAGGACACAACTATCTTGCTGACCATCTCGACGATGCTTGAGGGTTCAGCCGGCAGAATGTCGTTGCTTTCGATTTCATACTGGAAAATAATTTAAAAAGATATTAGGTTCATTTTAATCATAAGATATGTACACTTTATACAAGTCAGTAACTCAAAACAACCAGAATTAGGTTTCACGACAAGCTTTGCAGAAATTTCAAAGCATTTTACATTTCATCGCAATTCGACATCAGTGTGAACAAATAGAAGTCAAAGAGGCGTAAACACACAACTTTCAGGTACTTGGAAACAAAAGAAAAACTGCAAATGACGTGTATAAATTAAGCATATTTTTGAACTATAAAACTAACGAGGTATATAATCAAAATTTCATATCTACTCAAAAATAATCATTTAAGAATTTTGCCAGTTGCATAGCGACTTGTCTTTGCAAACCCTTTAAATAGTTTTTCTTCGAAAACGAAATATCTACTCACATCGACAGGCTCTCCGTTCTTCAGCCACTGCATGTTGGGCGCGGGCCGGCCGATGACGACACACTTGAGCACGAGCCGGCTGTCCGGCGCCAGCTGCACCGTCTCCGGCGGCGTGCTGCGGAACCGCAGGTTGTCACCCAGGCGCCGCTTGCCCGATGGAGCTGGAAAAAAGAAACGAGCGCTTAAGAATACATCATCATCGTAGCCTTTTCCCAACTATATTGGTGACGGCTTCCAGTCTAACTAGAACCAGATGCAGCTAAGTATCATGCAGTACCTAAGTATGTTTTACAAAGACTGCACGGATAGCCGAGCGGTTGAGATCACCACGATAAACCCACTGAGTGCAACGTGTCGAGGTTTGGATCCCAAGCATTTATGTAATCTTCGAGTGATAGTCTGTGTTTCTTATTTATTTACATACCATGGTTTTCATGAGAGGTACATCTTTCATCAGACAAATATGTTAGGCAAATGAAGAGCAAATTTTGTTTATAAGCTGTAATCTGGTCCATCCTTGCCAAAAATAAGCAAAAGTTTTACTTGTATAATAATATAACCAGTTACAATAGAAATATCATATACTCTCTGAAGTAACAAAAAACTTTAAAATAAAATATAAAACTTCAAAAACTAAACGAAAATTATTCAAATCTTTTTGGAGCAGACTGACTTAGGCGTGACGAATGTTTTAAACATACCTAAGTTTGGCCTACGGAACCGATCTATTGAATTGCAAACACCAGAAGTCTGAGTTTCTTTATTATAAAGTAAAATTAATCATTTTCGAACGAATGCCTGATCTTTATGGATTTAAATCGAACGGTTTTGAATAAAACAGTTTTTTCCTTAACTTTTTAAGATCTGATTAAGCATGTATTTGTTAAGAATTGGGGGTTTTATGTGTTTCAATTTGAATATAGTTGGAGATTGTAATTTGTGAATTTAGAACACTATGAATTTATATTAAAAAAAAACTACTAGGGAATTTAGTCCCCGTGTAGCGGGGGGTTTCACAAGCATTCAAGTCACATGCTCAAAGTCACCCAGGCTCACGACAAGCATCCGTGGATCTCAAAAACTAGTTTAACAAAAGAGGAACAACTATTGAGTATACCTAGTGTATTAGAGCAAGTAAAGCAATATTTTGACGTAGGAAAGAACAACTTTTGGAAGGTCCGAAACTAGTCGGGCATTCTCATAAACATGTGCGAAAAAGGGATTTTAAGAATAGCTTTGTTTTGCATTCAGAGATCTAGGGTTTAACCTATTTTTATTAAACCGATTATTGGTTCTTTCAAAAATAAATATTAATTATTTACGAGCAAAAAATCGTGAAGCAGCAGCAGCAGAGTTGTAAGTTCGAGTCCTGGCTGTGGTTTTAATTCTTTTCTAGTATTATACGTATTCAGTTGCAAATAATTATATTTTGCCTTTAACTTTGCTATAATCTGTCAAAGGTTTAGTTAATACAAGATCAAATATCTACAATTTCAGTTGCGGTGTCTTATATCAAAAAGAGCCTATGTGAACCGAGGCGACAGGGAAATCATGAATACTAAACTATTCAGAATAAATGACTTCGTAATATTTCTGGAAACTGCGATGATTTCACGAAGGCGCCTTTTGAATTAAAGTTATTTTTGACCTGTATTCATTGATATTAGATTTTTGAGGCTATTTTAGGAATATGCAGTTTTTAATCAAGATACAGGAGTTTTAAGTGTCTTCTGTATAAGCTGAACCGTCGTTAATTATATTTTTTACGGATTGGATACATTTTAAATTTACATGTGATTTGAGGACTTCACTGTTTCTGATAGCAAAGTTTTAAATCTGATAAGTTAGTATCACGAAAGGCTACGAATTTAAAGGGTCTTGGTGATGTCCAATATATTTTAGTTTTAATAAAAAAATGTTGATTTTAAATTGAGAAAATTGCGACATCTTAAATCGTTCAATTATAGTATAAAAACTGTATAAAATTTTGCAATAAAAGAATATGTCTAAAGTAGATTTAAATAAATAATAAACATACCATTAGGCTGTATATTGTTGTCTAATCGTTTTCTATTATCAACGTGCGCACTCGTTTGGAAGACGCACTGCAGCGACACGAGCAAAGCGACGAGTAGCGAAACTGAAGTCATCATTGTTGCTATCCGATAATAGATGTCGCTAGAGTATTGAGTTGCAGCCTGAAATAGAAAATTAAGAAAGTTAGAATTTAGAAATATTTTCTGTTGAATTATTATTTTAGGATAAATTTGCTCAGCTTTTAGTGTTTTTCAGCGCTGTGACACCAAAGGATAGGCAAAAAAAAAATACTGAAAAATTACGTTTTTCACGTAGAACAACATTTTGCAGTATTTATATATTACTTCAAGACCTATCATATGGAAGTTCAATCATTCGTTCCTAACAAGAACACCTTATCTATACATCAAAAGCAATACAAATCTGGATTACATTATCTAATAAGAACCATGTGCCTTAGATTTCTCACGTCGATAAAATTGATCCGCTACCTACACGTAATTACCAACTATAAGTACTTATTATCACATAAATATATACCAATTTTATATTAATTTACGTCAGAGATGATAACCGTTATAAATTAGTTAACTGACGGTTTCATGGAACAGTTAACAAGCTCAAAAGAAGAGTCTTTCAGAGAGCTTAATCTGAAACTTATTATCAATTACCTACTTATCAATTTATTTATGAGACACAGCCTAGTGACTGATTGACGTACAGACGGACAGACATATCAGTAATAGGATTCCGTTGTTACATTTTGAGTACTCAATACTCGATTATTTATTGCATTTCATATGTTACAAGGATAGTAAAAAAATAATTTAAACTGTCGTACACGCAAAAGTTAGGAGAGAGAAAGAGGAACGGAAACCAACGAAGCTTACATCCTTTATTCCGATTTTAACTATATTCTTGATTCTGTCCTGAAATGGTACTATCAAATTAAATCAAAATCTAATATAGATCCAGTGTTGTAGTGAATATGGATCGTCTTTAGCTGTCGATTGAGAGTAGTTCCAACTCTCGTCACTGCATGAATTGGCGCTACTGTCTGGCTCAAGCCTGTGATGGGAGTCAACCTATGGGCTACCATGGTGTCACTCATGAAAAGTTATTCAAGCGTTTACCTAGGACTTCAGAAGAGAGATAAATATATGGGAGACACAGGTTGAGTTTTTTAATGGTTCTTCTCAAAAACCGAAAAGTAGGTCACGCGAACTTCTACGTTTTCACGTGAAATTCTTCTACTTTATAACACTGAGGTCTTATTATATACCATTCCTACGGTTTCGTAGGCGAAGGGCAGCAATAAAAACCTGAGGCTCCGTTGTCTGTCTGTCTTCCATTAGGTTGTATACCATGAACTGTGCCTATGTAATATTTTGTCGCTGCTATAACAACAAATAATTAAAATTGAGGCTAAGCAACGATTGTCACGGTCATTAATTTGACGGGTCAGCATTAGTTTTGGCAAATTTGATTTTCTGATGCCTGCTTGCACGAAATCTTTTTTGTCGCAATTCCGACTCGCACTTAACTAGTGTTAATCTTTATAAGCATTAACCATGAAATCTTTTTTATTTACTGCTTAAATACAAAATGTTTGTCATGAGTAAGAATTATCTTAAACATAGTTGATTTGGAAATTCATCGATTTCCTGTAAATTTCACAAGAATCTGAGATGAATAACTCTTATCAATACGTGATAAGATTTAATAGAAGACTGATTGTTACATAGTGAAGTGTCTTCCGGTAATTTTCTTAGAATTATCGTAGATATAAATAATTTGCGGAAGTCATGAGTTATGTTGTAATCGCGTATATTAAAGTAAATCCCAAATTAAAAAAAATGGTGATGAAACATGGCTTCTTGTAAACAGAAAAAATCTAGTTAATACATTTTGTTGATATATTAAATAAAATGTTTTTTTTTATTATTATAATATATTTCTGAGAAATGGATTTTTATTTACATTTAGGTGCTAAATGCAAAAAAATGTTTTGGAAATGAACTATTATAAAATATTTTTATAATTATATCATAAGTGTAATCATTTTAATAGACATTTGAATTAACTAAGCAATAAGTAAATTTACAAAATTGAAAATGTATCCAGTGTTGCTAAAGCGCAGTGGTTACAAGGTCGGCTTTTGCATTGCGGACCGCATGATTCATAGAACAAATATTTTTAAATCAGTAAAGTGGTTCATTGAATGAGTATGATTTTCAAACATTTGAATTTATTTACCAATGAAAACATAATTTTAAGTTTTTATCATAATATAATAAGTTATGCAACTTGGCTTTTTGTAGAAAAATAAATATGCTTAAAAAAGTATTAATGATCGTATCAAGAATTACATTTCTTAGCCCTTTCAACTATGTTAGGATCAATTTTTATTCTAGTTTTACAGAATTATACTGAACAACGACTACCTATCAGACCTCCACAACCTATTTCCCAAGGTAACACAATATCCCTTAATAACTTTATTTGACACATTTTTAATGACTTTAACTGACTGTCAAAATATCAACGCGGAAAAATTAGTCGGAACTTACATTTAGACATCTATCCTTGGAATGAAAACGCCACTTAAATTTGAGTCGTTGTTAAATGTCTGCCGCTACTGTCCACTTAGATTTAATTGCTACTCCAATTCCCTATCCCGTGAGTCAAGAATTAAATATTTTTTGGTTAAAACCGTATCACTGATTAACCAAACTATTTTACAAACCAGTAAATAGATTATTAACGTTAACTTAAAATTTAATAGTCATATCACTCAAAAAAGGTATACATAAAAAAGTATTTATTCAATACGCACTTCTCAAATTCAAATCTGTTTTTAAAAAAACAATTTCACTTTAAACACAAAAACGTTTCTCAAAACTACTTTTTAACTTTCTTTCACCACATTTCTATAATTTTCACTTGTAATATTGAATATTATTTTCTTAAACGCGTTTTTATTTTTTATATTCGCTTGGAAACTTCAGCAGTACTATTTATTAAGAAAGTACGAGTTCTACTGAGCTAGCTAACAAGGTAATTCTGAATGTACCTACTAAACGTGATTGAATAGATTCAGGTACCCGCCAGTTGTAAGCGCTAACTGTCCGGTTAATGGTTTAATTTATAACGCTCAGTTAAGTTTGTACTAAGAGTTAATGAAGTTCAATGTGAAAATTAATTGGGAATTTAATAACTGGTGATTTTTTTAAAAAAATTTCGTTTAGAAAAAAATTCATTAAAAAAAAATGCGTACAATTTTAAAACTAAAATAAGGCTTACTTATTAAAAGATAAGTAAAATTACTATAAAAGTGAAAGTGATAAGATAATACATATAAAAAAAAATTGTAAGAAAAAATTAATCGAATAATTTGCAGTTTCTATAATTAAGATTTTGTAAAATAAAGCACTACACCAAAAATATACATTATTAAAAACACTTTCTTTTTCAATCGTAAAAAAAGTGTAAGCGAGATAATAAATCAACAAACCTTAACAAATAAAAATCACTTATCAAATTACAAAAAAAAACAACATTATATTTAATTATACAAAAAAACTAACCTTTATAATCTCGATCGCACGGGCACGATAAAATAAACTATAATATTAATATATTATTTTTTTATAATATTATTATAAAAATAGAAAAATGAACTGTGTACAGTTTGGTGGTGTCGACAGGAATATGGTTTGGCTCCCGCTGTCCTCCCTTTTATACAGGCCGGAGCTGACGACTAGGTACGTAGCTGTAACACTCTACAGCCGCGAATTTTCTTTGAAAAAAGAATTAGGTATTTAATTTTTATTGAATTGATATTTTAATTTTCGTGCTTTTTATTTTGTTGTCGTATTTTGTGTTATTGTATTGTGTATTTTTTTGGTATATTTTAGTTGTTTCTTATTTATTTAATTGATGTGTTATTTTTAGTTGTTCTTTATAAAATTTATATTTTATTTCATTCTTTGATGTCTTAAAAACGGTTGTAGTTTTGACGTTACGAAATACTAAAAAAATATATAAATAATTAAATAATAGTGAAATTAGTAATCTTAATTTTATTTAATACATACTTTATTTAATTACTTTTTGCAGTATTTCGCTAAGTTGTTTAACAGTTTCTGTAATTTTAGTTATTTGTAGTGACCAATTTACTCTCCAAACGTATGTATTGCTAGAACTACCGGTTCTAAATCAGTACTTTCATCTTTTTACTTTTATTTATATCGTAAAATCACAGCAAATTACAAATTATAATTCAGCAAAACTAGAATTGTTTTTCACTTTTATTTCTATTTATTTAATCACATTTTACGCACGTGTAAATTGTCACAGTCCTTAATCATGAGCTGACGCGGTACCAACCTTTTAAAACTTATAAAAGTAAAAAAAAATCCATTTATTAAAATATAAAATAAATTTCCAAAGTTTTCCACGTTAGCAACAGTTTCCCGTGAAAGATAAGAGATCTACGAATTGATTTAATTAGAGTACGGGGAAATATGTGTGCCGGGATTCCCACACATCTCCAACTGTATGACCTGTATCTAACATCTTTATGGCTAATACCTTTTCAGATAGCAACAGTCGGGTATATAAAAATACATTTTTGTCATTCCGTAGCTAAAGGGTAAAATGGGATTAATAATGTCGTTAAGAATTTTGTCCGTCCGTCTATCATTAGGGTGTGTAAAACATGAATCGTTTTTGATTGGTTGAAATTTTTGCAGATTAAGAAAAAACGGAATTTAATTTTCCTTTCTCACTTTTTCTTACTTTCATATTTTTTTTTTTTTAGAAGATAAAAAAGGAACCTTGTAACGTAGGGTCCGTTATCGTAGTGTCTGTCCGTCGAGGGACAGTATTTTTACTCAATACTCAATATTTTTATTGCACTCAATATGTTGAACAGGTGTTACATAATATAAGTATAGTACACTATGGACCCTGTAGGGCACGGCAATGTGGAATGGAGGAGGATGCTAACTTTATTTAGATTTTTTTTTATTTATTAAGTGGTTGTTTTATTCTATTTATTTTGTAATATTATAATTTTTATCTATGAGAATGTTACTATATATATTATTTTTCCTTATATTTTTATATACTTATGTATATTGTAATAGGTTTTTAGTGTCTTATGGACCGTGTTAGCTAGACCGATTTTTTTTATCTTTCCAATTTTTTTTTAACCCATTAAGGGTTAAAAAAATGGACGAAATAATAAAGACCTTGGTTTTTATTATTTAGTCTAGCTTTCACGGCTTTTGAGACAGGAGGATATACAGAGGAATAATAGAATCGTTTTTAGGAACCCAAAATCAATCCTGTAAGTAATTTTCAGTTTTCTTTATACAGATTAGGCTTAGTCAACAAAGTAATACTATCTTAGATGTTGACACCAGTTTGGCACGTTAGATAAAATGTTAGAATTTCTAAGAAAAAGTACCGGATTCGATTATAAATAATCTTTTTTCACAAAAATATGTTCGTGATTTGTCACCTAAATAAATACACGTTACAATATACTTGGTTTACCAAATGAAGATTTATGAACTATTCTAAACCGCAGATAAGTTACAATATGAATGTATGGAAATAACAATTAATAATTTTCTTCAATAGTGTTGAAGTGATATTAATAAAAATTCACAGATTTCAGTGACCTATTTAATATTTATTCAATGTTCAGAGTGAATTAATTATAGGTGTAATATAAGTGTTTTATTTTTGAGGGTCTTGTGACTAAACAACGCGTGACATTTTCAGGGTCGGATTTCCTAAGCTTAAAAACTGAAACTTTTTACTGAGATTCCGCTGTCTGTTCGCCTGTTACCAGGCTGTGTCTCACGATCCGTGATAGCTAGACAGCTAAAATTTATACGGATGATAGTATATATTCTTCTCACTTAAAATTAGAAGTAAAGCAGCGTTTGGCACGGTCATAAATTTGATTAACGACAATTTTTCCGAAATTTAGTAGACTCGCAGATATTTTTTTTCTGTATATTTAGTTAAATAGCAATAATTATAAAATTAAATGTGAAAGTTTATATTCTCTACTTATATGAAATTTGGTCAGCCATTAAAATGGTTTCGAGGTTGACCGCAGGTAGTCAGATTTACATTTTATTTAATGAAATCTTAAGATGTGTACGTGACTTTCGTCAGAAACGTTTTTTAACGATCTATTTGACGTGACTCTCGTAGTGTAGTCCAGGAGTCTGTTATATCTTAAGGAAAATATAGAGATATTAATTTAATAGGATAAAAATTAAGCTAATTTGATCACAACCGAAGTCAGATTTAGCAAAAAGATTTAGAGAACATGAGAGTGTCGACGTATCTATTGAGATAAAAACCCGAATAATTTGTTCTTTGTATACATTTTGCGAAGTCGTTACGTCACAAGCCACCTCTCCTAAACTTCAAAGTTGTTGATCTTTATTAAATATTATCTTTATTAAAATATATTTTTAATTATCTTTCTGACCGATGATAATGTTATTTTTCACACCAAATCAACGCACAAAGAAGTATATATCTGTAATATATACTTCTTTGTGTGATAACCAGCTGTGGTTTGGTTAGTGCCTGACTTGACAGTAATTTAATCTAGTAATGGGCAGTGCTTTATAACAATTGCCGCTAACCAGTATATTCTTTGGCCCTTTATTGACTGAACTAATATGTTTTTTAAAACTTAAACTTATAAGTAGTAGTATCTAAAAACCGTGAAATCTAGACAGTAGACTTTTTTTTAAACTATTTAGGATAAAAATTTTACGTGTCTTTTTTTTCTAAATTTGCTTTGGTGATACAAACAAAATCATCACAAACCTACAACATTCTAATAATTGAAACAAAATCCCACAGTAAACTATCAACCAAGGAAAGTTTTATCAAAATGAGTAAAGCAGTTTACGAGAAGCAAATATCCATACAAACTCACATTATTAACTTTAGTCTGTACAATCAAATGATAAATTCTGTTTTCCTTATTGGCTCAGCGGTTAGGACTTTGGACATTGAACGCGGGTAGCGAGTTCGATATTTAAAGAGTAAATGATTTTCAAATATTTGTTATGTCTAAGTCTATATTAAATATTTAAACGGCCTACAAATTAAAAGTACTATTGGCTCAGTGCCTAAGTGGCGATAAGTGTAGGAAGGTTCCGCGTTCGATTCCAGCGCGGTACAATATTTGTATGACCTAGATTTTAACACGTGGGTTCTGTTACACGAGGTCTGCATTCGATTCTTGTGACGCACCTATTTTTGTTTGACGCAGTTGTTCAATTTTTTTTTGATAAAATCTTTGATATTTAACAAAACTTTTCCCTATATATAACTACGTAGGTCGGTACCTACGTGTGTTTCATGCGCGTTTCATTTTCCTTAGAATCTGATGTAATATCTCACTATTCTGACACGAAAAAACGATAATTTAATTTACGTAATGAACAGATTATTTTTTTAACTTTCGTTAATCGTTTAAATTAACACCAAAAAGATCGTATATCCAGTAGTAGATACTTAATATACAAAGTGTTTGGTACGCGCGCTCTTCAGGCACTCGTGACAAGTCATCGTTAATGGCTCTAGTTGTAACTAGTATCAAGAATTTAACTCAGCTCGGAAAAATAAATAAATAACCTGCGGAAAAAAAGACATTATTATAAAGTAGCTACCTTATCAACTTTTATAAAATAAACTATTAAAAAAATATCCAACCGACCATTTTAGAAATAATCAAAAACTGACATTCTCAACCAATAAAACATGGCGGCCGTTCCATTACACGCAGAAAATGATGTAACATCCTACTATCCTGACAACACAGTCATAGTTAACTAGGCGAGCAGTTAATGTGCTATTGTCGTCATATTGGAGGCTCGCCACAGCGTAGTATAGTGTCTGACGCATGCGCAATAGATATAGATAAGCATCGTTGTGTCATCGGTCTGGCTGCCTATCGCAACGTCTTCAAAATGTGGGACAAAGACAGCGCTATGACTTTGTAGAGCGCTATCTCTCTTTTACAAGTGAAGTTTTATTATTTTTGGAGTTGATAGTAGGGTCGATAGGAATTTGTTGCGCCATATGATATTGGACTTTGTGACGATTGTAATGTTGTCTTCTTATCGAATATCGGGTGATCCTCTATGATTGATAATCAAAGTTATAGATTATATTTCATGTATTTAGTCAGTAAATTGATGTAAAGAAATTATTACGGAAAAGGAAAGGTCTATTTCGAAAAAACTTAGGTACTCCAGAAGAGTAATTTTATGTTCAATTTTTTTAAAAGTAGGTCAAGTACGAGTCGTTTCTAGACAGTTAGGATTCTGTGTAAAATGATGATAAAGGATCATAAAATTTGTAATAAGTTTGTGAACCCCTCAACTTAGCTTCTGACTCTGATTTTGAGCTGATTCGGAGCTGATGATATAATTTTCCTTTTAGGAATTAATTTGATTTAAACGAACGTTGTTCGATTCCTTCTCAAACTCTTTTTTCCCTTAAAATACCTATATACTCTATTTTTTTGCAACAGGTATAAAAATGTTATGCAACACCCAATGAACATTCGATGAAAGATTCTAAATACCTCTATTAAATAGATAGGAAATAATATAGCTGATATATCTTAAATATTAACTCTGTGTTGAATAAAAATAAGTCGCAATTACTATAAGGTCGCACGTGGATTTAAAATGCTTACATAAACAAATGCAATTCTTAATAATAATATACCACAGCCTGTATTAGAATACGCTGAAATAAGTCGCTACATCGTAACCTTATTTGAAAATCGCAATATTTTCTCATTAATTTTTTTGTTAAAGAATAAAAAATATTCTAAAAGTAATTAAAATCATATTGATTTTTTGTCCTACATATAGTAATGCTATTTTTTTTCTAAAAAATATACGTCCGCATTAAGGAATTAAATCTTTGTGTCGCAGAGGGTTTCAGAAACATTCAAGTCACATGCACAAAGACACCCAGACTCAGAACTAGCATTTGTGTATCACAAAATTGCTTTTGCTGAAGTTACAGATTTGATGGCTCTTTGAACCGTCGCAAAATGTCATGAACTTCCATAGGCTACTCTTAAAATAGTTCACACTAAACGGGGACTTTCAGTTTAATTACCAATGACATCTAAACACCTAAAAATGTCAAATCAAATCGCTCAACTGGTTACGAAGGATTACTATTATAACAGCAAGCGTAATTTAATAGAGGTCAATGGTATACCCACACAGATAATATACTATGTAAATGTGTACGTGTGTGTTAACACGTCACAACGCGGCCATTTTTTTATTCTTAAAATATTGCGTCATCGGACAGCACGGAATCTCATGACTTGCTTTAAATTGATGTCTCATTCAGAAAACGTTCATTCATAATTCTTAGTATTTTGACACGTTTTTTTTTTATAAACGTTTTGGCTAGATTTGTCTTAACGTAGATTTTAATATCTGCATATCTTTGAACTCATTGAATTAGCTAATATGATTTAATATTGCGTAATATTTTTTTTTGTCGATAATGCAAATTTAATTTTAGAATGCTTCCTTTATTATATTTAGTTAAGGAAAATATAAAAAATGCTAAGAATAGAATTGTGTATTTTAAGCGGATACAAATTTTAAAGTAGACTATGGAATTTCGTTTTTATTTAATCTTTTGTGAATGTGAAAAAATCTTTGTGAAAAAATTAGTCAATAGATTCACAGGGAACTTAAACGATATTTATAATTAGCTAAACTTGTAGATAAATTAAATATATTTTACTTAGACAACACAATGTAGCACTTAATCCAATTAATTCAAAAAACAGGAAGTGCGTAGGCAATGCCGCGGGGCGTTGCTAGTATGTCATATATTTGTTCTAACGGAAATTCTTCGGCAACTGCGTACTTGTCTGATTGTATGACATATGTCAAAATGACATTTGGCTACTGCGCACAAACTTTTTCTTCTAAACTGCGTGAATTTTTGATGACACATGCGTTTTTCTTAGAGACAAAGTTTTTTAGTGGTACTGCTTTTTATGCCAGTTGTGACAGCAGGTTTAATAATAATTGAAAAAAGTTATCTTATCTTGCTGTTCAAAATCAAAATCAAATCTTTTTATTTCAAGTATTCCGTTTTTAGGCACTTAAAAAATGTTACAATATTATCTCAAAGTGCAAGTAACTAAGCTAAGTAAGCTCGACGGACGGATTTGAATGCAAGAGGTTGCAAGTTCGAACCCAATAGGTACAGTTATATAAATATGAATGTCAATTTTTCAAAAATATGTACCCTAGTACAAATGTATCCCTAGTATCCTCCCTACGTGGTAAATTATTATAGTGGGCTGGTATTATCATTGTACATTTTCTAGACTTTTTCAACCTTATAAATTGTTTTAATTCCTTACAGATTTAGATAAATTTCCCGTTAATTTATAACTAGAAAGAACCTGTACTGAACTAATTAATTGATGAAAGGTATTTCCAAAATAATAAATTTAATATTTATTCAAATTAAAACCTTTAAAATCCTCAATCATGACAGTTAATTAATATAACGGTTTTCTCGGAAACCGCTAAACAAAAATCGAATAGAATTAAAATCTAATAATTTATGATACGCCCTGTATTCTCCGGACTAATTAATTGCTATGACGTAATTATCTAAGAATGATCATGAACTTCTAAGAAACACCGTGACAAATCATTAACTAAAAAGTTCAAACACCTATTTGACAGATCCCGCCAATTCCAAACGTCACTTTTTATGACAGCTTGTTTTAGGGTACCGTAGCCAAGGAGTAAAAACGGTATCCTTTTACTAAGGCACCGCTGCCTGTTTAACCCTAGAAAGATAGTCTGCGTAAAATTGACGCATGCATTCTTGAAATATTGCTCTCTCTTTCTAAATAGCGCGAATCCGTCGCTGTGCGTTTAGGACATCTCAGTCGCCGCTTGGAGCTCCCGTGAGGCGTGCTTGTCAATGCGGTAAGTGTCACTGATTTTGAACTATAACGACCGCGTGAGTCAAAATGACGCATGATTATCTTTACGTGACTTTTAAGATTTAACTCATACGATAATTATATTGTTATTTCATGTTCTACTTACGTGATAACTTATTATATATATATTTTCTTGTTATAGATATCGTGACTAATATATAATAAAATGGGTAGTTCTTTAGACGATGAGCATATCCTCTCTGCTCTTCTGCAAAGCGATGACGAGCTTGTTGGTGAGGATTCTGACAGTGAAATATCAGATCACGTAAGTGAAGATGACGTCCAGAGCGATACAGAAGAAGCGTTTATAGATGAGGTACATGAAGTGCAGCCAACGTCAAGCGGTAGTGAAATATTAGACGAACAAAATGTTATTGAACAACCAGGTTCTTCATTGGCTTCTAACAAAATCTTGACCTTGCCACAGAGGACTATTAGAGGTAAGAATAAACATTGTTGGTCAACTTCAAAGTCCACGAGGCGTAGCCGAGTCTCTGCACTGAACATTGTCAGATCTCAAAGAGGTCCGACGCGTATGTGCCGCAATATATATGACCCACTTTTATGCTTCAAACTATTTTTTACTGATGAGATAATTTCGGAAATTGTAAAATGGACAAATGCTGAGATATCATTGAAACGTCGGGAATCTATGACAGGTGCTACATTTCGTGACACGAATGAAGATGAAATCTATGCTTTCTTTGGTATTCTGGTAATGACAGCAGTGAGAAAAGATAACCACATGTCCACAGATGACCTCTTTGATCGATCTTTGTCAATGGTGTACGTCTCTGTAATGAGTCGTGATCGTTTTGATTTTTTGATACGATGTCTTAGAATGGATGACAAAAGTATACGGCCCACACTTCGAGAAAACGATGTATTTACTCCTGTTAGAAAAATATGGGATCTCTTTATCCATCAGTGCATACAAAATTACACTCCAGGGGCTCATTTGACCATAGATGAACAGTTACTTGGTTTTAGAGGACGGTGTCCGTTTAGGATGTATATCCCAAACAAGCCAAGTAAGTATGGAATAAAAATCCTCATGATGTGTGACAGTGGTACAAAGTATATGATAAATGGAATGCCTTATTTGGGAAGAGGAACACAGACCAACGGAGTACCACTCGGTGAATACTACGTGAAGGAGTTATCAAAGCCTGTGCACGGTAGTTGTCGTAATATTACGTGTGACAATTGGTTCACCTCAATCCCTTTGGCAAAAAACTTACTACAAGAACCGTATAAGTTAACCATTGTGGGAACCGTGCGATCAAACAAACGCGAGATACCGGAAGTACTGAAAAACAGTCGCTCCAGGCCAGTGGGAACATCGATGTTTTGTTTTGACGGACCCCTTACTCTCGTCTCATATAAACCGAAGCCAGCTAAGATGGTATACTTATTATCATCTTGTGATGAGGATGCTTCTATCAACGAAAGTACCGGTAAACCGCAAATGGTTATGTATTATAATCAAACTAAAGGCGGAGTGGACACGCTAGACCAAATGTGTTCTGTGATGACCTGCAGTAGGAAGACGAATAGGTGGCCTATGGCATTATTGTACGGAATGATAAACATTGCCTGCATAAATTCTTTTATTATATACAGCCATAATGTCAGTAGCAAGGGAGAAAAGGTTCAAAGTCGCAAAAAATTTATGAGAAACCTTTACATGAGCCTGACGTCATCGTTTATGCGTAAGCGTTTAGAAGCTCCTACTTTGAAGAGATATTTGCGCGATAATATCTCTGTATCCCTAGTATCCTCCCTACGTGGTAAATTATTATAGTGGGCTGGTATTATCATTGTACATTTTCTAGACTTTTTCAACCTTATAAATTGTTTTAATTCCTTACAGATTTAGATAAATTTCCCGTTAATTTATAACTAGAAAGAACCTGTACTGAACTAATTAATTGATGAAAGGTATTTCCAAAATAATAAATTTAATATTTATTCAAATTAAAACCTTTAAAATCCTCAATCATGACAGTTAATTAATATAACGGTTTTCTCGGAAACCGCTAAACAAAAATCGAATAGAATTAAAATCTAATAATTTATGATACGCCCTGTATTCTCCGGACTAATTAATTGCTATGACGTAATTATCTAAGAATGATCATGAACTTCTAAGAAACACCGTGACAAATCATTAACTAAAAAGTTCAAACACCTATTTGACAGATCCCGCCAATTCCAAACGTCACTTTTTATGACAGCTTGTTTTAGGGTACCGTAGCCAAGGAGTAAAAACGGTATCCTTTTACTAAGGCACCGCTGCCTGTTTAAGCTAGATACATGAATTTTTAACAGATTACATTGTATTTCTATTGCCTCTAAACCTTTAAGTTTGCTAAAAATAAAAAAATGTCGAATTTAGCCATATTTGGTTATATTTATATCCGTGGTTGACCATTTCCTTAAAAAAAAAGTCGTGGACTTAATTTTGTATGGAACCCTCAATGTCGTTAATAAAACTCACACTACAACTTTTTTAAACGACGACCACCGGCAAACGTCTTCACAAACAGCCAAACTACGGGTGTTCAAACTTTTTCTGGTGAACGGTTACAAAAAAAAGTTAAGATTATGTAATGTTGACAAAAAGTTAAGATAAAAGTTAACAAGTTGTGTACGTGACTAGTTAAACGTAAACCTCGGCTTGAGTGACTCAGTGTTACAGGGTTAGGTAAACTAGGTTTACAAAAGAGCTTTTTAATGATGTGTTGGCTGAAAGGGACATGTCATTGTGAATTAAAAAATCTTGTTTTTTTTTTGTTTTCGTTTTATGGGTTTATTTACTAACTTGGTAATGATATGTAAATCTGAAAACCTATTTAAAAACAAATTGTACGTATTGTTATTCTGTAAGTTTATTTTTATTTTCTTTAATTAATTATTAATTCGTAATTCATGATTTATTTTCGATATAAACAATTTATAATAAATACTTCTTGGTCGTTAATAAGCACAAACATATACCTATGCCACTTTAGCTTTCATAAATACCTATTAGTCTGTATTTAACCTTTTTCTTTAAAAGATGCTGGCAGATATCCAAATGTCTCGTAACTTAGGTTTTCCACTTACAAACTCGTGTACCTAATAAAGTTATCTGTCTAAAACGTTTCTGCCTGTGGTACTCAATTTTGGGGCATTCCCCGATAAGCTAGCAGGCTGACAATGCAATTTACAACTATAAAATGGACAGGCCCATTTTGATAAAATTTGAATGAATTTACATTTAAAAACTTTTGGATTTATATTTTTCAATTTAAATTTAAATATATTTTCACCTTTAAAAAAAATCAAAGCGTAAGTCGAGCTTACGACACTGGGTCTTTTAAAATAGGCTCAAGATACTCAAGACTCTCAAATTTATTTTTAGACGAAGCTACAAATATCTTTTTCAAAAATGTGTGTAGATAACGACTGTTGATTTATCGTAACTTTTACGATCACAGTTAACGAGATACACCTAGATGATAGACGAACTGACGGACCTACTACCTAATAGACGGACGAGCAGTAGAGCCTCAGTTTTTACCCTAGAAAGGACGGAACCCTAGAAAGACCATCCCATACCCACGTTTCTCAAACGGAAGCATTTTTTATAAGTATTGTTTTACGTAAGTAAATCTCCATAACAGTTTTGTTTTCCAACTATTATCGTATATATATCAGCAGATGTTCGCCCGCTATTTTTCATTTAGTATTCGACTAAAGAAATATATGGAGACGTCAAATGTGATCGTCTTTCTATGAGAAACATTCTTCATGGACGTTTGTTTCGAATAGCACCATTTGTCTGTCTGAAGAATTATCTACTGTAATTGTGAAGATTCTGATTTAAATTTGATATTGGTTCCGTATTGTTTCTTTATAATAGTACATTTTGATGAAATATCACGTCAGTCTAGCTTTTTCCCAACTATATTAAGGTCGGCTTCTAGTTTCAACAGATGCAGCTAGGTATCACTGTTTTACAAGGAGCGACTGCCTATCTGACCTCCTCAACTCGGTTACCTAGACAACACGATACCTCTTAGTAACACTGGTTGTCAGACGTCAGATCTCTAGGATAGATGAAATTATTTTAAACCGACTTACAAAAGGAGTAGGTTCTTAATTCGTCTGCATTTTGTTGTTTCTTGTTACCTCAGAACTTCAAAACCCAATGTTGTTGATTCATTTCTGAGCCGCTTTTTCATTTAACGTACAAAAGCTATCAATTGATTCCATAAAAAGTTATCAAATTGGATTCAGTTTTTTTTATTTAGTAGGTTGTACGTTGTAATTTAAAAAAATATAAAGAAGTTCTAAAAATCCATCCTTGCCTACTCATTCCAGATGCTAACGTAACTTAACTGTCGTATGACAACCCCTTAAGTAATTTCCACATCGAAAACTTTGCTTAGAAACGGCTTGGAGTAAAGAAAATCTTAGTTTTCTCTATTCCAAGAACGAAGGTCTCAGTCAGGGCAAAGCCCTATTCTCATAACTACTGTTCTACTTCAACTTAGTTCATTGAAATCAGTTCATATTGAAACCACAGAAATAACTAAGTATTTTGCCTGACCTGGTTCTTATAAGTTCTACTTAAACCCTAGGTCAAAGCTCTGGCAGCTCTCAACCTGCTTAGAGTTCAAAGTACTCTCTTTATAAGACATTTCTCGAAAATGAAATTTCTAGGTATTAAGTTCTAGAATTTACGTACTGTCTTTTAATTAACTACAGTCTGAATTTTAGTAATTACTGGGTAATTTTCTTTATAGAATTTGTAACTTGTAATAATGTTATAATATATTTATGTACAGCAACCTAAATTCTAGACCTCTTTGGCACTGATTTGAAAAATGTATGTATTCAAAATTTTGATGTTAGGCTTCACAATAAAACGACCCAGTTTAGTAAAAAGGTTTTGGTGCCAGATCGCTAGATTTTTAAATGTCTATAAGATAGTGGAGTTCTAAATCTAGTTAGATTAGAAGCTGACTGAAAGAAAATTGATAGACATGAGTGGAAGAAAATAATGGAATAAATGCCATCACCTATTTTAGTATAATGACTAAAATTGTTCAAGTGATAGTATTATGCCTTTAGCAAGTCAGCGCGCGCTTTAAGACTCACAGTGGCGTTTCTTTTTAACCAACTTAAAATAAAGAGGAGGTTTTCAATGAGTCTGAACTTTGTTTTTTGTGGCTGAATCAATTTCATTGATTATTGTTTCATCTAACGTGAGAAAGCTGTTATTTAGTCCGATAAAAAATCAAAGTCATTGATTTTCGTTGGGTTCTTGAGGTCAAATGCACTAATTTTGCAGTAAAAGGTGAAGACATCTTCTGAAGACTGAGAATCGCTAGTGGATTTAAGGATCCCTAAAAGATGATCTCATTTAAAATTATAATAATAAAATTCAGTTCGACAATAATATTATAATGTTAGATCAATCGCGCTGTTTCAGTTGTATTTTTCAGAACTGCTTTAAATTTTAAATTGTCCTGTGGATGGATGTTTTAGCTTATTTATTAGGATTTTTTGTTCAAATGTGTTCTTTTGTGTTTTCAATATTAACTTATCTAACTTTTGTAGACTTAAAGCAGTATTAGTTGCTATCAGTGAAAATGGACGAATTTGCCATGTTCCCCATTGAAGAATAGTTTGTAGGCAGTCCTTTTTGCCTAAAGGCAATGTATTTTAGGTAATTTTACAAGTCTCTGGTACCTGATGACTTTATTTTGCAACGATGCTTCCCTTTGTCTGTACCTATATGGAAACTTTTAGTATCTTATTCGTTTTTAGTTATTAGGTATATATACCGAATTTTTACCCTAAGCAAATTGTGTTAGACATACGATGAAAAAAAATTGGCAAACTTTTAAATCCATAAATATCTTTCAATACGTATAGATTAGGTTAGTAACACAAACAGAACCAGATCAAACAAAAGTAAACAAAGACGTCGAGATATTGAGTCTAAATATTGGTATTAGTTCCATTGCCCCACGCTGGGCGCCAATTGGACACAACCATTCATAATTAATCCTCGCGGGAGACAGATTACCGATAGCTGTATCACAAATATTGTGTTTACCGAGTAATTAGAACTATTTGCCAGTTATTAATACTTAATTACCCCCTGTAGGTGATAAATAGAAAACATTTTCTGATCATTTCCTTTTCTTCTGCACAACATTTCTTTATTGAAGGTTATTGAGGACGAAGTCATGAGTAAAAAATTTTTATGCAAGTTTTATTAAACAGCATAATTATTCCATGACCATTGACCAAAAATATCCTTTGCAAACGATGTAATAAAGTGATGGGATATTTAAAGTCAGTTTCAGAATAACTGCCTGGTGCCGAACGGACAGGGGCACCTCAGTAGAAGAGTTCCATTTTTACCCCATGGTTAAGGAACCCTAAAAAGGACTTAAGAGAGGTAGATTACACCCGTCAAGATCCAATATTCCTGTCATCAGCCGATCTAACGAACAATAAACAATGGGTTTAATTTAGTTATACCCTTTGTAATTAGAAGGGCAACTAATTAACAGTAATTAAAAGTGAGATGGCTAATCAGTGTCTTGAGACTGTCCAAAATATATTTGTTTCTAGAAGGAAATAATTATAGCTTAGATTAATTTTGTTGACTTAATAACTTGGGTTAATTTAAGGGTAGGTAGATAACCTGTAATTTTTTTCTTGTTAGTATGGTTTTTGAAAAAAGTGATGTCGGAGTTGAGACTTTAAACCATTTCAAGGCTTTTGAAGTGAATTTTCATAATTCAAATTATGTAACAATTTACACAAGCTTGTGTATCGGGACTGTCCGACTAGTTTCGGACCCAACAGGCGTCCTTAATCACGTACACCTTTTATTCGGATAAAATAAGTCTGTATAAAGAATTACAATGCATTGCTTTACGCCGACACAAAAACGCGGATGTCGGAGCATGGCTTAGGTTAAGTAATAAGATAATTGAAGTTAATAAAAAACATTTTTTTTATGGTTCTAAAATCCTTTTCTGTTGAAAGGCCCTTTTACCAATGAAGTTTACTCACAACAATATCATTGTATTAGCAAACCTTAGAAGGTAAACCTAAAAAGATTTCGTGTTACATTCTTTTCCTTAATCTAATTTATGGAAAAGGTAATCTAGATAGTTTACTTTTCCCAAAATAGTCGGGAAAAAAGTTTCTAGGAAATATCTGATATTTTAGCGCAAGTCTGATTTGGAAAGTTATTCGCCGTATCGCTTTAAATTGAAACGACCTTTAACACTTAACGTAAATACACACATGAATCATTCACACTTCGTTACTCAAGTTCCTACCATACCACAACGTCATACACGTTTTTTGACGACCTCCGAGGTCGAGTGGCGTACGCACCAGTTTCAAGGTGTCGCTAGCTCTGAGGTCCCGGGTTCGATCCCCGGTCGGGTCAATGTAAAAATTGTCATTTCTACATTGTCTCGGGTCTGGGTGTTTGTGGTACCTTCGTTGTGAATTCCATAACACAAGTGCTTTAGCAACTTACTTTGGGTTCAGAACAATGTATGTGATGTTGTCCGCATTTATTTATTATTTATTAATCAGGTTTCGTGAAGCTCCCACTGCTGGGCACAGGCCTCTCCTAATTCAAACCTCTATCTTTTGCATCGTCTAGTCACGTGTGCCCCACTTATATATCAAGATCGTCACACTTCCTTCAGGGACAAAGATGATCGTCTTCCAGTGTCTAGTTCTCGATAATCTTTACCTATTTTCCCACGTTTTTATAAACTCATTTTCTTGTTTGTTTGTCGTTCCGGTTGGATTTTAGCAACTCAATTTTGAGGCGCTTCCCGATAAGGTAGCAGGCTGGACTTTTTCAGGTTAGCTTCAATGCAATTTACAACCAAAACTAAGTATATAAACTGTCAAAATTTGTTAAAATTCGATATTTAAAAACGTGGGTTTTTAGGTTTTTTAATCTATTTTTTTTTCGGTTAAGGCCGTCTAAGGGTCATATCACTGAGTTACCGACTGGTTTTGCCCAAATAAATGATTTTAATAGTCCACAAATGCTGTATGCAACAGGAAGAAAGTTGAAGAATGTAAATATAAACATGATATGCGGTCACGTGGCTCCAACACGTGCTTCTTCTACATGAATTAAACATTGTCCACAATAGGCTTCCTGAATTGTTACCATTTCTTCTTTTTGGAATTCATACATGCTTCTCAACTGGAATTATCTATGGCAAGCCCATATCGGAGACAGGGATCACCTGGTGATTTCAGTCTACATTTTTTAAAAACCCCATACTTAGGTATCTATAATATAAATATAATAATATGTAAATACATAATATAAATGTCAGCTTAAATATAAAAAATAAAAATAATACTTGAGCATTAACAAATGATTATATAATTATATGCAACGCCTTCCTCTCTCCTAACTTACCATTTGCTGTGCCCATCAGGATCCACAATTGATGCCATCTTAATTGTATTACCATCTAATCTTACATTGTGGATTTGCAATAAAGAATATGAATATAAAAAAAAATACATTAATTCAAGTTATTCTACAAACTAGCACTTTTTGAACGTCAAAGAACCGTATAAGTATAAACAGGTCCCCGTATCGCCCACCCTTCACCGCTTCCTAACTGCTCTGGAGGTGAAGAAGAAACAGCGCAACAAACTCCACAGCATGCTCTGCAGCATGACTATAGTATGGGCAAAGGCAAGGACGGAATCGGGCTGCTAAAAGCCGACAAGAGTACATTACCTACTATTATCCCCAGGTTTGAGGGGGGGGGGAATATATGGAAAATAATCAGAAAGGACAGCGGGATAATCCTTCTTAGAAGTCAGGCCATATTTTCGCTGAAGTCGGGTTGGTCAAAATGATTTATTCAAATTTGACGTCAAAGTCGAGATTGGAATACTCGTCGTCGTCGTCGAATTTGACGTACAAAAAGTGATGAGTACTTATTAGCCCATCGTTAGTTCAATGTTTTGAATTCTAGGTAATACTGTAAGTAATATTAGTGGCAACAAACACTAAATATGTTTAATATATAAAGTTCCCAAATATTGTGAGCTATTTTCGGAAAGGCGTTGTCAGTCTGATATGGAACAGGATTAGCAAACCAACAAGCAAGATAGATACAGAAAGTCCACTTTCAACAAGATTTAATTACCCATCTACGGACCAACCGCGTCAAGCATAGCTTAGCCTGTGATCGTTTCACGTGTGCGGTTATAGCTTAGCTACGAGCTCCTCCAAACCAAATTATGTAAGTGGTAATTATTTAAGTTAGTTCACAACTCTTCGATACTTTTCACCATCTTTGAGGCGTTTTATCTATCTTTAGTATATACTAGCTGTTGCCCGGGACTTCGTCCCCGTGGGTAGAAGATATAAGTTATGGTTTATACCTGCCCTGTTTTATTCACATTTTCCATTGTATCTTCGCTCCTATTAGAGAATTTTTCAATTTGGACCAGTAGTTCCTGAGATTAGCGCGTTCAAACAAACAAACGATGGACGACCTCCGTGGTCGAGTGGCGTACGCACCGGTTTCAAGGTGTCGCTAGCTCTGAGGTCCCGGGTTCGATCCCCGGTCGGGTCAATGTAAAAATTCACATTTCTACATTGTCTCGGGTCTGGGTGTTTGTGGTACCTTCGTTGTATCTGAATTCCATAACACAAGTGCTTCAGCAACTTACTTTGGGTTCAGAACAATGTATGTGATGTTGTCCGCATTTATTTATTTAAACAAACAAACTCTTCAGCTTTATATATTAGAGTAGATTAGTGTAGATTACTTACCAATGAAACAAGTTGCTCTACTGAATTACCTGTCTAACGTCCAAATATATTGTCAGCACAAATCTATATTTAACTCTCATCAATTAGTAGGAAACTATCACCATTATACACTGATCTCTAGAGATCTTAACTGCGGTTAGTCTAACTCAACTTAGTTTGTAATCTCCGTAATGAAATCCAATCTATTTGTGGGTTACTAAGGGAAGTCCCAAGGGATATAGGACAAGGTTTCTGGGAAAATATTTGCATGTTACCTTACTGCTATTCCCATAGAGGAAAAAGTTTTAATGTCTCTGTTAGGTTAGTTGTGTGTGAGATTGTGAATTTGTGAATTTTTGGTACAGAATATTTGTTCATTTGATATAGGATTAAAATTTATTGAAATTAGTAGGTACTACGAAGTACGAACAATGATGAATAATTATGTTTGAATTGAAGTTCCTTTACGATGTTATTTTTTGTTTTTAATTGGATCTCAATCATGGCATTTCTTCCATTCGTTGCAAACCAAAGAAATATTACCTATACACTTAAACCTCGGTGTATCCTAGCAGAAAGAATTAACTGTCGTTTAACCCGCAACAATATTAAAAAGGAGGAAAAAAAGAAGCAGATATTGCGAAAATGAAACACTTGAGAAACTTCTTCTAATTAATTTATTTGCAAGAAAAAAAACCTTTTAAAATAAATAAATAAGATTTATCATATTGATGTTATTAATTGCTATTAATTTAAAATATTGTAATTGACTGTTACAAATTTTGATATACTTTATGGACTTTTATTGCTATCTGTTCTTCACTAAATATAATATCTGTACCAGTCTACAACTAGCTAATTATGTTAACAACAAGACAAGGTCGTTACCACTCACGTGTGATACAGTACGCACCATCCAAACGTGATTATTATTTAGCGATCAATCTTAAGATTTATATCCGGATATTTGTACGTCAATTTGTATGTGATAATTTAATTGTTGTTTCAAATCATTTTCGAGTGTATGTGACTTGTTTTTTGGATCAAGTCATTCAAATAATTCTCTTTGATATATTTGAGGGATGCTCATCATTCTTCCTTACGCTTGTAAGGAAAAAAGACAGTTCGTCTTTAGCAGTAACTTATCTGACAATAATTTCTAAAGTATTGTTATTGTCAAAGAGGGATATCCCACTTTCACAATCACAAAAGATTCTATATTATAAGAGCTACGGGAGTGTGTTATCACCAAAACTTACTTACGTACTTCAAGACGTGGTGATAGTCAGTTCCCCTTCCCCAATTGTTCACTTAACAATAAATATAGTGTCGCGAGTTCGATCCCCGTAGTACAAACAATTGTGTGATCCAAGGAATCTTGTCCCTAGTCTGAGTGTCTTCGTGCATGTGACTTGGATGTTTGTGAAACCTCCGCGACACAATGATAAAATTCCTTAAAACTGGAGTCATTTAACAAATATAAGAATAAAAGAAACATTTCTCGTGAAAGCTCATACATAATTCACTGTTTAGTGATGACAGTCGGGGTCACTAATACGAAAACGGTTATCATCTAAAATTGTTCAGTTCCGGTGATTACAATGAAGAACAACGGAAATGATGACGCCTCATTATTTGTAATGTTAGTGTTTTATCATGTATAATGCGGTTTGCTTTCTATTTCATTTAGTCAAAAATGTTTTTTTTAATATTTGTAAAATATTGGTCGGCAATTGTTTCGCAACCTTTAAATGAATTGACACCTCAAAACGCAAGATTCCAAATTTCGATATGTAGAGTCCAGGTTTTCTCATAATGTTCTTTTTAGATATTTTCTGTGTTACCTTAGAAATAAGAGTAAAAATAAGGCTTAGAAATTTAAAACTAAGCATGATAATCGAGATGGTTGATCATTATTTTTCTTAATCTTTTTTGTACGATACTCAAACTACTGGACATAAAAAAGGATAATCTATACTAATACTAATACTAATATATACTATATATACTAATATATAAAGCTGAAGAGTTTGTTTGTTTGTTTGAACGCGCTTATCTCAGGAACTACTGGTCCAAATTGAAAAATTATTTTTGTGTTGAATAGACCATTTATCGAGGAAGGCTTTAGGCTATAAACCATCACGCTGCAACTAATAGGAGCGAGGATAGGTACAATGGAAAATGTGGAAAAACAGGGCAGGTATAAATCATAACTTATAACTTCTACCCACGCGAACGAAGTCGCGGGCAACAGCTAGTACATTTATAACTATGAAACTTGGGTTTGAACCAGATAAACACAAATGTTATAACACAAACCACAATTACAAAAAGTATCCATTCTACATGTAACTAACTACCTTTTGTCCTTTTCACACAATCCATCCAATTTTTCTTAGGCCTGCCTTTCTCCCTCTTCATCAAACCACGAGCTTACGGGGACAAAATCTAGTCTTACAATATTTCATTGAAAAATAGACTTTATTATCTACAAAGGCCTAGCTTCGGTTAAACATAAGAGCCTATATTTTACGACCTCTTAAATCATGGAATCGTATGGATGTGAAGTTAAACTTACACTTGGAATCAGTTTTAGGTCGACTTTGTTAGATAGTGGTGAACGATCCAGTTAATAAGGATGGTGACACATGTTGAGACTTTTGCAACAAATAATACTAATATTATAAACGTGAAAGTTTGTTTGTCTTGATGCATGCTTGATACTCTTTCAAGCATAAACCACTGGATGGATTCGGATGAAATTAACACATAGGATACAGTTTATTTATTTATTTAACAATTTATGTACACAGACAAATAATATAGAGAAACAAGATTTGAAAGAACATGTACAAAGGTACTGCTTATTTCTTAAAGAAATCTCTTCCAGCAGACCTGCGAAAGGAGAAATCAATTAGAAATACAGACATAGGTGCACAAATTTACAGGAAACAACAAGGAAAAGACTACAAAAAAAATAGGAGAAAAAAAATTGATTACAAATACAATACAAGTACTGGTTTATTTTTAATTATATTTTGTGTTTTCGTTGATTTTCGATTTGTAACGGGAGCCGCTGGCAACAACTAGAGTCCACAGTATTTCTTCGAAAACAATGAAAGAACTCTCAACTCTTAAAATAAAACTGTTGCCAATGAATGTGCAAGCAAGACCTTGTTACGCGGGATGTAGTGAATGTTGTTTTCACACTTGCCACTTGCCACTTGCCTCATCTCATCATCATCGTCATCATCAGCCCATATACGTGAACTGCTGGACATGGGCCTCCCCAAATGCATGCCATCGAGATCTATCTTCGACTGCCCGCATCCAGCTTCTAACCAAATTTTCAAACAATAGAAATCGTATTTACGACCTCCGTGGTCGAGTGGCGTACGCACCGGTTTCAAGGTGTCGTTAGCTCTGAGGTCCCGGATTCGATCCCCGGTCGGGTGAATGTAAAAATTTCACATTTGTACATTGTCTCGGGTCTGGGTGTTTGTGGTACCTTCGTTGTATCTGAATTCCATAACACAAGTGCTTTAGCAACTTACTTTGGGTTCAGAACAATGTACGTGATGTTGTCCGCATTTATTTAAAAAAAAAAAAATTACTACATTTTGTAGGCCCGTAACAGCCAAAAATCGGCTTAGAAACAAGTGCTGTTTGCTTCTGCCCTAAGTTAAAACGTGCGTAAATATTAGCGATATTTTTAATAAAACAGAAGTTCAGAGGCACTAGACTATATAACGCGCTCATGTGTGTTCAATGATATTAGATTTAACCGTTTATTATGTGAATACACGATTTTGTATTAAACTGTTACTATGTCAAATATTTTCTGGAAAACTCAGGAATACATTTTGTACTGGCAGAACAAAGAGAAAGGTAATCATTGAAATGAAACTACTTTTACGGATTTTATCGCGGTTTAATTTTAGATTTTAGTTCCCGACGTTTCGAAACCTTTGCAGGTATCATGGTCACGGGCAGACTGATTATCATTACATGATAATCATTTATTAATTTAAGTTTGTAGGGTTTCATTTTAATCATTTTTTTTTTAACTTTCACACATCGCCATCTAGTCTCAAACTAAGCAGAACTTGTATTATGAGTACTAGACAACTGATAAACATACTTATACTTACACCCAGACACAGAACAAATGATCGTGCTCATCACATAAACATTTGTACTGGGTGGGAATCGAACCCACGACCTCCGATATAGCAGTCAGGGTCACTAACCACTAGACCAACAGGCCCGTCAAATATTCTGCAAATAGGATAGACGTCATCACTTTTACATGTAATTTTTTAAGCTAGCTGGTGTCGACATTTCCTAGCTACCCTGAGAGAAAACGTCGAAACAAACTCAGGGGTTATCGCCTCTTTTAAAGTCCATACAATATAGTTTTTCATGAGTAATTTGATTATAGTAATAGTCGAAAAAAAAATCAAAATTCATTTATTCAAATTAGGCTACTAAGTAGCACTTTTTGAAGGTCAGGTTACATTGGACAGCACCCAGTTTCGCCCACCCTTCACCGCTTCCTAAGTGCTTTTGCTGTGAGAGAAGAAACGGTGCAACAAACGCCCCAGCAGCGAGTGATTATTTAACTCTGACTGTCGTAGTGATCACGGTGTTTATTGATCGGATTAGTGTGTTGCAGATTCAAACCCGTTCCAAGCACAAAAGTAAGTTATTCAAAGTTATAGATTTTCTTAGTTAATCTAAACCACAATTGATAGTCGGTGAAATATTACTAAAAAAGGAAACCTCTTATTTCTTTTCTATGTAAGAGGATTTTGCCCAACAGTGGGATACCATTTTTACCAGTATTTCTGTATGTTTCTACGTCAGACATATTATAAGAATCGTTTGTTATGCGTCATTCTCTTGAAGTTTAACTCTGCAATACACAGTGTAGGTACTTATAATAAGCTGACACTAACAAATTAAATAGTAATTTGTACGAACGTATTATATTTTAGGGTTACGTATCGAAATTGAAAAAAAATAACATTATTTCTCCCTTTGAATATTAACAATAATCTTCCAAAGAAAATAAATATTAATTTCCATTCCTGTATATCAAAATATGTCAACTCTCAGAAATTCTAAACACCAAAATTCTAAGACATAATATTATTTTTGTGTTAGAATGACTCAGAAGTTTAATTCACAAACATACAAGAAAACATAATTAACTGTCAGTGAAAAACTAGTTCTCAGAAATCCTATTCCAACGTTATATCTTTTTGTGAAGATTTTCGTTATAAAATAAATGACACATCATATTTGATCTTACATATCAACCATATGTATGGAGATGGAAATATTTATATATTTCTGTTCATTCACGGAATAACTTCATGGAGAAAGAGCCGGTCCTTTTTAAAGGCGTGCACGGGGACACAGGTCCAGCAGGCAGAAGCCTTGTTGAGAACTTTAATCTAAAATGGTATAGTACCAGTAAAGGTATGGGACCTTGCCTTTTAAAAAAGCAAACATGGACAAACCAAGGTATTATTATATGCAAAACTATTGGATATTGCGGAGATATAACCAATTTAGAGTCATCATCGGCCTAGCCTTTTTCCAACTATGTTGGGGACGGCTTCCAGTCTTGACTGTCTATCTGTCCTCCTCAACCCAGTTACCTAGGCAATAACGAGTTTGGACTATTGTATGTTAAATTGAATACTAAGGCACCTGTCTTTCAGCACATGAAATTGGCAGGCGGTGAAAAAAGTGATCTCTATTATGAAGCCAAGATAGGCAGTAAGATTCAACACCAGTGAGATAGACTAGGGGTGTAGAGAGGTGTGACACCAATTTCGTCATTCCCGGTCACAGACCCGGAGTGGGTTTTTTATATGTTATAACATATTTATAAGCACGGTAAAACCAATTACTCTAGTCAAGAAAAATATAGTTAAAATATGTAAATTATATGCATAAAATTTGCGTAAGACGGCTGGCAGGAGCTGGATGCGAGAAGCCGAAAATCGATCTCAGTGGCGTGCACTTGGAGAGGCCTATGTCCAGCAGTGGACTGCGATAGGCTGATGATGATGATGATGATGCATAAAATATGCTTGAAATAAAGGATAGGTAAACATGGTGACGTCTAAAAAGGTTGAGGTTGTTTCAAACGGTACACATAGTATATTACATACCTACCCATAAGTGCGAGTTATTCTTTTTAATTTGTATGACCAGTTTTATGTGAAAGAATGGAATCTGTTATCCATAGACTGACCGAAATGGAAGGAGAGATGCCTTTGACTTGCCGTGGGACACGCATGGCTGATAATAGTAATAAATAAGTAGTGGACCTTTGCAGCCTCTTGAGATTAAAAAAAATACAACTTTAAACACTTTTCTTTTTTAATATCTAATGTTAAAGTACTTCAATAAAAGAATATAAATAAAAAAACCGATATCAATTTCCACAAACAATTATGCCGATAATTATAAACAAATCTTTATCTTTATCTCTTTATCAAATAGTCATATACTGAACCCTCTCAAGCCAGTGCAACTCGTTCCGACACACATTTTTTAACAATAATTCATGTTATTTTTTGTCATTTCCAGTCACTTCCCTAATGATCTGTGTGAGACGATTAAAATGTCTACGTCATCGGCATTTCCATATAATTTAGCTACACAAACGTCTGTCGCTTCTCGCACGTTTATATCCGTAGTCTTTTGAATTATAATTGTCTTAGTATTTTTTTTGCAAAGGTTTTTTTTACTTACATATTATTATGAAGCGCTGTCAAATTGACATAATCTAAACAAAGGTTATGAGGGTCAAAAACACAACGAAGCGCTTCGAGAAAAGGTCTTGGCGGGGGCGCTACCGTGCCCCCAGATAATATTTAAAATATATATTGCAAAAAGCAAAATGATGTTTGAATATGTTTTTTTTTAAACAGTACTTACCAAGGATTTTAATTCTTGTGTCACGGGGAGTCACAAGCACTCAGACATAGGCGAAACCTGGATCACCGCTTGCCCTACGCGGGGCTTGCATCATTGTTGCACCACGGAGGGGTGGGGGGTAACAGGGAGTTTGACTAACGTTCAGACTTCATATCATAAGAATTAGACATTAATAGATAGCATAATATCGATTTTATCCAACAGTGGCAGGGAGAGGGTTATATAAGAATTTCTTCACTCGCAAGACAGCTTTGTAAAAAAAAATCTAGTAACTCTATACGTTTGGTATCAGAGTAAAAAGTCTAGATTGGTTTGCAATACCTAGACAGACAGTTACCTAGTCTAGATTCTTTAGACTAACTGTAGTTAGTTAAATATCTAATTAACTGGCATTTTATATAACTGTTTTATGCAACATGTTCTAAAAGAATCGTGGTTCAAAATAATTGGTTTATCTAAAATGGTGTTACACTGCTAAAGTATGTGTATTATTATTATAACATGGTTGTGACTTTTCAGGGAGTATATCTCATAAACTACTGAATCGATATTGAAAAAAAACTGTGTCTGGACACTGGAGCTCCGTACAAATAAGCAGAATTAAATTATAAAGTTATGCTTGTTACGTAACACGGAGCTTATTTGCTTTTACGATAATATGTTTGTTATTTTAAAAAACCCTCCTTCATGAACGAATTTAATCACAAACATACAAATCACGTGCCCAAAGACACCCACTCAGAAAAAGTATCGTGGATCACACAAATGCTTGTCCTACGCAGGGATCGAACCCGCGACCTGTCGCGCACAATAGGTTTGGAGTGGTGACCTCAACCACTCGGGTATCCGTGCACTGCATATATGTCTAAGTTTAACAACAATCTTACCACATGTATCCTACATTTAATCTTAGCTAATAAATGAGTCATTTTGTCGTAAAACGGTACCTACAGTGAAATAATCTTGATTTATCTGGTTTTAACTTGATTATTATGTTTGCGATGAGCATTATTTAATTTGTTGCTACAATCTTACTAAAGGCGGTGATAGTAAGTTGTTTTATTCGTGTCTCGATTATGAGTTTATGTCTAGAATTTAAGTAATAAACAGTCATTTTATAGTAAGTAGAATATGAGCTCTCACTTTTTTGCAACGCCTGAAAAAGGCCGTTATGCTGAACTTCAATTATATGTATTTAACAACTGTACAACCTTAATATGCAAATAAACATTTTGAATTTTGAATTTGATAGTAGGTCCACTGTCACCACCTTTTACCAATACAACCACGGGTATTAAGTAGTAGGTGCATAAAATTCGTGATACATTTTTATAACATCCGCGTACAGTCTAGGAGTGTCGCGTTAAGTCAGTAAGATTCGGACACTATCCGCTTTCTCATCCGAAGAGGTGGGTGTCCATGAGGATTCCCCCATCTGACTAAAAGAAATAGGCGGTGGTTGGAGCGTTTTCTATTCAAATAGGCTGGTTGATATTTATCACCCAATAAATTAATGATCGTAATAACCGTTGCTTAACCTCAATCTTTGATTCTTCCTGTTAAAGAGGCAAGAAAAATATCACTGTTCATGAGATATGCTTGGTGAAAGACGGACAGATAGACAGCAGTGTTCGAGTAATAAGGTTCCGTTTTTACTCTTCGACTACGGAACCATAAAAAGAGTTATACCATTCGGATCGTGTTTTGCAGTTAGGTAGTCAAAGAAACCCTTTACTAGTTTTGAAAACAAAAACTAAACTAATTTATATAATTGTGAAATGGGAATCAGGTTAAACTAGAAGTTAGTTAACGAATGACCTAATTGTAACTCGATAGTTTATTAGGTTTCATCTAGTAATTAACTTGAATATTCAATTTATTGTTTCTCAGTTATATCGCTTTACTTCTGTTGCTATAATACTCTTGTAGAGAGAAAACTAAACTACTCTTCTTAAAGGTTGGCATTGTTGACCGGGTTTTTAAGATTTGTCTTAAATTGGTTGATATCCGGTGGACGTCTCCGGGTAACTTAATTTTTATTCCATGTTTAAAAATATTGGTCCGTGTGCATTTTCAATGTTGACATGTTCGGATTATGTCAAATTTTAGAGTTAGCAACCCTTTTGATAAGAAATTTACCGCCATATTAGCAAACGTCACTGATGACGTTACTACAGAACTATAGATCTTTTCCTTCACACCCTAAAAGTGTACACTTTGTAGCTTTCTTAATTAAATATGGTAGATTGTCAGTATTTGCAACTAAAATCAGTGAACCTCCTCACGATAAATAATAGGTAGAAAATTTAAAGATCTTTTTACACATTAAATATACCGTGCGGTCCGAATTAAATATGGAAATACTTGAAATTACACATACGTCCCACAGCTGGGCACAGACCTCTTCCCGCGTAGGGAAGGTTTGAGCATTAATCACCTACATTACAAGCTTCCGTAAATGTTTTCAGGAGTATTCACGCTCTTCTATGATAGTATATCTCCTGTCAATTTAAGGGTTGTCTGGAAGATATCGATAAAAATAATACCGCCCTTTTTTGTGAATTTAATTTTTGTTTCATGTATTTACCACAGTTCAACTCTACCATAATGTAATACAATAAATATGTTTAATAATATACTGTTATTGTTGTTTTATAATAAATACCACAAGAAATGTCCGAAATATGTAAGCAAAGAGGTCAATCCTCATTAGTTTATTTTTTATTCTTTAGGTAAAGGTTTTTAAAAGCTATTTTGTTTAAAAATACGAACCTCTTACCCAGAGGTGAACGAACTATAAAAAAAATGTAAAACAATAACAATAAATTCTCGTTTCGGATTAGTTTGTTGTACGCCGATTCCCACGTTGCCACCTCATTTCCTGCAATGCGTGTTCATCGAAAATCGATATAACTTTACAACTGCGCAATCTTTTACTGACAATGTTGATATTACAGACTAAGCCGCTGATAAGTCGCCGGCGCAACACTAGCTTCCCATTTAGTATTTCGCTCGCGCACAAAAAAGACGTATTTCGATTTATCGATAAAAAAGTGTACGAAATTCCGCCATCACTATTTCGCGTGAACGTTCGATTTTTAATCTGTGCTGATTTTGTTAATTGTATTTTTTTATTCGTCGCGTTCGGTGCCTTGACCATTCGGCGTTTTGTGTTTATTTAAATTTATTTCTTGAAGATGATAAATGGTTACAGAATACAATATTTCCTATATTTTGCTATAAAGTAGTTTGTGTATTGATATATCAATAATTAGATATATATTTGTACTGTGTTTCATATCATAAAGTGTTTCATCATTCACGTGGCTTGGTGAGTATTTTTTACGGTTTTTCGTCAAGGTTTTTGTGTGTGTGAGTGAGGTGTAACGAATCGTAATTACTTTAAGCCAACCACCGTAGATTTACTCTATTTAATGAGGTTTTTTACTACCTATTTAAATGTTTTATTGCTTTTAAATTCCGTTTGTGACTTCAGCCTTGAAACTGATTTGGAGAACCGAGCGTTCGTAAAGTTTAACTTAAGTGTAATACTTATGTATTCGTAGATATTAATATTATTGTAACGTTTAATTTAATAGTTTAGTGCAAAGATTTCTTTAGAACTAAGTTTTTCACAACATCTTCCAAGAGCGTGACTTAAACGTCACTTAATATTGAGTCTTCTTTATTTCCTCCTTTAAGTCCTTCATGGAAAGAAGCCCCAACTTTGCTAGTTGCTAGCTTCCGATGATATACAGTAGATTATCATGCGTCTATACAATGCAATTATAGTTCAAAATGTTAGTGTTCAGAACTCACGACGAAAGGACATAAAGTGATTGTACGTAGTATCCTTAGACTGGTCCACCTCTATTCTACATACAATCTTGTTGTGTGTTTGATGTTTATATTCATAAATTTCTTCATATTACATTTATATAAAAGTACTGGAATAAATAGTTAAAATAAAGAGATATACATAGGTTGGACTGATGTTCCCTAATATATACAACTGCCTTTCGCCATCAACTACCAACGAGGAGATACTCCCCCAAACACCGCTAACCATCCAGAAACTTCAGACTCTTACAAATCGACGCAGAAAGACGTCAAAAAGACATCACTAGACAAGTCGATAATTGAGCATCATATTCCTAAGATCCTAGCGAGACAAGTTTTATTTCCAAAATCTTTTGCGTCAAATTTGATCAACCGAAACCTTGATCTTCAAGCTGATAGTACCGCGTGCAGCACGGTTATAAATCCTGTGCTTTTCAATGTTCTGCATTATATGAAAGCTGTATTGCCCACTAAATTTCGTCTTTATCGAAACGAAAAGAAAAGTCAGTATTTCGGCTGGAACATGACATAAATTAATCTTAGGTACTTATGGTTTTAACCGGCTACAGTCCATATTTACATATCCCTCATTCCATAAGCTTTTCCCCGGGAAAAATACCGGTCAGAGCTTGACTCTAATCGAAAGTCGGGATGACCTCGGTCGTGGAGCAAAGTTACTGATAATAACACCAATTTATCCGAAAATTTCCATTCATTACTTACACCTCTACACAGTTATTATTATTAGAAATTTTAATAACCTACCTCCACCTTCAGTAAGATGGAAAATTACCAGAAAACTTTTCTTTCCAATTAATACGAAACCCGACATCCATTCACCATCAGCTCAAAATTTTCCACACGGCCTACCAATTTTGGGTCTCGCGCATTAACCATTACGTGGTACAACAATATGTGCCCTTTCTTTTACATTGAAAGCGAGCGATGGACGCGTACTTTGGAAATGTGACCATGGGATTGCCTTAATCCGTTGCTCAAATGACTCAGCGAATACTTAACTCTTCGTTCCACTTTGAGAGACTTTCACTTAGCACAGTAAAAGAATCCGGTCAATATAATAAGCAATAAAGTGCATTTATACCAGAAATAATAAAATGATTTCTATAATCATAAAATAAGTGAAGACGTGTGTCAGCCGACCACTTAGTTTTGAGATCTGCTTTGGTCAGTTTCTAGCTTTTTTATGTCGGATGGGAAAACATCAAGAGACTCCTTCAACTTTGGGTTGATCGGAAGGGAATGTCAGACTTTTATTGACTAAAACCCATCTATGTTTTTTTCTCTTCCTCTCGTTACGGGGACCGCGGCAACCGTTTAAGACGATCTCGCTTGTCCCCCAGGCATCAGAACTAATCCAAGAAGACAGTTTCTACCAAGTTAATTTTTCGTACAACCCTGTTATCGAAACGTCAAAAACACGTCACACAACGTTTTGTCCTCAACAAACAAGTCAATATTTGAATGATGGTTAGTCCATCTTTGTGCGCATTGTTATTTCTACTATATTATGTGTATATATGTATGTATATTCTACTATTTAAATTGCTATTGTGGAAGAGACGATGTAGATGATGATGATGATTCCCGGATATAAACTCTTTGCATTAAATATTTTTGAATTCCATTAAATATTTTTTCTGAGGTCGTTGAAGGCAAAAAATGCTAACTTAAAACCGTGCTATTTCTGGAAGGTGACCCCTGCATTATAGCCTCGTCTTTTTCTTCAAGCAGAGAAACAATCGCGAATTGACGTCATCACCTCAACTTACATTATGATGCTAATTTCAGCGCAGGATTTGAACCTCTAACATAGTTGCTTGACCTGACTTTCCTCGTGTTTAAACATTTACACAAGAAAAGGCTTTTGTGTGAAAAACGGCAAATGAATTAACTTATTTCACCATAAGCCTGTACTATGAGAATCTTTGACAAGGGTTGTTCCCATTGTGGAAGAGAGACGGCTATATCATTTGTGAAGTGGCGTCTCACTTCCACATTAACGTACATCTTCGTTGAAGATATCATGGTAAAGGTCCTTACAGTAAATGGTAATAGTTGAATATTTGCACATTGATAATTTTACAGTCACTTTGAAGTTTTGGCTATAGTTTTATGGTGTAAGTAATATTTTAATTTATGACCTTTATAATGGTGGAAATACGAAATATAATGCATTTAGAATATTTATTACTACAAATGTAGGAAAATCGAATAATCTTATTGAAAACTCATTTTGAAATCGAACGTCTATAACTATTGTGACCTGTGCGCATATTTAATAAAAAAGTGCAGTTAAACAAATGCTTTCTTTTTACGAAAAAGCTTTCATATAGCCTTTACAAAGACATCTTAATAAAATATTCTAGTACTGTTTTTAGATTTTGATAGCCTGGTTTTAGTCTAGATTTTTAAGTTTACAGTAATTCTCACAGAGCTTCAAATTGGTACAGCTGTTTGGAGCACCACTAAACTTATTAAATCGCGAGGAAAAATTTTATACTTAGATACTTCTAGATCAAATAAGACAAAATATCCTATTGCACATGCTTTGGCATGATCTCATTTCAATACCGTTAATGGCAACACTGACTCAATTATCACTTCCATTCTACAAATAATGTTGCATACACTAAAAATAAAGTCAACAATAAAACCACAAAAGCTCAGCTAAATAAATTGACCTGCATTTTCTACACTTGATTTAACCTTTAAAGTTTTATCGAAATCTGTTTAGCAGTTTCGGAGATTAGCTCATATGAATTTTAAAAACAAATAACTGGTCTTTTGTTTATTACTCCTAGATAGACCTCTTCAAAAACACCTCTAATGGTCTATAAAATTGCATAATAGGCCACAAGATATAGTCAGGTTGTTTTCAACCATTCATAATCGCAATTTACCATTCATTCCCAAACAAGGCCAGTTGCATTCGGTTGCCGGGGTCGACGGCCGCGCTGCTAAATCTCGTCAAGGTTGCCCGTCAACCTTATGCTATAATAATTTAGACTAGCGATGTGGCCTGGCTTTGCCTGGTTTATGCGGTCCTTTTTTAAGTAACTAGCTGTTGCCCGCGACTTCGTCACCGTGGCATGGGTAGAAGATATAAGTTATGATTTATACCTGCCCTATTTTTTCACATTTTCCATTGTATCTTCGCTCCTATTAGTCGCAGCGTGCTGGTTTATAGCCTAAAGCCTTAAATAAATAAATAGATAAATGGTCTATTCAATACAAAAAGATTTTTTTAATTTTGACCAGTAGTAGTTCCTGAAATTAGCGCGTTCAAACAAACAAACAAACTCTTCAGCTTTATATATTAGTATAGAAGATTATAGGTATTGCATACTGTTATTGGTGATTTTTGAATCTACGAACATATTAACATACTCGATTTTGTAGGTCCGAACCCAATGCAATTCCAAAATGACGTTTAAAAAGTTGCAGGTTTTTTTTTATTATTCTAAGATACTATTAACGCTTACCACGCAGGCTGGTTCCATGCGGCCCAGAATATAAATTCGTGGAAGGATATGGGGCAGGCCTTTGCCCAGCAGAAGAACACAGTAGGCTAGGGAAGAAAAAGATACTATTGTCACACAGTCAATGAAACTTCGTGCGGAAACCTGGAGTCGGCAATTTGCAGTGAGCTTGCCTGGTGATTAATACTCAAACCTTCTTTACATTGAAATAGACGTATGACCAACAGCGGTTCGTTTACTGCCAGGTTTTATTTAACTCCAGATATTGTAGTTGTAGTTCGCAGTTCGTTTTTTATTGCAGTTCTGATAAATACGCGTGCACGCATCTTTTAAGTCTAAACCTTCCTCACAAAGATTAATATAAATAAGTACGGGTATTCTCCTAAGCATTTTAACAGCTCAATCTACATCTAACAGTACAATTGATAATAGTGATCGTCCAATCATTGATGTACAAAATCTTAGAACTGGACAAAACAGGCTGGTTACTATTAACACTTACCAAGCAGGCTGGTTCCATGCGGCCCAGAACAGAAGGATTTGGGGGATTTGGGGCAGGCCTGAGCCCAGCACTGAGAAATTAGGTTACATAAAATTGTATTGTGTGTGATTCCAAGGTGGGATATAAATTGATTTCACTTAGTTTTAGTCGGGAGACCCAGGGGTTCAGTGACCAGTTTTGTTGGTACAAGGTCACGGGTACGATCCTAGAACTTCAGTGTTACTCTATGGTTATTCTAAGTCTTGGCTTTGTATCTGAAAGAAATCACTTCGATTTGGTGATGTAAATTAGCTTTGATTCATATATAGATCCTATTAAAAAACAAATTAAAAAGTTTTTAGACATTAAAAATATCAATCTTTATCTTTCTGTCTTTCGGAAGATATAATTGAACAACTAAAACTATCTTGTGTTAATCCAGTTTCTAAACTATCTGTGTAACAATGTTCGTAGAAATCCGTTCAGCAGTTTCATCCATACTTACAAACTTTCGCGTTTATAATATTATTAGGTTTGAATATTACATTACTCTACTATATTCAATTTATAAAACTGTTGATTAAACATAAAAATACAACTTACTACGTGAAATTATTACTCGAAGTTGTAGTACGTTAAATATTGTGTTACGAAATTGAAACTATGTGCTGACTTTCACAATCGATTCTTCATTCATTGAATACTTAGTAATGAGTCGCTGAATAAGATATGTTCTAATTAAATGTAGGTATTAATTTGATCTAGAAAAAACCGAGTATCAGCTTTATAGGAAACTAGCTGTTGCCCGCGACTTCGTCCCCGTGGGTAGAAGATATAAGATATGATATATACCTGCCCTGTTTTTTCACATTTTCCATTGTATCTTCGCTCCTATTAGTCGCAGCGTGATGGTTTTTATCCTAAAGCCTTCCTCGATGAATGGTCTATTCAAGACAAAAATATTTTTTCAATTTGGACCAGTAGTTCCTGAGATTAGTGCGTTCAAACAAACAAACTCTTCAGCTTTATATATTAGTATAGATATAGATATGTATTTCTTATTAATTTAATGGTGGTCAGGGTTTCGATGAGGAGTTAAATGTATCCAATTAATGTTTAATATTAAGTATAGTTTCTGTGTAAGCTGTTAGTAGTATATATAAATGAAAAAAATAAAAATAAAAATGCCCAAATATTGTTATAAATGCCCAAATATTGTTATAAATAATGAAGTACTAGAGACTGTAGAGTCAACGGTTTTTCTCGGCGTTACAGTTGATGCAAAATTAAAATGGACGGCGCATATTGCATACCTAGCAAATAAACTCAGCTCTGCGGCTTATGCGGTTAGAAAAGTTAGGCAGATTACTGACGTGGACACAGCTCGTCTTGTTTATTTTAGCTATTTCCACAGCGTTATGTCCTATGGCATACTTTTGTGGGGTAGGGCAGCAGATATCGAATCGATATTCGTCTTACAAAAGCGAGCTGTCAGATCCATTTACCAACTAGGCTCTAGAGTTTCTCTTAGGGAGCGGTTTAAAGAGATAGGCATTTTAACGGTAGCATCCCAATTTATTTTAGATAATATACTACTGATACGAAAGAACCTTCACTTATACTCCAAAAATAGTGATATTCATAGTATAAATACACGGAATAAACATAAGTTAATTGGTACATCGCACCGTTTACACAGGGTACACAATTCATTTGTGGGACTTGGTGTTCGCCTCTACAATAAACTGCCTCTCACTTTATTGGAATTGCCTTTTAACTCATTTAAAACAACGGTTAAAGATAAACTGTGCAAGAAGGCTTACTATACAATCAATGATTATTTAAATGATAAAAATAGTTGGTCGCCGTGATTTGCACAGGACGGTTTAGTGTGGATTAATGTTTGACGTGTATTTGTGTAATTTGATAGACATACTCTATGTGTGTAACATTGTGTTGCCTATTTTGTTTTATTTTTAGTATAATTATACGCATGCACGTATATATTATTTATTATAAATTTTGACATGTATAATTTATTAATTATAAAATTGAATGACGTAGCAATTTATGCCGCCTCCGTGTTTAGGGCTATGCCAGGTAAATCAACGTTTGGGGTATTTCTTTCAGTCTTATTTTATTTTATTAGCCGGCAGCAGATACGTCATGCTCCCTAAGTCGTCACTGCCTGCGGTGGCGTCTTGGGTCGGGTCACCTCCTTCCCTCTAATATGGCGAGGGAGGTGATGGCTGACCCTTGCGTCATACTCGTGAACGGGTGCTGCTTGCGGTGGCTGGTCGGTCTGCTGACCTTGGCCTTAGTACTTAAAGTTTAATTTCGTATAGGTTTATATACAGCGACCTCAAACTTTTGTTTGTTTGGCATGGCACCTGCACACTTATTTTTGTTATTGTTCTGTACAATTATAATATTTTTTGTAAACGGAATGACAGCGTGCTGCTGGGGAGTTTGTTGCGCCGTTTCTTCTCTCACAGCAAAAGCACTTAGGAAGCGGTGATGGGTGGGCGAAACTGGGTGCTGTCCAATGTAAATGACCTTCAAAAAGTGCTACTTAGTAGCCTAATTTGAATAAATGAATTTTGATTTTGATTTTGATTTTGAACTAGCTGTTTCCCGCAGGCCCGCCCGCTACGAATCGAAAATGATCCATTGCTTATATAAAATCGGGATATCAACTATCCTATAAGTAATTATTGGTTATAAAATATCTCTGAACCAAGTTTCGTCTAAATCCGTTCAGTGGTATTTGCGTGAAAGAGTTTAAAAAAGTTTAAAAAAAGTTTAAAAGTTTTTATTGACATAAAAATACAGTTCAGCATAAATGTAACCCTGACGCCTGTGCTAGGCTTAAAGCCTGTGTTACAGGAGCCAGTGTCTTCGCCCGCTTAGGTTATTATATTTATATCTTAATACTAACTTAATGTTAAAACTGAATTTATATAAAACTTATTATTGTTTAAACTATATTAATGAGATCATGTTTTGCGCGTGTATGTGTGTGTGTGTGTGTGTGTGTGTGTGTGTGTGTGTGTGTGTGTGTGCGCGCGTGTGTGTGTGCGTGTGCGTGTGCTTGGTGATATCAAATTAGTCTTTGTAGTACATTTTCAGTTTGCAGGTAATCAAGTGATTGTAGCCATTCCATTAATTTCTTTTTTGTTTCTGACATTTTCAGAGAATTTATTACCAGGGTTTTGTTTATTTTATTATATATGTATTTTGATAAGCAATAGTGTTGTCTACTAGCGGAAGCAGTGTTACATTTAATAGGTTTGCATGCGTTTGGTATTGTCCGTTGTTGTATTTGGTTTACTGGTGTTATTTTATGTTGTCTTAGTGAGATATTTAGCAGAAATAGTTGCCTAACAGTAAGGATTTCACAGTTTTCATAAAGCGTGACTGTCGGATATCTGTAGTTTTTAAATGTCATGACTTTAAGAAGTGATCTCTGAGCTCTTTCAAGTTGTATCAAAATAGATTTACAAGCGCCTCCCCACACCGTAATACAATAACTTAAAATTGATTGGGCTAGAGAAATATAAATCGTGCGAAGAAGCTTAAACTCAGCTACATGTCGAAGTTTCTTAAATGCCCATATAAGTTTTCTAACACGCGACGTGGTAAGATCTATCTGTGGTCGCCAGGTCAATCGTTCGTCCACAATCACACCTAAGTATCTTAAATATGGTTTGTTAGTAAGTGAGGGGCATGTGCATTGAGAGGCGGTGCTACATGGATGAATTTTGAGGTTTATATCTGGAGGTTTAGTTTTAGAGAAGGTAAATTGTATATAAGAAGTTTTTTCAATGTTAAGAGTGAGCAGGTTATTTTCAAGCCAGTGCGCTATTTTATTTAGTTCCATTTCAGTCGTATGTTTTACTTCGTCCCATGTCTTTCCGTGAAATACGAGTGCAG
This sequence comes from Trichoplusia ni, assembly GCF_003590095.1. Classification (NCBI taxonomy): domain Eukaryota; kingdom Metazoa; phylum Arthropoda; class Insecta; order Lepidoptera; family Noctuidae; genus Trichoplusia; species Trichoplusia ni. Next base: position 548,845 of record NC_039503.1, read on the forward strand.
TGTCGTCTGCATAACTGAAAATTCTACCTTTGTAAAGCTTTTTACTGCACAGATCATTAACATAAATCAAGAAGAGAGTCGGTGATAATGCGCTCCCTTGTGGTACACCGAAAGATACTCCACTTTCTTGACTAATTATACCGTCAATCCTTACCCGTTGCCTTCTGTTAGATAAAAAGTTTGTAAATATGCTGAGAGCCTTATCCCGTATCCCCACGTGTTCTAATTTTTCTATAAGTGTAGCAACACAGACTGTATCGAAGGCTTTTGCTAGATCAAGAAAAACACCTAAGCATTTTTCTTTTGCATCAACTTTCTCTGTTATGTAGTCAACCAGATGATTCACTGCGTCTTCAGTGCTTTTCCCTGTTCTAAAGCCAAATTGTGATTCGGATAGAGTTTGATTACGTTCTAAGAATTGTACTAACCGCCTATTTAGTATTTTTTCTAGCATTTTTGAGAGTGTTGGTAAAATCGATATAGGTCTATAGTTTTTCATGTCTTCTTGATTTCCACCCTTATGAACCGGTGTTATAAGTGATTTTTTAAAAACGTCGGGGAAGATACCCTGCTCGAAGCACTTCTCGTAAAGTTTTGTGATGTGGGGAATTAGAGTCTGTTTGCTCATTTTAATAAGTTTTCCTGAAATAGTATCCCATCCTGTAGCACTATCTATCTTCAATGCATTTAACAATGCAAGAGGAACAAACATCCATACATACATACATACCATGAATGTTTTAACTAGCTTCATAATAAATTTTATTGGAGGACTTTTTAAAGACACCATAATTCAGTAAAAAAACAAGATTTACACAAAACTTCTGTTGCTAAGCACCGATTACATGAGCAGAACAAAACTCGATAAATAACCGTATCGAGATAAAACAAACCAAATAATTTCAACTTTCACACCAAATCAGGCCTTTAGCCGCATTCCAGTTTTACATAAATCGATTTAACACCGATTACGATTCTCGGTATATCGATATTATATCGATATAATTGTTGTTCACGATTAAGAGTAATCGTTCTAAGCTACGCTAACGGTGGTTCTTTTTTTGAACGTTTAAAAAATTCCGATGTTTTTTTTAATAAAAGAATATCGTTTTCGAATGGTGTGTTATAGATGATTAACTATTTAATTTTCTTTTAGTTGTATCAATATAACTATATTTCCAGCCTATGAATTTTGATTGAGCCGAAGAGGTTTAAATCCAGGTATCCTGTTACCGTTTGTCATGAGCGTCTTAGAATAATTCTTGGTTTTGTTTCTAAAAAGACGACTTGAATCAAGGATTAAAGGTGTTGAAATACAGACTTGCACGAATCACCCAGACTCAGGACAAACATTTATGGATCACATAAAAACTTGTCCTACGCGTTTATCGAACCCTTGCCACGGCGCACGAAACTTAACCATATTGGTATTTTACTGCCCTACAAATACAGACGAATTGAAAACCTCCTTTTTAAAACCGATAGAAAAACATCAATCATTTTAAGCCCTGTATCCCGGACCCATCTGTAATACGAACGAAATTGCTTTTGCATGAAATGACTTCATAAAAACACCCACTTAAGAAAAAGATAGTTTATGACACACGCACCTATTTTCAAATCTAGTTTTCCATATAAACAAATTAGTAGATGTACGCATCAGAAATGAATAAGGCTGGGTTCAGACGACACGACGATAAATAACGTTATGGTGACTATAACAAAGCAATAGTCCAACAGGAACCTCTCAGAGTAAACAGTCTCGGAGAAGGTTGAGTTGAGCAAGGGGTGTTTTGAAAGTCTGATGCAGTAGAACTGGGCTCTTTGGAAGCCTACAACCACCTATTGAAGCAAAATATTAATGCTTCACTCCTAATGATAGCATAATGTCATATGTATTAATATGGTCTAGTATACACCGTCATTTTTTAGTCGTCTTACAAAAGCAGCCCGGTTCATGCATCCAATGACTGGAACTCGTTCATGATAAAAAAATAGGTATTTATGAGATTTGAATAAATTTAAAATGCAATTTTTAATCAATATTATGATGCAATTCGTAGTTTTTTAGAAACACAGCTCTGTTGCGAGCGCGGTCCGAGCCTTGTAACAATGGTTAATTTTTCTTCGTTCTTATTATCTCAGTTGATGATAAAAAAATAATAATCGCGCCTAGGGGTATTTTACGTCGGATACGTACATGAACTGGGCTACTTTTGTAAGACGACTAATAAATCACCGTATATACGTAATAGCTGTATCATTTTTGCCATAATCTTATAAATATATCACAGTCTGAACTCCCCATAATGTATATCTATGACGCAGTGTAACAGTTAACCAAATAGTTGGTGTCACTACGTTTTATAAATTCCGATCACGGATTGATGCGTCACACGGAAATGGTACAATGGTACGTTTTGTAGACCGGGATGGCCGTGGGAATAGTGTGGTTATTACACTGCTAATACTTATATGTATAGATTTATTGAGCATTTTTTTGGAGAACATAGAAAATATTGTGATAGGACACACGTAGACTTTGACAAATATTACTGCTACAAAGGCCATCTAGAATGTTATTTCTTTTTTAATAATGGTTCATCTTATTTTAAAACATGTAACTTTTTTTTATGTCTGCTCATGAGGCTCGTTCGACTCTCGACCATGTCGCCGCGTCAGCTCATGTTTAAGGACTTTGATTAGGTTGAAAATTAGTCGGGCTATAAATACGCGTGAGTAAACTATTATTCAAAATCAAAAGTTAAAATATACTAAGAAGCACTTTTTGTAGGTCAGTTCAGTCAGTTTCGCCCACCCTTCACCGCTTAGTAAATGCTTTTGCTGTGAGAGAAGAAACGGCGCAAAAAAACTCCCCAGCAGCCTCATCATCAGCCTAGCCATTTCCCAACTATGTTGGGGTCGGCTTGCTGCCCAGCAGCGTATATGCTCTATATTAAAGAAGAAAGTTATACAAGAGAGACTTATTTTTGCTTGTCTTAACAAGAAATAATGTTTAAAATACTACTTCAAATTGTATTTACTTCAATTTCATTTATATAAAACTGTAAATTGCATACCAATACAAAAACACAATCACGTGATAACATCACACCACGCTTGACACATATTCATTTTATTACACAATTTAATTCGCGGTAATGTCATACGGATACCTTTGTGTCGGGCCACTAAATACGCGGGTCATATCATTGCTTTTATTTAACCTATTCATTGGCAACAGAAAAGTATTTATTAAAAATTAGTTTTAAAATTAGAATTTATTAATTTCTAGCCTAGGCTTGAACGGTGAATGTCCGGTATACTGAGAATGAAAGGGAAAGACTTAATTAAAAAAAAATAGCAGGGATAGGATGAATACAAATTGCACATGATAGACGAAAATGGTTTAGCAAAAAGAGGCAGATAGGCTTCTTTCCATTCAGCAGTGGGTTATATTTAAGGCAGATAATGAGGAAGGTGATGGTTTCTAACTTAAAATTAACCACTACTTTGCAAAGACCACCTATATGACTTGGTAAGAAAAACTTTAATTGTGACTTTTTTAACCGACTTCAGCGTGAATTATTTTAAACCTTGTGTCGCAGGGACATTTAAGTCACATGCTTAAAGACAACACGGGATCGAACTCGCGACTCGTCGCGCTCTGTGCTTTAGGCATGGTGACCTCAACCACTCGGCCATTATATAGTAGTTTTACTAAACTACTATATCATTCTTACCATTTTAATATCACAGTCTATATTGCAACATTATTTCCCGTCATAATCGTAGACTTTATGGCCCCACAGTTGGTCACCGGATGGGGAAGAAATATCAATGTCTGCACACCGGTAAACAGTCGCTATTATAATAATTGTGAGTTGTATTGTACTGTTATACCTGTCTTGAGCTATTTCCTTATTTAACTACATTGTATATGCCACGGAAAAAATGCTTGGAATGTCACTTCTTGGTTAGAATGTAGGAAAATCTCAAAGAGACTGCCGATCGGCCAGCGTTATAGTCCGAAGGGGTTAGTAAGACTTAATATTTCTTTTGTGAAAGAGAGATGCCACTCTACACTATGTAGTGTGCTGTCATGCTTCCACAATTATGGACCACGCCACCAGGGTGTGTTTGATCACCAAAGATGTTTTTTTTATTATTAAGTTGATTCATTTTGCGGTCGTTCTAAAATCAATCCAAAGTCAATTTATATTTGTTAACTCGCCACGCTGTCATCGTACTTCTGCTAATGACGTGTATGTAGGAAGCGTTGTAGTAAAGAGACAGATGACTATACTGTGTCACTGTGCTATGCCTGTTAGGTCTCCACTATACAGCTTGTGACAATATTTATACTACCAATATCATAAACGCAAAAGTTTGTATGTATGGATGTTTGTTCCTTTTTCACGCAAAAACTATTGAACAGATTTAGACGAAACTTGGTGTACAAATAGTTTATAACCAGAATCAACACATAGCATAGTTTTTATCCTTATATTATGTTCCCGTACCCGTTATCATCTGTAAAAGTAAAATACAACTTACTGTAAAGTAACAGTTTTCAAAATCGCAATACATACCTATTATAAAAAAAGAGGTCGTTGCAACTTTAGCCAGAATCATCCTGTCTGTGTGTTTGTCTGTGGCATCATAGTTCTCAAACTATTGACAGATTTTAAATGTATTATCTCCTCGCCTCTAAATGCTAAACAAAAAAACTAAGTTTTCAATTTTGAAAATCTCTACGCAATTTGCCACTTTACATTCATACTACTTACTAATCTTTGACATAATTTATATTATCGCATCACACTGGTTCGCCAACCTACCCCACACGAATCACCAGCAACCCGGTGACATGACCTGTCGTGATAGCAACCGGTTGCCATCGGTTATCACCGACACTAATGGTTGCGTTAACCACGGCATACGGCATTGCGATATAATTCGATCATTCACGGTCTGTCTCTATGCGGAATCAACCAATCCAAATCCTTTATCGTGTGACCTAGATTTTGCCTAGATTCCTAGGAAGTAGGGGTCGGATCATTCTAGGACATACACGTGTAAAGAAATATACAATGTAGGATACTCATAAGAAATACGAAACGTATTTTCCGGAATAGAATTTTGAACGTAGAAGGAAATATGTTAGAAAACCAAGATTTGAAACACAAAATCTAAAAGTGTGCTTATGTGATGTTCTTTTCTCTTTCAAATCAATGAAACATGGTGTTTTTTGTAGAGCTGGCTTATAGGCTGGTATTTTTCAAAGTTCTATATTTGTAAAGAACGCCGTTAACAAATCCAATCAAAAGAAATTCATTCAAATTAGGTTACCAAGTACCACTTTGAAGGTCAAATTATATTGGACAGCACCCAGTTTTGCCCACCCTTCACGGCTTGCTAAGTGCTTTTACTGAGAGAGTAGAACCGGCGCAACAAACTCCCTAGAAGCACACTATCTTTACGTTTACAATCATTGACTTCCAAATCTAGACGCCACTTAATTTAGAAATGTCATCATAAGTAATAAGTTAAAAATCGTCTTACTTATCTCTATATATATGTTTTTTTACGTTTTCTAGACATCCATAATCCCTGAGGAGAATCATGATGACACAGTTTATCTAGTTTTGTACTCAGACCCAGACACGGAAGGATTAATATCTCCCCGTTATCACTTTGTTATCTTACGACGATATCTCGGTAGGCGGGTGTATTACAAGTGTAGGTTTCAAGCCAAGTTCAATCTCAAGTCTTTTGTCTGGAATTTTGAGAAAAAAGTCCAAGTTTATGCATTCGACAATAGGTTCTAAAATGTTAGTATCTAGTTTTGTCGCCAACAACTTCAATTTTGTATCAATATTTTGCTTCATTTTGACCCCTATTGATTGAAGACAAGTCTGAAGGCAATAGAAAGCAGCTAGACGTTCTTATTAGGGCAACTGTTACTTATCTACAAGCTCCAATGTGCCATGGCCACGTATCGGACAAACGCTAAATACGTTTCATAGCGGTTTAGGTTCATTCAGTAAGAGTCTGACACTACCAGCTAGTTTCCCCAGGAAGTGGAAGTCCATGAGGATTCGGATCCCTTTTTATTTGTTAAGGCGGGGGAATCCTCATGGATACCCACTCCCTCTGGTGCGGAGATAGGTAGTGTCAGACTCTTCCTGACTAAACCTGAACCGCTGTGCTACGTCATCCGCGCTTTTGTGTCGGTGTATGGCAATGCGTTGCAATCCTTCATACACCGTGGATTCGGGTCCTGCCATACCTAAAGAACCCTTAACCGGTGGGAATCCAAAAAGTATGGAAGGAGTTTTCCTTCTTTATATTTACTCTCTTTCTCTATACTTTTTGGATAGGAAAATTCAAAAAATCAAAATTCAAAATGTTTATTTGCATGTTAAGGTTCACAGCAGTTGTTAAATATAATATGTAATTGAAGTTCAGCTTAACGGCCTTTTTCAGGCGTTGCAAAAATGTGGGAGCTCATATTCTACTTACTATAAAATGACTGTTTATTACTTAAATTCTAGACATAAACTTATAATCGAGACAAGAATAAAACAAGTCACAGCAGATTTGTGTTGTTTAACACTATATTATATTTCTATATTACTTTTTTGTTGGTAATTGCTGATGTTATTTTATGAAGTGGTAAAACCCTGAAGTGGAAATGAAAATAAATGTTCTATTTCAAGTCATATCTTTGTCTATCTATCACGATTCAAACTTAACAAAGCTTAACCTTTGCACAGCATTAGATATTGGTCGCTTAGCTTGTTTACATGATGGACATGAATTATTAGTTAATCCACTATTAAATACCCATATTTATATCGCCTTGATAGGAGTTTTGGGTTTTTCTGCAAATAAAGTCTACGTAAGATCGACATTAAAAATGTGGTTGAATCTATACTAATATATAAAGCTGAAGAGTTTGTTTGAACGCGCTAATCTCAAGAACTACTGATCCAAATTGAAAAAATATTTTTGTTTTGAATAGACCATTCATCGAGGAAGGCTATAAACTAGCGAAGATACAATGGAAAATGTGAAAAAAAACAGGGCAGGTATAAATCATAACTTATATCTTCTACCCACGGGGACGAAGTCGCGGGCAACAGCTAGTCATCTATATGACGATACATACTTAAAAATACTGACACATTTTGCCTTTATCTGAACTATAAAAATTAAAAAGATAAACTCCTTTGAGGTTTAGGAGAGGGGCTTGTGACGTAGTGACTGCAAATTTTTGTTTGTGTATATTCTGTACACTGTAATTTGGGCAAATTCACGCTGAAAAAAACATTGTCATCATCCCTTTTACTGGTTTTGTAAAGTAATATATAAAGTTTTCTACTGTGAAGCTCTTGGGCACACCTATATCTATAACTATAGGTATTTCCCAAAATTCAGGGTCTAGTTCAATCCCAACCGAAGTCCTTAATCACGACCCCTCGCTGCCGCCAAAATAAACCGTTATCAAATAACTATGAATCCATCTCGTAAAAGTATTGAATAAAATGGTATTCATTCACTTTTTCTCTACAATCTCATTCTCAATCAGACGACAATAATGTGTTTTAAACGTCTTCAAAAAAGTGGAGACTATCAATTCATCTGTAAGTATTTTTTCCTTTTATGTCTTACATTACCTCTGAACTTTGGACTGGATAAACCGATTATATTAATGCTTTTTCCATACAACATGAAACATCATCATTGGCCTAGCCTTTTCCCAACTATGTTAGGGTCGGCTTCCAGTCTAACCGGTTTCAACCAAGCACCAATGTTTTACAAGGAGCGACTGCCTATCTGACCTCCTCAACCCAGTTACCTGGGCAACACGATACCCCTTGGTTAGACTGGTTGTCAGACTTTTTCAAACTCATCCCAATCATACAACATGAAACAGCTGTCATTAAAATTTGCTCCCATAAAACTTTCATCAAGTTTGTCTGAGTAGTTTTTATTTGTATTCGTTTATATGTTTTGTTGTATTTATCTTCATCTGATCTTCCAATTAAAAGATTAGAGACATGCAAACATTTACCTAATTAATAATTACTTAGTGTCTATTGAATCATACTACATCTGGCACCTGTAGCGTGTACTAATCGTGATCGTCACAATAGATTATTAATGTTTTATAATTATCATATTTAATCTTTACGCTATCAGTTTATTAGCATTGTAAAGGTATAAACATTCGCTGCGTATATCCTTAGAAAATTATTATCAATTAATTAAATATCTGTGGTAGAAAATGTAGATAATTAAAACAAGAACGGTTTTAATTTGGGTGGATCGAGAAGTTGAGGTATCCACGCGAAACCCTAAAACAGCGTAGACGAAATTTGTTGATCTGTTTGGAAAAGTCTCTACTAGGATAATTTGACCCAAAGGTTGACTGTTAGATAATTCCTTGCGTCATTAAGTCGGCCTAATGTATTACAATTGCACATGAAAGTTTTATATCAATAAAACCCAATTGTTAAGTCTTTATTTACCTCTGTACCAAGAGATCTTGGTACAAGGCTGCAGTTCTATCAGTCTAACGCTTCTCAACAACGATGAATATTCCTTAAAGAACGTGGTACAGGAAAGAAATTCAGCATGCTATCTGTAACACACCCACATTTGGTAAGATAGTATTCATACGTACATTACTATGGATCTTATCGCCATGTGACAGTCATTCGATTGCCGTTTATCACACAAAAAGAATTAAACATTGGTGTCGCGATTATGACAGATATTAAGAACATGTACGGTCACGTTTCATCATCATTCCCTTTTTTTTTCTTTTTTTTTTGTAAGGCGGGGGAATCCTCATGGACACCCACCCCCTCGGGGGAGGAAATGGGTAGTGTCAGACTTTTACTGACTAAACCTGTACCGCCGTGCTACGTCATCCGCGTTTTTGTGTCGGTGTATGGCAATGCGTTGCAATCCTTCATACGTCATCATCATTCCCCTGCTCTTATCCCTATTTTTCCCTGACGTCATCGCACAAGAAACATTATTTGCAGCTATATCGTCTTTTACACAATTCATCCATCGTTTGATTGGTCGTTCTCTTCCCCTGTATCCATACACACCCATACTCAACACCTTCCTTAGCAAATGATTCTCATTTTTCCGCATAACAAGTTCATACAATGACAGCCGGTTGCCACGACGTAATTTTCATATTAATTAATGAAAACCAGTCAATCCCGTACCAGTCTTGGACACTAAGGGTACAAGGAAATTATTGACTGCACCAACGCAAGCTTCACCTTCGTTTTGTAAAGCATCTATGTGCATTTATCGTCTTTGAAAATTTCTATTGACCAGCCATTTCGGTTCATGAGCCTGGTGAAGACGGACAGACGGATAGATAGCGGAACCACACTAACAGGGTTTCTTTTTCATTTTGATACGTAACCCTAGAAAGGTCAACTTCTGTATTCTGGTTCATTTCTGTGATCCATGAATGCTTGTCATAAGTCTACCTTTGTACATGTGACTTGAATGTTTGTGAGACCATCGTGAAAAAAAAGATTGATATTTTTTTTATTATGCCTGCCTACCGAATTATGTGCCCCCTGCTGCCATCATGCTACGTATACCTACTACGTTGTTGAAGAGTGGCCGATACTGAACGCTTTTAATTTTGTGATGTTCAAAATACATTCATAATGTACATACCATTATAACTTAATTTAATTTTGACTTTATTTAATTCGATACCACTAACATAAGCTATGCCTATGTACTATGTGTTCTATCTTTCTTCTTTTGTGTACTCTGTGTGTGTATCTGTGTACATGAACTATTAAATAAATAAATAAATAAATAAGCTTCTGCCTACCCACTTAAACATCACAACGGCATCACAAAACATGAGCTACAGTCAATTTTGACGCACGTCTGTCAGTATGTATGTCGAGGCCGCAACAAACGTCACCGGTGACGTATATAAATTGAATTGTTGATAATTGAATGAGAACATGTATAAATTGACGATAGAATATCAATAGCTAAAGTTTATCGACGTTTACCACTTAACGAAAGGCCCAGGAAATGGTTAACAGCTATTTGGTTGTGAGGGATTGCGTTTTGCAATTAGAAACACATAAAATAATGGAAAAAATAAACCTCAGGCAATACTTGAACCTACGACATAAGTCAGCACAAAAGTTGATTTAAAAACTAAGCTATTGGGTTAATTATTATATTGGCCATGAATTCAAATGTGTTTCTACTTAAGTATAGAACAGAAACATCATATAAACAACTAGCTGTTGCCCGCGACTTCGTCCACGTGGTTAGAATTTTCCCCATTTTCCATTGTATCTTCGCTCCTATTAGTCGCAGCGTGATGTTATATAGCCTATAGCCTTCCTCGATAAATGGTCTATTCAACACAAAAAGAATTTTTCAAATCGAACCAGTGGTTCCCGAGATTAGCGCGTTCAAACAAACAAACAAACAAACAAACTCTTCAGCTTTATATATTAGTATAGATAAGCATTTAACTCTACTCGATATATGGTACTTACATTGCAAATACTTCTAAAACTTGATAAGATATAAGTTCTACATCCCTATTTAAGACCACCATAGTACGTGGACGGCCTCGAATGAGATGGCGCGACGAACTGGATGCGTACCACAAACAGTGGATGGCAAAAGCAATAGACCGGACAGAGTGGAAGAATCTAAGGGAGGCCTTTGCCCTGCAGTGGGAAAGTAACGGCTGAAAAAAAAAAATGGCCCGAAGATGGGTGACCATGTTTTTCATAACGAGTTGCCCAGGTAACTGGTTTAAGGAGGTCAGATAGGCAGACGCTCCTTGTAAAACACTGGTAGTTAGCTGAATCCGTTTAGACTGGAAGCCGTCGCAAAATAAGTGGGAAAAGGCTGCCGATGATGATTATTGACCCATCCGACTGTCAACTTACACTGACACATTTAATATTTATCCCACTTTCAAACAATCAAACCTAACACAAGTATATCACATCTTCATTAAGGTTTCTTATGCCTACTATAGCTACAAATAGATTTTGTTCTACCTACATATATTATGGTACTCAGTATATGAGTCCTCTCAGCTGATTCGCGTGCAGATTGCATAGCGTCCACCCAGTTGCTAGGCAGGCTGCACAGGCCGGTTACAAATGATCGGCTGTTATAAAATGGTAATTTCTTGTATTTTTCTTTCTTGGTTTGTATTGATATGATCACTTTTGCACTTTTGTGAGGTGTATTCATAATTATTTACGAATGAATAACAGTTTATCGGAAAAGCCAAACAAATAATCTTGGCTTGCTTAAATTTGGTTTCAGTATATTTTTTGTGTGGATTTTACATCTTCTGTTTTTGATTGTGAATCGTCTGAAGCTTATAAAACTACCTATTGATCTATTTTTAATATGCATTTTAGCATATAAGAGTGGATCGCTGTAGGATGCGCTATGATTTTTATACTATTCGCTGTCTATGAATGAAATATTCTATTTTTTTTAAGCATAAAAAAAATGCTCTTTCAAATTATTCTAAATGGGCCAAACGTAAATCATTGTTGGTAATCGTTTTTCCTATTAAAAATAAAATGTACTAACTATTTATATGCTCCTTCCTCTAATGTTTCATCTAATCTTTGGGCACGCGAAAGACTTTGACATACAGACACAATAAACAAGTTTTAGAAAAATATAAAGTGTTGTCATATTATGTACAATTGTACATACATTATTTGGCCCAAAACAAATGTTATAATTAGCATGAAATAAAATAAAGCTCATAATAGCTCATCTGCTTATATTCACTAAGATTAATATAATGTGTCGATAATAATTTTAGAATTATCAGCAAAAAGAATTATCTACTTTCCTGTTGACCTGTTGGTATAGTGGTTAGTAGCCTTTACTGCTTCACCAGACATCTTGGGTTCCATTACCATTTGTTCTATGGCTGGGTGTCATTGGTTTGACCTAGACAGGAATCAAACCCGCGACCTGTGGTATAGCAGTCAGGACCACTAACCACTAAAATGCCAAAGATATCTTCAACATATCTTAGTTTTCGTTCTTTTAAACCGCTGGCATGTACTGAAGCAATTTACTCACATTAATATTAGCATTTCCTTATCAGGAATGTTATCAATGGTTATCTCAATTTGTGGATAAATATATGTTCAGTTGTAACAATGACTGTGCCGATATGTAAATCTTAAAAGGCTTTAATCTTCTGCGCCGTAGTTTTGAAGGCCAGACTGATTTTACTGTTACGTAATTCACTAGGTAAATTTGTTTTAATCGTGATGAAGAGGTATCGATATTTTTATTAATATAGAAAATAAAATTACAACTCAGTGCATGGTTGTGTCCACAAGCACCGCCCCTTTTGGCCTTTGATGTTCAGGAAGATTTTTTTTTTACTCTTCCCCATGGCCTGGTCCATGGTCACATGTATATTTGGGGCCAGAAAAGAGAACTGGGTCTACTCACTTGCTCACTAACATTTTTCCATTTTTTGTCTAATATTTTAGGATTCCTCGTTCCAAATTACACTATTACTGCTGCTACTTTATTTTTATAAGAAAAAGAAACTGAGATGCCGTTTTTTTTTATTAGTAAAGTTTAACGAAACTGTGCTTTCTTACTCCATTTAATCGCTTAACCTTTTCTGAGGTCGCGCAAGAAGTTTTTCTCCAAAGAGTTTAATCAAATCGCAGTGTTGCAGCCAGCCTAAACGAGCTCCAAAGTCCGCATGTTGATTGCACTCGCCACTCAGATCGATCGCAGTCGCCAAGCCGTCTAAAATGCGAGTACAATTGACTCATGACATTACAAGGGCCTTCATTGCTTGCCTGCGGTCTGTGTGACGACCGTCTGACGAAACTTTCAATGATATTGCATGTGATTTGGGTAGACAGAAGTATTTGAGGTTTTGATTTTGTTAGGGTTTACAATCCCTTATGGTAAAAGCAGGATCCCATTACTAAGACTATCACAAACTTTTTCTAATTCGTGAAACTTTCACAGATGGTGTATTCTTGTTGCTGCTGTTAAAACCAATGAAAATAAAGAGTGAGGTTAAACAACGGCTGTTATGGCCATAAATTTGATGGGTGACCAAAATCTTAAATGACCCACTGCTATCAATACTCTTCCCTTTGCTTATGCCATTTCCGGTATATTTTTATTTATTTATTTATTTATTTATTTATTTATTTATTTATTTAATAATCACACTAATCTACCATTACAGGTTACTTAACCTAATGCGGTAGCTAGGACTAAACAAATATTATTATATTTTATATCGTGTGCCCATCGTATCCTTATTTTACTGGTAGTATGACAAAGCGAAAACAGATGAAAAGGAGTAAGCATGACATTAGATAGTGAATGGACTTTGTACTTCAACGGTCTCATAACGAAAACAGTATTTGAACAAGTTCTGAACTAAATATTTACTGAAAAAAAAATGTAGTTCAAAATGTGATGATTTCCAGATCCAGATAAATTATTCTTGCATCTTAAATTTGTTTTTTAGCTAGAACTTGAGTATTATTTTTGTCGTTCTCCACAAATAATAATCCTATTTGAAACAGCTAAAAATATTGAAACTTCTCAATAAACGGGTCCCTAATAGTTAGTTGATGAAACGAATCTCCGTTCATTCATCTGTGCCAATTTCTAGCCGCTACCGAGAAACGGTTGAATTTAAAACACGTGACGCCTCATCGGTTTTGAACTCACAACCTTGCGTGCAACGCGTGACATATTCCATACATTGTCATACGTATGTGAATGGGTACCATACAACATGTATGATTGTATGATTTATGTTGGCTAGTTCCCATGTGAAAGAGGGATAGGGAAGCCACTTGAAGAATTCGTTTAAAGAAATAAATAGGAAAAATAGCTTATTTTTAGCTTGATTTTTTTGATTATTTCAATGGGAACAGAATTATTGCTACAGTTTTCGATGTTATAGTTCCTTCTACACTTAAACCAGATTTTTGGTGATTGCAGTTTTGCTTTTTTACAATAAATTTTTGATGGAAGCTTTCACCTATGGCCCGCGTGGATATGTTTAAAAGTAGTATTGTAACTTTTTAAAAGTCTAAGCTAGCAATTAATGTTCTAATTTTAAAGTATATGACCTATATTTTTTGCTCTAAATGCATCGCTCTCTAATTTCCTTCGTGCTTATAATTCTACTGCAGTTTTCAAGCTTCCTTTCCCAAAGGGCAAAAACGGAGCACTATACTGACGCTCCCCCGTTTGTTCTTTTTACGTCTGGTTATCATTCTGTTTGTCCTGCCATCACTAGGCTCTATCTCATTAATCACCAATTTTTCTCACGAAATGTTCTTTTTCTGTCTAAAATACAATTTTTATTCACGACAATTTTTTTGGGGCGTGAAAATTATTTTGAGGACAGGTATAGGACACAAAATTGGTCTCCTTACTTTTAATTTATCTTTAGCCTATTTGTACGGAACTCCACAGAATCGCGAGTTCAAGTTGCACGTGTCCGGATTCATTTCAGCAAAGTTCATGGATACATCACATATTTCAATATAGGTACATGAATCTATTCCATTTTTGTAAAACCCTGAAGTAAGTTACGAAATACATCACGTGGAGGTCCATGCATCACGCTGCTTGCCACATGGGTACGTAACAGTAATCCACATCAATTTATTCCTGAATAAATTGAATGCTATGAGCAAATTTTTTCAGTCGTAAAAAATGTACGTTTTATTCAAGTAACCATTTTAGAGATGAGAGACTATTTGAGCTTAGCTCATTTTAAAAATATAGAAGACGAAGAAATAATGCAATGAAAAAATTTCAACCTCAGACAGGATTCGAACCCGCGACTTAAAGCTACACGCGCCAGTGTGCAAGTCCTGTCTTAGTTATTAGCTAAAAATACAGAATACATGGTTTTTAACCAAAGATACGGACTGAAGAATAATTCATCATTTTCAAAATAATTGCAACTTCTACGTCATCATCATCGGTCACAAACGAAATCTTCTAAACCAGAAGATGTTTTTGAAATTTTCAGGCATTTCTGACACCTGAACATAGAACTAGCTGGAACTACATCGCAAATTTCGGCAACAAGATGTATACCCACGACCTATTCTCCTAGCAGATCACCACTTAAACTTGATGAATATGTACAAAATAATCATCATACGATGATATATGAGTAACAGCATGTTCTAAGGCCAGGCACATACACGTGGCGACCAATTCCACACAATTGATGCACGAACTACGTATAATGATCTGACAATTAATGTGAGGAGTGACGTCATAACGGATGGTAACTGATCAGTACTTCGATGTCGTTCGTTGCCTTTAGGTATTTTAAATTGGAGTATCATATTTCTTTGAATATTCAAGTTATGTGATAGTTGTGTGTGGGTATGTTACCTCCTTTGCCCAAACAGCTGAACCGATTTGGATGAAAAAGGAATCTTTGTAACAGATTTAGGATGTCTTGCTTTTGGAAATGAATCTTTAGAAGACATGATTACTAGAGCAGTTTTCTTTATATGGTAAAGTAGTAAGTCGTGAAAACCCAGGCTCATATAAGCGTGGAAGAATTTTGGGGAGGCTTTTAAGTTAGATTTGAAGAAAAAATGTTTCATATAAAAATGTGTTTAAATATCGACGTAGACACATTTTTGTAGCCAAAAAAAATCATATTTACGTAGTAAAAAATATAATTGCAAATTCAAATGACGATGGTAAAACACGTGCGTAAATACAAGCATTGTTTAACCGAATTATGACGTCTGATAATCTTTTGCGTATGTGTGTATGACCGCCATACAAATATGCAAATTGTGATAACTATGAATGTCCATTCAAAAAGTTTTTTGTCACCTTTTATTGACTCCCACGTTTGATCTACTGCTAACACGCTGTATGGCATCGTCGCTATAGCGTTTTAACAACTTTGTTTCGGTCCGCTACTAGTTAACTGGATTCAGCTAAGTACCAGTGTTTCACAAGGAGCGACTGCCTATCTGACCTCCTCAACCCAGCTACCTGGGCAACACGATACCCCTTGTTTAGACTGGTTGTCAGACTTTCTAGCGTCTGACTATCCGTAACGACTATCAAAGATGTATAAAGAACTGCCAGGACACGGAGGAACTTCTTATGACAAAGATGGTCACCCGCGTCAAGCGTCACTTAACCTGTGGTCGATCAACTTATGCAGTTATAGCTTAGCCAAGACTTTTCTTAAAAGCTACATGATAACAATTCTTCATGAATTTGGAGGATTTTACTACCCCAAAGGGGTGAATAGAAAAAGTATTTTTTGGGGAGCTCGCATGCGATTACATAAAAATGCTTTAAAAACAATTTTTTTTTTCATTTTTTCAGGAGAACGTCCAAACTGTGTTTCTATCTACCCCGTTTAACTGTACGTTCCCAAAAATATTTTTACATTTGATGTCCAACTGTCCGAGTCTAAGTAGACTTTCCCAATAATGTATAACCTTTCCTACAATATATGTATGTATGTATATCACATTAGTCGAGCACTTGCTAACGGTTTCATGAATGCTATTTGTATTACCGATGAGGGATTATTTATATTGATGGCATTCAATATACTAGTTTAATTATTTGCCTACCTATAGTTTAGACTTGATCTTTCGTTAGAATACCTAAAAATATTATATTTCTTACTAATTGTTACTTTCAATTTTCTCTTATTCAATTTTTATGGCTTCAATTCTGTTGATAAAAGAGATTTCTATTTAAATGACAATAATAACGATATGAAAGCACCCTATATATATTTTTAGAGTAGTTCATTTTCACTCTGTTTGTTAAATACTTATCTAAGGGGAAGTTAATTCTATCCTTCGTCAGCTCCTACCACCACAACTAAAACAGCACATTTTTCACTTAGTAACCTAGCCTATATCCCTTCTCCCTTCCCCTTACAAAACGCCTACATAATTTACCCAAGTCCAAAGTTTTCGTACAAAAACTAAACAATCGTACTCTATCGTTGACGTAAATGTAAAGTAAAGTACATGTGATGCAAAAAACTGACCTACATCGGTCGAATGCGTCCGTTTCTAATCTACATGATACATAGCTCTCCTTTGGGGCAGGGGCTCCCAAATGGTGTGTCCGGTGTGTCGCTACATCCTGGTGTGCCTGTAGAAAGTATATAAAAAAAATTTTTAGTCATTTTAAGAAATCCAAAATTTACACGGTAATTTATCATTTTTTCTTTCGTTTTGTTCGTCGTCACACGTTTTTAATACCATCGTCTATATCTTGACCTTCGCAACCATCTAAGTCCTGCTATCTTTTTAAACTATACTTAAATAGCTTATTAACCAAACAGAAATTATAATAATCGATCGATCGTTGATTTAATTTTTGCGCTTAATTATTATTCATGTTACTACCATTATCGTTAATACCTTTTTGTTAAGTGCTTTTATAGAACGGCTAGGGTAAGCCATCATGCAACCCGTAAGCGAACCGTTGACCGAAGCAGATTGACAACCCCTGCTTAAGGGAATTTAGGAAACAGTCTTATTCCATTACAGTTATTTGAACTGAAACATATGTGGATTACATCAGCATTAACTTTACGGTAAATGATTAAATAAATAATTATAGTTCACGATTTGTTTGCCAAATAGAATTTGGATAAGATATACAAGTTGATCGACCACAGATCACGAGCTACACTTGATACAGTCGGCCCGAAGATGGGTGACCATCAATCTCGTAACGAGTTGTGGGTACCGGCTGACATTATACAACTTTGATGGTCGATTTGACGGGTAATTAGAAGCTAGAAAGTCTGACAACCAGTCTAACCAAGGGGTGTCGTGTTGCCCAGGTAACTGGGTTGAGGAGGTGAACAGGCAGTCGCTCCTTGTAAAACACTGGGACTCGGTTAGGAAGTCGACCTAGGGCTAGGTTGATGATGATGCGGATTAGTTTTATTCTTAGTCCAAACCTTAATTATTACCAAGTTTAGGTCTCCAAAACCTTATAAACTAATAATTAAGGCATTTCGTAACAGTGCCTCCAAAAAGGTGCAAAAAAATTGTAAGTTTTAACTAATCTAAGTATCTTTATATACTAAGTTAATGAAATATGCATTACTACAAATTGTTGTGGTTGGAAACATCGATTGGTAATAAATCAAATCTGCAATATTCCCTACTGTCTCTCTGTCCTTACATAATATAATAGATAATATACTTAACATAATATAATAATTATACCTAACATAATATAATAGATTAAATAAGAAAATAGAATTCCACGCAAAAAAATATAAAAATCAATTTACACCATCTTTCTCCTACTAACTTCATAATAAAACAAAATCACTCATCTTCTAAGAAGCCTCATCCAAGGTTATTCAATAAAACGTTACATACATTCACACAAAAAAAACTATAAGAAAGTTTTTTGCATAATACGTTGGCCCGTCTGGCTTTCCATAACTTTATTTCTTCTTATTCACGTTTCAAGTTTCTGACAAAAAATAAAAGCGGTCAAGATCAAGGTAATCTGTATAACTTGGGAAGCCCGGGTTTGCTTGGGATTTGTACTAAATATATTTTTATTCTGACTTCGAAGAAAGAAAAATGTATCTACAATTTTGATGTAATTAGTGACGAGTCCGATTCCTCTTCGCAAAGTTACCCGCTGTTAGAGATAGACCGGGATAAATGGAAGGTGAAAAGACTTTTCCCCTGTAGAAGAGTGCTAATGACAAGTAATAAATATCATAATTTTCTGGACTGCAAAAGAACCTCTGAGATTGTTTTGATTTATTTTTAGGGGTATCCAGTATAGAAAAATTCATTCCAGCGATCATTTAAACATAATAAAATTATCCTTAGTAACATGTAAGACAAATAATCTAAATTAGAAATATTACCTTCATCGACAGTTCACATTCGATGCTTTTTTTCCCGAACCCATCGACTCTTTCTAAGCTCCATTTTGCCCAAAAATAGCTAACCTTTACCTTTGCGCAAATCCGATATCTTTGCATAATTACAGGCCTTTTAGTTAACGAAAATCTATGTTCGAAAAAAACAGATGTAAGTAAACTATTAACCTCGGTTTGCACTCTCTGATACACATTATAGCAGGCACCCTTTCTGTTAAAGTGAGATTCTTACAGTTGTGCGTACTATACAACATAGAACTTCGTGTCTCTGCCAAAATTTATTTATTTATCAAGGTTTACCAACAGCTTCTGTGTACAGTAATACTTATGTATATTAATAACTATATCTTAGACTTACACAGTCATCAATTACTGGTTAAACAGCATTCACAAAATAAGTGATAAGTGTTAGAAAGAATATAAAACTAAATTAATTAACTAAAAGCCTTAAAGGAGTTTGAAACTGAAAACTTTTTGAAAATCTTTAATTTTTTGGAAAATATAAATAATAATTTCTAAGTATTTTTTAAAAGAGTAACTTATGGAGTTTCTTGCCGGTTCTTCTCCATAAGAATGACGCTGTGGAACCGCGCAACTAGAGTCATTACTGTAACGTTTTAAAAGTGCCTGGAAAACGGCCTATTGGAAATTTGACATACAAACGGACAATTTGCCTGTCTTTTATATAGTAAGGTCAATCTAAAACAAGTTTCTGTTCGCTTACGTCATATCACACCTCCGTTGCTTTTTTTTGTACCCTCTTTTTGGAAAAAAGTTTACTGCGCGTCAAAGAAATGCTTGTATAACATTTATAGTTTGATTGAAAATGGTTCTGTACATTTTAATGTTTAGTATTAAAGGTTAATTTATTTTTTTGATGATTTCTGCTTCATGGCAATCTGTTTTCCAACAATAAGCCACTTCTTTGTTTGATTTCTCAGTTTATGTTTTCCTCAAGAGCCACACTTGTGTGAAAATTCTTTTCACACGACTCTCTTGTTGTCAAGTGGTAATTTTAGGTTATTTTTAGGTAATTAAAGGGTAATAGTATAAGATGATTTGATTAAGATTTTTACTAAGCGATAGGATGATTAGAAAGATGCCTTTGCCTTTTGATTTTAAGCTAATTTAAATAATTAAATTAAAAATGAAATCAGTAATGTTGGTACTTAAAGATAAGTCCGGTTCTAACTTACATGGTAAAATTTCGGTCCCTTTTCCGAAATGTCAAAAAGCACAAATCATTTCGTTTTCAATCAAGTACATTGCATGGTAAGCAACTTGCGACTTTTCCAATATTCTTACATATAGTCACTTAACCTACATTGCTTTCATTCAATCTTGTTGCCAAGTCAACATCCCAAGCTAAAACTCGAAGAAAATATTAAATTGAACATTTACCTTAAAAATATTTCATAAAACATAACAAAATGATCTCTAATATTTTAAATACGAACTTTCACGTCCTTCGCATCTTTCACACCTGCCAGTTACAAGTTTTTTCGCGGTCTTTTTATCCGCCATGTTTTTTTCGTCTTTTTTTTAAACGCTCCCGCACTGACTCATTCGTATAAAGCCAAGCTTTCTTGACAGTGATGTTACGCAATCAAAAAGTTTTATTCCGTAATTACTATTGACAACTTGGTTTTTTTGTTTCAGTTCTTTTTATTTGTCAGGTGAGTCATAGTTTTTTTAATAATGTTATATTAAAGTGCTTGTTTTATTCGTTTGAAGTGTTTGCATTAGGTTTTTATTTTTCGTCAAGCTTCTTGTAATATGCAAATAATACATATGTATCTGACATTTTTTTCCACTTGAATACATACTTTAATCATTATATCTGCTCAATCATTCTATATATGGAAAAGGGCCTTTGTTAACCTATGGAACATTTAGAATCACGTATTCCATTAACTTCTAAATGAATGCGTAGAAAACATTTGTCGTAATTTTAAACTAAATTTTGGATTTCAATAAAAAGCTTAAACGAAAGAATATTAAATATTTTTTACTAAATGATAAAAATTTCATTCATATACGTTTATAAAAGTTTAATATTAACTGGCTAAGCAATGAAGAAGATAATATTTTCTAAATAACACAAACTTGGGTTATAAATGAAGCATTAAAATAACGATTTTCGTAATCACTAAGTAACGAACCGAATGAAATCGCTAGGGATGTAATGCTGTGATAATGAAATATGGTTTAACGATTATTTTTATTTTTAGGTTAGAAACTATATCGAAAAATAAATATAGTTAGTTACATTAATTGTCTTTTGTTAATGTTTTCAGTTTTATTAATTGTTATTTCATACTAATTTTAAGCTATTTTATGACTTCTTTAAAAGGTCTTGTCTTAGCAACATAAGTCGGTGTAAAGTAATACCTAGCTAAATAGGTGGTCAATTTACATACAGTTTATAAAAAGATAGTGACTCCTTTAAATTAAGCTCATGAAGGCAATTTTTAAGTGACTTTACTTAACAGGAGAATTGAATATAATATTTACAATTCATGGTTATTTTTTTTTATATATTTAAACCTTATGACTATGTAACAAAATAAAGTATCGATAAAAATATCGATCAAAAGCACAACACTAACCCTAAATTTAAAATGAATTTACAAGCACATTATTCTACAATTTTAATACATAATTCTAATTGCCATAACTAAAATTGAGATATGAGTTATTGACTCAATTCCTTTAACTCGAAAATCAACCTTGAACCAACTACACAAGATCCAAATTTGATTGAGGATAAAGCTCGTAAATTATATTCTCTTTGTATAAAAGATAATTTTATTACTTTAATGACAGGTCGTCAAATTCTCGAGTGATTTAAGACAAGGGTTTTTTGTTCAAAAGTGTCCGAAGGTGATTGCTACACGTGCGGTTTGATTCTCGTACTGTGTGTATCAAAGTTTATAAAATAAATCAGCTTAGGAGCGGCCATTTTAGTGTGTAAGTTAGTTAAATGGTTTTATGATAAGGTCTATCTATTTTTAGGGTACGACTAGGCTGACTTGGTCGTTGATTAGTCGACAAGCACCTAATAATAAAGAATAAAAAATAAATGCAAAAGTAGTTTGTCCATCTGTTACGCTTTTTTTAAACACTGAACAAGTTTTGGTGAAACTTCCTTTGGGAAAAGCTTGGTACAAAATAGGACTGGACTTGAATTTTTTTCGTGTTCCAATAATAAGGAGCTTTGTAGGTGGACCTTAGAAAAGCTAATTCTTAAATTATTAAACCAGTCAATAATCTGAAAGTAAACCAGCTTCGTAAAAGGACTATTAATATTACGACTCTAAGGACCACGCTAATCCCAAAAACACAATGTTTTTTAAAAAATCTCTCGAACGACAAACTATATTTCAATAAAAACTAAACCCTTTAAAAGGTAGTAATAATACTTCTATACTATTATATAAAGCTGAAGAGTTTGTTTGTTTGTTTGAACGCGCTAATCTCAGGAACTACTAGTCCAAATTGAAAAATTCTTTTTTTGTTGAATAGACCATTCATCGAGGAAGGCTTTAAGCTATAAAACATCACGCTGCGACTAAAAGGCGCGAAGATACAATGGAAAATGTGAAAAAAAAAAACCGGGCAGGTATAAATCATAACTTATATCTTCTACCCACGGGGACGAAGTCGCGGGCAACAGCTAGTTATTTCATATACAAGTAACTCATTGCCACCTGTTGCGGTCAGTACTTACTGTAACCAGATACTTGATTCGACAATATGCAGTAAGTCTGATACGTGTGCGACCGTATTATGTGGAAAAGTACCGAAATTATCAAGTTGTTGGTTTCGGCCCTTTCGTTTTAAGGAAATAGTACCTATATAGTTTTTTTGTAAATTCTATCCAAAGTTAGTAAATTAAGAATTCATTCAAATTATGTTGTATCAATTGGTTGAAAACTATTTGCATATAAATCTAAATTACAAGCATTTCTGATTATATTCAGTAAAATATATTAAAATCGTGTTTTGTTTTTCATAAGTATAGATTTTTTTTGTAATTTTTGTTTTACACAATTGTGTATATTTCTCTCTGATTTTCATAAAAACAGTTCTGTTTTGAGCCAATTTCCCATTCAAATCGAGAATTAGCTTAAACTCATATCTCAATTTCGAGATTCGATTTACCGCATCCCAAAATCAACAAAAATAAAAAAAACATTTGTACTATCCCAAAAAACGTTCAGTCACACACTACTTACCTAGGAAACCAGATTCTATTAGCCCACATTCGATGACGATCGCATTCCATCATCCAGCCAATTACCCTTGAACTTGACCCCTTGCGCCACGGTCAAGGTTTCAGCTGACAGCTCTTGTCACTCATTAGGTCGAGAACGAAGGGATATGGGCAATTTCCTGTGACTTACGTAACATGCTACTAATTTTAATGGCTTTATGATTTGAGGCAGGAATGGGATGTATCGGTTAGTGTGATGCTCTGGTCCTTTTGAGTCAAAGGACCATATTGTAGAGCTCATATTAACTGTTTAACCTTGAGGTAGGTGAGACCAGATTTTTCTTGACCTATGTTTTTGGGGTCCTCACGATAAAACCTCTTTTTTGTTTTTGAACATCTACTGCCATATCCCAAAGTATTATTCTTGTAGTTATGAGAGGGTGACAGCGCACTTGTCTAGAATGGCATCTCTCTTCCACAACGGCAATAATATTACAGTAAGGAGTGGTGCGGGAGAGCTCTGATCTATCCTGTTAGTATAAATATACGCTTTGTCTATGTCTCTAGATTGTGGATTAACTATGAATCTAGGAAGTAAAGTACCAAAGACCATGTATCTAAACTTGCTATGGACATAACAGCTCCTAAATTATAGGACCCATTAAACTGTAAATTTATATCCGTGGTGCCTGATAACTGAGCCAAACTCAGTTGTCAATCTCTTTTCTTTGCTAAAACTAGCCATTTCTTCTCTTGTCTCCCGCTTGCCATGAAAGGAAGTGAATAATTTTTTCTTCCTCCTCGTTTTTACTATTTTCGATTAATTTCGTGGCGGGTTCCAAGGCAGTTAAATGTTTTCCCGTGGGACAAACCGAACTTAAATATTTCGGTGGTTTTCGTTGGTTTCATTGTAGATCCTGGCTTACAGGAGTTGCAATAACGGGCATGTGTGGCGAGCTACCAAGGACTTTTAACATGTATAGTGGTACATTTATAAAAGATTAGTTTTTTCATTCTAACCTTTTAATAATTCTGCTATGAGATCATAGGTAAATGCATGTGTAATATCACAAAGATTTTTTGTCATTCAATTTTAACAGAATTTGGATTTTCCAAATCGTCCTATTGTAAGAAATGATTGAAAAAAATAATAATTGTCAATTGTTTTAATTATTTAATCGTGCTGTTTGTACAATGAAAAAGGCCGGTCATGTGTGAATCGAGGTTTCCATACAAATAGGCTAAAAGACAAAGGGCATAGAAATGACACTCTCAGTCATGACCTTACTAATCGTTGCTTAACCCCGATTTTGAATTTTAGTATATGTTGTTATAATGGCCACAGTTCATCACATCATCTGTGATAAAATGTCTGCTATCTAGCCATCTGCCACTGTTCATGAGATACAATCAGGTGATAGATAAACGGACAGACAGCTTAGCCTTATTAATAGGGGTCCCGATTTACTCTTGGGATATGGAACCCTTCTTTAAACAAGAAGTCTACTGAACTTTAATTGACTAAACTGTATGTCACAAACATTCAAATCAAATGCACAAATACGTGAATCACACATGCTTGTCCTACACGGGGATCGAAGCCGCGACACCTTAAGCAGTGGGTTTCAAATTTAACACCAAGACACTTGAAATACTTTATGAGTACCTCCCTACATTCTATAACGATAATAACATTGAAACATTCATAGATAAAATGTATCTTATCAATACATAAATAGGTATTTGCATTATAATCCTAGTGTTATGCAAATTTTCATTTCCTTTATTTGTTTAATTAACTAAGTACCGTATTTCCCAGTTGTGGGAGTTTCAGCATTCAGTTGTTTTGTGGAAAAATCCTTTTCCTTGTTAATTCAACGAGATTCCTTATGAGTCAGTGTCTTGGCGGACTTTTAGCTGATTAGAGTGATTATGGGTGCCAACAGACCCAGGTTTTTATTAAATACTTTTGCAGCTCTATTAAACAATTATGTAAACCGTGCTATGTAGTTCCTGTTCTCTTTATACATATACACACAATTTTGCTGTACGTGTGAATGTCACTGCAATCCTCCTAAACGGCTGGACCGATTTAAATATTTTTTGTATGCGTTTGAGTGGCGTTCCTTATGGTTTAGATACACAAACCAACCATAAGTGTACATAGATAGGCCTCTGTCGCTATAATAAAGGTTTGAGCCTTGACCTATGGGCGATTTCAGATACCAATATTCTCAATCCAGGTTTTCGATGATGTTTTCCTTTAACGTTTGTCAGAGTCTTTGCATATTAAGAAACCGCTGTTCATTAAAAAAATCACATTAAAAGTTTGCCCGCGTCAGAATTGAACCTACACCCCCTTGCATACAAATCCATACACAGAACCGCGCGGACACCACGACATTGCTTAAACAAACCTTTAAATCTTAGACAACCACTGACCAATGAGTCACACGTACAGACATATAAAAGAAATGATTTGCGCTTATCACGAATCCAGTACGGTTTAGCATTGATTCGAGTGTATGTTGCTTGTGCAGTGTGAACGTGACTTTATGTTACGTATTTATTAAATATATGTGAGTGAAATAAGATTTGTAATTTTTAAAGAGTGAATTTTGTTTTGTGAGTGTGAGGTGAGTTGAATTTGTGATTTTAATAATAATAGTAATTTAATTTTTTTAACAACAATAAAAAAACATAAAAAACTTTAAATTAGAAACTACTGAGTCAAATTCGATGAAATTGTGGAACCAAATGGACAATCGACAAACTCAGTTCATCTGGTCTGAAGTTCTTTTTTTTCTTCTTTTCTCTGATTTCCATGCTTCTGTCAGGAACCTTGTATATTTAATACTAACTGTTTCCAGCGGCTCTACCTGCTGCAAATTGAAAATGATCCAACGTTAACAAAAACTAACCTATATTTTAATCCTGGTTATAAACTATCTCTGTACCAAATTTCTTCCAAAGCAATACAGTGGTTTTTGCGTGAAAGAGTAGCAAACATCTATCCATACTTACAAACGTATAGTAAAGTATACTTATAAACGTATAATACTAGCTGACCCAGCAAAATAAAAACAAACAATTTCGTCCAAAAAAATAATTTTTTTTATTTAGTGTGAGCAACCCTTAGCACTTAGGGGTATGAAAAATAGATGTTGTTCTATTCTCAGACCTACCCAATATGTATACAAAATTTCGTAAAAATCGCTCGAACCGTTTCGGAGGAGTACGGTAACTAACATCGTGACACGGGAATTTTATATATTAGAAGAGAAGAAAGATTTGTACGATTTAATGTACACACACGTCGTTTACAATTTTATTATATGTATTTAAGTATACCTACTGGATATAAACCATTAGTTGACCGTTTGTTGTAACCTCCATTCACTGCTGATGCAATAACTAAGGTGCAACGATCAGCAGTTTCATGTTACGGTTAATTATTTAAACAGACATTTAGATGCTTGCCTAGATTATATTACTAATCACTCTGCAATGGCTTTCTGCTTAGGAATCATATCGTAGTGTTATGTGTTTAAAATTAAGTGAGAATTTACTTAATAACTGTCTTTTTGTGTCATTTTTCTTAGAAGGTTCTTAAGGAATATAAATTAAACAAAAATATTTACATGGAACTCATATAATTATTAGAAGTTTTATGAATTTGGGTATTGATATCTTACAACTTACTGAAGCACTTACCTAGTTAGTAGATGAAACCTTAAAATACGGTTCTTTTTTATTCACAAAATTATATCAACGGTTTACAATTATTACATCCATTTTAACTTCTGTTGTCTGTTACTAGTCACTCAAACATATTGCACTATTCACATTACACTAGACGTTTCACACAAAGTCTGATTTCCAATTATGTCTACAACATAGGTGTCTCATTCACACTTTCGTTACTTCCGAGAAGTTCAAGGACATGATAAGGTCTAGGCAATGTTTGCTTTCTATCGCAGGGGACGTCGGTTCGATGTCCGGAACAAGGAAAATACAAAACTGTGAAATTCTTTAAATATTTGTTGTGTGTAAACAGTAGTGCAGGAATGGCTTGGGTCAACATTCTAACGACCATTGTATGCACGTGTCGTGGGTTCGATCCCAGCTTAGTGCATTAGTGATTTCTTGAACTTTTCGATACCCGCGTAGGACAATCATTAGTACTTGCTTTAACTTGCTCATTCTAAATTTACTTGAGCTCTTAAGTATAATTTTTATTTAATAATTAACCGACAAACAAAAAGATCAAGAAAGCTATTTATTAATCATTTAAACCTCCGCGATTCAAGTATCAAAAGCCTTAGAGCAGGATATAAAAAAAAAATGGCATAATATTTTTTTATTTAAATATCAAAATTATATAAAGTTAGAAATCTACGTTTCGTAGCAATGATATAAGGGAGTCTATTAAAGTTCACTAATTACAAGGTCACTCATTATGACGTTACTTATTCACTCCCTATGTACGTAGTTCTATTCTATATTCTGTGCCGTATGCTACATAGCCATAAGAAATCGTATCTCAAAAAACATTTCCCATCTGACTCAATCTAGTAAAAAAGGTCCAATAGTATCAATGACTCAAAAGACGTTTCATGCAACGTCATCTAAAGTATTAATTAATTACTTTAAGTTTTTTAAGTTCCATTTTAGTTCATGAATGAATAAAAATAGTCAAGTGCGAGTTGAAATTGCGATACTGAGGGTTCCGTACAAAACTATAAACATGCTAAAAAGAAACAAATTTATTGTTGTACCAAGCGTTGTCTAACCTCAAATTGATTTTTATTATTTTTAAACAATAGCGGCTACATGTTTATAAGATACAGCCTGGTAACGGACGGACAGATGGAATATTTTTTTTTATTTATTGGATATGCTGTAGTGCCGTTGTTTTAGGGTTCCATTTTTACCCTTTGAGTACGGAATCCTAAAAAGGGCAACGAACTTGTATACCAACGTACCTAAAGTGGGTGTCTTTGTCATTTGTTAGTACAAGCCTGCAAATGATTTGAGGTTTATGAACCGGATTCAAACTTAACCTTCAGTGGACATCTAAGTGAATTTTTAAGTTTAATCATCTTGCATATTCTAATGAAGGGTAAAAATAATTATAATCAATCCTAAATGGCTTCAATCGAAATTTCAATTAGGTTAAATAAATTTTTGATCTTTATACTTGGTTCATTAACAAACTTTGTTGATTATTTCATTAGTAAAAGCGAGATAGCACGATAAGTAAGTTCTATCATCTAAGCTATAAGGTTCCTGTTATAAATAAAATAATAAATAAATAATAAATGTGGACAGCATCACATACATTGTTCTGAACCCAAAGTAAGTTGCTAAAGCACTTGTGTTATGGAATTCAGATACAACGAAGGTACCACAAACACCCAGACCCGAGACAATGTAGAAATGTGAATTTTTACATTGACTCGACCGGGGATCGAACCCGGGACCTCAGAGCTAGCGACACCTTGAAACCGGTGCGTACGCCACTCGACCACGGAGGTCGTCAATGTCGTCAACGTGTTAATACATTGAGGTGTCTTTATTTTTCTCTGGTGGAATCAGTGATGGATTATGCTCTCGACAGCTATGGCTTAACATTCAAAACCTACATAGACAAATTAGAATCATTACAATTAAGATTTATTAAACTATTAGTATCAAAAAAGACAAAAAACAGATATAAAGACGACTATCGACAATTATTTAAAGTATGTAAAATATTACCAATTAGTATCAAACATAAATATCTACTATTAGTAAATCAGCATGGCAAAGAAGAGCACAACCTATCAATGGTTAACACTGGCCACAACACGCGCCTGATGTCTGCTGGTAAATTTGACGTTCCTAGAGTAACTAACTATTACGGCGACAGAACATTAAAGAAACACTTACCATATTTGTTGAACAGTTTGCCAGCAGATATCAGACAAGAAACAAATAAACAAAACTTCAAACGGAGACTTAAAAAGTTCTTGTTAAATAATATGTAAATACATACCTATGTGTATAACTTTTATATGTATAATATATGTGTAAACTTAACTAAATTGCGACTCGTCCACAGACAAACCGATAAACCGGTTTTGTGGAGCACTACATATTATTGTAATTGTATATTTAACGAATAAAAAATAAATAAATAAACACAGAGTATAGAAATCTGTCTTCTTTTTCACAACAGCAACAATATATTAATAGAAACAAGTAAAAAGAACTTAAACACCATAAAAGACCATTCATATTTTATTCAAAGCTTAAAAAGTAAAAAATAGCAAGAGTTAATTAAAAACAAAAAGTTTTTTGAATTAAAACCTTCGTAAAATCTATACTGACTAATATATAAAGCTGAAGAGTTTGTTTGTTTGTTTGAACGCGCTAATCTCAGGAACTACTGGTAAATTAAATTCTTTTTGTATTGAATAGAGTCTATTCAATACAAAAAGAATTTTAAATAGACCATTCATCGAGGAAGTTTTTAGGCTATATACCATCACGCTACGACTAATAAGAGCGAAGATACAATGGAAAATGTGAAAAAACAGGGCAGGTATAAATCGTAACTTATATCTTCTACCCACGGGGACGAAGTCGCGGGCAACAGCTAGTCTTACGATAATTCTCACCTCATCTAACCTTTAGTTACATAAATAAAACACTGACTAAATACAAGTATATTCAAGATGTCATACGCCACTCAAATCTAAGAATAGAGAAATATAATATCTTAAGAGCTTACTATTGTGTTAAAATAATGGATATATTATAACAAATATTCCTGGTATAAAACAATGGAACAGCTATTTTAGGTCTCTTGACGTGTAAAGGGTAATTATAACGTACATTGTGAGAATAACTTATGTGGGTGTGTGTCAAAAATATATCGGTAAATTATATCCTGATAATATAATGTTTCGTAAGGCATTATATATTTTTTGAGTAAAGATATGTGAACTTCACCATACTGTTAACTCAAGTTAAGCTTCTAATTAATAGAATATATTATGTAACATATATATGTAATTTTTCAATTTTTATGGCCATAAAATTGTGGGCAGGCCACTAATTATATATTATATTATGTAAGTGTTAATTTTTTAAAATATTTGTATCAATCATCGGGGTGTCATTTTCTCCACAGAAAAAAACCCCATAAATCATCATTGGCCTAGCCTTTTCCCAACAATGTTGCGGTCGGCTACCAGTCCAACCGGTTTCAGCTAAGTACCAGTGTTTTACAAGGAGCGACTGCCTATCTGACCTCCTCAACCCAGTTCCCTGGGCAACACGATACCCCTTGGTTAGACTGGTTGTCAGATTCTTTCAAGCTTCTGACTACCTGTAACGACTGTCAAAGATGAAGGAATAACAACCGGGACCCACAATTTAACGTGCCTTCCGAAACACGGAGGAACTCGTTATGACAAAGACGGTCACCCATCTACGGACCAACCGCGTCAAGCATAGCTTAACCTATGATCGAATCACTTACGCGGTTATAGCTTAGCCACGAGCTCTTCAAAAAACCCCGTAAACGAAAAGATTAAAAAAAAAATCAATTGAATTCAGAATCAACAAGTACATTCTTGAAGTACATACTGCAAGTTGTGTTTTCAGCAGCAGATCTGCGTTCTATGTACTAATTCAAATAAACTACTAAGGTACTTTAATAGAATCCGTCAGTAAAAAATGAGAATTAAAATTAACATTCGGAGACAAAATATCATTAGTAAGAAAATCATTTTAAGATATTTTGAGTAGTAGGCTTCTTGGATAAAAGTTGTTTATTTTGAGCATTATTTAATAGTACGAAAATTCTGTGTAACCCTTTTTTCAAACCGACTCATTCTAAAATTTGGGTCTGGATGTCCCTGAACCGACCTGGAGGACTAACACCACTATATTTCTGCTGTTGTGGAAGCGAGACAGAGCTATACACGTCGTATAGTGTCGTCTCTCTTCCTCATCTGCAATCATATGACTTTAAGAGGTGTTGGTTTGTTGTAGGCCTCTGATAAGCCACAAGTCATCGCGTGCCGTCTTATCTGGCGACAAATATCGCACTTTACTGTCTCAACTAACGTCTTTTTGAGTACAGTCTGAGGCAAATGTGTTACAGGATACACAATATAAGACTATTTTTTCCAAAAATTATTTCTATTTTGGGATGATCTAACCGTATACCTCTTTGGCTGGTTAAAAGTGGTTCGATTCTCTAATCGGGGAAAGATTTGGGTGAGGCCCTTACCCAGCAGTGGGACACGGAGGGCGACAAAAATATAAATAATGCAATGGTTTGCTCACGCTTTGTCGATTAATAAAAAAATGTCGCTACTAGCTAGTTGTTTTTATCATTTTCAAATGGAATGTTGAGACAAATAGATATTTTAAGAACATCACTTATCAGAATATTCTTGCAAACAGCTATCAAATTATTTCATCACTTTTATTTCATAAACATTTTGTTTTCGACTGTATCTCCCCAGTTCAAGATTCCCGGTCAATCGCTATAAAAACGTACGATAAAGCAATAAAGTGTTAATTCTGACACATATCGATAAGCTTATCGATTCACAACGTAAAGATATCGATTTAAATTAATGTTAGTGTAGTTATCAGGAAGTGAGCTGAGAAAGGGTCGGGGAGACGCCCACAGGTTCACCAGGTTTACCTCAAAATGTGAATGAAATTTTATATTAAATTTTTAAGGCTGGATTAGATTATTTGGTAAATTATATTTCCTTTTTTATACTATTTTTATATAAACTATCGTGAGAATTATTCATTATTAAATGATGTAACGGTACACTCGCGTTCCCGCCGCGTCAGCTCATGATTAAGGTTTTATTTGGGTTGGGTCGGATACTAGTCGGGCAATCCCGATAAATACACGTGAGTAGACCGTTGCATCATTTAATAATAAACATCTTTATTGTATAGGGTTTACAATTAATTAATTAATTAATTATCGATCACAACTTTCTTAAGAATAAACCATCCCGAGTATTTCACCGAATTTCGCTTCGCCATTGACTTCTCCGGTCGTTCTTAGATCAGCACTATTTGGTTTGGCCTAATCGCATCCTTCACACTAGAAAGTTTAACCTCAAATTTTATTTAAAAAATAACAATTGGACCTCCTTAATTCGACACCCTGTCCCTGTGGTTTAACTGTAGATCCAAAGATCCATTCCAAAGATCATCACATTTGTGGGAACAAGGCGACAACGATAATTAACATAAACAGAAACGGCTGTAAGGATCACATTGTTTCTAATTAATATACTATTCTATGCAATTTATGCTTATTCTTTGCATCTATCTACTTCTCGGATAAACCACAATACTTTGATAAAGATTCATTGTTATCAGTTTGAACTTTAATAAAAAAACAAAGGTGATAAGCAGCTTCATAACCAACCAGAAGATAACATCTATAGGCAATATGAGGCAATTACTCAAAGACGCGAAAATTCTTTTTCCGGATGGGACGATCAAGTGTCTTCTCCCGTTTTGGGAGTTGACAACCCACTAATGTTAATTCTATTGACTTTTGTATACCAAGATCGGGATAGATAGACCTTTTGGTTGCTTGCTGGCGTGTCTTCACAACGCGAGCTTGGTCCTGATCAAGCAGTGAGCTACCCATCATCACGTGTCATCATCATCGATTCATCACGTGTGACTTTATTTATAGAAGATGAAACATATATCAGTTAGGTACTCTGACGCTATCTAAAGAATTTAGTTCCAATCATCTACTGAATATTTTGGGAATTAACGGAAATAATCGAATTCAAATTATATCGCTCACTCGGTCTGCATGAGGGCATAAATGTAATCCATAATGTATAGAATCGGCGGTCCACAAAGTAAATTATAAAACACTAGCTGACCCAGCAAACGTTGTTTTGCCTAATATTTTTTTTCTAGTTGTATGTATTTTTAATGCCACATTATAAAGAATTAAAAACAAACAATTTCGTCCAAAAAATAAAATATTTTTTTAGTGTTAGCAACCCTTAATACTTAGGGGTATGAAAAATAGATGTTGTTCTATTCTCAGACCTACCCAATATGTATACAAAATTTCATAAGAATCCGTCGAACCGTTTCAAAGGAGTACGGTAACTAACATCGTGACACGGGAATTTTATATATTAGAAGAAGAAAGATGAGATTTGAACCTCATTAAATAATGGAACGATGGAACTCACGCGTATTTACTTAGATTGCTCTACTAGTTTCGGGCCCAAGTCCTTAATCATGAGCTGACATGGTGGTTTCGCGAGACCAACCTTTTGCTACGTAACGTACCTTTCTGTACATAAATTTTCTGCGTAACATAACATTTTTTTTGTAACTGCCAACATTACATCATCCTTCCGTTTATTTCTGCCTACCCGCACCGATACGAAGTGCCCTATCTGTATTACATAATCTACGGCATAGATCGACTCCCGCGCAGACAGCTCGTGATAGGGCTCGGCAGGAAGCAAGGTGCGTCAGCCATGACGTCATATCAGACCATTCATATTCACTGTAGTACTATCACTGTTGAATCTATACTAATATTATGTATGGTTAAAGAATTTGTGGCATTGCCGGGAGTATCTCAGGAATTGCTGAAACGATTTTGAAAATTTATTTTATTATTAGAAAGCCTCTTTATTGTGACTTTACTGGCTGTTTTGTGCATATCTAAACCATCTTCACCTTGTATTTTTATTTTTTGTATGCTTTTAGGGCCTAAAGCATACTAAAAATAAAATCACATAAAGAAACATTCGAATCAGTCCAGCCGTTTAGGAGGAATGTGGTCACATACTCCCGTGCATTAGAATTATGTATTAAAAATACTTTAAAAAGACTCAAGATTAAGATCCTCATTTGCAATAGCCTTAAATTCCTACAAATGTGTTTATCGTTACACAGTCTTATTAAGTATTAAATCTTTAATTACACAAGGTCACGTTTCCACAAACATATCTACTAATAAGTATTTATAGTCACGCTTATTGGGCTATTCTGTTATCTGTTACTAAGGCTACGCTGTCTGTCCGTCTATGCGTACGTTTGTCACTAGGCTTTATCTCATGAACACCGATAGCTACATAGTATTTTTCTCAGATAATGTTTTCTGTTGCCACTATAACGAATAATTGATAACTAAATCGAGGTCAAGCGCCGGTTGTTGTAAATGACCATAAATTTAATTAATGACATTTTTTTGCTATTTTTGTTGGGTGAAACCCTGATTGTCGCGAGTCTAACTCGCATTTGAACAGTTTTCTTCAATAACCGTCATCGACGTTTCTGAGACGGAGCCAGGGTCGAAAACTAGTTATATTATTCTATTTTTGTCTTTGAATATACATATTTATGACAGTTATTCAATGAACTCCAAGTATCTATATTTAGACCTGTTTGATTTCCCCCAAATTTAGATTCGTTTTATTCAATGATACTTCGAGAATCATGAATAATAGAATCAAAAGGTTTTTTGACAGTATTTTTGGTTTTAACCTTCAATAATTGTCAGAAGTTTTCCTCTTAAAGTGGGTTATCATGTGAATAATTATCTCCTTTCTATTGAAGTGAAGAATATTAAAATCGCAATACAAAAGCTTCAAAAACGATTCGAGAAAAAAAAGCACAGTTATCATCATCATCAATTACTTTTCCCAATTATAATTGGTTCGGCTACTACGGTACAAAACGCGTTCAATATAGGCTTAAATTGCCTAATCAGGACCTAATACCACAGGAACTTAAGTACAATATCTACTTATCCCTTTGCGAAACAATCGCAATCCACGTCTAATTAAGCCATTCCCAGAATAATTCAGAAATAGCAAAATACCTGGACCTGTACTTAGATATCAAATCAATAAATAAAATTCAATATTCATCAACCATTGCACAGTATAACAGCGTACTTAGTTCCTAATAAGGATGAAAAACAGCAATGGATAAGAAACAAATGACGAATGAAGTGTGCAAATGTGTTTTTAGTAGGAGTGTTACATTCCTGAAGTAAAATTAGTGGATGTTTTGAAAATACGCACATAACTGTACGATAATCAAAGCTTTTGCATTTTTAGATGTATGAAGCGTGTTTTAAATGATAGGTCAGAGAGATTTGATTAAAGTTTACGCTAAACAACCCCAAAATCTTGATATCCACAAATGCTTCTTAGGTGTCAGGAAAGTCGGCTCTAGAGTTTAAAGCGCCGTTTTTTCTACAATTAAAAATCTAAGGAAGAGGTGAAGGGGAAGCAAATCACTGTGCTATCCTATGTATGTTGACTTTCAAAGATTGATGCTAATTTGAGTAAATGTTTTTGACGAAATTTTCTTAAACTTTGATATTAAAACTTACACTCAAGTGAGCTGTCTGCACAAACATACCTACATAATATAGGCATTATAAAATGAGTACCAACAACTAAAAATACAAACTAGGTTGTCCACCAATTTGTCGAAAAAGCTCGCATTCTTTTATAATACATGCAAATCCAAAATATAAATAAAAATAAGACATTTTTGACATACCGAAATAGAAAGATAACACCAAAAACGGCGATTTTCAGTATTCAATACAATAAATTAATGATGAAATATTATGTATGGAAATCCATTTGATACATACAATATTTAAATGGCCGTAAATCACCTTATGCATACTAAATGAAACAACTCAGTTACGCACTTCCAAAAAATCCATGTAACAAAATATCAATTTAGGTATAAGGAAAACGACCGGAAATGCGTACGTGACGACATGCACGCGATACCATAGAGCTTGGCCATAGACAATTTATAGAGACAAGTTAATTTGTGGTCGGCGGACACGCGTTTTCAAACGATCAAAACTTATCGTAAAGAAAGTCTGAGCGAGATTTCAAGTGTTGATGGAGTTTTTCTGATTTTAGATCCTGACATAATATTTGTAGTAATAATCTCTTTTAAATATTATTTTTACCACTTTCTAATTTTTCACCCGAAAGGTGAAAGATACTTTTGAACGTTAAGTAGGTATCTTTTTTGACGCTACCTACTATGTGCATAACAAATTCGCCTGCAAAATTAATTTCATTAATGTAGATACTTAAACACACAATTAATTTTTCATATTGTTTTTATTATTTTTTCCCGTAATAAGTAACCTAGTAAAAATTACCCAATAAATAAAGAAAAATCACATGAACAAGATCAGTTATGCTTTTCAGATTTAGATTTTAAGCTCCTTTAACCTCTAATCTAACTATCCCGAAACTCGAATCTAATAGCAAATAATACCAAGTTTTTAAATCGTAATTTTCGTCTTCATATTTTTCCAATCCCACCTTGGAAATGACTAGATAAGGCAAGAAGGAATGATAATAAAATACACAAAATAGTGTCAGGAAATTCTCCAGAGCATTCACTAAATATCCCGTCTACCCACAGTCTGGAGCTCACAGTATGGAACAGTTATAGAGCGCACTTCTCACAAATAAAAACTTAAGTTATTTATGTGTAGGTACGTGCACCATAGTTGAAAAATAGTTAACTTTTGAGCCCTTTTTTAAGTCAAAAGCAGTGAGTGTGCCTACGTCAAACGATCATCAAACCCCTGGTCACAAAGCACAAGGCGTCTGATTTACACTTATGAGGTTTGTTTCATTTGTCAGGATGTTGCATTGTTCTAAGCAAGTTATACGGAAATAGTACAATCCTGCTTATAAGCATGTAGGTCTTACAATTGATCCGCAAGAACAGTTTGACTCGCTCGCCCGGAGCCGTGTCCAGTAATCGTTAAGGACTCCAGATATAGCCGAAGCTAGTTGGGCGATTCTGGTAAATCGGTGTAAATAAACCGTTGTTAAACAATGAATCCTTCTCATTATAATAATATATATCGGAGTCTAAACATCTCTTTATTAATTTCACTTCACCAAATTCATACTCAGACAGTTTCCCCGCCATAAATTACAAAATCAATCACTACCCACCAAGAATGTTTACGAAAATCTTTCAACGCCGCTTGCGCATTTACCAGAAATAAAACAATTAATTAACAACGGTTTATATTAAAAAGCTGGTTTGTTTTCTCAACTCTAGATCGGCCAAACGCGTTGAAAGAATATCTGCAGTGTATCTCAACGAGACGTGTTTGCTTACACATCTATTAGTAACAGTTTGCTCGTGATAAGTGCTTTGAACCTGCTTTATTTTACTTTCTAATGCTTCGCGGAGGACAAAGGCCTATTTTTTTGACGAAATATGTCATGTTGAAAATAGCTAGAAACGTCGTTTTGCATGTCTGGTCCGGTTTCGGTTACTGGTATTTTGGAAGTATTCGAATCAATCGACTATAACCTCTTAAACTGCGATAGACAGATTTCTGCACTTAAGAATTTGATCTGTGGTTTCACATTCTCAAAACACTCAGACTCAAGAGCAGACCTTCGCCTACAGTGGATTTTGGGTGGTGGTAGTTAAAACTACATTAATCAATATTCTACTACGATATCAAACCGTGGACCGTGACCGTACCGTGGACTTGTGACCATCTAAGTTATAACAAATTCCCCCGTGTTTCGGACCATCTTTGTCATAACGACTTCCTCCGCGTTTCGGATGGCACGTTAAATTGTGGGTCCCGGCTGTTATTCCCACATCTTTGAGAGTTGTTAAGACTTTAAGGTAAACTAAAAGGTTAGACTAGAAGGTAAGACTAAAAGGTTTTGAGAGGTAAGATGCTAGCAGACGATCAGTCTGTCTAAGGGGTATCTTGTGACCCAGGGAGAGGCCAGGGAGGCAGTTACTCCTTGTAAAATAGTGATAATATATATCAGAACAGAAAATTACATATTAAAACAGTTGCTGCAATTTAGACCTGCAACTATGTGCATAATAATTCAATCTTTGAAACCCTAGTTCACATAAATACTTAGACCTTTGTTTAGTCCTAGCTACCGCATTAGGTTAAGTAACCTGTAATGGTAGATTAGTGTGATAATTAAATAAATAAATAATTGGCTGGATAAGGTTAGCCTGGAGGCCGACCTCAACCCGACTGTGGCTTAACCTCAATTTCTATTTTTTCCTATTTTTTTTTATAGCCACTAAATAATTACATAATATTTAAAAATATCTACCGGTTAGCTATCACGGTTCATAAGATTCTGATGAGAGTCCGGACAAACAGCGGAACCTTGGTGTTAGAGTAAGTTTTTTACCCTATGGATACGGAACCCTAAAAATATAAAATATATCATAACTGACAAGGTTTTTTTCACTATGCTCCTTGCATCTGTTCTGTATCTCAATTGAACTGAATTCTAATTCTAACCGAAGATCATCGACCCCAATATTTAATCTAGTCTAGATATAAAGATTTACTTTGCTAACCAATATGATAGAGTATTCTTTTAAAAACCTAAACTATTTATCCGATTTTTACTCCCCTTTTCTCGCCCAGAGAGTAAAATCCACTCCGCTGTCCGTCTTTTCATCCGTCACCAGGCTGTTCCTCATGAACTGTGATAGGTAGACAATTAAAGTTCTCAGTTGATGTATTTCTGTAGCTACTTTGACAAAGTTATTGCATTTGCTAGGTACCAATAAAAAAACTATTCCAAGCGATTTGTTTATCTAAACCTATTTGTACGAAACCCTGTTTTTCTTAAGCCTTCGCACTTAACTGATCTTACTTTTCTGTTGTGATAGCGGCGTCGAGGAGCTCGTGGCTAAGCTATAACCGCATAAGTGATTCGATCACAGGTTAAGCTATGCTTGACGCGGTTGGTCCGTAGATGGGTGACCATCTTTGTCATAACGAGTTCTCCGTGTTTCGGAAGGCACGTTAAATTGTGGGTCCCGGCTGTTATTCCTACATCTTTGACAGTCGTTACAGGTAGTCAGAAGCTTGAAAAATTGTCTAGCTGTGAGATATAGCCTGGTAAACGGATAGACTGTAGGGCCTCGGTAATACGGTTGTGCATTTACCTTACGGATACCGAACTCTAAATATTGTAATATACTTTTTCGTGTCAAACAGCTTGAAATGGTACCCATGGTACACTTCTTAAATCGAAAGCTTAACTTTATAAAAGTGTCTAGTTTCTGGTGAAAAATATATCATGTATGAGTGGAAATAAGTACGCCATTTACTTATAATTTAAAATAAGGTTTTTACTCATGTCCAATATCATATTCAAATTGTTGGGAAACGGTCAAGGTTGATAGAC
The DNA here is from genome assembly GCF_003590095.1 of Trichoplusia ni. Taxonomy (NCBI): domain Eukaryota; kingdom Metazoa; phylum Arthropoda; class Insecta; order Lepidoptera; family Noctuidae; genus Trichoplusia; species Trichoplusia ni. The sequence goes on from NC_039503.1 coordinate 588,338, forward strand.
TGTTAAACATTGAAACATCTCTTTTTGATTATTTATGAAAACAGGAGTACTTGCATTTCACATTTTTTGAGGATGAATCTCACGTGTTTTCTATTTTTTTTTTGTTATTTCTTTTAGAGTACTGTTTGGAAAATAGCGTTTAGAGGAAAAAGTGCTTTGTTTTCTTTTTTAATATTATTGAATCATATTTTGAATTCTTATATTAAAATAAAGTAATAAATTAAATTAAAATAATATTAAATTAATATTATTAAATTAAAATCAGTAATTTCTTCAAATATTCGTAAACGTTTTTTGATATTTGGATTGATTTCTGATAGAACTCGCTCTTTCAAACGGAATCCGATTGTTGCTGAATCACAGAGGCCGTATTACTATTGCCGTTATAACAACAAATAAAGACAGGACGAGGCTCAGCAACGGGTCCTACACTTGACGGTGAGCGACAAAGAATTTTTTTTAAAGTTGAATGGAACCCGCTATGCCGCAAATCCGACTTGAAATTGACAAATTATGTTACACTCATGTACATGTTTTCTTTGAACTTCCAAAACAAATACAAAAAAAAAAACATCTGTAATTTAGATTCCCGAATTTTCCCCCTCGTTACTCCAATTTTCGGGTAAACAATAAAAAAATTCGTCTCCTCAATTTTAATACAAAATCGTTGTTACTTATTGCGCAATAGAATTTTCAGAATTTATTGTAATGTAACCAGCGGAGCGTGAAATAAGTTATGTAACACATATGACCTTAAACGAAGAAAAATATCAAATGGAGTTCAGACGCTGAAAAATTCATGAGAATTCATATAAAAAATCGTACATGTGTATTGAAGAAATTCAAGTACAACTATTAAATTTTGATAATTATTTACTAGAGCGCTGCTCTTCATTCTCGTCCTTCTATCAGTAGGCTGTATCTCATCAACTGTAATAGCTGTTTAAATTTTCACGGATTGTATATTTCTCATGACTTTATTATTTGAATTTTATTTATTTGTTGAAATACAACTGTAGACTGTACAATAGTAAAACCAGTATCGCATTTAAGCAACTGTTAGTACGGATATTTTGATGTATCATCATGATGTCACACGACCGACATTTTTATTTAATTCAATCAGTTTCTCTCTCCTTTCACCTACTTATTTAACCTAAAATCCCGATCACATGTCGAAAAACGTGCAGAAATGTCTCCAAAACCTTCAAGTAAAAATCATTTTAATACCATACATAAAACATGAAGAAAAAATCCCGCCATTATCCTATTACATTTCATTGAAAGTAAAAAACATGGTAATTGGTAAAAAAAAAAGTCAAAAATCACGTTTTCAAAGAGCTGTTACGATCACGTTTTAAAATCGTCACGTTATGGAGAAAATATAGTAACGTGTACTTGATTGAAAAACTTTGGAAATTATAATGAAATTCATGATAGTTTTTTGACTTTTCTTTTAAATAATTGGTGTGATTTAGGTTGGGTAAAATGAAGACGGTTTTTTTATATGGAAGATACTTTTTCCTAGCTATGGAAAAAGCAATTTGGATATGAACTGGGCAAAGCCAAGGCATATATTTTGCAGGGTTTCAAAGAATGAACAATAATCTACATTTACAATATAATATTTCTGGGGTGTTATACTCAAAATTGAAAAAAAATCGAGGCCTTAGTTAGTGGCTCCGGTACCTTAATTAAAAAAGCATCTGGTCAAAGCCAAAGCCAAAGCCACAGGTTCAAGTCATATCTGAAGTAACTTTTTTAAAACAACAAAGAAAATGTTTTGTATACCAAAACATTTACTAATAATGAGATAAAAACTAAAACGACTCCAAAATGAATGATCACTTTATTATAGACAAGGCATATATAGAAATACCTAAGTTTTTATACATATGTGTTACTCACTATAAGTTATATGGATGAGCCCAGTCAATCTATACTCTATACTAATATATAAAGCTGAAGAGTTTGTTTGTTTGTTTGTTTGAAGCTAATCTCAGGAGCTACGAGTTCAAATTAAAAAATATATTTTTGTATTGAATAGACCATTAATCGAGGAAGGTTTTAGGCTATATAACATCACGCTGCAACTAATAGGAGCGAAGATACAATGGAAAATGTGATAAAAACGGGGGAAAATATTCATCTTCGAGCGCTTTTGTTCAAAAATTCCTAACTTATATCTTCTAACCACAACAGCTGTACTAGCTGCTACATAATAAATGTTCAAAAATACTATAGTCAAACCTATTTTACAATATCCTCATTTATATTCCACGCGAGGCGTCTGACGAACGAAAAAAAATAGTAACATTCATAATTATTAAAATCGATGCCATACCATTTCCGGTGGACGCGCTTTTCCATGTAAAAATTATTTTAAATTCACAACCGATGCGAAATGTTTAACATAAACGAATATGTGATGATACAGAATCATTTCTCGAGGAGTCTCTCATTTAAAAGCGTATTTTTAAATGGGTATTTTCAGAGTTCTACTTCGTAATGGTAGTTTATGGAAAATGTTTTTTTAAAGGGAGGAAAGTCGCGAGAAATGTGGAAAAGAGTTTTGCCTGCATTTTAAGTCTTGCCCCATTTCGGGTATGTCATCAAATCTAGCTCCTATATGAAAGAAATCTGTCATTTGCGAGTGAGGGTCACAACAGTGAGGGTTCCGTACAAAAAAGTTAAGGACTTAGAAGATTAGTTCCTAAACTTGTTGACTAATCAATAAAAACCTGGCTAATAATTTAAAATATCACGGTTCATGAGATACAGCCATGATACAGCCATGGTGATGTAGAGACAGATCTACAGACGGACAGAGCCACATTTGATAAATTATATTTGCTCATTTAACACGTCCTTTGTTACGTAACTCAGTAGGTATAAACTTAACCTTATCCTTATTATAATTGAAATCATTAACTTTTAACGCCATGTTTACACCCGTGCTTCTTAAAAACAAATCTTTGGGGCAAACTATTTATACTAATTTGACCTCTCCATTAAAAAATACAACGACCATTGAATAATTAATGGACACAATGAACTTTCTGGAAAGATGCGAAATAAACTCATTTGGGAATTAAATTGAATGAAAAATAGATTAGCATCAACTGCGCAACTTTTAAAGTTTGGATTTCAATACGAAAACAAGCCGCTTTTGTTTTCGAAGTTTCAATATATTCTGGTAGTCCAAAAATATTTAAAACTAGCTGGAGTCCATGGGCCCGCCTGTTACAAATCAAAAATGATCCCACGGGAACATAAAATCGGGTTAAAAACTATCCTATGTTTTAATCCTAGTTATAAACTATTTGTATACGAAGTTTCATCGCAATCCATTCTGTGGAAGAGGAAGAGGAACAAATATTTATCCACAAATCCATCTACAAGCTATTACAAGATAGCAAACTTTAATTAAAGGGATTCCTATTGCATGCGAAATTGCAAAAATGTTTGTTTTTTTTTGGTGATTTTTTACGTATAGTTTTATAAAAAAGTAGGGGTTACAGAAGACGCGACAACTCCAGAACTAAGAACCGGCTCTTTTGTAGCCGTAGGCCCGAGCTAACTTTACATACAGGAAAATCCGTAAACAGTAACATAAACGTTAAACAAAACTGTAGTCTACCTAAAAATATTCATAAATAACGTCCTGTACAGCCGGTATTATATTAATATCTAATCGATTAACATCTGCGCTCGATTTGAAATTCAATCGATATTTGGAAATCGACGGGCCCCTCGATGAGAATTGGACATCACTATAGTATGGGTCGATCGTAACCCTTTCATGTTTATAGTTAGTTCCATTTTAGGTAAAATAGACATTTAAAAAAAATATTTTTTTACAATATCCTTGTTAAGAGTAAATATAACAATTTAATCAATTCGTCTGTGTAGACTCATTTAATAATAGCCTTTTGATGTCACACTGCACAGGACTCTTCTCATGAAAGGAAGTTTTGAGCATTAATCACCATGCTATGGTCACTGCGAGTTGGCGATTCCAGATTACTATATTTGGAATCTAGGTTTACTTACGATGGGCCAGCGCCAAAAGTGATACCGTGGCGCCGGCACACGAAGGGCAAAGGAAGGAACATGGGGGGGTTTCAGTCAGTAAAAGTCTGACACTCCCTTCCGTTCAGCCCAAAGCGGGAAGAGTCATTTGTTGATTTCCCATCCAGGGAAAAAGGGGTTTCATTCCAACCACTGTAAAGTTTCCCAAGGTCACGAACTATGGGTACGGTTAAGGCACTTCAGAAGCTTATGGGTTGTTTAAACTCTGACCCTAGGTTGCACATCAACCACGTCATAGTTAGGCTACTAACGATGATAATTTTCCACTATTTGGTTTACCTCTAAACAATACGCAATTATGTGCTAAAGGATAAAGTTTCCAAGAAAATATCCTAATAAACTTAAATGTTATTACTAACCGTAATATTTAACTGAGCTCCAGTAACCAACAGTTACCTTCCCAAAACAACCTTTCTTCTCTTATTTCCAATTTAACTGATAATTAACTAAACTAACTTCCATACTAAGCTGCCATCTATTTTGGGTGTTAATTAAAATTTCGACTTAAGTAATTTTAACGTTGTCAAAGATAAGGTCTTAAGGCCCTGGGGTTTAGCTAAAAATAGAGACTTCCGTAGTTTTAATATGGAAAGACTTTACATTTTTATTCATATAACCTGTCATCGATCTATTGCCAGTTGGACTTGCGACAATAAGGGTTTCGGAAAAAGTCAATTTTTCAAAAGACTACGGTCGCCTATAATCTCGCAAAGCATAGGGTTCTAAAGGAAACTTTCTTCCAAAAGAGGAATGCCACTCATTAAATTTTATATTGTATTGCAACGTACGTTGCTGAACCTCGACTTTTTAACATTATTTCTTGTTAAAGCGAAAACAGAAAAACATCAACTGCGAAAATTGTCCAGCTAAAACGATTCATGAACTTAGTGATAGACAGATCAACAGACTGATAGACAGCGGAGACAAACGGCAACCAAAAAATGCAGATAATCAATATTATTGACGACCTCCGTGGTCGAGTGGCGTACGCACCGGTTTCAAGGTGTCGCTAGCTCTGAGGTCCCGGGTTCGATACCCGGTCGGGTCAATGTAAAAATTCACCTTTCTACGTTGTCTCGGGTCTGGGTGTTTGTGGTACCTTCGTTGTATCTGAATTCCATAACACAAGTGCTTTAGCAACTTACTTTGGGTTCAGAACAATAAATGTGATGTTGTCCGCATTTTTTTTTATTAACAAAAAAAATAACACAATACTTAGGTAGGTACCACCTTCCTTTAGGTTTTCTAACATAAGTAATACATATCTAGGTAAATCCGTATACCTATCTAACAAGCCTATTTTCCTCAACTGTATCTAAGGAAATAAAAAAAACCACATCGGTCCGAGCATTCTAATCTAAATTAATAATTAATACTGAAATTCATTGACGTATTTGAACGAATCGACGTAAAACGTAATTCAACCTCTTTTTCCTATTAAGTTATAATTAACACCTAGGTATATTCAGGTAAATGGGCATTTTTAATATGTTTAATATTAATTTGTTGGGTAAAATACTCAAAATTGCAATACAATACAGCAAGTCCCTGTAAGTAAAAACGAAACCTTATTGCAAAGGCTCCGATGTCTGCCTAATTGAGTCCGTCACGAAGCTGTATCTCATGAAATCGTTAGTATAAGATGTTTATAAGCCGATATGACAACAAATCATACAAATAGAGATTAAGCAACGATTGGTACCTTCATTATACTTAATGGGTGGCTAATTCTTTCGCAAATTAATTTTCTTCAGCACATCTTTACGGAAAACTGCGACTCCGACTCGCACTGGACTAGTTTTTATTGTTTAACCAAAAGTGCTCACCTACTAAAAATAACTGGGTCCAATGTACCATATCGGCATTACAGGGTTTTAACCTCGATATTCCTCATTATCATGAAAAAATATGGTAATCCTTACGTTCAAAAAACGGCAGATGTGGAGACTTCAAGGACATTAAGCATTTGTCATCCCAGGCAGGCCTCTGGACTCAGAATTGGCACATAGCTAGAATTATTATAAACCGTCAAGATCTATCTCAAAATTGAAAACAGTCTAGAATAATATACAGTAGTAATTTAGATAAAATAAAACTAAAAGAAGTCTTGAGAGAAATGTTGAGAGTATTTCTTTCCATTTCTTAATTTGGAAACTTGTATAGCGTTTTCGTTGTCGTGGTGGCCTTATGCAAAAATTTGTAAGCACAAGGAGCAAGTTCGAACCCAATGCCGGCAAACGTGCTGGCTTTCTGAAAGTTATATTTTAGAAACTTTCTTAATAAGGCAGCACTGACAATCGGTGAAGGAAGGAAGGAAGCTGTTCATTTCTAAAACGGACACAATATTGGAAAAGCCGTTGCATGATCCCAAGGGAGTTCTCGAGACCTTGAATCAGTCTAGCGCTCTCACCATCCTTACTACTTACCCCGCAACCACATGAACGAATAAAGAATTTCATTAGAAATCTATTTGGATAACAATGAAATTTCCCGCATTATCGCTGCATACCACATTGGCTACATGAATCACTAAATCAGTTCTAAAACGATCAAAATTTGCATTCCGTTCATGGTTAGATTGACGTCAGACTGTTTCCATGCTTAAAAGGTCAACGTATGCTCTCCGGGATCAATTTTCATTTTCCCGCTTTAGCATTTTGGCTAGAGTCTGCTGAAAAGCCTAACCTATGGCATTGTTTGCTATTGGGCTGTAATTAAGTCATTATTATCAGGATGCACTTTTCCAAAAACCGAGATGTGTATTTTTGGGACACACTGAAATGTCACAATTCAGGGCTTAGAAAATCTCTTAAGAGCAAAAAAGGTCCCAAAGTACAGACGGTCTTTTACTCCCTGTCCAGTACCATAACCTTTCAACTTCCATTCTACTTTTAGTGGTCATTTTAGTAGTGACATCTCTCTTGCCATCTCTCACTAACAGCGTAACAAGCGTTCCAGAATAAAATCGAGCAACATTAAAAAAAAAAGCAATTGCTTTGATCGATGATCGACCCAACAGCACTTAGTATTTTACACTGCGTACCGACTTCTTATTAAATACTTGCTGCTGCCCGCGACGAAGAAGATATAAGTTATGATTTATACATGCCCTGTTTTTTCCACATTTTCCATTGTATCTTCGCTCTTATTCGTCGCAGCGTGATGGTATATAGCCTAAAACCTTCCTCGATGAATGGTCTATTCAACACAAAAAGCTTCAGCTTTATATATTAGTATAGAGTATAGATAAGAGGTCACTGTTGCTACCCATGCATTGGTTCTTCCATTTATATCCATAAACCTACACATTTCCGCAAAATAACATCCCTCGACTGACCTTTACTCAATTTGTTTATTCCTTAGATATCCCTTAACTTATTTTCATTTGTTTTCCTTTGCCCTTGCTTGTTTTGATTTGTCTTGGTATATATTTTTAGACCGTTTGGCCAGCATTGAGAACTTTTAGCTGAACTTATCAAGTAGGTTTTGCTTAAAACTTATGTAATTAACGTGACATTATATTTTTTCATATTTGTAGCCATAAATAGAAATACATTTAAGTTTAAAACGCTTTTTTTGGGTTCCGTACACAGAAAGGTAAAAACGGAACCCTTTGACTAATGCTCCGATTGTCTGTCCGTTTGTCCGTCACCTGAATCTCTTAAACCGAGAACCGATGCAAATTAAAATACCAACGCACGTATAATTTATTCGTATATGTATTTTTTACAGGGACAAACTATAAACTCCACATCAATCAATCAATACAGCTTATAGAAGTCCACTGTTGGACATATAGCATATACAAATTGGACAAAATTGTATAAGTTTTACTGAAACAAGCGCATTTTAAATATATACAAATTAAGATGGACGTCGCTTGTAAAACTTTATTCTGCAAGCCCTTACGTAACACTCATTGATATTAATTACCGCCTCAATACTATTCATAGAACCATTTGTGGATCTTCTACAATGCTTTTGATGTGTGTAGTGTTAAATATATATCTTATAACATTCGTTTGAGTTCTGGGTTCCGCAAATTGAAGTAAAACCAAGATTAGAGTTAAAAATAGTCTATTCAGGCACACAATGTTCATACACAGTAAATATTCTTAATAACTAGTAACGGTCGCGAGCGCAACGATTTCGTGCGCGCTGCGGCGGTTGGCGGGAGCGAACTGTCGATCACGCGAGCGGCGAGCGACATCGCGCGTCGTCCTGCGCGGGGCGGGAGCGGGACGGGAGCGGGAGGAAGGAAAGAATTCCCGCGTACGCGCTATGTTAACATAGAAACGACGGTTGGGCAGGGCGTTACACTCTCCCCCTTTTGACCAGCGGAAGGTACTCCGAGTGGTCAAATACAAGAAAAGCGCTGCGGTTAGGTCACCTTTCGAGGGCGACCTCTATTACGTTTAGGGATAATCGGCTCAGGACATTCACCCTCCCTAGCATGGTAAGGACGCAAATCTGATACGTGATACTTGCCGATGATTTCTCCTGTCTTATCATGAGCTAGGAGGAATGTAGTAGGACTCACCTTTTTAGAGACGACGTACGGTCCATCCCGTTTCGGATTAAATTTCGAGGTGACACCTTTTGATGCGTTACTGAGAGTATGGGTTCGCATTAGGACTAAGTCTCCTTCCTGGTAATCATGAGCTGACGACCGACACTTATCGGCATATGACTTACGGACATCTTGCTGCCGTTCCAGAGTCTCTTTGGCCGTCGAGACGGTGTCTGCGAGTTTCAGCAGATAAGGCGTAATTTGGGGAACAAAATTCTCCGATTCCACCACTACTCGGAGATCTGCCTGAGCAGTTAAGGGTGACCGCAGCTCACGACCGAACGTCAAGTAAGCTGGGGTACGATCCGTGGATGTAGTCACTGAACTATTAAAAGCAAACCGTACAAACGGTAATACCTCTGGCCAAGTCTGATGGCGACCTTCCACTAAGATGGCGAGCTGAGCCTTTAGGTCCCTGTTCTTTCGCTCGACTGGATTCGCCTGTGGGTGATATAAGGGCACCAGGCTTTGTTTCACACCTAGAACATACATCGCTTTTTGCATAACGTCTGCAACGAATTGCACTCCGTTATCAGAAATCATCCGCCTAGGAAGACCGAATCTCATAAATACCTCATTGACCAAAGTTTTAGCACACGTCTCTGCTGTAGCTTCGATGAGAGCGAAGACTTCCACCCACTTGCTAGTGGTGTCCTCCACGATGAGGATCCATCTCTCACCTTGGAGTCCTTTAGGCAACGGACCAAAAAGATCAACTGCGATAGTTTCAAACCTTTGAGACGGGACAGGAGTTTGAAGCAAGCCGGCTGGTTTGAGAGTTGATGGCTTGTAGCGTTGACACTCGATGCAAGTCTTCAAGTACTTGGTTACAAAACATCTCATACCAGGAAAATAGAATCTTTGCGAGATACGATGTATTGTTCTATCAATCCCACCATGAGCGGCGGTAGGCGAGTCATGGCATTCGAACATGACTTGATTCCGCAGGCTCTCCGGTACGACGAGTTGAGGCTCCTCGGAATCAGTATCAGGGACATACCGATACAGGACACCTTGATTCAGGAGATAGCCTCTCTCAGACCAACGATTTATGTTAAGTTCATCATTACCTTCGAGGTCATGGATGATCTTCGCAACTTCCGGATCAGCTAACTGCGCATCACGGGTGGAAGATGCATTCCAGCGCGGTACGTCAACAACAACAGGACAGACAGCCGATTCGGTTGCAGGACCATCGTCTGTCACGGGGCGGCTGAGCGTATCGGCAAGAACGTTAACCTTACCTGGGGTATACTCGATACGCAGGTCGAACGATTGCAACTTCAGGGCCCAACGTACTAATCTGCCACTTGGAGACTTGAGGGTAAAAAGCCATTTTAGGGGCTGGTGATCTGTCATCACGTTGATCTGGTGACCATCGATGTAACCTCGGAAACGTTCCACTGCCCACACCACTGCGAGAGCCTCCCTCTCCGTGGTGGAATAATTCTGCTCGGCTGGAGTGAGCAGACGGCTGGCATATTCAATTGGATGTTCTTGATTTGGTGACTCCCCCTGGAGTAAGGCTGCGCCTAGTGCGTAATTACTAGCGTCAGTCCGCAATACGAATGGTTTCGTATAGTCCGCTTGTACAAGAATGGGTGCTGTGGTCAGAAGTTTCTTAAGAGTTTCAAAAGCTTTACCTTGCTCCGTACTCCATACCCACGCCTGAGACTTCTTAGTTAATCGAGTAAGTGGTTCGGCCACTTTCGCGAAGTCTGGTATGAACTTACGAAACCACGAACACGTCTGGAGGAAGGTGCGCAGCTGTTGAAGGCAAATAGGCTCTTTCATACCTACCACAGCAAGCACCTTCTCCTCATCCGGGGATATACCTTCAGGTGAGATCACGTGACCGAGGTACTTAACCTTCTCTCTGGCGAAGACACACTTGTCCCGATTCGCACGGAGCTTAAATAAGCGGAGACGGTCAAATACCGCACGGAGATCTAGCAAATGACGAGCATATGAGTCAGATATCACCAATATATCATCAAGGTACGTCAGTACGATGACATCTTTGAGTGATGATCCTGAACGGAAGCGATCTATAAGCCTCTGGAACGTAGCCGGCGCGTTCTTCAGACCAAAAGGCATTCGTAAGAACCGATACGTACCAAACGGCGTGACAAACGCGGTTTTATCCTGATCCTTTACTCTGCATTGCCAATAGCCACTCCGAAGGTCACAGGAACTCATCACGCAACCTTTCTTAGTAGACTGGAGCAACTCTTCAATACGCGGCATAGGATACGCATCTGTTTTCGTAACAGCGTTGAGGCGTCTATAATCAACACAAAACCTGTACCCACCATTGGACTTAGGCACCAAAACAATCGGTGCAGACCATGCAGACTCGCACTCTTCAATAATTCCATCTTCTAACATTTTATCTAGTTCCATGCGAATTAACTCCTTCTTCGCTGGCGTAACACGGTACGGTGGCACGGCAATAGGAGGATGATCGCCCGTATCAATATGATGTTCGGCAAATGGCGTCGGTTCCCCGTTTTTATCAAAAATATCGGAATACTCACCAAGTAAATTCTCCAAGCCACCACGCTCCTCCTCAGTCAACAGAGTGCCCTCATCTCCCCTCAGTAGGCTGAGAGAAGCACACTCCACCACCGCCTCGCGAGAACTCTCCGTCAGTAGGGGGTGAATGACCTGAGGCCGATCAGCTGTATACCATGTCATAGAGGAAAAATTCAACACCAACTTAGACTTTGTAATGTAATCTATCCCTAATAGCGTTTCGTTATTTGAGGCATCGGGAAAAACCACAAACTCAATGGGAATACACAGAGACATACAACTTACATTAACACATGCTAACAATACGATATTCGTACGAATACTACCATCCGCAAGTCTAATCGACATCATCTGAGACTTAAATTTGACACCTAAACGTAGAAGTAGTCTATATAGGGTTGAACCCGCGATACTACGCCGGGCGGCAGTATCTATAAGCGCTGAACCACTATAACCTAATATCTCAATATTTAATATAGGTCGGTCTTGCATAATGATACTATTCGTGCTTGTATTTACATTAATACAGTCTTCTGCCGTGGTAAGTGAATAAAATACATTATGTTGAAGTTGTGGTTCATTTGAATTAATAACATTACAACTCAAACTCGATACATTACTTTTACAAGTAGGACAGTTTGCTCGAACAAACCCTTTTTCACCACAACCATAACAAATAAGGCTAGATTTATTATTACTAGACGATACTTTAGAGTCTTTCTTTGGACACGATTCACGCGTATGACCTCGACCTTTACAATACACACAAAACAACTTTGATACACTCGCGGTATTATTATTATCGGCACTTTGCAATTCGTTGCACATATTACGTACGGATCGAACCTGCGAACGCGAGATCGACTGCTGCGCTAACGCACCACTGAGCGTCGGGGTCATTGCACCGTTTCCCGCCGAATTGATGCACGGAGCAGCAGCGCGCGGCGGCCGCGGGCCGGCCTGCGCGCAGCGCGCGGGCGGCTGCGTCGTCTCCGTTGGCGCCGACTGCGAGGAAGTACTTGCGTTGGAATGTTCCGTGATAGATTCTTCTATATCTCGGGCTTTGTCGATTAGCGACTCAATAGTGTTAACCGTGTCCCGGGGTAATCGCTTTCGAATACGTTTATGTAATAATCCGTATATAATATCTAACTTAGCTTCTTCGGGTAATACGTAAGGTAACTTAGTGATCATACCTCGTAAACGTACAATGAAGGAGTCCGCGAGTTCTTCATTTTGTTCGTTTGCGAATATCTTTCGATACAGCTTATGAGCAGGACACGGAGTACCGTACATACTACGTAGTCGTTTGACGGCTTCGGACCACGAGGACACCTCCGTCCGGATCCCTCTCCACCATACTGCAGCCTCGCCGTGTAGCAGCATCGGGAGACCACGAAGCGCAAGGTCATCGGTAACCAATGCACACTCCTTATACATTTCGACGGAGTCAATGAAGGCTTCTACCATTTCAGGGTCTCGGTTTTGACCATCAAAACGTGCCGTACACTTGGACATGTTGCCTGATTTACTAGTTGACGACGACGGTGTCGGTGAGGGCGTCGCGGTATAACCACGCGCCGCGTGCGATGCCATGAGGGATTCGACGAGCTGCCGATTTGCTTCCGCCTGAGTGTTCGCGAAGGCGGTCAGAAATGAAGTCAGCTGGTCCCCAGACATGAGCACTGACGAAGATCTTCCAGGTTCTTCATCCGAGCTGGCCTGCGCGTCAAGGTCACCTGGGTCAGTTCGTACTTTACGTGGAGGCATCTTCACTCTTAACGTAGGTACCAGAGAACAGGAACACAGGAACTTAACACCGAAAAATCGTTACCGGTCGACAAGCACAAACTGGTTTAAACTGGTTCGCGGCCACGAGTTGGAGCGCCACTTATAACATTCGTTTGAGTTCTGGGTTCCGCAAATTGAAGTAAAACCAAGATTAGAGTTAAAAATAGTCTATTCAGGCACACAATGTTCATACACAGTAAATATTCTTAATAACTAGTAACGGTCGCGAGCGCAACGATTTCGTGCGCGCTGCGGCGGTTGGCGGGAGCGAACTGTCGATCACGCGAGCGGCGAGCGACATCGCGCGTCGTCCTGCGCGGGGCGGGAGCGGGACGGGAGCGGGAGGAAGGAAAGAATTCCCGCGTACGCGCTATGTTAACATAGAAACGACGGTTGGGCAGGGCGTTACAATCTCTAATATATATGTTAATTTTTTTTTATTGTTTCGTATCAAACTAATAAGGTTACTCCACTGTCTGTCCGTCCGGGCACAGGCTGTATCTCATAAACCGTGATGGAAGACTGAAAGTTGGACAGTAGAAACTGCAAAAATGATGTATCGGTTGCCTCTATAGTAACAAATAGTAATAATAATGATCGAGGTTTAAACAACAATTGTAACATTATTTTTGTACATAATATTAAACGTTTCTTGCCGGTTCTTCTCTTTTTTAGTGGCGTTTTTAAAACATTAAAATGAATCAATTATTTAAATGCTCCCAATATGATTAAAAAGTAAAATAAAATTACTACCTACTTCAAGTAACTCGTTTTAATTTGGGTTTTTTTTTAAGTCAAACTCATTTGGAGTTTTTAAAACTAAATTTGTTTACGGAGATAATAATAATGTATTTTTTTTTCAATTACGTTGATGTCCTATCTAGAAGTAGCTGAAGTTTTTTTTTGTGAATAAATATACCCAAATCAATCATTTTTTAAACTTGTAACTTAAATGAATAATCTAATATAAAAGATTTAAAAAACTTATTTTCATAGCAGACGCACACATATTTGCCATTCGTCCACATCACACAAAGTTACAGTCGCACAAAACTTTCTTTGTTCATTACAAAGTCGATGCAAATGTAAACTTTTCATGCGCCCGCGATCAATTGCGCGGGAGCAAGCGGGCTATATAAGTTTCTGCCCACTAATATCTGTTTTCATTCAACCAGCGGTGTCGTATCAAAAGGCGTTTAGCCCGGCCCAAGGGACTCTTAGACGCTTCGCCTAGTGATTCAAAATTAGAACTGATTATTTTTAAAATTTATATTCTGTGATCGTGGCTTTACTTAATTTTTTTTTATTTATAAAAAAGTGTTTTTTACGGATTTCGGCGGGAGTTTTGACAGGTATTTATTTTTTATCTTCTGCTTCTTTTTGTGTGTTATTTTGTTGCGGTTTTTGTCGTAATTATTGTGAAAGATTTATCGTGAGTCCGTGTTAAATACGCATGAGTATTTTCTAATGCCGCAGAGATAAGGATTTTAGTTGGATTCAAATTTACATACTTTTCTGGTTACTATTTACCCTGACTTACTAACTATATCAAAACATTACGTAATAAAACTAAAAGAACAGGGATAAAGATCTTAATATTATTTTCAAGCATGAAAAACATCTAAAAAAAATATACTTACTACATCGAATATAACCTAAAAACTTCAACAGATTTAAGTTGTAACATTTACGGTGGTCAAAGGTCAATTGAATCGCGTAAATACGATTCACGTTTTATCCATTGATAAAAAAGAATTTACTCGTTCATAAGATAAGAAACATCAGAATGGGAATTACTCATTAACAAATAGTAATAAAAAATAATTAATCACGACAAAAATCCGGATTTTGACATTATCTAAATTTAAAATCAAGTTTTTTTTTTATTTCCTTTGATAAGCTTCAGTATTCGTTCATACAGACGAGTTTTTAATGTGCAATAATTTAAATGTAAATTGCATTTTACATCGTTCTTTTTTTTCTTTGAGCCTATAACGACAAGACATTTTTTTAAAATATTTAAACCATCGATAAGATATTCTTATTGATAAAGCGATTAAAAAGTGTAGAAATATAATCTATATTATGCCTAATAAATTGACACTGCAAATTCTATAGATAAGAAATATTAATCACCAGGTTTTTTTATACTTAGGCAATATTATTGGGATATTATGCCAACGATTTACGAATTATTTGAAAAACCCACAATAATTATTTTTATATGCGTATCGGTAAATTCAATCAATGATTATAATTTAAACTATAAAAGAAGAATATTTAAAAAGGAAATCAGTGTTCGGTATTTTAAGAAACGTGATCAGTGTGAAATTATATATTTTTTAAGTATCTTCCTAAAATATATAATAATAATTTTCGACATAAGTTGCCGAATCAAAAAAAAATGATATAATGATCTCATTTTGTCCATTTTTTTAAGACGGCAACGTTTTTAAAATCTGTTTAAAATAGTTTGAAGTTATTATTATAATTTTATCCTAATGAATTAAAAACGCATTTTAAATGTAGTTTAAAATAATAAGATCGTTTTTTTGCTAAGGTATTTAATTTACAATTTGGATTGGTCATATACTTTATCTTTCTGATAAAGCCCTGTTTTCTATTTATAAGTATTGTAAAAAATCTGATAGACAGCGAAGGCTAATTAGCAGAGTACCGTTTTTAAGCCCTGGTTAATAATTTAATGAAAGTGTTAAATGGGATATTTCACTTTCCCATTTCTTGTTTTCATTATTTTAGTTATAATTTTGAAACTTGTTTTTTTTTCTATTTAATTTAAAAGTGCTATAAAATTAATAACTCAGTTCATAATATTAAGTCAAACAATAATTAAAATGCGAAATAAGAAGATCACTAAAATGTAGCACACTATTGTTACACAATAATCAAAATTGATACCACGAATTGTCCAAAAAACCCGATATCACATAACTGTGCCTTTAAAATAGCCACAGATAATATCAGTAATTCTGGAAGGAAGATCCATGGAACATAGGAAAATAGACGGAAGTGCCACACACTGCCATAGTACTGAGGGAATAGATACTACATCGTAGTAGAACAGACAAATAGAGAATTAATAATTTAAATTTACTGGAATGGCATTTTAGGCTGTCAAGTTAAGTGACTTTGACTTGTAATTTTTTAATATATTTGACGTTTCGTGTCAGCTTTAGGGGTCAAAATGAGATTTGTCTCCAGGCTTTGGAACTTATTTCCAATCTGATTTTGGGAATAAAAGAAAAATGCACCCAGGAGTCGTTTAAAAGGTGACGACCAAATTTAGACTTTCGTTCTATTTGAAGCCGATCTATCGAAAATGTTGATCGTCATCGCTTAATAGTGACACGTCTAGTCTAATTACCTCCTTCTTTTCCTCTTCTACTCCGTGACAAGATAGATGACACACCAATGATTCATCTTATATCTACGAGTATTGTATAATTGTCAAACAATTAAAATTCTACGCACAATACAGATTAAATTTATCACTTATACGTGTCTGGGCGCCCATTCTTATATATCTATTCATTTAATATATATTTTAAACTAATTTATGACATAACCTAATTGATGAATAAATAACTAAATACGTCAGTTAGGATGATAATACTAAAAAGTTTTTTCGATTAATGTTTGTTACTCTTTCACACAAAAACCACTGAACGGATTTAGAAGAAACTAGGTACACGAATAGTCTATAACCTGGATTGACACATAGAATAGTTTTTATCCTAATTTTATGTTCACATGGGATAAATTTTGATATGAAGCGGGTGGGCCTGCGGGCAACAGCTAGTTTAATTTATAATTTGTGATCGTCGGAAAGCACGTTTAGGTACGACTTGTAATTTTTTTAATTTTGCACACATTTATTTGACGCAGTAAGGAGTAACTAATCAATGTTGAAAGATTAATCAGTAGAGGGAATCGTAATCGTAGTTTAAGGTTTGATTCCAATGCAGGCAAGTACCAATTGGTATTCCAAGCCACCACTGAAAATCGGAAAATATCGTGAGGTAAACTAGATTGAAAATATTGAAATCTAGAATAGTTTACGCAATTAGCTAACGTGGTGATCAATGCTCAAACCTTTCCTACATGTCAAGAGGCCTATGCCCAGCAGTGGGACGTACACGTATAGACTGGTTTTAAATCTAACTACGTAATAACGTATTACAGTTAAAATTACCCGATCAGTTAACCAAAAAGTTATCACAGTTAAAGATCGGCAGTTATCTTGAACTATTCCAATCTTTACTTCCTGTTGCGCGCGCGCAGATTGCGATAAAGATGCGGTCAACGCGCCGTAAGGTAAATATGGCAATTGTCATCCGGTGTTCGCATTTTATTTAAAAAGATAATATTTGTTTATGTTACAGAAAATATATTTTTTTTCCGGCGCGAACGAACGCCCATAATTAATGTTTTAATATGGTACATATAAAAAAACATTTTTGTACATAATTTCAAATATTTGTGATCATTTAAAGCAGATTTGGTTAAAAAATCTTCTGTCACTCGGTAAAATAAATTATAGTTATCTAATTTATACTCACATCATAATTACTGCATTTACAAATACCCTCAGAAAGTCTTTTTAGATCCAGTAAAGCCCACACATGGGCAAAAAACTTTAATAATGTTCCTACACATACACACGCAATCAAAAATAAAAAGATATAGAACCAACGGCACTTCAACTGCTTAGCAACAAGCAGTCTCATAAATTATATATCATCAATTGACCCGGCGGCTCCGCGGTCAAATGGTTGGCATTCGCAAGGGTAGCGGATTTTATTCCCGCTCGGTTCAAATGTTAACTGTCATGCAATAGCTGTTAAGTGATTCTTTGCCACACACTGCGTTTTCCTTGTATTTCGTTTTATATTTGTTGTGTAGTTACAATCATCTTAATTGGTAGAAAGGTTGAATATTAAAACCGAATTTATGAAAGCGATATTATTAATTTTGACAGTTATAAGTCTATTTTTTCAATACTCAATAATTGAATGCGTTCCATAATGTACATGTGGGTCTTAAAAATATACTAATACAGAAGCATTATAGACCCTGTCGGGCTCAGCAATATTTTGGGAGAGAGGAAGCAATAATAGATTTATATTTAATAGAACACATATTTAAAATTTTATAACTATCTATAGGAGTCTTAAAGTACGGCTGATTTGTCAAAATCAATAAATAACTATGTGATCGACTTCAAAAACATTCCTAAAACGTCATTTAAACATTTTTCGGCTTAACAAATTGTGTTTCAATTCTGCCGACCGCAATTTTCCCATTATGGTCATATTTCAGTCTCACCAGATTCAATTTAACACCCATATTTCACATAGCAACTGGATATCCGACCTTCACAACTTACTCTACAAAGTTTTTAAAGGTTAAAGAAGCAGAACGGGTCCGGGAAATTGATAACCGGACAAAACTTATACCCAGGGATCTCCCTAAGTAAACATTCCAAGAGAAATTGTAGTTTCAACACCATATATTATTTGGCCAATCGTTCAATTTCCGCGCGAAAAATATTTGGATTATTTATGTGCTCTTGTTCCGGGTATGAGCATTTATACTCATGATATATGCTTTGAAAGTAATAGGAGAAAAGAAACACCAAAAGTATATATAAATAAAAGGACCTACATATATTTTGAGGGATAAAACTTGACAATTGATGAACAAAATTAAAATATTGAGCTTTTTGCGTGTTGTCTTAGCTAAGATTAGAGATTCGTCTAATCATTTACCTCATGTTTGGCTTCCCCCTCGTGTCAAAAACCTACAAATCTTGTTCACCTGCAGATTTTGAAAACTAGGTTTAGCAAACTATAACTGTATCTGAGCTTTAAACTTTAAATAATTCAAGATGGGTCATCGACGTTGACGATGGTTGAATATGGGGCAAAAGATACTGCTAGATCCCTACTAATCCCTACTAATATTATAAACGCGAAAGTAACTCTGTCTGCCTGTCTGTTAAGCTTTCACGGCTAAACCACTGAACCGATTTTAATGAAATTTGGTACAGATATAGAGTTGACCTTGAGAAAGAACATAGGATAGTTTTTATCCCGGACTTTTGAAGGGTTCTTTTGGAATCGCGATATAACCGACATCAACGCGGGCGAAGCCGCGGGCGAAAAGCTAGTATGTTATAGTTCCAATAACATGGACTTTTAACGTCCCACACAAAATAAGGGTGTTATACGTTTGACATGTTTGTCATTATAGCTCCCGAACGGATTGAGCGATTTCAATTTAGTTTGTTTCTTATTAAAGGTGAATTATGTGCGAATGTCCTAAGGCACATTTGATAGAAATAGGTTGAGCCCGTTAAAAGTTGTGGGGGTGAAAGTTGTTACCGTCGGGGTTTATTTTTTATTTTATCTCCAATCAATCATCTTAAATGTAAATTTTATATGAACGTACAAATTCGTACAAATAATAATATTTTGAATTTACAGAGTTAAAAAGAAATTAATTATCAGATGTGGATTAAATTACTAATGATTTACAGAACACATACATCTTGTTTAAATCAAATATCAATATATCTGATATGTTTTAGGTGCATTTAATAACATACGTAGGGGATATGCATGTGCACGCCCACGTTCAATTCTCATCGTTATTTTCCAATTCTTTATAGGTTACACGTGTATTTGTCTATAAAAACTAGGAACAGCTATAGATTTTAGTTAAGTACAGGAAATTTTATTAAAAAATTGTAAAATGAGCAATAAACTAAATCGGAACTATATATTATGATTATTAGATAATAATATATTATTTAAAAATAAAAGTTTTTTTTTATTATATTAAAAGAAAGAATATATCTTAAATTATCCTTTTGCCAACACACCTTATTAGTACAAGAAGCGTCTAAAAAACTTCGGCAACAAATTAAATTCCAAAAATTCAACACTTTTTAAACGGCAATAAAACATTATCTTGAACTGGCATCAACGGTTCGCTTCACCCTAATTTAGGGCTTAAAAGCGGTTGCCAACCGGAAGATCGTAAAATCTTTTAAAAGGACAATCTTTATAACCCTCTTGAAGGGTTTTAGTGTGAATCATGATGCATCTGTGAGCCCTTTTCACACTGGATGATGTAATATTTGTTCGAATTTACCAAGAAAGTGCTGAACCTTTCGTGGTATTGTTTAGAATTATAGATAAACGATTTTTTTGTATAACAAGGGCCCTAAACGTATATCGATTCTGGAGTTAATGACATTGGTCGGGATTTTTTGTTCGAAATTCTTGAGAAAGTCCCGTTTTGGGTTTACCATTTCTAAAATTTTGAATCCAAGACGAGACAGCTATTTTTTTTAACATAGTCTTTTCGTCATCTATATCGCGGGCGGCCAAAGACATATTTTTTGGACCCGGATTACAAGCCCTCCCTGGACGGTATCTAGATGCTTTCTAAACTAGAACAAATGGATATCAAACCGGGTATAATAAGATATAAAAAAACGATATTATAAACGCCTCGGAACAGTTGCTTCTTAGACGTGATAATACTTTATAATTATAGGTTAAGTAACCGTGCACCAAGAGTCATTATTGTAACGTTTTAAAAGGCGACCGATATGAAATAAAAATTTTAGATTTTTTATTTTTCAAAACTTATTAAAACATTTTCCGACATATTTTTTATGAAACATAAACGGCAAAAGATTCCTTAGCGGACAAACTGTTTCGCCCTCTCACTTCTTCAGCTGCAGCCTGCAGTTCTTTTGAAAAATGATACTATTCCCATTGTAAACCGTTCTGATACTCATATTTCTAAACATAGCCATCTAAGATATATAAATATTTATAGTTCAAGGTTTGACTCCCCCTAATTAATTCGCATCTTCCGTGTTTATTAAGCAAATGATTCATAATTCTTATTTATATAGCTACGTAGGTTGTGGCTGAAATACAGCTGTTATTATTGTATTGCTAAATGGAGGAAATTTTGTATTAGAAAATCATAACATTATTGATATAGAATAAATATTTGTTTAGGAAAAGATGAAATACGAAATATTATTAACAATATATTAATAAATGTAAGTGGTAGTTGAGAAATTAAAAATAAGGTATTTTACTCAATTAAGGTGGAAAAATCTTCAGATGATAAATTTCTTCATTTTAGTGTTAAGCTAAAATAACTTCTATGTTCTCAAGAATAACGTGTATTTTCCTTTGTTACAGATAACTCCATACTAAGAATCTCTACAGTATTATAGTAATTTATTTTAACAAAATGTATCTGGTAATACTGTTTGCGGCGACTGCTCTGCTGGGCTCCAGCCGGTCAGCGAATGTCAACAAACACATGAAGCTATTGACAGAACTAGATAACAGTATTGATAATAATGGTAAGTGATTTTTCTGATGTTTGATGTTGGCAGCGCCATCTCGTGTCGAGTAGAAAGAATAAGTAACTGTATATCGTAATAACGTAATTCTTTTTTTTTTTTCTTCATGCTTCATGTTTTAACACCTATTTTTCCAGAAGTTAACAAAAATGTATATTAATTAAATAATTTCGCAACTTGAAAACTTGTTCCTTAAAATTGAACGTGTTACGTCTTCAACTTTAAAGTGCTACAGAATATTGAAAATCATCAAAGTATATTTAAATACGATTTTTTGTTTCCAATATAAAATCTTTTCAATATTTTCTTGTTGAATTACAGTGGCACCAACAAAACGTCAATCATTAGCTCGTCGGTTTCTTACGATAACGCAGCGCCCCAACGCGACGTACGCGCACTCTAGCGGCGAAGTGCTAGAACTAACGTGCGACGCGGTCGGTGCGCCCGCGCCCTCTATACATTGGTTCCGAAACGATGCGCCGGTTTATGAGGTAATTTGCTTTCAAGTTTTTATGTGTAAATCTTATTTTGATTATACATAGTTGTAATGGGCACGTTGCTTTTTTATGGTAATTTCCAAGCATCCAATTGTAGAAATCCTTTATGTTCAGTTGTGAAACCTCAAGTTATAAAAATCAACAATATCTTTACAACTTTAAATTCTATCTGAACTCATTTCATGACAAGTATCTCAATTCAGTTCATTAGTTCAGTACACAGCTAGATCTTGTTGTATTTTAGTTGTTCTACTTGACAACAGATGGCAGCACAACACTAATCTACAAAACTTCCGTTTTAGTATGACGTCGAATCGAATGAGTTGATAGACAGCAATCCTACCTCCCTCGCGAGGACCATATCCACCCTCCTCGTGACGAAGACTTCAGGACATGATGTGTATACTTGTGTGATTAACGCGGGAGAGAAGACAGCGAGGGCTACCACTGTCGTGTATGGCAAAGGTACGTTCATTAAGCAGTAGTTTTATGATAAGTTATACTTGTAAGATTTTGAAGAGACACGATATATTGTCAATGCGCCTAGAGTCATTATTGTAACGTTTTGAAAGTAAAAATAAACTTTTGATTTTGATTTAGAATTATAGTGGGGCAATATTTTTGTGTAAGATACTTCTGTATGTTTCTTTATTTTATGTATTTGCACAAGTCTGCTGTTACCTGAATTTCAATGAGAATTTTGTATTCTACAGTTTTGTAAAGTCTAGCGTCTTTTGTGAGCACTTTTGTGAATTAATTATAAATAGTCAACGATATGGTTCTCTACATAAATAATTGAGAGAGCTAATCTGGTGAAGTAGTTATGACAGTACAATATAAAACAACTGTTATACGTATTAACGTTATATATAACCTATGACACACAGCCATGACTATTGATGAACTTGTTAAGGTACTCTACTAAACATACACTAATTTTTCTAATTTATCAATATCTTATGTATTTTTTTATTATTGCCTACTAAATTAAGATATTAACAAAGTTTCTCTCCACTCGCCAACAGATGACGGGACTCCGCTATCAGAGCGAGTAAAGCTCTTTCCTCTGGAGCCGCGCATCGTAGTGACTTACGAGATGTATCTGGATGTCATCGGCAACAACATAGTGCTGCCCTGCAGGGTCAAGGGCCACCCCCGACCTCATGTCACGTGGAGGGATAACAAGGGGGCTGTTGTTAAACGGGACCCTAGGATGAAGGTTGGTTGAATTAAATGTTATTGTTTGCCGATCACCACGTAAACAAGCGTTTGTGTGACCCACAAATGCTTGTTCTGTTCCCGGGTTCATTTTTGAATGTGAATTGAATGTTTGTGAAGCCCCCCGCGACACAAGGATTAAATTCCTTAATGCGGTAGTCGTTTCAAAAAGTGTATCGAAACTAACTTTTACTGTTAATATTAAAATGTAGGTATTACATTTACAAGATAAAGCAAGGGTATATTTAAGTCTTAATGAGGACTTACATTTGATTTCACAGAACTTTCGAAAATTTTCATTTCATTTTCATGTTTCAAAAAATGTTCCGTCAAATTTTTCGTCAATAAAACGACCTTTGCGCTAAGGAGTAACCTTCTGTCGCGGTGGATTTCAAAAGCGTTCAAATCAACATAAAACATTCACTCTAAAACACCTACACTCAAGACTAATAATCATTTTACTTTGAATACCTCAAGCAAATGAGCTTCCATAGTTCCATCAACTCAACAACAGATGGCGCCGCATAACTATTTCACAGCTTAACTAATGTTTATCAAATCTCTTAACCTCTAATAACCTCCTTGTTCCCCAGGTCCTCAAGTCAGGTGAGCTGGTGATCTCATCCCTGCGCTGGACCGACATGGGAGAGTTCTCGTGCGAGGCCACCAACATCTTCGGCTCACAGATGGCTAAAACATTCGTGTATCCTGCTAAAGTGAGTTTTAATTACGTACTAACAATTTTTTTTTGTGTGAGCAACCCTTAACGCTTAGGGGTATGAAAATAGATGTTGTTCTATTCTCAGACCTACCCAAAATGTATACAAAATTTCATAAAAATCGCTTGAACGGTTTCGGAGGAGTACGGTAACTAACATCGTGACACGGGAATTTTATATATTAGAAAAAGATACCTATCCTTACAAAAATTAAGTTGTAGACAACCAAAAACATGAATTTAGTTTAATGCAACACTAATTGTACCGACACTATTTGCATTTAAACAAAGAACACTAATTTTGAATTACGAATCTAATTTCAAATTTTCTTTGTTACAGGCCGGATAAACACACAAACACACACGCAAGCGTCGAGAATACTTAAACTGGATGTTCCTGGTACTTTTAAGTTAAATTAGGGCCGTTCCACACTGCGCCGGCAAACGCTGCGGTTATTTACAAGTAACGCTCCTTTACAATATATATTTTTGAAACTAAGTATATACGAATCTTATTATTGTAATTTTCATACATAGTTATTTGAAGAAAATATTGTCAAACAAAAATTGTTTTGTAACTTAAAAATTTTGATGGATTTTGTAGTAAGCAAAATTTTATTCAATTATCTTAAAAGTATTTTTCTTAATTAATATATATTCGTTAATAACGCCTATTACTATGATTTTGTAAAATAACATTGTGAATTATAGATACTTAAATCGTATTAATTAATCAAAAGAATTTTGCGTAAATTACATCAATTTTCATTATTAAAAAATGAGAAATTTGATGCAATATTTTTACCATTTTTCTCTTTTTTGTATTAATATAATAGTTTAGGTATAATATTAATATAATAAGTATTAAAGGGGTCGTGATACAAGCTGGCGGCTGGACCGCCGAGCGGTTAAAACGCAGCGTTTCTCCCGCTAATGTGTATACCACCTTAAAATCGAGTCTGCCTATTTTTTTTTATATTTTTTGTTTAACGAATGTTGTTATTTTAAAGTATTAACACTTGTGTGTTGTGCTTGTTTAAAATATGATGTAATTATGGTACTTCACTTTTTAAACAATATGACGTCATAATAAATTAGAAAAGTGAAACAAAATACATGTTTTTTTTAAATCTGTATAACCTTGTTTTGTAACCTACATTTTAGTACTCGGTTTATTTTTTAGTACTGGGTACTAATTTTTGTTTCTCCAATAAAAATTGTCATAATAACTAATTTTATTAATAATTGTGAAGTACCTTGTTACTGTCTAATAAATAATGTATACTTATTATATCGTAGACTGTGATGCAACATAGATACCTACAATAAACGAAGTGAGGATTTAAATGGTTTTTTATTATTCCTTTCTTTTATACAGCCTTGTATGAATTTGGTGCAGATTCAATCCCAACTCGGGCAAAGTCGCAAGGCGAGTATTTCAAAGTTAACTTAAGTTAGGTTTTACTTTCTTATTGAATCTAAGAGACAATTGAAAAACAGTGAAGGAAAACATTGTAACAACCTATTCCAAATATTGGAATCTGAAATCGCCAACGCGCAGTGAGTGCGATGGTAAATGCTCCTTCCCTTGAAGGGGCCTTTGGCCAGCAGTGGGACGTATATAGGCTGGAATTATAATATACCTCATACTCTGAATATTTTACCAACAAACAAAATTTTATCAAAATTGGGCCAGCCGTTTACAGTTACGAGGTAACAAACATACATGTGCATATTGTGAGTGTGATGTAAGATTAATACTTACACCTCGGAAAGTTAATCGACACAATCACACTCTTCACAAAAATGCTAAAGCTTGGAATCAAACCCACACTATCTGATTGGCAATCAGAGTCATTAAATTGTTTAGATTCGCTTTTTTCTTGGTCCTCGATTTGGCCCTGAAAAGGAACCTTAACATTATCGAGAAGCGATCCAGCGACAGCAAACGTAGTTCCAATTCGTGCCGTTACACAAATTGGCGCTAGTATCTATAGAAAATCAACCTGATCATTGATCTCAATTATTTTTTTAAATAGGGATGATGACTGGGTATAAAAAGAATAAATCTCATTAGTCCCTCAATTAGATAATTGAAAAGTATGAGACACATATTTTTTCCTTTTTCAGAAAAACTAGAATTGACAAAGATTAACTGCTTTAAAGTTTAGGAGAGTTGTGACGTAACGATATGGTAAAATTTATACTCTATTGTGACGTCACGCGTAAGTTAAATTCACTGTAATTTGGTCAATTTAAGTTTGCGGGACAAATTAAAAAATACGTATCCATTATTATACAAAAAACTACGAGACGGACACAAAAAAAATTGTCATCATCCCTATTAACTTGGTGGCACTTATTTTTGCTTAAAAAAACGAATCAAGCGCTAAGGATATCCTTATTTCGTGAGTGAAGCAAGTCACAATGCACAACGTCACCCAGACTCAGAACAAGTATTCGTAGATCACACAAATGTTTGTGATATGCGGGAATCGAACTCACGACACGTCGCGCACAGTGGGTTTTGCATGGTGACCTGTACCACTCAGCTGTCCTACTAGTATTATAAATGTATTAGTTCCTCTTTCACGAAAAAAGCACTGAACGGATTTAAACGAAACTTGGTAGGTACATAGATAGTTTACAACCACGATTAACACATAGGATCATTTTTATCCTGATTCTATGTTCCCGTGGGATCATTTTCGATTCGTAGCAGACAGGATTAGCAAGCTGAAGTGGCAATGGGCGGGCCACATAGCGCGAAGATCGGACGGCCGATGGGGCAGAAAAGTTCTGGAGTGGAGACCACGTACCACCAAGTGCAGCGTGGGAAGGCCATCTGCCAGATAGACCGACGACCTGGTGAAAACCGCTGGGTCCCGTTGGATGCAGGTGGCAATGAACCGGTCGCGCTGGAGAAATTATGGAGAGGCCTATGTCCAGTAGTGGACTGCTATAGGCTGAGATGATGATGAGTATTTTAATATTACTAGAATATATGTTCACAAACCCTCTATACTTATCCACTCTGTGTATCAGTTACACAAGAAGGCATCATCCATAACCAGAGCTCTACGAATCTGAAATTTATTAACACGTTATAACCGGCCGAGTTAAACCGACCATTTAAACTTAATTGAGATCATAATTACGAATGCATTTAAGTTTATTAGTACAAGTAATTAATACATCGCGTAAGTAAATGGTTCGAATAGTTCATTTCATTAAATTTTATCATTAATTTGTATACTTAATTACTTGCATTTTGTGTAATCTTTGCGGACTGGAATTTAGGTTTTAAACATGCAAGATGCCTAACTAATAACGTTCATTTGTAAATTTTATAGCTATATTTGTCAAAGAAATAATACTCTTTTCACATATCATCCTTGAATTCTGCATGTGACGAATGTTTGTAAAACCCCCTCGCGACACAATGATTGAATCAAATGTAATTAATTGATGTATTAATTACCTACACGAGATGCAGATTTGATTACAAGGCAAGCAAGCAACAATGTTTAAAAGTTTTATTGGCTTTCTTAATTATACTCGAACTCTACTGACAAACGGTAAAGGATAACAACATTAAATAAACTGAAATATTTACAAGACAAATTAATAAAGCTTCCTCTGTTCCATTACTTAAACTTTGCTGTGCTCGACAAGATCATAATTGTTTCTAAATTTTATTTTATCTTTACCACATGTAATTTTACATTAGGGATTGCAATAAAAGATTTTGTTTTGATAACATCGTGCATCGTGACAAAATCTAGATTCTTTGTATTGGTATCCGTAATAGCCAACCCGCAGTGAGCTAGCGTTGTGATCAATAGTCACACCTTCCATACATAGGAAAGCATGGTGATCAATGCTCAAACCTTCCCCATACAAGAAGAGGCCTGTGCCCAGCAGTGGGACGTATACAGGCTGGTATTACATATTTCTATATTAAACCACTATCTACTAAACATTTAAAACGATTCCGGAGCATTTGATCTCAGTTCAACGGTTTAAACTAAGTTTGAAACTACAGTGTCACCGGTCCCGGCATTCACTTACCGTGGCAGTAATTCTCATGCTTCAATTTGCGCTAAATCTGTTACTATTATAGTGTTTCGCTCGTACATTTGTCGCAATAAATTGTATAACTATGTTATTTCATACTGATATTGCATCTGTCTGTTTGTTATAATTAACTTGAATTCTTACGTCAAGTGCGAGTTCGATTCTCGACAATGAATTGTAAGTTAGTACTAAATTTAATAAAAATTGGTCTTCAAATGAATGACTGTAGCAATCGTTGCTTTACCTTGATTTCTATTAATAGATTTTTTTGTTGAAATAGAAAACTGTAAATTTCAACAGTCTAACAATCAGTCTCACGGTTCGTGAGATGCAGCCTGGTGGCACACGGACAGACAACGAAGTCTTGGTAAACCCTTTTTCATCTATTGGAAAGAAGATTATACCGGATAGCACCCTAATTTGTCCACCCTACACTGTTTACATAGTGTTCTAGCTTTATAGAAAAAACACGCCTATCCTTTTAAAGTCAACCATAGTTGTGATCTTATACAGATGTCTTTTTATTTTTCTTTTCCATTAAGCTATTCCTGACCACTGCAAGACATATTCATCCCTTCCATTTTTGCACCGTCTATGGTATATGGCTTTTGTCCGTGACCGTATCACCATCTCATTCGGGGTACAACCCTTTTTCTTTCGGATGGAAAGTCATCAATTGACTCCTTCCGCAATGATTTGACTGTCTTCTACTGACTAAAACCCACCCATGTTGGCTCCTTTGCCCTTCGTGTACCAGGGCACGGTAACTCTTTCGAAAAATCCTGCTGCCCGCGTATATAAACCCTGGGTAAATACTTCATACCAAGAGTTATCGGGCAAAAGTTGAAGGTCCAATCCCATTTTCTACACGCAGCTTTCAAATTATCATCGTACATATTGATAAAGATTTATTTTCAGATATAAATCTCAACAATCGCAAGCAAAGTCACAACAATACATTAGCTAAGAGAATGTGGCTCGTGCCTTCACAAATTATGATTGCACGACCCTGTCGCCTACATCTCTGCTTATACCGGTAACATCACGACTGCGAGTTGCCTCAAGCCAGTACTTTAAAGTTATTGTCACTTTGCACTAGAATTTATAATGTAATAAAAATTATACATAGTTTTAGAAGGTAGATTATAGTAAATTTTGTAATAAAACTACTATTTAGCAGGAATGTTGTATCAGCTAGTTTTGATCTATTAAGAATGTTTGTGGAAGCAATCGCTTTTCATTAGTCAGCTGTTTTTATTTACTTGTATTACAATAGGATGCAATTATAAAGTATTCTTTATTTTATGCAAAAAATATGAATCTAGACTTTTATCCTTTTATTTTATTTTAATTTACCTAGACTTTTAGAATTATATTGCTGGAGCTCTTTTATCGGTATCTACTTAATACCACTTGGACTTCTGTGAGAAAACTCAAACATACCTAATCCTAATTATTCACAAGGACCAAACTATTTCACACATTTCATTTTGATGATATTCTATGAGAAAATTCTTATCAGAATCAACATTTACTCACATACCCAGCACAAAAATTGAACCTTGCACTATCTGACGCAATACCACCAATTATTTACCATACCATAAGTTGATGAAAAGATTAAACTATATTGCTTATCAGTACCGGTTTCCCAAGAGACCAGACTCAGTTTGAAACGTGCATCATTAAGTCTAGCTTTCATCATTATAATGCTAATGATTAATATTAAATACCACTTCCTGGGTCACTTGATACACCTTAATGAGTTTAGTCTGGGATAAGTGTCGGACTGGAATGTTGGTCTAGTGGTTAGTGACCCTGACTGCTATACCCAAGGTCGTACGTTCGATTCCCGCCCAGGACAAATGTTTGTGTGATGAGCACGATCATTTGTTCTGTGCATAGGTGTAATTTAGCTATATTTTATAATTAATTTATATATTTGGAAATGTATAAGTATGTTTTTCATGTTGTTTAGTACTCAAAATACAAGCTTTGCTTTGTTAGAGACTTTTTAGACACAAGAGTATTTTTTTTGTAATGTCTAATCTTCTGTAAATCCAATTTCCATTCATTCATCGACCGTTATAAAAAGCAGAGAATTGGGGAATCAATTCCCCAATTATTTTAAATTTTATCCAATGTCTTTCGATCGTTTTTAAACGTAAAAGCTTAACGAATGTTTCTTTCGTGAGAGTATCAAGTATTTTATTGCCAAAAGACGATTAGCCGTATTTAGTGCTTAAATTACAAACTTTATAACTAGTGCTAACGAGTCGTGAGTTAACAGTTTAAAATTGTTATATATTATTAACTTATAGTTCATGTAATCGATTATAAAAAAATATCGGATACCTATTTTTTTTTCATAGCGTTAACAAAATATGAAGTTGATACAGTAAGCTAAAAGTTCGTATGACGTCATTTTTTCCCGACGAGTGACGTCATAAGCCTCCTTTTCCTTTCACGATGTTTGATACCTTTTGTCTTCGTAATTGTTGATTAATAAAATATAAATATAAAATAGTAACCAATATCTTTTTACATGTATTGACATATCACAGGTTTTGATCATTTTATTTTTGCATAGTAACAACTTTGAAAAATCGTCAAAGTTACGGGAGATTCGAACGCGCAACCTAGCACAAACAACTCACCTCTAATTCTCTGAGCCACCAGGAACATCCTAAATGTATAAACTTTCACTTATTACAATTAGTAAGGTTTGTAAATAGTTAGAAATTAAAGCAAAAATGTAATATATGAGCTAGTTATTATTTGAAAAGATGATAGGACTATCGTGACAGAAGGAAATTACAATATTTGTTAAGAGCTCTTTATGTTATAAGCGAAGTACGGAAAGACAAAAACATACCAATGATGCTACGGTATACTGAATGGATGGAACGATGTCGATGAAATTTGGTGTACAGGTAGAAGACATTCGATTAACATAATATTACTACCTTTTTTTAACGAAATGCTTTGGTCGCATAAATTCATCAAACGCGGTTGAGCCTTCTAGCTAAAAAAATATTATTTGATTAATAATATATGCTTAATATTTCACAATTTAACACAACACCACCTAATCTCAAACTAGGCAAAACTTAATGTATTATGACTACTTATTTATATTCTCGTATATTTCTAAAACACAGAACACATTCACATTACACAAACATTTATCCTGGTTGAAGATCAAACCTACGACTTCCGGTATAGCAATCAAATCCGCTAACTACTAGACGCACGCTTGAGCCTAAAACCTAGTCCAAACTAACAAAAGTGATCGATATACAACCGTTTGCTCACGACGCATGCGCCGGCGCAGCATTACCCAACCAATGTTACAAAGTCTAAATATACAGAACACAGCGATTATCGTGTACAGGAAGATGTGCTGACTTGCATTTATTTAAATATGTGTGTATTGCGGGGATCCTTTGAGTGATCGGAGACTGGATTAGGTCAGGTCAATAGTTTGATTGGCCTGTTGGTCTGGTGGTTAGTGATCCTGACTGCTATACCGGAGGTCGTGGGTTCGATTCCCACCCAGGACAAATGTTTGTGCGATGAGCACGATCATTTGTTCTGTGTCTGGGTGTAATTTATCTATAATATGTATGTATTTAGAACTATATAAGTATGTTTATCAGTTGTCTAGTACTCATAACTCAAGCTCTGCTTAATTTGAGACTAGATGGCGTTGTGTAAATGTAGTCCAATATTATAGATTATAATAGTGAGATATATGTTGCAGCTGATCTTCGAATAACTAAGACTTGGTTATCATATAGTTATGTTTTTGGGTAAGGGTAGACGAATGAAATTTAAGTAAAACCTCATAAGATGTTTTTTTTCATTGGCCTATAGGCATAGTTTTTTTAGTATTGTATAGTTTTACAGCACGCGTATGTCTCTGAAATCATCCTAAACGGCTGGCTCGATTAAGATATTTTTATGCGTTTTGTTGATATTCAGAAACCACCGCAGCAGAACGAAGTTTCCGTATCAACTCATCATCGGCCTAGCCTCTTTCCCAAGTGTGAAGTTTCAGTGGCAACTAGTAACTTTTAATGAGAGAAGACAGATATAGGTGCTAAGACTTAGTTTTGATAGCCTAGATATAGAAACACCAACATAGGTAATACAATCACCCTACATAACCAAAACTCCAATATGAAAAACACCCTTACACCTTCGACATAAAGTACGATTTTGCAAAGCAATATCCATACTACCATGTGTTAATATTGTATTGATAACCCAGTCACACGTAGGTTTACACTTGACCTCAAGTAATCAGAGTAAAAGGTCACTTTTTGACCCTCAATGAGGTTCCTTATTTACTATGCTTGATACATTGATGTGCGAAAGCAATATTTTACAGGTTATTGGTAAGTCTATAAGATTTAGCTTAGCATAGGGTGAATGTTATGGTTTTGATCTTTTGCAGTTAAGGATTTGATTGTGTTAATTACACGGAAACTGTTTTTATGACGCAAACTAGCTAAACGAATGAGTCATCATCATCCACACTCCACAGCCTTTATCCTCCCACTGCTGGGCATAGGCATATTAGGCATTCCCTTTCTTGTGCCAACGAACGAGGACGGAACCCAAAATGTAGCGAGTCTTAAATTAACAGTTTCGTTGAAAAATAAATAAGCAAATTAATTTACCAGTCATAAAATTTATCACCGCACCAACATTATTGAACCCTGTTTTTTAGTTTCGTCGAATTTCCACAGATATATGTACATCTATGATCATTCAACTGGCAGGCTGTATCAATGAGATACAGCCTGATTATAGATATGCTTGGCCAGACGAAGAAACAGCGGAGCCTTAGTTTTCCGTTTTACTCTTGGGATCCAAAACCCAAAAAACAACATACAGACACAGAAACTCTCATTTTTATATTAAAGTCTTCATATATTATTAACCAACACATACCTGTTCAACAAGAAGGCCAATAATTACAATATAAAATAATACATCTTCAATAATTAGTTTTGCAATACCCATATCGCATACAAAACTTCATCTGATACCATCAAAAGATTGTATCAATTACTCGGACTATATGTTATGCATTTATGATGGTTATGTATGTTCAGCATATAGAAATAATAACGCCTAATTATATCAAGGTTATTTTGTACTGTTTAGTGATGTTCTTCAAGATATCGATGTCGATATTTTGAAATCGATGGATACATTTTAGTCAAATAGTAAAAACGGTACTTCATTAAGGCTCTGCTGTTTTTCTGACAAAGCCTGAAACTCGGATATTTACAATTGCTGAAAGAATGAAAATTGGATTTAAATTGACACTATTCGTATTCTCTTAAGCATCTTGCCAGCACAGTAATTGGAAATTAATTTTATTGACATCGAGTGTTCCGCCCCGTACTGAATTGAGAAGACGAAAATTTATGTATTTAGCAACCTTCTATGTAACCTTTTTTACATGGTTTTTTCTGACATGAGTACGAAAGCAAGAGCCACTTAGACTCAAGCTGTTCTTTTTGCACGAAGACTTGCAATCGCAATTCAACGTAGCAATGCTACCAGACTTCTGGGCACGTTAAATTACATCTACATCGATGACAAAGGATCACACCTTTGTTAGGTGTCTTTTTTGATGCTTTGCAAATAGTATTTATTTATCTATTAGTATATTATACTTGTATCGTAATTAAAATAAATATTTTATATGTCACAAATTCCATCCGAATATTGACCATCATTCAGTAATCACTTCACCCCACATACCGTCATTTCTTCTCTCGCTTCATATTAACAGTACCGTAGTTCGCAGACTCAACAACACCCACAACACAATGATTACTTAACGATTTTTCATTACAACAGATTATTTATATCTTTCAGAGGAATCCTTTGATCACAATACATGCTGCGAATTCATACAACGAAAACATTAGCATATCTGCATATTCGCATTGCTAAGTTATAATCTAAATCCACAATTGCACATCACTATCTATCATCGATTTCACAACGAGCGCACGAGTCGCTATTATGACAATCGATTCGATAGCAAAATGTAATCGATATATCGGTATCCCACATATTTGGAGCAAGGTCTTGAATTCAGTGAGTTGATTTATAGAAATGATGTATTCTTTCAAGTTAAAAGTAAGTCTGCTTAGGTACAACTGTGCTTGTAACTTGTGACCTAAGGATTTAATTATTTACAAAGGGTGTCGTTATTAATTAACATCGAACAACAACAATTTAATATGTCCTTTGCCAGCTCTGTAAGACACATTATAGTGCATAAGCATATACCTACGCAAACACAGGTGTTCTCTTAGCCCGATGAGACGGCAAACGAACGCGGCTGAGAAATACCAAGCAGAACCCATATTTTTAAATCCCACGTTACGTCCCCAGCAACACGAAAACTATGATATAGATCTGAAACGCTGATTACTTTCGTAAGCTAGGCCTCTTACTTTGGATCGTCAGTTTAATTAGGCTTGTAATAAGAAAAGCCACTGTGTGCGACGTGCACAATGGTCGCTGCTTCGATCCCCGAGTAGAACAAATATTTGTGTGATCCACGACTGCTTGTCCTGAGTCTGGGTGTCTTTGTGCAAGTGTGACTTGAATGTGTATGAATCCCAAACTACAAAGACTAAATTCATCACAGCAGAAGTCGTTTAAAAAAAGTTAAAGTCGATTTAATTCGAATATCTTTTCACTTGTAGGAATAGAAATAGAGGCTTTCAAAATAAGACATTTACTTTGCATAATTCTTTAAAAGACAGGCCTCATTCTAATAGAGCCGTCAAATACTCAAACATTCGAATAATCCATCATGGACGAAATCATGATTAATCGTTATTTTCTAAAGACGATTCTGCCCAGCCTGTAATAGCCAAAGCGTGATAATATGCATGCATTTAATGGACAAATCACGATCCAAATCAGAACATTATCTGAAATTATTCGATTACTGCAATCGATTGGGATCCATACTTGTTTTATCGATTCATTCGCTTTACGCGATCCAATGTGAATTTAAAATCAATTTTAGAATTCTGTATGAGAAGCAAGGCAACGATGAGACCTAATTTCGTCTGGATTTGATGTGTCAGTTGGGTATATCATATAGATATAGTAATAGGCGGAAAATAGGCACTTTCATGGAACATATTCGGTATGATGAAATTGACAAAATGACTTGTGAATAAGAGTATCTTAAACACTATTGGTCAGTGGTTAGTGGACTTGACTGCGGTATCGGAGGTCGTGAGTTCGACTCCCACCCAGGATTATGTTTGTCTGATGGGCATGTATCATTTGTTGTGTATTGAGGTGTAAATTATTTGTAATATGTATGGATATAAAAATTTCAATATGTTTATCAGTTTTCTAGTGCTGCTAATACAGGCTCTGCTTAGTTTGAAACTAAATGGCGCTCAGTGAAAAATGTAAACTGAAGAAACCTTTATTTAAAAAAAAACGTGGAAGGGTACATCAGCTTTAAATACTAGATATCCTGCCAACATCCTAAGGATAGGAAAGAAAGACAGAAACATTGTAGCTTGAAAAACAACAAGCATTAGATAATACAAATTTCTGGTCTACTAATCTAACCTGCAACAAGACCGGCTCGCAATGGTAATTATCATAAAGTATCATAGTAACATAGTAACTCTGCTACTGTTAACGATATATTACTATTTAAATAAGGTACTGAACCCTCCCCGTCCATCCCACTCGCAATTGACCGGTTTTTAATTATTTCAGTTGCAACATCTATATTTATTATTTGACTTTAATGTATAATGGGATTGGAGTCTGAGATTTATGTGTATCTAGTGATGGCCAATAAAATATAGTGCCTAGGTACCATCTCTGACCTGGTTTAATTGCGTTTGACTTTTTTAGTGCCTACTTCTCAAGTATCGGCAGATGTTTCGAAATTTATTTTATGTTTAATGAAAATTTAGTGATTACTGCCACCGTGCAAAACCCAATATGCGAGACGCGTCGCTGATTTGATCAAGCATTTTTGTGACCCACGAATACTTGTTCTGTGTCTTTGAGCTTGTGACTTGACAATTTGACATGATGGCTTGATTAAGCTACATAATGCGAGAATCGTTTTTTTTTAAGAAGTGAGTAAATAGCAGGTAGAGAATTTATTATTATTAAGAAACTATGCTAAAAAATAATGTTCTCCCAAGATCTTTAAGTGAAAAAATGGGAGGTTTATGATTTTTTGCTTAACTTATTTTATGGATGTAGATAGGTAAACCTGATAATTAAATATCGTGAAAATCATGTGGGAGATTTCCAAACCCCGTGTTTCTCAATAAAATATGTTAATTACAAAAAAAAACATGTGTAACTACCAAAACTCCAAATACGTTAAGTGTTCATTCATTTCAATTTAACCACAAAAATAAATAAACTCCCCACAAAACATCCTTTATTTATGAAGACATCTTTCATCTATAAATTCCAAAAACGTTAGATGTAGACCGTCATAAATTTATCAGAATCGTGCTTCGCTTTAAAACTGCAACAACGGTGACACCTGTCGGCAAGATCACGAAACATGTAACAATCAAATTCTTGTGTATATAAGACGATATCTATGAAGGTTTTATATTTTCACCAGCCAGTTATTGAAATCAAAATTCTAGTTTTAAAGCCATTTTCTAGGCACTTTTAAAACGTTACAGTATTGACTTTAGGTGCACGGTACCAAAACTGACATTCCTGTGAAGAACAACCGGCAAGTACGTCCATAACTTGGAAAATGTCACTTAATGAAGTTGTCATTTTCCTAATGACCAAAATACTTATTACTTCTGGGTTAAAACGTAAAAACACACGTAAATGGTCTTCCAAACAAATTAGGACGTTTTTTACTTTTTTTTCTGTTTCAAAGGACCCGCTGTCTGTCCTTCTGCCACGAACCATGATATCTACAGTAGAAATTATCAAAGATGATGTAAAAATCAAAGTTGATTCGGTCGTCGTATGAAAAATAATACTGCGGTAATTATACCTAATGCTTTCTTCCTTTCTTATTATATACTAGCTGTTGCCCGCGACTTCGTCCGCGTGGTTAGAAGATATAAGTTATAATTTATACCTGCCTTCTATCTATCTATCTGCCTTCTATCTATCTTGTAGGATTCAGTCAGCGTTTGCAATGTAAGCGCAAAAAAATTGTTTTTTTACGACCTCACTTTAGAAACATCAATAATTGTAGCCTATGTATTATTCTGATGTATAAGCTATATTGTGGTAAAGTTTCATTCAAATCCATTCAGTAGTTTTTACGTGAAAGAGTAACAAACATCCATACATCCATACTTACAAACTTTCGCCTTTATAATAGTAGTAGGATTTTTTTGCTTTTTATTTTATATTACCTACTTATATGGAACCCCATATCGTGGGTCTAAAACACACTTGACTTTTACAATCTAGAAATTCCTTCATTACCAAAGTCCTTAACCAGCTAATTACGAGTTCTACCATAATTTATGAGTTCAAAAGTGACCGATCTAAATCTCGGTTAAAGTTACTTAACTATAATATCCGAAGCACCGTTCTATGATTTAACCAGTACTGTACCTGCGCAATATATCGTGACGAACTCATTCGTGACTGCTACCAAACTATCGCGCCTTTAATTGATTTTTTTTACTCTATTTTTGACCTCTTTCGTTGTGAAGTAGGTTGAAATTTCGTTTATGTGACCGACCTTAGGGTATTTGAATTTGTGGAAGTTCTTGAGATCCGGGTTTAGTGGCTAGTTTGATTGCAGTATGAAGGATTACAACGCATTGCCATACAACGACAGAAAAGCGCGGATGACGTAGCACGGCGGTTCAGGTTTAGTCAGTAAGAGTTTAACACTACCCATTTCCTCACCCGAGGGGGAGTGGGTGTCCATGAGGATTCCCAAGCCATGCCAAAACAGGTCATTTCCATTTCAAATGCGGTATACAAATTACACTCAACCTTAGAAATAATTTATCCTTCATGCAAATGATGTCTGTGTTGGATGCCAAAAAATGGGAAGAGGAATTCTTCCCACTCCATTGCTCTTGAGCAGCTAGCCCAGAAATAGTAAATTTATAAGATCAGTAATTGATATTTCCATGAGTTTTGCAAATTGTTTCTAACATGACTTTTGATTATCGAGAGTGAAATCTATCACCATCAAGCAATAAACTTGCATAATTTGTAACCCTCGTCTATAAACTATTAAACTACATATTTCATGATCTTGTTTGAATGAAAATAACAACGAAGGCGCCTGATAT
This sequence comes from Trichoplusia ni, assembly GCF_003590095.1. NCBI lineage: Eukaryota > Metazoa > Arthropoda > Insecta > Lepidoptera > Noctuidae > Trichoplusia > Trichoplusia ni. The sequence continues at coordinate 626,577 of NC_039503.1, forward strand.
ATTTATTAATATAACATTATAAATTATTTAGTATTATTGGAAATTAGTGTATTTAAAACTCCTCCACACCTACAGTGACATTACTTTTAAGACGTAGCAGTAGGCACGCGTAATTCTACGAAAAATACAGGGAAATCATTAGCCTCAATGCTAAAATAACAGATAGATTAATTTAATAGTTATTTGAATACAAACTCTTACAATACTTAGACTTAAGTAAAACAGTTTTCGTGACAATTGAGAAGCCCTGAATTTTAATCACTCCATTTGTTTGTCGTGATCTAAAATCCAATTGGTGTTGTGAGGATTACGACTTCCAAAGTAAAATTTAACTGCTGATGGATGGATGCCGAATCAGCTCTAGGTCAAGGGGAAACAGGAGAGGACAGGACGAGGTCGATTCCTTTTGAAATTTCACAAACTTGGATACATGGAAGGAGAGGATGGGAGGCCTGCAGTAACACTCATGGCTAGTAATTAATTTTTATTATTTACTAGCTGTTGCCCGCGACTTCGTCCCCGTGGGTAGAAGATATAAGTTATGATTTTTACCTGCCCTGTTTTTTTTACATTTTCCATTGTATCTTCGCTCCTATTAGTCGCAGCGTGATGGTTTATAGCCTAAAGCCTTCCTCGATGAATGGTCTATTCAACACAAAAATATTTTTTTCAATTTGGACCAGTAGTTCCTGAGATTGGCGCGTTCAAACAAACAAACAAACTCTTCAGCTTTATATATTAGTAAGTATAGATTTGGCTATGGATGTCCTACTGCTTGGCAAATCTCTCGCTTTTATTCTTTCACTCTTTAATCTTTTGTTAGGACAACCCCCACATTGGCAATTCCCCCGCGGGGATCGAACCTGCGACACACCGCTTACAGTAATCATAAATGCCATTATACCATTCGGCTATTCTTACCTACATTCAATAAAGCTTAACAACTTGCAATAAAAACTATAAAAGACATAAACAAGCACGGTGGGAAGTTTTTTTACTATAGTAATTACTACCGAAGACCGAATAAAATATATACGGAACATAATAGTTAGAAGCTATTAAATATTATACCTTATTTGTCACTTTAAGTGTCCATCACACATTAACACTTGTCCTTATCTTAACACTTATATCCTTTAATTAAATAATTTCATCGTTATTAATTGGATGGTCCGCGATGGTTTTTTTTTGTTTCAGTTCTTAAACATGAAAATAAGGGAACTGTAACCAATATAAACAAGTGCAAGTATTCAAGGGCATTGCAAATCAGTTCTTAATAATTCGTATTTTTTTAATCTATTTTTTATTCAATAGAAAATGACTAACGAACTTAAGAATTTAAAGTTTTACGAGTTTAACTTGCGACACACAAGACAGCCAATATCGAAACAAGTATCTTGAAACACATGCTTTCCCCCAGCGGGAATCGAACTCGCGACAACATATAACAAAGTTAACATGTCCACCTTGTAGAATACGATAAATATAATTAATACTAGCTGTTGCCCGCGACTTCGTCCCCGTGGGTAGAAGATATAAGTTATGATTTATACCTGCCCTGTTTTTTTCACATTTTCCATTATATCTTAGCTCCTATTAGTCGCAGCGTGATGGTTTATAGCCTAAAGCCTTCCTCGATGAATGGTCTATTCGACACAAAAATAATTTTTCAATTTGGACCAGTAGTTTCTGAGATTAGCGCGTTCAAACAAACAAACAAACTCTTCAGGTTTATATATTAGTATAGATATAGATATAGATTAGCGTAGCATCTACAAGGTCTGTGGATAAAACATACCTAATAAGCAGAACTCTCTGCTAGTAAGACACGAAATTAAATTTTTAAGAAGTCTGCGAAAATAGTTAAGTTTCTCCTGCAGCAATATCACCGGTTACTAGTTACCAGTCAAGTGTAAATCAGACTCGCATCAAAGGGTTTCGTAAACAGGGGAAAATTTAAAAAAAAATTGTTACAGACCAGCGATAAAAAGGATTAAAATTATATAAAACTAGCTGTTGCCCGCGACTTTGTCCGCGTGGTTAGAAGGTATAAGTTATAATTTATACCTGCTTTCTATCTATCTATCTGCCTTCTATCTTGTAGGATTCAGTCAGCGTTTGCAATGTAAGCGCAAAAAAATTGTTTTTTTACGACCTCACTTTAGAAACCTCAAAAATTGTAGCCTATGTGTTATTCTGATGTACTTATAAGCTATATTGTGGTAAAGTTTCATTCAAATCCATTCAGTAGTTTTTACGTGAAAGAGTAACAAACATCCATACATCCATACTTACAAACTTTCGCCTTTATAATAGTAAGTAGGATTTCGAAAACCTTTTGACAGTTCATTCTCAATCCGAAACATATTTCTCCATTTATCTAATATTCACGTAATTATTTGGCCTATTTTACATCGAATAGAGCAATTTCTGTAACTTGAGCAATTAGTGTTGTACTGTTGTGCCTATTACAGTTATGTCTGCTTCTAGAAGCTAGGGAGTTGTTTACACGATGGTTTTACATTATAACACTCATATTTTAGCACGGTTTCAAGTAGAGCATACCTTCGTTTATGCTTTTAGGCGAATGCAGCTGATATGGTTTGTAATATGCTTTATTTTAATAATTTTCTTTAATTAAAAAATGTATTATAAAATATTGTTTGTAAAGTTTTGCTATACGATTACTTTTATATGCATAACTTTTGGATGATTTTATCAATATAAAAAAAAACCTTTTATAGTAGATGCCTCTATCACAACCCATTACAATTAACATAACCTCTAATTCAAAAAAGTTTATACTTTTTAAATTTTATTTGTAAAGCAAAGGTCGCAAGGTACAAAATAAACAATCCTTGTCCTTAGCAAACGAGACAATAGCCGTCACACAATGTCAATAGCAAAACTACAATAGCCCTATACATCTAACAAATCTTGGCAATGACCCTACAAAGTGCAAAAGTAGAGCAACATTCGAACCGTCTCGTCGAGCAGATGCGCCAATCTCTCACGCACACATCCAAACACTTGATACATACATACGTGAAGATGTACATACATTTAAAGTAATCAGTAATCATTGGTATCGTATATAAGCCGTTCGGAATCAATACGGACATCATTCGGGCAACATCGGCCGTCTTCGTTCGGTGTTCCAGATTCGGATTTTTTAAAAAATATAACCGTTGAGTGAAGTGTTTTGGAAGGTTCGGAGTTCAAATTGTTTTTTTCGGAGATTTTATTTTTGTGTAAATGCAGTTTTGATATTTAGATTATCTAGATGTTATTTTACTATCTAAGTAATCTTTGACCCTATAATCGTGTATAGTCGCAGGTTCGAATCCAGACCAATAAAAGTGACTTTCTCAGTGTAGTTTGTTTATTCCATTTTCTAATAACTTGATGGTGCTCTCTTAGACTACTTACCACATTTTAATTTTATTTCTTCTTTGCCCCATATATAATATTGATATTTTTCGACTTTTCCACATGCAGGTAAAAGTTTTCGGTTAAGAAACAAATACAAATACAACCTCAACCATGAAGGTAAGTAAATAAAAATATCATATTATTTTTAAATTTAGTACGAAAAATCTAAACTTTCAATAACTTCCCTTAAAAATATAATTAAAACTTATTTGTACCTCATAATTTATTTCGAGGGCTATGTCCTATAAACAATATACGGCAACCAAAAATAATTTCTTAAAAAAAGCCACCATAAGGTACGTTGAAGGGTATAATAATTGGGGAAACCATGTCGCAAGCATCGCCCTAATTGTCAACGTTTTTACTAGCTGACGCTCGCGGGCCCGTTATCTACTAATCGAAAATGATCCCACAGGAACATAAAATCGGGATAAAACCATTTTATGTGCTAGTCATGATTATAAACTATCTAGTTTCGTCTAAATCCGTTCAGTGGTTTCTGCCTGAAAGAGGAACAAATTAAACATCCGTACATAAAAACTTTCGCGTTTATAATAAGTAGGAGGGGATAGAAAATAATTGTAATATTAGCAGTATTCAGAAACTTAACTTCATTCTGCCTTTTGGCTAAAAGAGTTATAAAATACTTTACTTACTGTTAAGAAACACGCACTAGCATTATTTCAGTCGTAAGGAAATTTATCATCTATGAATGTTTAAATATATTTATAATCCCTTAATGAAAATATGTCAATTGTTAACTGACATCCCTCTTACCCAATTGCGTCAGAAATAGCGTAAAATTTAAACTATGCCTCACAAGTCACAGGCCGACTTGCGAACAAAAGCTTATCTATGCTAATCTATACTCTATACTAATATATAAAGCAGAAGAGTTTGTTTGTTTGACCGCGCTAATCTCAGGAACCACTGGTTCAAATTGAAAATTTATTTTTGTGTTGAATGGACCATTCATTGAGGAAAGTTTTAGGCTATATATCATCACGCTGCGACTAATAGGAGCGAAGATACAATGGAAAATGTGGAAAAAACAGTTCAGATATAAATAACTAACATAACTTATATCTTCTAACCACGCGGACGAAGTCGCGGGCAACAGCTAATTAACAATAATGACCACATTTACTTTCAGATCCTCATTCTATGTGCGCTGGCCGTGGTGTGCCTGGCCGAGCCTCCGGTGGACAACCGATACTTGCCTCCCTCAGCTGGCTCCCCCTCGGCGGTGTACGGAACCCCAGGGGCACCTGGACTGAGGCAGACTGATGCTGTGTTCAGGTGACAAGAACTTTGAATGGGACTTTTCTTTAACATTTTTGGCTTCTAATGTGATGGAAATACATTTTTAATTTTAACAAATGAATTTCTTCAGCTTACTTTGCAAAAGCTGGTTGAAGCCTACGGGATAGTTCAAATGTAATGTTCTACAATATATATAGAATTAAATGGTCTACAAAAACGTTTGCAACGGCATCTTTTAAGGTGGACTCACTATAATCATTTTTAAGTTATATTTTTTCCGCAACAACGCTTATTTCGAAGTGGATTTATTACGATGGGATGAATCCTTATCAAAATAAAGAACTTAATAGATATTATGTAGTGTATACGACTTATACAATTGAATATAAATACTCTTCAGTATGAGCAGTGACATGCGTCACGACTACTCTAAACAGTTGATTTAGAGCAGCTCCTCATCAAAAGTCCCAACTTCTCTAACAATAATCAAAATAACTTATTCCCATGTTTAAACTTTCAGAAGCCGCCAACCCTCCCGCGCTGGATCCCGTCGCCCTTCCTCCCAATACGGCGCTCCCCAACCCTCAAACAGATACGGGCCCCCTCAATCCAACTTCGGTCAATATAACGCTCCTTCGTCCACTTACGGTGCCCCCGGTCAGAGCCAAGCTCCCTCCTCGCAGTACGGTGCGCCCTCAACACAGTACGGCGCGCCCTCCTCGCAGTACGGCGCGCCCTCTCAGTTCGGGGGCTCCCCTCAGTTCGGGGCCCCGTCTTCTCAGTACGGAGCACCAGCAGCTAACGCTCCCTCTCAACAGTACGGAGCTCCTTCTCAGCAATATGGCGCTCCTGGATTCGGTGGTGGCGCTGGTGAGTTATACTGATGTTATTAACTCATATTTTTTTTAAATTAGCCAGGTATTTGCAAACAAACTAAGAAAACAAAAGGGTTATTGTCAAGGCAAGTTTTACTCCTTCCTTTGCCCTTCGTGTAGTGGGGCCATTGTAATCCTTTCGGACAATCCCGCTGTCCCGGCTACTTAGCTATCCTTGCAGTCAAATTCTACAAATGAACATGTTTTTCATAGATGTCATTCATAGTGAACTTATTTGTAGACGAATTTTGTTGTTTAATAATACGAAGTGAAACCTTCTAAACAGGTGTCTATTCCATTACAGGAGGTTACTCGCAGGGCGGTCAGCAGAGCCGGCAGTACCTGCCCCCCGGCGGCCGCGGAGGGTACGGCAGTGATGACGGTAGCAACGGCGTAAGTAGAATACATTTATTATGTACTGAAGAAGTATTGAACGTAGCTTCAAAGTAGTATCGAAATAATAAAGTACTGTCAAATAGGTTTACTATAACAATGAAATGCGTAGGTTGCAGGCATTATAAACAAAAATCTTTGTACAGCAATGCTTGTGTAGTTTTATAAGTAAACAAGCCGCAAGAAAAAAGCACCATCTTTTTTTGCTGTATTTTCCCGAATTATATTCAATCTATTACGTACTGCTGGGTAAAGGTCGCTCCCAAATTCACTGCAAAAACACCTCCACATCCCATTACATTCCAGTATTTTTAACCCTAAACGCGAAAAAAGGGGTATTATAAATTTGCCGTGTCTGCAACAGCATAGCGCCCAAAAAGATTGAGTTACTTCTATTTAGTTTGTTGTGTATTAAAGGTGAATTTTGTGCGATTAGTTCAAAGTTGTGGGGAAGTGTGAAAGTTTTTAGTATCTGGGGTCTTCTTTATTTTTAATTTAGTTTCATTTTCATTTATTATGTTTTTCAGGAACCAGCCAACTACAATTTCGAGTACATGGTGAAGGACGACCAGTCTGGCAACGACTTCGGTCACCGCGAGTCGAGGCAGGGCGACAGGGCTGAGGGCCAGTACTACGTATTGTTACCTGACGGCAGGAAACAGGTAAAAACCGACCAGTTCATTACTGCTTTTGTACCATATTTTTTGAGGTGGAAGCTAAGGAAACTGGCTGTACTGGCGCGAAAATATTGGAAGTGGCTGACTTATGTTATTGTACGATAAACTCAGTCGTTTATGCTACCTATATGTTGCCTATTTTCAAGCTTGTTATAGTTTTAGGCAACTTGGTGTCGTTGCAATCAGATCACGGGTAAACATAGCCTAATCGTAGCATATCCTAGCATAATCGTAATTATAATTGCTGTGGGATGTTGGTCGAAAATGCATTTTGTTACTCACTCTTTATTTTAGTTATTACGCTTGGAAGCACAAAAGTAATACATTACAAACATTACCTACATTTTCCTAGGTTTTCATCAGAAATTTTCTTATTTTCCAGACTGTTCAGTACGAAGCTGACCAAGACGGCTACAAACCCAAGATCTCCTACGAAGACACCGGCCTCGGCCAGGGAGGCTATGACAGAAATAGCCAGGACGGCTACAACGGCAACGGCTATCAGGGACAGGGGCCATACTAAATTAAACTTTATACCAGCGAAGTAAGATCTAGAATTACGAAATACTAAAATTCAGGGCATTTTACAACTATTCATTTAAATCCATTGATCTCTATCAATTAGCTAGTTTCTTTATTGATAGATTCATTTTCATGTTTGTCATTAATTTGAATGAGGTTGCTTACAATGATTGATATTTTTTATCTGTGGTTCATTTAGGCGGGATAATACTTGGAGGTTATGTGCAAATACTCAAAATACAAATGTTTAATTATCGAGAAAAGCTGTTGGTATTAAAGAAAATGAGTGTATTGTCCAAAACTGTGTGGAAATATTATTATTTTTATGGAAAGGTTAATATGATGTGTTCATTAATTTTAGATTGTCGACGACTTACGCTGTTCATAGGATTTTGAGCCATATTTACGAGACTAATGTACAAAACGCTTATTTAGTTGTAGTTATTAGAAAAACAAAATGGCGGAATATTTTATTTCAATTATTTCTTCACTTGCTCTTTCTTTTTGATGAAAAAGACATTTCGTCTTTGTTTTTCTGTTATATATTCTATAAAGCCCAAAAAATAATTATTCATTTCATTTTACTATTTCAAATAATTATTTTTTGGGCAAACTATATATTATTTTATTTCAAATACGGCCAGTTTCAAAGAAAATGTATTATTATTAACTTCAAACTATTGAATGATGGACGAAAATAAAACGATTACTTATATCTTTCTATAAACTGATATTTAATATAAATAATAGTGCACTAGTATCGCATATTTTGTAAATAAATGATTAAAAATACAACTTCTTTGATTTATAAATTCCTGTTCTTATATCAAATTAAAGAAAGTATATTTATATGATCATATGAATTATTTCAAAATTTTTCAGTATTAGATCAAAATATGAGTAACGCTTTTTTCTGCAACAAGCTTAAAAAATCTTCTTTTTTGACTTTTAATTCTCAAAATAATAAAAGGATCAAACATCATTTCTATAAAGTCGGGCAATAATAAAACACAAATAATGATTCAAAACGGTTTTAATTTGTAAATAGAAGACTTTGAATAAAAACACTTATAAATAATGACGTAGATAGGGTTGTGCCAAAATATGACTATGTGTATAACAACAAAAAATGAGTTCAAGCAACATCTGTAAAGAAAAAGAACATTTTATTAATGTCAGTAATTTTAATTTCAAAAATCTGTTGAACTTTACTACTAGAAGGCAATAATCTCTACATACACAATTGTTTTGACTATTTGCAACTTATCTCAAAAGCGACCAAACCGATTTTGATAAAATGTCATCTTGACATTGCGACTAACTAAGAAAAAGAGAAGGAAAATCTTATTCTTATTTTCTTTTTCACTTGAAAACATACTTTAAAGTAAACCACATAAGGTCCACAAATGTTTGACATCAAAATTAAAACAAATTTAACGCGTTCTCAATGCCAATTTCTTGATAAACAATTATTCACTTTATGACAATATTTTTAAAGGTTTCTATACAGTTTTGGTTGCCTAGCAAATGGTTTCACACAGCGCCATCTAGTTTCAAAATAAGCAAAACTAGCATTATGAATACTAGACAACTGATCAACTGATGTTATAACATTCAGTGTAGTTTCAATACTTACATGACAATTATCATCAAATATCAGTGTGTTCTGGACAAATAACGCCGAAGCAGGTACGGCAGTAGTCCATGCAAGGTCTGTCGGCTACCTTCAGCGCCTCGCCCTTAGGGTAGTACTGTATCACGCTAAGAACAAACATGTATATTAACTAGATATGTTCTAGACTTTTCTGCAACTGACACTTCGAATATCTGGAAGGAGGAATTATCCGCGTCAGCTCATGATTAAGGACTCCGGTTGGGTCCGAAACTAGTCGGGCGATACCGATAAATACGTGCGAGTAAAGCGTTTCATCATTGAATAAGGAATTATCCGTTAGCCGAATAAAAATAAAATTGAAGAATTGTTGAATTGAAGTGGAGAAAAAATTAAAAGAATTCCATAACACAAGTGCTTTAGCAACTTATTTATATTATTTACTAGCTTTTCGCCCGCGGCTTCGCCCGCGTCGATGACGGTTATATCGTGTTTCCAAGAAAACTCTTCAAAATTCCGGGATAAAAACTATTCTATGTTCTTTCTCAAGGTCAACTCTATCTCTGTCCCAAATTACATTAAAATCGGTTCAGTGGTTTAGACGTGAAAGCTTAACAGACAGACAGGGTTACTTTCACATTTATAATATTAGTAGGGATCACTCACCCGTAATCACCTCTCTGCATCCACTTCTCATCTAGACTGGTCAGCTGATCCCACTTGCCCTTGGGCAGACCACAGATAAGCTCAGATTTGACTGTCCGTACTGCTATTAGAGGCGCCGGAGTGAAACCTGGGCAAAAATGCATAATAAGGATAATGACTGGGTACAAAAATTATAACGAGTTCCTCCATGTTTCGGAAGGCACGTTAAATTATGGGTCCCGGCTGTTATTCCTACATCTTTGACAGTCGTTACAGGTAGTCAGAAGCTTTGTGTGACAACCAGTCTAACCAAGGGGCATCGTGTTACCCAGGTAACTGGGTTGAGGAGGCCAGATAGGCAGTCGCTCCTTGTAAAACACTGTAAGTACCAGCTGAATCCGGTTAGACTGGAAGTCGACCCCAACATAGTTGGGAAAAGGCTAGGATGATGATGTATATACCTTGTAAAGCGTGTTCGAAGGTTGTAGTAGGATTACAATTCCTTTCACCAAGAAGTTTCCGGTAGTTGAGATCTCCTTTAAAGAGCACCGCCACGGCGTATTGTAACTTCCTATACATATTGTAATCGTATTTCTTCATGTCTTTAAATGGGTGAGGGTAGGTCCAGTAGTCTTCCGCCTAGAATATTATGAAGAATGGTTGAGTGTGAGACGGACTCCAGATACCAAGGGTGCTGTAGAAATAGGCTTAAAAATGGTAATTCAATAGAATTTTTGAGTTTACTAATAGATGCCTTTTTTATATATTTTGTCAAAGAAAACTGTTAAAAACAAACTTCTAGCTGAAACGGTTTACGATATACATTCTGGGGACAGACAGACAGACATCATTGCCTCAACGTCAGTTCTTAAGAAAAAATAATAATTTAAAATTATATGAACTTCTTTCCAACAAGGGTCAAATTAAGTTTTATTATGTACTAGTTAAATTTCCTGCATAGTTAGAACTACAGGCATATTTTTTATAGTTTCAGGGCAAGAGTCAAACTGCAACTATTTAACAACACTGGCCCAAATGACCTCAATAGAGACACTTATCAAATACTGAAATCTTTATTGCATTCCACAATGTAGGCTTAGGTGGTAAACATTTTTTGATCTGTAACAATCGTGGACCCTGTCGGGCACAGCAAAAGATAATATAAATGTGGGTGGAGAGGACTTATCTATTTGTCTGTATCTTTATACTAACCATGACAGCAAACACACCATCCTTGAAGTACTGATCCCACTGCGTCGCCACGGCGCGGAGATTCTCCGCCGTCAATATCTTAGGTCCTGGCGCTGATGCCTCTTCTATTGACAAAACGTATACACATGTAATATTAATCACTAAAAATCTAAATACACAAGGTTTTAACTGTCACTCGTCACTCCATTAAAATTAAATGTTGATAGTTGATACCAGTGAACTCTTCAATCAATCAATCATTTATTCATACCAAGAAGTCTGAAGTGTATTAAAAACATTTTCCCACATTTTTATACACTTGGTTTCTTGTTTGTTTGTTTGTCGTTCAGGTTGGATTTTTGTAACTAGGACTTCCCGTTAAGCTAGAAGGCTGAAATGTTTAGATTAACTTCAAACCCGATGACAATGCAATTTACAACTATAAAAACGGCTGGATCGATTTTGATAAAATTTGAATGTAGTGACATTTAAAAACGTGGGTATTTAGATTTTTTTAAATCTATTAATTTTATATTAAGATCTTTATAAGTGTATGTGGAATGAAACTACTTTTACGGATTTTATCGCGGTTTAATTTTAGATGGGGCAGACTGCCCGTGACCATGATACCTGCAAAGGTTTCGAAACGTCGGGAACTAAAATCTAAAATTAAACCGCGATAAAATCCGTAAAAGTAGTTTCATTTCAATGTCTAACATTCGCGTAAACCTAAGAAACCACTAAGTGTATGTGGTTTAGCCTTACTAATAAATAAATTACATAACATATAATTATAGATATTTGTACATGAACCAGTTAACTTTGTTAAGTTAACTCTAGTAGTTATATTACCGCCGGCGGGCGGCGGGGGCGCGCTGGCGGCGGCGGCGGCCGCGCCCGCTGCCGTCAGCGGGATCTCCTTCTCAAAGGTCGAGTTCATACACGCGGCTATCACGGAACTGGAACAAATTAAGTTATTTGGAGGTATTCGAACAATCAATTCTGTATATCGAGGTTCAATGCTGGACATAGGGATGTCACAAGTTGGGCCACAATATTGGTCCTTCTGGCGTCCGAATGTAGTCCGAACCGGTTTTAGGTACGAAGCCCATGACATTAAGTAAGAGTCGTCAGTCTGATCGGATCGGGTGCCTTGCTGAATGATTAGCTGGTAGCTTTGTAACAAATAATATACCGTTGAACGCTATCAATCTTTCGGACAGGTTCGCAGGATCAACTTCCAGAACAAACATATGGCTTTTAAGTATTCGTCTGAGAATTCCAAAGTAAGTATTATTTGCTGAAAAAATCTTAATTTGATAAACTATAAGAAAAAGAGTTTAATTTAATATTTACCTGAAATCCTTGATGGTAACATCGGAGACAAACCACGGCATATTCTTGACATGAAATCGAACCTGCAAACAAATGAAAAATTGAGAGAGTTTTTTAGAGCCAGTGATCGCAGGGTCGAACCCTGGCTTTGATTTATAAATAAATAAAATAAAAACCAAGAAAAACTGAAATGACTTATACTTCATTTATTATAGCATTAGACAGAAGTTAAAAAGGGTTCTTTTTTAAGGCACACTTTGCAACAAAAATACAACAAACATATTTACGCCGAATTTATTACGCATCTATATATATATCCGTTCGTGCAAATCACTGTAATTATTTCAATACTTAACCTTATGAAATTAAGTGACTTTCATTTAAATATATTAATTCAGCCATATTAAAATTCCAGTGTCCATGCTAAAAACTTAAAAGAAGCAGCGATGCACAATACCCGGAACGTTTTTCCCTTCAGTATAATCCTACCAGATCTAAGAGGTTACCTAATCCTTTCATAAGTTGTGACAGAAGGGATTTTCTCATTTTGTCGGTTTATGTCATTTGAAGTTTTAAGTCACAAAAGTATCTATCTGTGTCATTCACTTGTGAATACTGCATCCTGTTCGTTGTTATTGCCAAGTTTCGTGATTTTGTTGTTATTTTTTACTGTTAAGTTATTGTTTTCTTATCGTTACTAGTGTTGTTATTGGGTTGTTGTTTTGTTTTATAATTTAACATAGAAATAAAATGTTTCGCACTCCTGCTTCTACGAGCCTCTTTTTTCTAATGTTATAATAAATGAAGTATAGACTAATCCAAATTATTGCTGCCATATGGTTTAAAAAAATATATTATACTCTTGATATACTTTATTTCTTTTTCATAGCATAATATTAAAACTAAAATTTTTGTTTATGTTTAAATTCAGGCACAAAACCGAGTTTCCAAGTCAATCGCGATTCTAAACAAGTTGTATTTCGTTTTATTAATCTTCTCTACAAAAGAAGAATATCATTACCTTCTTAACAATCTTCTGTGCTATCAAGAAGTGAGCGAGGCATAAGTCAGCAAACAGCTCGTAACCAGCGTTGTCGCAAACTATGTCTGATGACAAATAAATCTATATTAAGTCTTAATAATGGTGATGATGCTTTTTGAAAGGGATGGTGGAAGTAATTATTGTGTTTCGGTTTGTTTTTTTTAGAATCGACCTCCATAGTAACCAATTTATTCCTTATGTAACGGGAGGATTACAAACATGCAAAGTATTTTTCCTAATTCCTCCTTTTTACTATTTCGGATTAATTTTGTTGCGGGTTCCAAGGCAGTTAAATGTTTCCCCCTGGGAAATACCAAACTTAAGTTTTTCGTTGGTTTCATTGTAGATCCTGGCTTACAGGAGTTGCAATGACGGGCATGTGTGGCGGGCTAAGTCCCAAAAAAAACATGCATAGCACATGCACAAAGACACCCAGACTGTGTGTGGATCATATAAATGCCTGTCTTATGCGGGGATCGAAACCGCGAAACGTCGCGTTCAGTGTGTTAGGCGTGATGACCTCAACCATTCGGCTGTCCGTGCATTATTATTGTTAAGGTGATGTTAATCTCGTCTTTAAGACAGTGATGATAAAGGCGATTATAGTTATAGTAGGGATAACGGTCCTAACGTTGATCAATTTGACAATATTGGTATTGGTGACAGGGATGATGTTAGCGATAATAAGGGTGATGAAGATTTAAAAAGTGACTGACGTTAAGATGAAAAAGATAACAATGATGGTAAAGACGATGTTAAAAGTGATGAAGGTTATAGTTATGATGATGACAAAAGACAATGGTATTTTTAGGAAGCAAGCACTCCTTTTCTTTTGCAATGATTACAGTTCAATTGAATACATACAGACTTAATATTCAATTAATAGGACTATGATGATGATATAAAACCAGTCTCACCAAACATAACAGCCTGCGGTATGGTCATCTTGGCGGGGCAGGGGATCTGCTTGGGGGCCTCTTCCTTAGGCTTTTCCCCTTCTTTAGGCTTTTCGCCTTCTTCTTTAGGTTTCTCAGCCTCTGAGGCAGCCGCGACCGCTTCTGCTGGAGGCTCAGCGGGAGGAGGGGGGACCTGGAGGTATAATTTACATTAACATACCTTCTTTAGGTAAAATTAGCTTATAGCGATGAAAATACTATTAACTTAAGTTAAAATGAATGAAACTACAGAACAGATATACTATAACGATGATTTTAGACAATAACTTAGCTACTTCATTTTTTACAACTGTGGTAAAATACCTATGATATTGTGTTTGATTTTATATTTAATATAACTACCAACTTTATAAGGTATGAGACTTCTAAAATATAGGTACGGTGAAGCAATCTACAATACCTATAGATAAACATCTATAAATCTAGATCTTTTTCGAATAACTAAATAAATTAAAAATAAGTCTTATCACGATGCAATGAACAAATTCAAATTCTTTGTCAGTGACCTCAGTAGCTTAATTGATAAAGCCACTGGCATGTATAGCTAGGCGTCGTAAATTCGAGTGCCTGGCGTTTGAACTTATTATTGCATTTAATTAAAAAATCAGAAAGACAAATACGAAAAATTCTAAATTTCAAAATTAAATAAATTTCACTACGGCTACGGCAAATAAGTTCAAGTTAAATTACTTGACAGATGTTATCATACAAAGAATGACAGATAACAGATAATCAGTGATTGTGAAACAGGCTCAATATAAGAAAGCTTCTATTCAAATAAAACTACTTTTACGGATTTTATCGCGGTTTAATTTCAATGTCGTTCAATGCGTAAACCTAAGAAACCACTACGAAAGCTTCTACTGAATAGAGAATTATATCAACCTCCTCTTTACAAATGGCCATGCCGGCAAGCGTCGCCAATCTATGACAGCTGCACTTGTACTTAAATGTTGTATTCTATAAGACATATTTGCTTTATTAATAAGTATCTATTATAAAGTATTTCTTATCTCCTGTCGCAGGTCTGCTGGCAGAAATTTCTAAAGAAATAAGCAGTACCTTTGTACCTAATGTATTCTAACTTTTATATTTCTCTTTGTACGTTGTGTGTACATTAATAAATAAATAAGATAAGTTGACAGATTAAATTGGAACCTAAAGAAGGGGAAAAGCCTAAATCTGAAGTTTCTGTAGAAGGTTTCTGTAGCGCCTCGGCGAGACCTGTCCAACGGTGTATATATGTAAGGTAAGTGTGGCGTATTTTTTATTTAAGGGCAAAAAAAACTATTTTTTGGCACAAATTCAATAATCATATACAATGTGTATTTGTATCGGGTTAATAAAATTAAAAAACTTAAAAAAAAATGTTGTCAATTGACGTCAATAATACTTGTTTCTTAAAACTACTTGGAAAAAATATTCGCTAGTTCTATTTTAGAGGCTATTAAAACTTATCTAGTGAGTACAATTACTCCCATTATCTCAATTTTATGAGATGAGCAGGTTTTTTTTCTTTTAGTCTTATCCTATTGCACTTATTTCTGGATACCACTGACAAACAGTATTGAAGAAACCTGAATTTCAACTATTGGAATCTGAAATCTCCAACCCGCAATGAGCTAGCGTGGTGATCAATGCGCAAACCTTCCCCATATGGTAAGATGCCTGTGCCCAGCAGTGGGACGTATATAGGCTGGTATTATAGTATTAATAACGAATACTTACTCCATCCACAGCCTTGTTCATAGCTTCTGCCTTAGAAATGATTTGGTCGACCATTTTAGGTGTGTCATCAACCAGTATCTGAAAACATCAGACTTTCAGTAATTTCAACAATAAATTATACCTCTAATAACATCAAGTAAATCAGCAGCAATAGGAAAGCGGTGTGACATTTGGACTATTAATTCAAAGTGTCCTCGGTTCGAATGTAATTTTATTTTTTCAAACGACTTTAGCGAGTTTTATTATAATTCAAGCACAAAAATAAAGATATCCAGACTCAGAACAAGCGTTCGTGAATCACACAAATGCTTGTAATACGTGGGGATCGAACCCGCGACACGTCGCGCTCATTGCGTTTGGCGTGGTGACCTCAACTACTCAGCCATCCGTGCGGTCAAAATTCTGACACCAGGTTGTAGCCGCATAAAAAAAGAAGATACACATATTGAACTTACCCTATCCTTATTCTCCAAGATCATTTGGAAGGGGTCGAGGTCGTACGCGTAGAGTGGTGCGGGGGGCGGGGGCTCGGCCTTGACCTTGGACTTCTTGCCGGTGGGCGCGGGAGGGGGGACCTCGAACCTCGGCTTCTCCTTGTCTTGAGTAGCCATGCTCACGACGTCCCCAAGAGATAAGGACAGGTCCGCTTTGTTCGCCCATAAGGCAATCTGGTTGTTCAAATGAATGTGTTAAAGTAATTAGTAAGTGTTACGGGTGTAAATAAATGTTGTTAGTTTTTTTAATTGAAAACAATTGGACAAGTTTTTTGTGTGACACTTTGTGTACACAGTAAATGATTTATATTTTAAATAAAACATACAAATCCATTTATAACAGCTTTAAATTATTATAAGTTAAAAAAAAATAAAGTATTTTTCAAGCTAAATTGTAGCCTTTGTTTTTCGTTTAAATAGTTAAGCTAATTTGACTTCAAAGATCTTCAATCTTAGCTTCAAGACTTCATAACTTTAAATTCTTTATTACGTCAAACCAGGTGAATGAACGCAAGTGAAAAAAATATTGTAAAAAAAAAACCTTCATACAATTTACCTTCAAGAGTGTAATAAAATCGTTTTTTCTTTTCTCTTTATCGCTTTTCTGCACCATAGTGACTAGTCTATCTGCTACTATACACATTAATTCTACGTTCTCGTTGAAAGCTTTGGTTTTTTGATCTTCGAAATAATCGAAATCAGCTAGCCCTTTCCTGTAAAATAAAGAATGAGTAACGCCATCTTGTGGTTGTATTAGGAAAACTGATGTCTTATTATGATAGCACACTGTTTTCATGCAATTTTAATAGAATAGTTTCGTTTCAAAATCCTTAAAGTTCCAATTTAGACGGCTAAAAATAAAAAATGTACTACGAACTAAACATTTCTGGAATTAAAATTTCTGACAAATAATGAAAAATTGTATCTGTAATTTGTAATAATTTCATATTACTGTAAAGTAATGTAGACGCCATCTATCGCATAAGAGGGGTCACAGTGCTTAATGACAGAACGAAGGTAGTCGTTCCTAAAAGTGGCAATAGATGGCGCTGTTAAAGCTTTAAAATAATAGTAATTTAGTACAACTTACGTCAATTCACACGCCTCCTTCAGCCGCCTGTACACGTAACATTCAGAAAATAGCCAAACATTATTAAAATATTTATCGTGCTCTTGATTAGCGATCCATTCGTTCCATTTCTTCGCGTCGGGAGTGTCAACGGTGAGGGGCTCGTAGCGTTTGTTCGTGACCAGATCATTCTTCAGCTTCGCTACGGCTTGCATGAAACTAGTGACGTCTTCGTTTGACTGAAATTCAAAATTATATAATTAATTAAAATATGAACTAAAAGGCGGGAGGAATACTTTTTACGACTTCTCAATAAACTTGAAATTAGAAAAACATATTATATTAGTAATTTTGGTACGTGTTGTGGTACAGTACAGTAAAATAGACTTAAATAATTTAAAGATATTTTTTTATACGTACCGCCGAATTAGCACTTTTGATTTTGTCTCCATCCCTCGATAATTGATCTATGATTTTCGTTAATATCACAGGCAGCCTATCTTTCAGAGAAAAGTATGCGAAGCTCCTGAAACAAAAAAATATTAATTTTAGGTTTCGAACAACACTCATATTTTATTACGATGAGTTTTTTTTATTATAAGCCGCGAGCGCGGGTAAAGCAGACGGGTCGAAGAAAAATTATAAGATAAAAAAGATGCCAATAAAATCAGTTAAAAAAAGACCCAAAAAAGGTCAGTAGGCACTAAAGGTAGTCAGGAAATTCACTAAACCTTTATTACAAACCGCAAATTATACTCGCGAATGATTAAACTTAAAATGAAGAACAAAATGAAACAAAACAATTAATAAGAGTAAAGTTATAAATAATATAAGATATAATACAACATAATATTATAATTGACTTTACTAAAATATTGTACAAACATAAAAAGATGCAAAAAGAAAGCCGCCCGAACAGGGACTTGAACCCTGGACCCTTGGATTAAAAGTCCAATGCTCTACCGACTGAGCTATCCGGGCCATGAATGATATGGTGAAATTATCGATTTAGTTCTGCGAGCATGAATGTTCAACCAGCTATTCTTTCAGTTTGTGTATTAAATATAAACTGATGTTCAAAGCTATTTAAAAACTTTATTACTATGATTCAATTTATGTTATCAACATGAAAAAGGCACAAAATTGTATGAAATATTTGATTATTACACATTTTTTTATATATTATTGACATTTATTTTAAGTAATTCTGTTTTTTTTTTCACAACTTTAAGCTTATTTATTTAAATAGCACTATTGGTGTTTATTATAGTATGAAATTTTTATATTGTATTTAATGTAATGTTTGGTGCATACAACTACCAATATCAAGAGTCTCTAGAATCAAAGTTCAGCTGCGCCCAACATATCCCAAGATATGTTGGGTTCGGTTAGCAGTTACACTGAGATTGATCCAATTACCTTAACTTTTTTAAGCATCTTCCTATCCGACCACAATCACTAATTGTTATTCTAAGTATGCTTTTAAACATTTATAAAGGTGCCCAAAAATACTTTGCACACTATGGCACTGAGAAAAGTAACACAAGACAAACTAAAAAAATCTATAACATCTCATTTTACTCACAGTATCTGTGTATACATAATCATACAGCCAAAAATTTTTTTTTTTAAATACATACTTTTTAAAAGTTCCTTGCAGAGGCATATTCATTGGCGTAGCGGTCTCCAAGAACGGCGAAGGTAATTTAACAGGTATAAAAGGACCTCCATAGATAAAATCAGGTCTAGTGTAAAACTCTTCGCTCAATTCTTTTCTTAGAGGTAGTTGTATTTCGTTTTCAATGGCCTGTTCACTGCTTTTCCCTGATTTCTGTGGGGTACCAGACGCTGAACCTTTACGAGAGCCCTTTGACGGGCTGCCGTCCTTTACTGGACTCCCTGTTCCACTTTTCACAGGACTCCCCGATCCGTTAGTCTTTGTTGGACTGCCCGGCGGCGGCGACGATTTTGGTGAACTCATTTTTTGTTGGTTTTGTTTTTATTTTATGCCATAACCGAATAGATGTTACCTAGTTTGTTGCGAAAACATACGATTTTTTTGTTGTTGACATTCCAGCTGACATTGACAGTTTTGACAGTGCTTTTGAAGTTCAGGGTAGGGTGTTTGTGAGGTAAGTAAAACACTATCACCGAAATGAATTACTCCGTAACGCATTAAAATATATTTTAAGATTCATGTTATTTTATATTATTCACCGTTTAATTCAGTTTATCACTTACGTTGTCGTATATTAACAAAACAAAATATTAAAATTTGGATCAAAATTAGAGTTTTGTGTGACACTCATTCATTAGAATTTACTTCAAGGAGTGCCTTTTCAGCGAAAAACAGAATGTAAATTTTCCACAATGCTATTATTAGTTAACGCAAGAAAAAAATCATTTTCTTTTAAAAATTGTTACGAGCTCCGTCAACGGGTTATTTTGATACGTACGTGTACGTGTATACGCACTTAAATTAGGTACACTGTGTTATACGACTTGCGTCAATTTATTTTAAGAACTGTGGCTATTATAACCATTATTTTGTTTATTTAGGTATGTAAATCTCTACATTTACATACCTACATTATTGAATGCATGTATTTGTATGACTTTTCTGACTCTTTGAAGTTTGAAAGTAAGTTGAGTACAAAACATGTTAAGTACTTTTTTTATAGCCTTTTATTTATAAATCCAAATAAACACTAACCTTCCATATATACCGCATAAATCCACTTCAAATGGTGTCATTAATCTCATTACCGGCAAATTCTGAGTGTCAATAAAAACTCCATTGTTGTAATTCTCCGGATCGTCCATTTTTGACAGATTTCTTCCAAGTTACGTGTACGCTACGCGTCTACACAATTTTGTCGTAATTATTGACCGTGAAACTTCGCTAAAAATAGCTCTGGCACATCAGCTGGTCCGATCGATACTAATTTCAATCCTTGCAAGTTATCTGTCAATTTAACTTTCTGTTTAAACAATAATAAATTAATGATAACAAAACTTGACCTTGTGTGACCTTGAGATGAACGAGTACTTATGAGCGTGACGCATACTAGATGGCGTTGTACAACTAGGTATTAATACCCTGCCATGGTACAAGTAGATTTATGAAACGGATGGTCTTGCTGAATTAATTACTGATTCTCTACAGGCCAAGATTGCTCGGACCTAGTGCGAGAGAAAAAAAACGCTTTGTTCGAGATTGGTTATCACAAGAATGACTACTTTTTTTCGGGGTGAAGAACTAATGACTTCAGCGTGGGGATGTGTCGGACCCTCGCCTCGTCGAGTAAAATTATCATCAAAAACGGGATCTTTCGTTCACCCGAGATTATATTTCTAATAATAGAGTATGAAACTAAAATTTGTTATTTTGACATTTTACTAGTCAAGGAATCTGGTAATCTATACTCTATACTAATATATAAAGCTGAAGGGTTTGTTTGTTTGTTTGAACGCGCTAATCTCAGGAACTACTGGTCCAAATTGAAAAATTCTTTTTGTGTTGAATAGACCAGTCATCGAGGAAGGCTTTAGGCTATAAAGTATAAACCATCACGCTGAGACTAATAGGAGCGAAGATAAAATGGAAAATGTGAAAAAAACAGGGGAGGTATAAATCATAACTTATATCTTCTACCCACGGGGACGAAGTCGCGGGCAACAACTAGTAGGAAAATAAAACAGAAGATAAAGTTAAAAATAATATATTAAAAATCATGCAAAGTCAGTAGCAACAAACTTAATAATACATAAAACATTTTGTACTTAAAGTACGACACAAAACATAACTGTCTTGACAGTTTTTAAACCCTTTTTAGTACTCTAATGAATTATAACGTAAGGGTAACGTTTACATAAAACACATCAACAAACCGAATTAAAATCATCTGAAAACCAACATATTGAAAAATAATGGCGCATCTTACATACCTGTCTAAAAATAGATAAAACCAGTAAAAAATCTTACATCTACATTTGAAATAAGTAGGGGGCTTATTATGTAGTCTTAATTTTTCATGTTAACTAGAAACTTACATGAGTCGATAATAAACCCCCTGGAGCCTGTATATATGAAATATAATTGTATGTTTAGAGAAAAAGAAAGAAGCTGTATAGCTAAATAGCGCCATCTCTCTTTACACTTTGAAACAATGTAATATTACATAAACAGACCCGAAATAAAAAAACAAAAACTTTCTTAAAAACCTCATTTGTACTAAAATCATCTCTAACCTAACACGAAATGGATATCTTGGAAGATAAACACAACATTTCATAATTCATACAAAAAATCATGAGTCACATTTCATTTTTATAGAAAATCAAAATTAAATACAGACACTTTTCAAAATATTTTGGACTCTACTGAGCTGGCTTTGAATAGTTATCTGCTTGGACCTAACATTTATTAAGTCACATACAGACTCTCTTGTGAGAAATGTAGGTAATTCGTTTTCATAGATCCTTTCGAGAACAGATTCGAGCCGAAAGTTAAATACTAAGTATTGATAATAATAACACAAGCAAATAATTAGAACCAGTACACTAGTATGCGATAACTGGCCTACGAAGACATTAAAGCGGCGAAAAGAGAAAATATTACTTTCTTCAGAAGAATTTCAACAATTTTTTTGTACAAAATTTGTAATCACAACAAACTTATTCTTATCTTAAAATGCAAGGAAAGTAACAAAATAATGTCTTATGCATAAAATACTTTAAAAAGTATTAACCCATTGCTTTGCCTGCCTTGCAGTGAGGTACTAACAACTTTAAAAATATAATTATACAAACATACGAAAAATTGTCTTACAACAAATAAAATTACTATTTAAAATCTTTACATCTGAAGAATAGAAATGCCTATTCTCCATATTAGGTCCTTACAAAAAGGTAAACAATCTTGTTCTCATATTTCCTTTTACACATAAAAGACACCAATATTGTTTTTTCTTTGTACCAAATTACAGATCAAGAGAACATTAAATATTTAAACTTTGAAATAGAGATGAGATCAAAATTATTATTCATAATTAAGATTATATCAGTTAAAACTTAAATAATACTTATGATGAAACTTAGTCAAAGATACACATAATGAGATCAAAAATAAAA
Organism: Trichoplusia ni; assembly: GCF_003590095.1. Lineage (NCBI taxonomy): Eukaryota > Metazoa > Arthropoda > Insecta > Lepidoptera > Noctuidae > Trichoplusia > Trichoplusia ni. Next base: position 648,944 of record NC_039503.1, read on the forward strand.
TTACTTAAGTCACAAATATAAGCATTGTTATTATTTTCATAATTTAGCAGGTGTTGGTGGTGAACTATTAAAACTATTTAAAAAAACGCGTAACAGTCTCTTCAACAATCGTATTTTTATGTGTCTGTTATATCCCATACACTTGATAGATACAGGAATCAGAAGCTATTAATAACAATCATTAATATAAAAGTACGTTTTAATTAATAGTATTAATACTATTAATGTCCTAAATAATAATAGTGCAATTATTTAAAGTCAAAGGACTATGAGCTAAATTATTGAATGTTACATAAAAAAACACTCGCGCCAAAACGAACAAGTCCTTAAAAACTATGATATCAATGATTATGATAGTTTAAGTCAGTCATATAATACTTTGGATTATTAAACATAATATAAATCAGTCAGATATTAGTCACAAAATAAGAACATGATGATAATTATAATATAAATTGAAGTTTTAATTGTCGAAATGTAATATTGAAAGTTGTACATATTAATGATTATTATGGCATTTAAAACATTAATTAGGTTTATAGTTACGAATAATTAAAATAAACTTCCAAAGTTTTAAAATTGTGTCATTAGAAATGCAAATGGATTTTCGGAATTAAAATTTTCATTTAAGCACTTCTTTCTCCCTACAGATAAAAATGTTTTCTGTTTTAATTACAAGAGACTGTGAATTACAGAAACATTAATTTTTAGCACAAGTGATCAATACATAACATTTTTAAGTCAATTAAAAGTTACACATGATTTAGAGTAAAAAAGATATTGATTATGGAAAACAGTCAATCGTCATAATATTAGCCCAGATTCAAAATTGTCAAAAATACACATACAAAAGATAAATGTTTAAAAGAATAGAAAATCTTGTGACATGATTACAAGATACATAGTTAGTAGTAGATAGTTTTAAATCACTTATCTATAAGTGTTATCATACTGCTCAAAAGTGTCATCTAAAACCAGGGTTTAAAGTTTAAATTCCAATGCCAGCATAAAATCTTATAAAATAGTAAAATATTGAAGACACACTGACATAAGTCCTTGAATATTTTTATCTTAATTGTTGTTCCCAAGGTTCCCTAACTATAGTATTTTTTAATTACACACTTATTAAGTATATACTTGTGTGTTAGAACAGCTAAGAAATCAGACAATCTTATATCTATATAATATCTAGTGCTAGGTATCACACAAGCAATCATAATTCTAATACAATTATAATTCTAGTCAAAATTACTATCAAATCTTTGTCTTCATGAGATCATAATTAAGTCTTATTCACTACATGAGAAACTGGTATCAATAAAATTATCTACTGGAAAAATGTCAAAAATATATGTATTTATGTATAGGCCTAATAAATAATATGAATAAACTCTTTGTGCGAAAGTGCAATTCTAGCCCCATTCAGTTTTTATGAAACAATATGAGCTAAAAAGAAAAGTTTCAATATCCCACTAAAAAAACAGTGGAAGAAAAATGTTTCCTTATTCAAATCCGTTAAAAATGTATACTTTTTTAATTATAAACAAGTCAATGAAATACCAGGTTATAGACAATTACCAGCAATAATAATAATGAAAACCGAAATAATATTATAATAATACTAATAACGTCTCCTACCATTGCTCTTTATTCTAGTGTTCTTCAGTGTGATAGTTGTAGATTGCAGAGGCTGGCCATTGTTGTTGCTTCGTAGAATTGGACAGTAGGTGCTGTAATGATAGATAAATACATATTAGTAACTCGAAAAATATGGAAAGGTAAGTCTAGGTACGAAAGGTAGGTAGGCAAGGCAAAGGCAGTTTAATTCTGTTACAGAATTCTGGTGATAAATCTTGACTCAATAAGAATAATGCAAGGGATGATTATGTAGTATTAGAAATCCTCTGTATTTTTTGAAAAGACAATATAATTTTAATTGTACATATAGACTACTAGCTGTTGCCCGCGACTTCGTCCCCGTGGGTAGAAGGTATAAGTTATGATTTATACCTGCCCTGTTTTTTTTAACATTTTCCATTGTATCTTTGCTCCTATTAGTCGCAGCGTAATGGTTTATAGCCTAAAGCCTTCCTCGATGAATGGTCTATTCAACACAAAAATAATTTTTCAATTTGGACCAGCAGTTTCTGAGATTAGCGCGTTCAAACAAACAAACAAACTCTTCAGGTTTATATATTAGTATAGATTGATAAAACATACCTATTACTACTAATGTCTCTTGTGTTATTGAGTCATAAAAAATTATAAAATATACTTACATGGTATGAGCATTGTCCCCTGAAGCTCCACATGTAGAACAGACATGAGACCTCAATATTGGACAGGTCACAATATTCTGATGACCAACTTTCTCCTTGACTGTGTGTGTCATGTACACCAACGGAGTCTCTCCATTCTTACGGCAGAATGTGCACATCTTCGTAGATCTTGAGTCCTGGAACTTTGACGATCCAGGACCATAATTCTGCGCTTGAATTGGAATTTTGAAAGGTGAAGTTGGCAAATACGGAGTGTTCACAGATATTGGTGATGAATTTGCCAATGTTGGCGAGTAATTTGGAGAGTAAGAATTATATTTTGGTCCTGGTGAAACTGGGGTTATTGGCGCTTTGAATTCGAATCCTTTGTTTTCAGTCGGGAATAACTCATAGAATATATTCTGATTGCATTTTGTTTGTTCCAAACTTGGTGGTGTGGGCGGATAGAGTAGATCATCAGGTTGCCATGTTTGAGGAATCATATCTTGTGTCAGTCTTGTTGGTTCCAATGTTGGTGGCAAACGTTCAGTGTTGTCAAATATCTTGCGGCCGACGATAGGGCGTTGGCGTCTGACTGTCATTGGAGTCTCGTATCCTTGCCTCTCATGTAAATCAGGGAATGACTCTGGTGATAGTGAATCTGCAGAGCTAGATGACCGGTTGAATGATGTAGTTTGTTGGAATGGGGATCTGAAGCCAGAATCTGTTGATGCAGTTCTAGTGTGGTATGCCTCTGAAAATGTTATCATGTAATTTAATAGTTTGTTATTTGTTTGTACTCAGTAACTTACAAGTGCATGAATAAATAAATGTAACGAAGTACACCAGCTTTGCTTACAGCACGAAAAATGGTTTAATTGAATGCTACGAAGAAACCTGATAGCACGGTTATAAGTTCGGTAGAGTATTATAGTGACTATTAATTAGTAAAATTCAGATCATTATTGAACATTAAAATAAACCTGCTGGATTCTTTTTAGACTCAAAAATTACTGCTGAAGTGCTACCCATTCTGGTTTAGTAAAAGTTTTAAAACTTCATGACAACAATAAACTTTCAAAAGAAAACTTACCATTTTCCATAGTTCTAGGAAACAGGCGGTTCATTTCATTCATATAATCGAACGCACTTTTCGTCGGATACATTTTGGCACCTGAAATAACACAAAAACATTCAAAAAAATAATAATATAACAATATTTACATATCACGTAAATAAACCAAAAAAGTCATCCATTTTGAATAGATGCGACAACACGGAAATGACGTAAAAAAATAAAATGGTCGAATAGTTATAAAACTCATTAAGTTTATGTAAGTGGAAAACTAAAAAAGGTTTCACTGGTTTTAATCTTAATTAATTAATTAACTATATAAAACAAAAGTTTAATAGGCAGATATTATTGGCAATTGAACTGGAATAAAAGCTGGTCACGCAATGCTCATTGGTATTTGATTTGCCAGCCATTTTAATGTGATTTTGGTCAATTAAATAATAGAATACTTAAAATAACTACAACAGATTAGGAGTAATAAAATACTAATAAATTACAATTTTAAATGTAAATTTACTTCTCACAAGCACTATTACTTCAGCAACCTACGTTTCATACCTACGAATTTCTATTACGCACTTTAGGTCACTACAAGTTAATTAAATAGGTAAATAAATAGATATTCTAACATGATTCTAATTAGTTTACGCACAAAAATAACTAACACGATGCACGCGAGCGAAAAATAAGCAATCATACCTAAATAACACCACACAGAATAATCACAATGAATTAGGTAGGTATAGTATTTACGAAAGTGATCAAATTACCACAACTAAAACAAATGCTAAAACCAAATAGTTATAAAAACTTACCTATGGTAGAACACATTGAAATTCAGCACGTCTTTACGCCTCAAAGCTCGCTCTCGAAATGCAGGATTTTAAATAAGAAATAAATAATATTTTTCCCTTTCGGCTATTCTCAAAGGATGCCGCCAAACGTACAAGTGCTGTGGTTAGTAGACACGTAAGTACGATGTTCGATTTCCGATCGAAATTTGTATATATTTTTGATATCACTTATTTACTGTTATTATGAATATTACACATTTAAATAAATACATTTTGCTGATATCTGATATTGTCTCTTTGTCTGTAGTTTACGTGCAAATTTTATTGATTTTTCGTTTATCGTATTTAATGATTTCGATATGTACATACATTTTAGTTTTCAATAAGATGTAAACTACCAAACGATTGGAATAAAAACAAATTGTAAAATGAGTCATGTTTGCAATAGTAAAGCTACATTTTTGGTCAAAGGTGAGCCGCCTTGTTTGCGGCGACATCAAAAGGAAGCCGACAAATATTTCTACACTTCTTCTACTCCACGTTAGATGGCGTGATTAAAGGTTTTCTTTGATTTAATTAATTTCGTTTTGATGGGTTCTTTCCCTGATTACTTTTACTTCTAATTTACGTGATATTTTGACGTATCCGATCATTCAAAATTCTCGCAAAATTAAAATCCCATATTAAACTAAATAACTGATGTAAAACATAAATTAAACACGTGAAGTCGTCTCTTATCACTGAATAGTAAATTCTACTCATAAACTTTGATTGGAAATATGTTTTTTTTTTGTATTAAATATTTACAAAAAGCGTAGTAAAAAACTAAAATAATTTCTCTTAAATACTTTCTCGGGGAACGAACCCATGATGTCTTAATAACAAAAAACATACAAATTAAACAGCCAGTGTTACTCGCATTGATGTTATGCATTATAACCCCATTTGGGTGCTTACTTACGCTAATTTCCTCTGGATTAAAGTCCGTATTGCGGGAGACCTTTAAAAAAATAGAAAAGAATTGAAACAGACCAAAACTTTTTTTTATAAAAAACGACTTTCGCATTTTCATATATCAATGCTCTCGCATTAGGAAGTCCAATCCTGGGTATTCTTTAGTAATCGGCTGCATTCATAGGAGTGTGTGGATGGGGGGAGGGGGGAGGGGTGGTGCCCAGGATACACCCCCTAAAGCGAAAAGATGCGGAAACGTATTTTTTTGAGATTTTTTGAAATTTAATTTTGAGGTTAGGAGTGTCAAAACGGTGTTATTGGCTTGGTCGACGGAGCCCCGCTTCGCGGGGCTCCTACTTCTGGGTGGTTTAAAAAAAAATAACCACTTCTAACCTAACCTGTCCATGTCGGGGTGCTCCGAGTCGGGGTGTTAACTATGATGATGGTTCTAGATTTAGTTTTATACATTTCAACATTTTACATAAATTTCGATTTATATGATAATCATCATAACAATTTAGAAAAATCACAATACGAAAACACGGAACATAAACAATCGCGAACGAAAAGCGAATGAACTAAATGAACTATTGGAATGTAATTACACTCTTTGACAGTTGAGTGACACTTCAATATGACGGTTAGAGTGAGAAAACACTAGTTTTTGCCATACTTGGTACTTGGTACTTGGTGATGGGCTCCTTTTTCCGCACGTAGGCTCTAAGTCGGCCCATTGTGCGTCAGGTGGCTTTGGGAGGCTGTCAGTCCAGCCATCCCAACTCCCTCCAGAAGCGCAGAAGTCTCCTGGGACGTTCGCAGGCTTCTGTGACGGAGCTCGGTGAACCGAGGATCCCTGCCCGGCATTCCGCGACCCCCGTGCACTCCAGGAGCACGTGTGCCGCTGATTCTTCATGTTGAAGACAGCCTCTACATAGTGGACTATCTGTAACATTGATGGTGAAAAGGTGTTTATTGAGTGGAATGTGCCCGGTCAGCGAGCCCACCACTATTCGTAAGTCGACCCGCTTTAGCCCAATCAGGCCGCGAGACAGTTTCGGTGAACGGATAGGGACCGCCTCCCTTGACTGTCTGCAGCCGTTAACTGTAGCCCAGCGATCGTTGTGATTGTTAGTAGTCTGTCGCCTTAGCCATGACCTGCACTGGCCAAAGGGCACAGGCAGGTATGGCCGGGGGCCAAAGATCCGCGTGTCCGATCCCCTCCTTGCCAGCTGATCAGCAGCGTCGTTTCCTAGGGATCCGCTGTGGCCTTTTATCCATTGCAGGGTCACCATGTTGCTTGCAGCAATGCGCTCAAGTGCTTGGTGACACTCTTGTATCAGCGACGATGTGATGATGTAGTTGTCCAGTGCCTTCAGAACCGCCATGCTATCGGAGAGAATCCTGATGGCTTGGTCCTGGATCCCTCTTCTTTCTATAGCTCTGGCCGCCTGGGTGATGGCTACACACTCGCACTGGAAGATCGAGTTATCTGCACCCAGAGGTATTGATATGTTGATGTTCAGGTCCATTGAGAATACTCCTGCGCCCGTGCTTGAGTCCGTCTTTGAGCCATCTGTGTAGACGCGTACCTCGTGTATTCCCGAGGAATCTTGTTTGTTTTCTGTAGTTTGTATCGTGTATGCTTTGTTGAAGACATACATCCTAGGTATTCGGTCACATGGTGCATTCAGCATTGGTATGGACTCAAGGCTTTTGTGCCATATGTCACCATGACCTCTAGATTGTGCGCGCCACAGTCCCGAGTGTTGTAGTCTTGTAGCAGCCACCGCTGCCTCTTGTTGTATGAAGAGATCCAGCGGTGGCAGTCCAAGCAGCACTTCCAGAGCCGCTGTTGGTGTTGTTCTCATGCATCCTGTGACAGCACAGCATGCTAGCCTTTGGAAGCTTTGTAGTTTATCCATGGCGGTAGTTAGTTTGGTCCTGGGCCACCATACTACCGCTCCATATGTGATGATTGGCCTTATTACGGCTGTGTACAACCACAGGGTAATCTTGGGTGAAAGGCCCCATCTTTTCCCCATTAGTCTTTTACATTGCCAGAAGGTGATGCAGGCTTTGTTGAGTTTTTGTTCTACATGTTTATTCCATAGCAGTTTGTTATCCAGGGTCACTCCCAGATATTTGACGTCACTGGTCAAACAGAGTTCGGTGTTGAATAGTTTTGGTAGTTTTAGGCTTGGCAGTTTGCGTTTGTTGGTGAATAGTATGAGTTCCGTCTTCGTTGGATTTACGGAAAGCTCGTGGTCTATGCACCATTTTTCGACTGTCCTTAGAGCAGAGCTCATAAGATTGCACAAAGTACTCTCACATGGTCCGCTGATTAGGACGGTGATGTCGTCCGCGTAGCCCACCGTGAAATGGCGTTGTGCGTTGAGTCTTGTGATGAGCTCGTCGACCACCAGGTTCCACAGAAGCGGCGAAAGGACTCCACCTTGAGGACAGCCTCTCGCCACCATGGCCCTGGTTGTGTCATTTACGGTGAGTTGTATGGCCCTGTTCCTGAGCATGTCATCTATCCATCCGGCTACCGTTGGATCAACGCCATGTCGTACTAGAGCCTTTGCAATGCTAGTAAAGTTGGTTTTGTCAAAGGCTCCCTCAATGTCTATGAAGACTCCTAGGGTCGACTGCTTTGCCGATAAGTCTCTTTCGATCGTGCTGACCACACTGTGTAGTGCCGATTCTGTTGATTTGCCCGCGCTGTAGGCGTGCTGGTTTGGGTGAAGCGGATGTTGTAGTAGCGCGTTTGACCTAATGTCCCTGTCGCAGAGCCTTTCCATCGTCTTCAGAAGGAAGGATGTCAGGCTGATAGGTCTGTAGGACTTTGGTTGTGTGTAGTCACTCTTGCCGGGTTTTGGTATGAATACTACTTTCACTTCTCTCCACTTTTGCGGGGTGTACCGGAAGGCCAGACAGGCTCTGTAGATACCTACCAGATGCTTTATCAGCCCCTCGGCGCTCCATTTCAGCAGACCCGGGAATATCCCATCTAGGCCCGCTGTTTTAAAGGGGAGGAAGGTGTTTATGGCCCATCTGACTTTGTCCTCGTCGACAATTCTTCGGGCGGTGCTCCAGTCCGACGCCTGCGGCACGTGTATCTCCGTTCCCAGCCATCCTTTCTCCGTGGTAATCCTACAGCCCGGGAAGTGGGTTTGGAGTAGAAGTTCGCATGTTTCATCGTCGGTTCTGGTGTATTCACCGTCAGGTTTTTTAAGGGATCCTATATTGCGCTCAGGTTCGCATGATAGGATCTTTTTTACCTTGACTGCTTGGTTGTTGCTTGAAATATCTTCGCAGAAACGTCTCCAGGCTTCCGTCTTCCTGAGTCGGATACGCTTCTTTAGACGTCGCTGGGCTTCCTTATAGAGCTCCCAGTCTTCTTGGTATTTGGTGTTCATTGCTCTGTTGAACAGTTGTCTTGTCCTGTGGCGGAGTTTGTCTAGCTCAGGTCCCCACCATTGGTTCGCACCCCTCGGTTTGACCTGGGGTAGTGTTGAAGGACAGGCTTTCTCAAAGCAGTCATTCAAGAGATGCGTTACTTGTTCCACATGCTTCTCGATGTCTGCAGTGGTGCCGTGGTGGATTTCGGCGTCTGCCTCCCTCAGACCTTCCGCGGTTAAGCTTCTGAACTTGTTGCGGTCTATCTTCCGGGGGTTTCGTCTTGGTGTTGCAGGAGCGATGGCCATTTTTAGTTGGTACCGAATCCACCTGTGGTCCGAACAGGTTAGCTCGTCAGACACATGCCAGTTTGAAACGTGCTGAGATATCCGTTCGGTGGCTAGGGTGATGTCGATTATTGTTTGCGCTCTTGAGGTTACAAAGGTCTTCTTTGAGCCCCTGTTGAGGATATTAAGGTTAGTGGAAAAAAGGTAATTCATGAGTTCCTCACCTCTCGCGTTGGACTTATCCATGCCCCAAATGACGTGGTGCGCGTTGCAGTCCGCTGAGATGATGAGTTCCAGACCTTCTTCTTCGCACCGGGTGATTAGTGCGACCAGCGAAGCCGTCGGTGTGACCTCGTCGCCCGGCAGGTAGGCAGATGCTATTACGACACTCGATAGGCTATTGGATGGGTCTACCAGGAGCCTCACAGCCGTGAGATCCCTGGAACAGAACTCAGTCATGATTATTGCATTGTAATGTTTTGGTATTAGTAGGCAAGTACGTGGGTTACTTACGGTGCTGTTGACAATCAGTTTGTGTCCTGTGTTGGTGAGACCACAAATCCTGCCCTTCCTAATCCACGGCTCTTGGATTAGGGCTATGGTCTCCGTAGAGTCCTCCAGCTGCCTGCACAACATGGCCGATGCAGTCCGGCTGTGCTGGAGGTTGGCCTGAATGGCTTTAATGGGGTTTGGTCGGGGAGCTGTCGGGTCCATCACTACCCAGCAGCATCTCCTCCCTCGCCTCGTTCTCGACGCGCCTCCACCAGTCGACAGCCTCCGGGGTAGATTCCCGGGGCCGGGCCGGCGTGTCTGCAGACATCTCCTGGTCCATGGATGGACCCGGGTGTCGCAGGACGCTGGTAACCGCCTCTACTGGAGCCTCTGTTGCCTCGCCAGGGGCGAGGTTAAGAGGCTCGTCGTTCGGTGCGTTGGTGATGGGCGCCTTTTCCCCCTTGTTGTCGTCCTCTTCTTTTTCGTCTACGAATTTAACGTAGACCGACCCTAGCTTATAACGCAAGCGCCGTTCCTTTTGCTTCAGGACTTCGGCCTCCTGCATGGGTATCCCCAGCAGTAGCCTGATCCCGTCGCATTCGGGCGTACGCTGTGCGTTATATAGACACCAGCTGTTGATGTCGTAGGTGTCGGCGTTGGCTTTGTGTAGACGGATGCGGAGGCGGTCTACGTCGCCGTCGGTGAAGTCGGGGACGTAGACCGCCCCCTTGACACGTTGTGGGATATCCCTTTGCCGACATACGACCAGCTTGGTGCCGGGTATCGGCGAGGGTATCTTATTAGTCGTGCGGCGCAGCCAGTTCAGGGCGAACTCGTCCTCGCACCACATCTTGATGACGCCTTCGCTGAGGAAGGTTCTTCCTCTGAACGCTGGCGTCCGCACTGTGGGGTCGGTGGAGAAGATAGTTGTATCGTACTCCTCCATTATTCTCTCCTGAATGAGCTGATACTGCTCTTCTGTGATGGCGCGGTGAGGGTCATACCGCACGGCCACGCAAAGGTCGTTAGACCTCAGCGCGTCGGCGTAGTTGACCGCTCCTGGTCCTAGGGATGACCGGCTTAGTTTGGCGCGCTTGTCTTTCTCTCGCGGCGTCAGAGAGTCGTCGGGTCTAGCCCTCTTACCCCCCTTCGCCGGTCGAGATTCCAGCGCGGCCTCTTCCCGCCTCACCCATCTCGGTCTGCCCCCGCGTTTTCCACGCGGGACTGCTCTCATTGCAGCTGCTTCATTGCTGGCGGCGCCGCCAGACTCTCCGGGGCGACCGCGAGAAGCCCCCCCGCCTTCCGCGTCACCTGCAGCGGAATTGATTCCCGCGCTGGCAGCGGAACTGGGTCCCGCGCCTTGGTTCGGCTCAGACGTCGGGGCGGCTTTGGCCATTGCTGACCTCGCCGGGGCCGTTGGTCGTGGGACCTCTGGCTGTGCCCTTCTCGCGACCGCCTCTTCAAGCCGGCGCAGCCGCTCAGCGCGCGCTCGTCGTCTACGCTGGCCTCTCGAGAGTTTCTCGAGGCCTTCCCTTCCTGGGGTGCTCGGCGCCTGTGTGGTCTGCCTGGCCAGCGTATCCTTTTTGGGTTTACCCTTCCTCTCCACCACCTGCCACAGTGCTTCCGCAGGGCGGGTGCAGGGCGGCATGGCAGCTTTGAGGTTGGACAGGTCCAACGGGTCACTGTTGTTTACCTGCGCGCAAGGGAGCGCAGCAGGTTGTCGGTTGTGGTTGTTGGAGGGATGCTCACTGGTTGGCGTCACATCCCTCACCGGCGCGTGTGTCGCTGCCGGCCTGGCTTTTGTTGTTTTAGTGTCCCGTTTGGTATCCATGGGATCTTTTAGTTGGTTTCGTCCTCGTAGCTTCCCACCCTCCTTGGAGCCCGCAAAAGGGGGCGCTGAGCACCGAGCGTACCCAGACGCCAGGATTACTACGAGGATATAGGTCCCCTCCCATGCAGCAGACGGCGCAGTCCCCCGCCGAGATCGTGGCCGCGATTACCTTCAGGTGGAGGGTAAGAACCACCCGATGTCGCCGACCTACAACCGCGACGGAACCGCTCGCCTCCACATGTTCAGGAACCTCGCCTGGCAGCCCTCTGACGGGTTGCCGCAGCCGATTGGCCTGGGGTGGCTGGACCCAGGCCTCCCGTTTTGGCAGAAGTCCAGACCAAAGAGGTGTGTTGCTTCCAGACGACATCTGACCCGGCCATCTTTCAGCTCAACCTCCAGGTTTCCTTCGTCCTGCCTTACGGGTCTCCACGTACGGCACAAACACGCGGGAGGATGTTTACCTTACCCTACATCACGGACTGTTGTGATGAACGGGCCCGCGCCAACATATCCTCTTATGAGACGCGGTGCAGGTGGAGGTATTTGTGTGTGAGTGTGAGATGAACTTACATAGACTGCGTACATATATACATAGTGGGTAATATATATCTGCTTCATAAGGTATAAATTACATAAACCTATATATGGTGCGTCCCATTGTGTCAGTCAGCCATCGTAAGTGATGACCGAGTGCCCCAAAGGGACGCGGGCCCTCCTCTTTTATCCGGGCTTGGGACCGGCACCCCAGCCCCCTATGCGCAAACACAGAGGCGAGCTGTGGAGACAGTCCCCAGTGCGCAAGCACAAAGGGGCTGCGGAGGCAGAGTTAAAGCCATTTTGCCATACATTATAAAATTTTCTGTTTCATTTTTGAGAATTAACCTCAAAACTTTAATTTAAGATTTCTCAAAAACTACACATTTCCGCACAAAAACATTTTACATTATAACTCGGGGCATCATTGCCGATCTATTAAAACACCCAGTAATTCGTGCAGCCCATTTCTAAAGTCAACCCCCAATCCTTTTGTCGCGGGGTTTCCACAAACATTCAACTCACATGCACAAAGACACCCAGACTCCAGACAAGCATTCGTGGATCACACAGAATATGCTTGTCCTATGCGGGGATAAAACCCGCGACACATCGCGCTCAGTGGGTTTGGCGTGGTGACCTCAACCACTCGGCTATCCGTGCATTAGGTACAATAACATTACTTTTAAGATTTCATCAAGTAGGTACTTTATTAGGTACAATAAATCATTCACTACAAACATGTATGTGCCTTTTGTACCGATTAACACATAATAGATTCCTAATGTCTCGTGAATATCACAATATCCTAAGTTATCTAATTCAGATCTATTCAGCATACGATTTTTTATATACGTAACATTACAAAACATAAATACTCTTTGATATATTTGTATATTAATCATGGTAAAGGTCATTCGAGGTCTCGCAAAGGATTTTAATCTTCAATCAGTGGTATCACCTTTTTAAGTACCTAAACATCTTAGTTTTTAGGATAGGTATCGATTAGAAATAAATACCTATCAGTAAATAAGTTTGTGTTTTGATTAGGTAACTTATGTAGCGTACACATAAGTTTTAGGCATTAGGTGTTAAAGCTTTTAGTCTGTCTGCAGCTTTATAAAATACTAGCTTTTCGCCGCGTTTTCGCCCGCGTCGAAGTCGGTTACATCGCGTTTCCAAGAGAACTCTTCAAAATTCCGGGATAAAAACTATCCTATGTTCTTTCTCAAGGTCAACTCTATCTCTGTACCAAATTCTATTAAAATCAGTTCAGTGGTTTAGACGTGAAAGCGTAACAGACAGATAGACAGAGTTACTTTCGCATTTATAATATTAGTAGGGATTTTAGCACTTGGGCATCTCGGAGTACTATTGTATATTCTGTGCTTGCTAGAAGTTTTAACCACCATATTGACATAGATATTCAAATACAACATATTTCTTACTCTGGATAACTAACCATGGCAACACTGGATAATATATAAAAAAAAAACAAACTATTAAAAAATATAAAATCCCTTTTGACATCCGCCCTCCAACCTTCCAAACGAACAACCAAGGTTGCAACTAAACAAACAAAATCCAAGATGGCGTATGAAACAAAAGCAAGCAAGTAAGTAGGTACAATATGGCTACATCTTATTGCAACACATTGTGTAATTACTAAAAGCTCGACCGCCTACAAACGAAGTGATCCGGATCAAAAAAACACCATGCGTTTTATTATTGTGTGTTTTTCGGCATAGATTAAGTAACTTACAGAAATGTGATGTTTATGTTTACTGCCTATCATAGAAATTGACTGAAATAAGATTATTAGGTAATAATTTGTAGAATGGTGTAAGTTTTATGAGAATTGGTAGAAAGGGAAATGAATTACAATGTATGTTTAAACAAAAGTAACATTAATTTAATTTCTAAGCTTCAAGCTGTTTTTATTTTCTTTTTGTGTCATTGTCTTTGTTGATTTATTTACTGAAATTTTCATGTACAATTGTGGTACATAAATCGGACTTAATGCCTTAAGGTTTGTTATAATTTGATTCTGCTTAACTTCAAAACGCTTGAAATGAATTCAGCTAGAGTTATATTTGAAGGTTCAGGAAAAATTATCTAATTTTGTAGCCTCAAATATTGGGCAACAAAGGGAACGGTAAGACTGCGCATAATGAATGATTTCTGCCTATTCCTACCTCTCTACTGGCTGCCTAATCTATGTAAATAACAAATACGGCACGGGATTTGGAGCAAGGTTATTGGATCGCAATTATGGTGCGATTGTGTCCGGTGTCTTCCATGAACAGATGGAGTTATAGGCAGAGGCGACAGCGGATGGTGACGAGGGATATCTTGGGTGATGGTGAAAATGATGACTGCACGTATAGGCTAGTAGTGGTTGTGGTCACGCCATATGCGCAGTGAGGGGGCGTGTCACAGGTGCGATCCCCACTAATCCTTAGTAAGATCCACGTATGTTTGTATAAGTCTGGGTGTCTTTGTGCATGTAACTTGAATGTTTGTGAAACAAAACAAAGGTGTTTTAGAGCGACTTAAAAAAAAACAGCCGCTATTTTCTAATGTTTGATTTGAGATTTTTGATCAGAAAAATAGGTGGTAGTAATTTCAATTAAAAGTTAATTTTTATTTTACAGACTGTTGCTGAAATACTCAGGCTAATATCTAATGTATTGCTTAATTGTAAAACTTTACTATCTTCTTAATCTCTGGCGGTTCTACTGTGGAAAAGAGACGCGGCTTATAGCGTGCTGTTTCGCTCCCACTACTAGGTACATGTCATGCTTCTAAAGATGACGGTAGGCATTCTCTCCGTACACATAGGTACCTAAAAATAACCTTAAATACCTTAATCCAATACCTACACGTTAGTACGTAACGTAAACGTAAACGCTCGTAACTTGCGCCAAACAAAAAGACATACAATAAACGTTTTGTTTATTGTTTTTATAGAGTTTGACGAGATTGTTGTAATGAGATGTATCTGCTCTGCATAATATTAAAAAGAAAGCAAGGTCATGTTGGATCTATAGCTCATTGATAGCTTATATGACTATGGAAAATGTGATGTAAAGAGATAATAATATATTATGTCTGGTCTGCATGGAATGGTGGTAATAGTACCTGGGCCCCAATTCTGCTATTTGCAATGGCCGATGAATGAATGAAAATTACACTTTTCGTATATTCTTAAGCATTTTTCCTACACAATAATTGGAAATTCAGTACGGGACAGTACAATCAAGGTTAATGCAATTTACTTTTTAGCAAAATAATTAAGAGAATTGGAATAATTTCAATTTTAATCCAACTGCCAATCATTCATCGGCCCGCGGCCGTTGTAAATAGCAGAATCGGGGCCCAGTACTAAAAGCTCTGAAAACAAGACTATACTCCATTTGTTTAGGTAGGAACCTAGTGTACCTACTTAAAAAATGGTAAACAATCTCGGTGTAAATTTGTATATAAACACAATTAAATAAATGACGAAAAATGATGAAAAACGACTATTATATTGTAGTGATTTATTTGATTTGGAATTCTTTATTTTATGTTTTATATTGGTTTTCTGTAAATTGGTGTTTAAACAAATAGATTACAATTCTGGGGGTGTTGCGTCGCCTTTCAACCTGACACCGCTATTGTACATTTTAGCATCCTTCAGAACTGGCAGGTTAATGCCCAAAACTGGTTTAGTTGCAGGCTGGCTGGTTTTCTTTTATTCGGTCCTCTAATTGATTAAAAAATGGAACTGTCAAAGATAACTAAGATGGAGTGGGGATCTGAAGCTACTAGCATCGTTAGCTATAGTTTGAGCATGCTTACAAATGCCAATGCACCAATTAGCTTTAGTGTCGGTTTTCAGAATATAAACTCGACCTGAATGCAGTTAAAACTGAACTCCATTCCCTGTTTTGGCTCTTGTTTAGACTAAAGTATGGTTAATGACCGTGACTTTGGTTTTTACTTAGCAAAACCCTGGTTTGAACTCCAAGGCCACACATTTATTTATTTACTAGCTTTTCGCCCGCGGCTTCGCCCGCGTCGAGCTCGGTTAAATCGCGTTTCCAAGAGAACTCTTCAAAAGTCCGGGATAATATCCTATGTTCTTTCTCAAGGTCTATCTCTGTACCAAATTTCATTAATATCAGTTCATTAATAATATTATATAAGTAGGGATGTGGTTCCTTGGGTGGCCTAAATCCTTTGTGGTTGTCATATCGCACTTACTTGTATTTTTACTAACTTACTCACTGTTTCTATACAAAAGCTGTGAGGTTGTTTTCATCTCTGTGTAGTAGTGGAAGTAATAAATTCTCTTTTAGGCAAACGTTACGATTTGTCGGTACTGACAAAAGATGTTTCTAGGTAATCTTAAATTATATGCCTTGTATAGATATTCAGACTTTATATGGTAGACACTTATTCCTTATGATATCTAAGTACAGAAGTTATTTCATGAAGCTTTGTCAGATCACACACAAGTTTTTATTTTTAACATTTCTATAGTTGACGGTAATTAAACCTTTAAGTTAAAAGGCTTTATAAATATAAAACGATTTTTAAGTATCAACGAAAAAGATTAACATTTATTCAGTACCTACCTAAATAAAAGGAGTTTAAATATTCTACAGTATTTGATATTTTTTTTTTATTACAGTGACTATTTGAATGTCAAATGAAAATTAGTGTAACAGAAGATATCGGTAAAGAACATCTCACTTAAAAAGCGCTATTTTTACGCTCTGTAGTTCATGTTAAATTATACAAATAATGCTGTTATATTCTTTTTATCTTATAATTGTTGAAGATAAGAGAAACGAATGTCGATTGAATTGGCTAAAATTATAATTCATATAATCGACTTGTCCTTGCATTAATTGAATAATAACTAATCAAACAGGAAAGGGAAATGCGGCCATTTTAAATCGAGTCCATTTTAAGCGCAAGCAACAATTATGAGTGAAGATCATCAAACTAATTCAATGCCTTAATCCGTTAAATTTTGTTATTTAATATGCAAAATAAATACTGTAACAGTTTTGTTCAGGCTCTACTTAACCCGCCACAGATTATACCATATTATTTAAATACATTATTACTCTGTTGAAACTGTATAAATAATTTCCCAACAAAATTACGTCTGAACAACGAGAAATGTTGAAAGGGTCATCTATCCTTCAATCTAGCTACAAATCATGTACCTAATTAGACACGTTTTATTTCTAGACGATTTAATTCAATTTAATCCTAATTATTTTTAAAGATATAAAGAACTTAATGGTCATTGGCTCCATGCAGGGTTATCAAGATTTGTATTTAAAAAAACATTACTCATAATAATGTCGAAATTTGGCGCGCATTGTGTTCGGAATTCGAACGTGATTTGTTCGTCCTTGGGAGAGATGTATTTACTATTAACTGCGGTTATACCAGTTTTAGTCTACGGCTCTGCTCGTGTAAGCCTTTCATAAACGGTACTAAGTATGTTCTTTTCAAAATATATTTATTGTCTAATATCCATATTAGGACTGAATTACTTGTCATGATGTTACTTACTAATTATACTTTGGATATAAATAAACAACAAATTAAGATGAACCTACATAGCAACACATGAGTTTGTGGGCTGTGACATAGGTAATTATTACTTCTAACTCCAAGTGAAAACAGGTATTTATTTTCTGAGATCAATTTAGTTTGTCCATCATCGGCCTAGCCTTTTCCCAACTATGTTGGGGTCGGCTACCAGTCCAACCGGTTTCAGCTAAGTACCAGTGTTTTACAAGGAGCGACTGCCTATCTGACCTCCTCAACCCAGTTACCTGGGCAACACGATACCCCTTGATTAGACTTTTTTCAGCTTCTGACTATCTGTAACGACTGTCAAAGATGTAGGAATAACAGCCGGGACCCACAATTTAACATGCCTTCCGAAACACGGAGGAACTCGTTATGACAAAGATGGTCGCCCATCCACGGACCAACCGCGTCAAGCATAGCTTAACCTGTGATCGAATCACTTATGCGGTTATAGCTTAGCCACGAGCTCCTCCAATTTCCATCAATTTAGTTTGTCCATAGTTAATTATTAGACCAACAAGCCAGTGGATTTATTACAATATCGAAATCACCACCATTAGGATGTCAGGTTGTTCATTCGTATAATTATGACCATAGACTCGTTTAAACTTAGACACAACCTCTAACAAAAAGTTAAAAGCTATTGATAACTTTTTGGTCTAGTCTCTAAGAAGTCAGCTGAAGACTGTCGCAATTGGATTAAATTTGAAATTATTCCTATTTTCTTAAGCGTTTTGCCAACCCAATAACTGAAAATTCATTGTAATGAGTGTAACTTGAGTGTATCGTCCCGTACTGACTTTCCAATTATTGTGTAAGAAAAATGCTTAAGAAAAATACGAAAGCTGTAAACCAATTTCCATTCACTTATTGACTATTGTAAATAGCAGAATCGGGGCCCAGGTTTAGTCAGTAAGAGTCTGGCACTACCCGTTCCGTCGGGAGATGTGTCCATGAGGATTCCTCCGCCTTACCAAAAAAAAAAACTAGGCTATTGCTAATAGCAGCATTGGGGCCCAGAACCCATAGCCATAGACTATGTACACATCTGATAATATTTCATCTAATTAAAACAACAACTTTAATTTTCGTTTCGATTTCATTGCACGCTTCCATACACGTTCACATTTACCATTCTCTGCACTTAATAATTATAACATAATGATAAGTATTTCACGAAATTGATAGGATTAATGATCACTAATAGCTATGTGCAGATACTTCTGACTGTTTCCCAATGGTATTGCAGACTGCGGCCATGAACCTCAATGGGTCTATGACTTGTAAAGTAATATTGTAAGTGTGCAAGAGAGACGGCGCTACAACTAATGTATAGCGCTGTCTTGCTTATACAACTAGAGTGATAAGTCTTTAAGGGGTTAAATTCGTGATGTGGGCTATTAGGTAAACAGGCAATATTGCTGCGTTGTTTGCCTTTAGTTATTTCATTGCTATTTTGTCTTGATTATTGCGTGATCTCGTTTTCAGGGTACGTTACACAGGATAGCAGTTTCGCCCTACTGTAAAGTAATGGTCTAAGTAAAAAGTATGTTACAAAATTTTGGTGCACCTACCGGATTCGCCAGCTATTGAATTTGGGCGAGTCTGCCCCTAGAAAATATTCAAAATGGAAAGTAGTTTGTACGATTTGAGCGAACCAAATAAGAACGCAACCGCTACCAAGCCAGGATTTTTGCGTATTGCAAGTCGTTTGCAGTAAGAGCGGAGTTACAAAACTCTACACTTTAATCGATGACAGGTTAAGCTATTACGTTTGAAACGGTCAGTCAACGGATTGGTGACCATCTATGGCATATAACGAGATTCTCCGTGTTTCGGAAGACACTTGAAATTGTGGGTCTACAGCTACAGTAGCACAGGGGAAAGAGAAGCTTAGAAAATGCATAATTAAACTCACTAACTTTTCCCTTCTATATTATTACCTACTTACTAATGATTACAAAAGATATCGTTATAAATTCCCATCAAACGGAAAGAATTGTATTTTCACATCAGTACAATGGAATGTTAAACTTGATACAAGGAGTTCGCAATACTTGTTAACTTGTAACAATTAGTAAAAAATAAACTAGAAGGAGAATACTCTAATTATGATGAAGGATTTTCACATAATTTCCGGTTATAAGCAATTATCAATAAACGATTTATGATTCGGTTAAAAGTAAGTTAATTTTAGAATTGAGTTGTCAAAACGTATAAAATGAAATGATAAAAAGTAGGTTCGCGTAAGCTTTTAGGATTGTTGATAAGTTGTGTTGGACTAATTATAGAAGGCAAATTGCGACAAGCTTTTGTAGGGCTATGCAGTTAAGACAGTTGGACAAAGCATGTGCAAGCGATTTCGCGGCTCTGGCTTAAGCAGAAGGGGCCCGGGGTGATTTTAGTCAGTAGGAGACGTGGGTTGAGGTTAACATAGAGTCGGGCAAAGCATATGTGAGCGATCCGAAGCAGTGAGTAAGCAAGAGCCTGGGGTATTTTCAATCGGTAGGAGACATATCCCGTGGCTTGGACATGTTTTCAAGTCACTAGCGTCTGACCTCGAAAACAAAAAAAATAAAGATGGTTAAACCGCTTATTTAGTATGGTAATATGTCCTACGAAAGAGACAAGGATACTTTGGAGAATATCTAAAAAAAAACAAAGTCGGTTTGGTCATTCGGTACCTATTTTGATTGGTAGTATTGGTACCACTACGTTACACATTGTGCACCAAATGTACCAATTTGCGAGATACTCTCGCTATCGGCCATCGGGCCTTCGTAGTAATTACGACCGGCCTTGGATCATACGGTCACGATGCAGTGGTGCTGAACATTTTGTATCGTTTTGTTTCTATTGAAGGTTGATGTTTGATTTTGTGAAAGAACTTTTTTATATTTGTTTGGTATTTTCTACACCGTCAAGTTACAAGTAAGTATTTCAAAAACTTAAATGACTACATTGCCATTTTACAAAATAATTTATTTGTCCTTTTGCAGGTCTGCTGGCAAAGATTTCTTAAAAGTAATAAGCAGTAACTCTGTACACCTCTTTCATTTAATGAGCTACTTTTAATTCCTTGTCAAACATTGTTTACAAACAAAAATGCTTAATACATTTTTACACCACCATTCCTGAGTGATTTTTAGTTTTTTTCAGTGATTCCTACTCTACGGCCTTGTTATAAAAAGTTAAGTATTTATAGATATGTTAAATAATTTAAACTTAAGCTGTTAAATTTCCTAAACGCACAATGAATGACAAATTATTTCTTGACATTAACAAACTGTTGAACACCCCTGCCAGTTCCAGCAATAAATCAAAGTTTGATGGGTTCCAACCATTTCAGTTGTGTAATAGTAATTTAACGTCGGTATTCTTTTTGTAGTTGCTTTCAGATCATGTTCATCTTAATTAGGAGTCACGCTGTCTGTACTATATCATTACGATGCCCCCTGAGGGATGGGATTGATGTGAATGGTGTAAGTCACGAGAAGGCATGAATGGTCAAGTGGTGTAAGTAACACCGTCACCAATTAGCGCCATGGGGAGTGCAGGTCTGAATCCCACTTGGCAGAAACGTGTTTTGTGTGGATGACACTTGGTAAAGGGAAGCCTTAAAGCAGCATTAAGAAATCTGTATGTATATGTAGACCATCACTTAATCTACCATTGGATGCGGGACAAACTGCAATCCATAAACATTTCCTTCAAGTCTAAGATTCATATTGTTTTATTAGATACTAGCTGTTGCCCGCGACTTCGTCCCCGTGGGTAGAAGATATGATTTATACCTGCCCTGTTTTTTTCACATTTTCCATAGCAACTTCGCTCCTATTAGTCACAGCATGATGGTTTATAGCCTAAAGCCTTCCTCGATGAATGGTCTATTTAACACAAAAATAATTTTTCAATTTGGACCAGTAGTTCCTGAGATTAGCGCGTTCAAACAAACAAACAAACAATCAATCAAACAAACTCTTCAGCTTTATATATTAGTAAGTATAAGTATAGATAATAGATGAAAACCGTAAATGTCTATGTCCGTAACTGTCAACTCGATCGATATTTGGTCCTCCAGTTGTCTGGCTGTCGATAATCATTATAAAAGGGACAGATGTTTTGGTCGTTTGATATCGCATCTAGTCGAGTACAAATCTATCAATATATAAAAAGCTCCACACTTCTATGATAGCCAAGAGATATTTCTATAATCGTTAACGTCAATTAAAAATTCTCCACATGACTGAGATGACGGGTCAAAGTTACGTGACCAATTAAACGATATTTTATTTCCATACATTTGGGCGTTATTTAGTAGCCTGGTGGTTGTATGTACGGGTTTGTTAACGTGATGGTGCAGGTTCAATCCCAAGGCACCTAGAAATGTGACTTTTTTAAGGTTGTAGGTACTTTCTTGATTCTTGCAAAATTGTTTCAATTCAATTCAAAGTGTAGTCAATTCTAATTCTACAATATCAAAAAAGTATTTAATAAAAACGAATCTTTTCATTTTTGTTTGCTATTTTACTCCCCGCGGTAAGTAATTTAATCCTTGTCTCGCAGGGGGATCTGTTAGCATACAAATCACATGCACAAGACACCCAGACACAGAACAAGCATTCGTAGATCACACAAATACTTGTCAATCGCGGGGATCGAACCCGCGATACGTCGAACACAGTGGGTTTAGCGTGGTGACCTCAACCACTCGGCTATCGGAGGAAACAAATGATGTTATAAACCCTAAAAAATCTGATGATAATCTAACCTTCCTGAACGTTGACTTGACCTTGTGACATAATCTTATGGTACGTGTTGACTTCAATGTTTGGTTACAAGATGTAGGAATCACGTACAGTACCAGCAAGTGTGTGGGATTCTTCATGGATTTGTCAGATTGTTTGATAGACAAGCCATTTTGGTATTGTAGAGCATTTATTTTAAAATCAAGAGGTTTTTGTATATGTATAATTAAAACAAAGCTGTTCCTGATATAAGTAAATGTAGCTAAAAAAAAAAATTATAATTATCTAACTATCACGGTTCTGAGATGCAGCATGGTGGTCGACGGACAGACAAACAACGGAGCATCAGTAATAAAGTTCCGTTTTTACCCTTTATGTAGAGAACGACGATATGTCCGGAGTTTTACCAGTTACCGAATGGAGTAATTATCGCTTTTTCTTTAAATTATACTACCGTATGTGCCCTAAATAAACCAATTACTGAGAAAAAGATTTGCTCTACATTACTTAGAGCATAATTAAGTTATAAAAACTCTACTATATCTTTACTATTAGATACACCCCCGTATCCCGACAATCATGATTCATTTGCCCTTCAATTATAAACAGTATTTATTTGTTTAACACGTAAAAGGAATAAGAACTCTTAAATAATACTTCACATGTCTATCGAATTAAATTGTAGAGTCGTTAACAATGTCAAGTGATGCTATGTCAGTTAGTTATTTTATTATTGTAACCTCTTTGGTATAATTGTGTTTCTATTGTTTGACCTGGTTGGTGTATCCTGAGGGTAGGTATAACATGTGGTTCGGGTGGAGAGCAGAATTGGGTGTCTCGCATGCTCCGGGTCTATAAGCGGTGATTAGGGATTATGCCTGATTGAACAAATTGGTTGATGCGGCTTCGGTACGCAAAAACAAATGAAAAACATGGGTGGGGTTTAGTCATTATGAATGTAATGTTCGCTTTCCCCAAAGAAAGCATTTGTGGATTTTCCATTCAAAAATATAGTGTCTAAGAGCTATTAAGCAGGAGAGTTGGCGGCGCACTAAAATGCGCGTCTATAGTGATGTCGAAAAATCTTAAAACGAAAAAAGATTGCATACGGTATTATAATTAAAAATAGAATTTTCGAACTCATCCGTTGCCATTAACCAAAGAGATTACTGACCACAAAACTAAAGAGGAGTTAATAATATTAAAAAAATAAGTTTTCAAAAATTTCCTTTAAACTCAAACAAGTCTTTAAAAAAAACAAAATAATCTAGTCTTAACCTTGAAATCACTTCATAATTTACAGTAGCTCAGTAATTAACATTACTGTTTTATGGTAATAATTTTTGCATAGACCAGAATTGATATGAAATATATTTATGGTCAAACAAGGTCGATTAAAAACTTCACAATGGGATAGGCTGTATGAAGGTGTGCCTTCGACATACAGCGTATAAAAACAACATTGCGCATAAACTGTATCAGTGCGTTTCCAGAACTGGGGCAGTGCGTTACATTCTATTTTCAAATTTGCGCGCCATTTCTATTTTATCGAAATAAGTGTTGTGTGTTTCGTTTGAAAAAAAGGTAATTATTTGTGTTTGTTTTAGTGATATATGTTGCTATGTGTTTATTTAATTTATTTAGAAGGTTTAAATAGATATTTCGAACTTTCCGTGATAGAAATATTGAAAATGTTAGGTTTGTTTGTATATAATTCTGAATATAAATACCAGGAAAAATCTTGGCATGACGATCTATTATTTCGAGGTTATTACTTTTTAGTGAGGTAAAGATATATATTTTAGTTGAAAATAATATGTTGTTAGTTAGTTTGAATTTAATATGATCGATACAACACGATAATGCGCAAATTAAAATGTAGAGTCCTGCCTACAATTTTGAAACCTAAATCTTTAATCCGAAAAACACATTTAATGATAAAATATAAGGACCATTAACATAGAAATAATGCTTTCTTTTCCTTAAGGTAATGACTAACCTCCTTGTTACGTGGTACACTTTAAATATTGCTTGGCTCACATTCTAAATCGACTCTACTGTTTCGATATATCATCTGAAAACTTGTAGGCTGCAATTTTCTTTGTAACCACAGACATAAAATATAGTCTAAGACGGCCTGTTTGGAAGCTATGGTTTTTAAATTTATTCATCAAAAATCTAAAGTGAGTAGGAAAATGGCAGTAAGAAGAAATACGCCAAGAATATTTTTCTGTGTAATATTTCAACCATGGACTGCTTTACCAGCTTTTAAAATGCGACTAACAGATATATAAAACAAAAATGGCGCACTATAAAATGTAGAGCATTTTTCAAAATGACAGTTTCTTCGGTAAATTAGAACTATACTAAATACATTACAATCTTGCTAAAATTACCATTGTTGCATTGATCGCAACAAATGAAGACATATTTTTAACTGTAATTTAATTTTATTCTTATATCCGCTAACACATTGCTTTTTAGAGTGACATTGCATATTCATGAATTTAAAACGTCTTAATTTTTGCATAATTATTGACTTGTGGGGGTCTATTAGCACCTCTTAAAGTAAAATTATTGAAGTGGTGGAAGAGAGATACCTTTACGCCCTGTAGAGCGTTGTCACGCTTTCACAACTACAATCTTAATATATATAAATCTCGTGTCACAATGTTTGTCCTCAATGGACTCCTAAACCACTTAACCGATTATAATAAAATTCGCACACCACGTGCAGAGTTCGATCCAACTTGAGAGATAGGATAGTTTAAATCTCAAGTTATAGTCGCAATTTCTTCTAACCACGCGGACGAAGTCGCGGGCAACAGCTAGTAATATCACTAAAAATATTAATATTAGGCCCTCATAGGTCAGCACCTATGTAATAATAAGAATTAAGAATTTCCTTAACATAATAAGTTACTTAATATTTTAATTTCTTAATGCTGACATATGTTAAAAAACAGAATGCAGTGAATATGTTTTGTTTCATGCGCATTATCAAAAGAGGGATATTATTTTGTTTTTTTGTCCTGTAACTTTAAGTTTGTATTTGCGGTAGTTATATAATGTAGATAAAATTGTAATTTCAAATGTAATTCATTAATTTTGATAATTATTGCGAACGATGAAATATGATTAGGACTGTCCAAACCCCAAAATAGAACTTAAACAACACGATCGTATCTGTCATCGTAAGCTAAATAGATTAAAAAAATTAAGAATACATAATTAAAGAGTAATTTAACTGTCTTTTATTTAGTTTATCAAGATTTTATTTAATTAATGTAGAAAGACTCAGGTAAATTAGACTTGCACCCAACAGTGGTGTAACTAGATTTATCAATCAATTAATCAACTTAGACCGTCGCGTGTGAATATTCAATCTGTGAAGATTAAAACGCAATATGAACTTAAGAATATCTTTAAGATGTAGTTTTATACGTATGAATGTTTCCGAGTTTATAGATAGGTAGAGAAAGAAAGGAGAGAAAGATTTAAAGGGTTATAAAATATGGAAAAATATGAAGTTTTGTAACATCACGTACTTGCATAGAATATGAAAGTATATTGTTACCAGAACACTCGGAACACGTATAAAATTGGATTTAGTAAATATTTAAATAAATAGGTTTTAATATAATACCACAATAGCCACTGGTCGTCTATTTCTTTAATTCGCGGGCAATGTTCATAACATAATGGCTTCTAGGTCTTTATAGCGTTGCGTAAAAATACTGGGTCTGTACAGATTAAAAAAGGCATATCTAATATTACTTATTAACATTTAAAACTATATAAGTCTAGACTAAAAGCGTCAAAATATACATCTTATCCTTGCCAAATTCGGGAAACGTGTTCGGAAGGCTGGTAGCTTTGCCACTTTGTGTGGTTTAGCTAATTTTTTTTGAGCAAAAAACAGACCAGCCACGGTCACGGGTGATGACGGGTGTACTGATTAAAAACTGATATACTTTTCAGTATCACTTAGGTAATATCCCTAATTAGTCGACAGATGGCGCTCAATCACCATAAGTTACGGAAACACTATTACATTTCGTCATTATCTATTCACCCCTATAAATTTAAAGCAGTTGCCACATAATTAACTATTTCAATGATCGTAAACACAAACATGAGAACAACACAATCAGATCTGAAGTAAATCTTTCCCTAAACTTTTATGTAATTGTTTTAATTGTGAAGCTGTTTTCTCAGTTACATAAGAGATTAGATCGGATTTTCGCATGAGAGGGGTCCATTGTGGAGATGTATGGTCGATTAGATTTTGATAAGGGTTGCCTGATAAGTTTCCGACAGTTGTAGAGCAGTTTCTTCTCATAGGTTTCGTACTATTGGACTTGGGTTATGCTGTAATGAAGAAGCTAATGCAATGTCGTCGTAGCCTTTAAGGTTCTATGCATGGATTTGTAAGCAGGTTCGAATACGACGTATTCAAAGAACCAATGTGACTTTTTCAAAGATATAAATACCTACTTTTTTAATTATTTTAAGATACTAATGGCAAACTGTGAAGGTAAAAATCTTGAGGAAACCTGGATTAGAAATGATGGAATCTAAAATCACCAATCCGCTTCTGTGCCCAAAAGTGGGACGTATATAGCCTGTTATAATAATTCTGTAACTGAAATTCAATGAAATACAAGAACGTTTTTCTTTACGAATAAAATTTTGGAATCGCTCTATTCGAGCCAATCGATTAAAATTTATAGTCAAAGCGCCTTTTTAGGCCTTTTATGAAATAAACACAGTTGGATCTTCATTTTATAAAGCATCTGTATGTAGGACTCGGGTATTGGCTGATAACGTTGACTGAATTTAAATAATTGATTATTCTTGTTTTAGAAATTGTATCAATTTTTCTTATTTTCGTTTTCATTGAACCTCCTTCTGCCTTCCGCCTCTTAAGATGTGTCCACTTAACACAATAATATAATTTCATTGTGTGCCATAACCGATCATAACAATATGCATAGAAATAACTATAACAATTTTAGTGATGTAACTTAATGGCGTACATGTTGTCTCGATATCGAATCGAACCGATATTGATCACTCGATTGAAAAGTTTACAAAAGATCTTTTTGTGTTGAAGATGCCATCAAATTTATTTTTACTATGCACTTTAATGAAATGTAAATACCAAAACTATTCAAATTAAGAGTTATGTGATTTCATCTTAGATAAGAATACATAATTTTGAGCTTTATTAATAGAACTGTTTCTTTTCAGATATAATAATCACAAAAATGGTGCATTTCAAGGTAAGTCCATTTAATTACATTTGAGGCTGATTGTTTCACGTGTCAAATTTAACGCGATTTATGTCCCAAGTTATCAGGTCCTAAATATTCATATTTTTTTGTTAGTAGACCTTACCATGAACCCTTTCAAAAGGGCTCTTAGATTGCTTCCACAACCGCAATAGCGGTTCCAAGAGATTTTATATTAAGGTACCCCATACCCATTATTAGAATCAAACAAGCAGGTCTTAAATAATAGCTCATTAACTTATATAAATCACAGTTTGAATTTTTTTTAAAGCTCAGATAGGACTCGAACTGACCAAGACTTTAAAGATGTCATTGTGATACCTCTGAAGCGAGAGATGTTTTGACCCATTTTGCACGATTGCCTGGCAATCAGGACTGATTCCAACTGAGATAATCTCCATTGCCCCGATCTTTGGTTTGCTTCAACTAGTTATCTTACCACATCAAGCTTTATTATTTCAATGGTTCTAGTTAGTTTCATTGTAGATACTGGCATACAAGACTTGTAATGATACGCATGTCTGGTGGGCTAGTCCCAATAATAAACTATTTTCATTTCTTTCGAATGTTCATTTACATGAAAGACGTACAATGATAAGTAGACACTAAATTACGGTTAAAAAGCTAAGTAAAATGTCTTTTTTGAAACTAACTGTTACTTTGACATAGTGAACCTCATTTCGACCAAATATTATAGAACCTTTTTGCCCGCTTGATGATTATAACTAGATCAGAATGTAACATATAATCAAGCGATCCGACATTGAATAAATATAGTATTTCATAACGGAGTGGCCAGTTTGTGGCCAATTACGTCTGTCATCGTCCAGCGTAGTAATTGAGCGTGCAGTAATATATTGTGAAATTGTTTAAATAATAGCATTATTGTTGCTATTGCGGGTTCGTAGTAATTTTATAGCGGAGCGAACGTTGTATTTTTGTGTAATCTCCTTTTTCTTACGTGATCGCTAAGCTGCTTGTCAATTTGTTCCGACTGTTTATAAAGTCAGATAAAAATAGGGGTCGATTATCATCACGAGGAACAGATTCGATACGCACGCAAGCAAAGTATCAATATGACTTTCTCAAAGTTTTATGTACTTAATTATTAAGACTTCACTGAAGGACGGTGGCGAAAAATATCTTAAGATAATATCTAGAATATCTAAGAGACCTGGGCCCCGATTCTGCTATTTACAACGGCCGATGTATAAACGGCAATTGGATTAAATTTGAAATTATTCCTATTCTCTTAAGTATTATCTCAACACAATCGTTGAAGATTTTATGCATTGACCTTGAGTGTACCGTCCCCTACTAAATTTCCAATTATTGTGTAGGAAAAATGCTAAAGAGAAAACGAAAAGTGTAATTTTAAGCCATTTTTCATTCATTCATCGGCCATTGTAAATAGCAGAATCGGGCCCCTGGATTCCCCGCAGTGCTAAATTGATAATCAATACTCATATCTCCCTATTTGGTTTAAGGATTAAGCGTAGATTTGGGATATTTATAAGCTGGTTTGGTTGGTAAAATCTGGAAGTCTGGAAGACGCAGAAGGAAAGTTATGTGAATTAATCCCTTCCTTTCTTGTAGCTACCAATAGTATGATAGTAGTATGTATTAGTAGTAGTAGTATGATGATGAAGTAGATACAGTTTTGGTACTTTCGCAAGTAAACCTACAACACTTTTTCTTTCCAAAACAATATAAAACATGGTAATCCAAGGTACAAATTTTTATGATGTCCATGTCTCGACGCTACCCTGTTATGGCTTAAGGTTTAGCCCACGCCTCACTAACCATACTTAAATGGTGATATAATTCTTGTTGTAATCGCTTTGAGACGCCCATCATTGTTGTGGTGGGTTTATATGAGTCGAATATCTAATAGATCAACACATTGTGGAGGTTAAAATGCCAGTCGTGTGTAAGATGTACTCGTCCAAATAGGCTAAAAAACCTGGTTGGGATTTCAACTATACCGCTCTTACCGTTCTTGAGATACCTATACACAGACGGATAGACATACAAACAGACAGTTTGTTTGTTGACAGTCCTTAGTTATAAGTTTATCCTTTGGACATGGAAAGTTTAGTAATAGGCAAAGGTGCCAGTGTAGGAGAGAACAGTGAAAATAAATGTCACCTAACTTACAGTTTTAATACTAGTTTATCACTGCATCCTGTGTCACTATGTTCTAAAAAGAACCCTTTTCGGAAATGAAAAGTCTCTGAGACGATTAACAGCTTTGACTGTGACACAATATAGTTTAATAAACACGTAACCATTTTTGGATCAGATGTTTTCATATCAATTAGATGACTTCGACAGATCATATGGAGGTCTTTAGGAACACAACCCTGTATTAAAAAATCAGTTAAAACCAGCTTAACTGGACACAAGGGTCAAGCAGTACAAATTACATAGCGCTCCATGTAAACCATACTTAAGTTAGGACAAAGAAAATGTTCTGTGACCAGTGTTGCATGGGAACGATTGTTTTAATGAAACTAGTGCAACTAGTGGCGATTCTTGCTTTGTTGTGTTTAACGTCCTTTGTTCTTGTTTCAATCATAGTTTCTTTGAGTTGTCGAATGAGGGACAATTTAGAGGGAGGTAATAGATAGATGTACCAACGTTTATTTTCAGTTACTTTGTTTTTTTTTAGTTTTTATGTTTGTGTTTCTGACATTGTTCAAACTGAAATTGTCGAAAGGTTTTTTAAATGGTTGAAGAGGTACGATAAGGGTTGAGGTACGATAAACACAAAATTGTAACTGCAATTGTGGTTTTGTTCACTCATTAGATATTCCACTAATTTAACACAACATGCAGTATACTAATTTTCAAAAAAGAAAATTCCAAGAAAAGCAGACCCTTTTTAAATGAGTTTCCAAAACGTGGTAAATAAATTGTAAAAGTTCTCGGAGTTTGACAAATTAATTCTATGAAATAAAAAACAAATTCATCACACCAATTCAAAAAACAAAAGACCATACTCACCATTGTTTCCCTAAAATTTTCGAAATGTTACCTATCTATTATTTCATTACGTAGAGCAAATATTTATTAACAATGGCAACAATTACAATATATTTTGAGCCTTTGTTTCGGCTACCAGTAATTACAGGCAGTTCACTTTCGCTTAATATCCGGTTTGTAGCAAAGGAATTATTTAAAAAATTATAGCTTTTGTGTGTTATTTAGAGACTATATATTTAAATTTTTGACTGCATATGGATCCGCGTGGGAAAAAATAATAACTTTACTTAATTTTTTATTCAGTTTTACCCATGTGAAAAATGAAAATTCTTTCAAACTCTGTCCTTGTAGCTTTTAATTATGAAAATGTCAATTGATCATTATTCACTTGGTTTCCACGACTTCCCTCTTTTAACTATTTTCCTTTGTTTGCCTTTTGCGTACATGCCGGGTCCGCAATAAACCTTTCAGAAAATCCCGCTGACCCGTCAGGCATTACGTCTGTGATGGATCACGTGGGTGACAACATCATGTCATGTCTAGTTCCTCTGTGTTTTGGAAGGCATGTTAAATTGCGGGTCCCGGTTGTTATTCAAACATTTTTGAGAGTCGTCGCGGCTAGCACCTAGAAAGTCTGACAGACAGTTTTATAAGGGTTATCGCGTTGCCCAGGTTACTGGGTTGAGGAGGTCAGATAGGCTGTCGCTCCTTGTAAAAAACTGATACTTAGTCGCATTCGGTTGGACTGGAAGCCGACCCCTGGAAGGCTAGGCTGATGCTGCTCTAAAATAGATCCAAGACTACATCCAACACTCCTTGCTAGCTTTTATCTATAACCTAATCTAGAACTTAAATAATAAACCTCCTTTACGAGATTACGCAATGGACAAGTGATGAAACCCTAGGACTGAACCCATTCTCTACGTGAGAATTAGCTTCGCTAAATACATATCTAACTAATTATGCATGTCGGCTAGTGAAAGGGCCGGTCGGACATGTTGATATTTATATAACAGTAGGTTTTTTATCTTACAAAGTAAAATAGTTACGGATTACTGCCTGCATTAATCCGTAACTTAAACTTAACTATCCGTAACAGGCACTTACCATGTTACGGGGTAAAATGACTCGTAACTACTTAGTAACTTGGGGAGCACCAAATATAAAGGCACTGGCGGTATAATAAAAAATATCCTGTTTGTTAAACCTGGTTATAAACTATCTGTGTACCACATTTGGTTTAAATCCGTTCGGTGGTTTTTGCGTGAAAGTGGTACAAACTCGCGTTTATCATATTAGTAGGGTGTAATATATTATTGTGCCTAATATATCAGGAATAATACTGGTGGTCATCGGTCTAGCCGTCGAATATTAAAAAAATGTTTTAACCGTAACGTAACCAACTGTCTTGAGAACTAATTAATATATAGTTCTTTTGTTTCATATAATTACAATCTGCGCAATAAGAATAGCAGTCATGCACCAGAATATGATGAAACTGTATTAATAAGTATCTCTACGATTTCAATATTAATATCAGCTTGTAACTGATTAACTATTGGGCAAAAGTATGGAGATGGGTTGAGCATTGCTCTACTAAGAGGAGGGATTACTACTAAGAATTTGGAATCGAGAACGATTCCAAATTCTAATAGCGGTACTGCCAAGTCAAATACCCCAGGCACGCATGGACTTTTTTAATGATTTGTGCGTTTTAGACATTAATACGTCCTACGCCTGCTTTCCCCTGAAAAGTAGAGTCTTATTGGGTCTGCAATAAGATTCGGCTATGAGAGTTCAAGAACAGAGACTGCATACTGTTGGCGCCCATGCTTCAAAATCCATTACAATAATAAAAGAAGTACTTACACATTAGCTTTAGAAAATCCTCATTCTTACTTACCTGTACTCACTTCGAACCTGTAACCTCATCTGCAAAATCAAACAAACCAGCCTTTTCTCTCTCTTCTTCATTTCACCACCTAGCATTAGTATAGGTATAATCACCAGTTTCTCATCATCACCAGGTCTTCCTCGTCACCCTTCTTGCGGCGGCAGCAACCTGCGAGCCACCGGTCCAAGGATACAACTACCAGCAACCCAGCAACCATTACAACTCGCCAACCAACAGCTATTTACCTCCTAGCACTGGTACGTAATTTCTGTTTATGTTTGTTATATCTTCCCCCCTCCCAAAAAGCCTTAATTACAGACATACATATATTCTTAGTGTGTCACTTAATTTTCGTGACCCAGTGACTAGTGCAAGGTCACGAAAATTTACTTTGTCTTTCACTGCTAGCAGACTTTTTTCTCTAATACAAATACTACACACAATTATTTCGTTTCCCAAAACACCCACAAACAATGTTGGCAATGTTATAATTATTGTAATTTAAAACAATAAACTTCCAGCTGTAATAACTATATACAAGTGAACAAAAAATATTGTAATAATTTAGATTGAAAATTATCTCAGTACAAACAGGAGCAAATGAGTGCGAATAAATGTAAAGCCAAATGGAAAAGCTAATCTCCAACAGCGCAATTAAATATTTGACCTTTCATAAACCCTATAATTTAACTTCAAATTGCACTATGTTTATAACATCTTAGATATTTAAGTTAAAATTGAAATACCCACTTCCGTTCTATTTAAATACACAATCTTTTAAAATGTAACTCAGGATGTTACTGAGTGACTTTCTGAATATAATTTGCAAAATCTTTCAGTAATCAAGCTTTAGGTTTTACAAATAATCCAGATCTAGACTCATTATGTTCTAGTACTTACCTATTCTAGTGGCGAGATGAAGAATGACCGAATAATTTGCCTAACATGTTTTTTGCTAGCTGGGTTTATTATTGCGTAAAAATAATAACTTTTGAACTGTAATGTTTAACGTCAGGGCCTGTAATTGTTCTTGTGATACACTCCTTTAAGTGACGTGATTTTAAAATGGTAAAATTATAGAAATTAAATTTCCTTGCGGTAAGTCACGTGTCTTTGATCTTTCATCAAAATTTGTACATTCAAAGGTTTCCTTTTAGAATAAGGATAATAATAGAAGGGTTGGTTGCTAAGGAACTAAGTAACCGGTCAAAGTAGAATTGAGAGTTTCGGGACTTTCGGGCGTGAACAAAAACAAAAAATGAAACCCCAAAAGAGGTGCTTTTGGGAAACTTGTTACCTTCTTATGTAATATTTTTTCAAACGGTTGACTAATATTATAAACACCTTTTGCCAAACTATTAATGACTCCTAAAAATATCAAAATTCACGACTCTTTACGGTGGTACCTACATCTGTACCTAAATCTTACTATATCTTATACCAATGAAACCTATTTCAGGATTCTCCTCCCCCACCAACAATTACCTACCTCCTGCCTACGGATCAGGCTCTCAAGACTATGACCAAGGTCATCATGACCATGGACACAACCACGGTCACGGACATGATCATGAAGTGGTAAGTTGTTAAAAATAATTATTTACACAACTCAGTATAATCCCTTAAAATATGAATGTTACAGTTGGGAACTTAGTAGCATTCAATGTATGTATCTATCTTGTTAAGAAAGGATACATAATGCTACCTTTTTAAGATAAGATACGTACATAGATAGAATTGGAGTGTCTGTTTGTAATATTGAATTAACCGTTTTTCACTGCATGCTTATGAACATACAGCAAAATCATTTTTTTTGTCTGTTTGTACCGGCTAATCTCTGATATCACCAGACCGAAAAACTATACAATAATTGTTTGTGAAATAGAAGAACTAGCCTCCTAGTTATTACTTATTTAAAATGATGTCAAAATTGTGCCGAAAACCACAAAACTGAATGCGCAAAAATTGTAACACATATCATTACAAACACATGGATGCCATCAGAATGTTTGACAGGGCATTGTTAATTCATCTAATTAGAAAGTTTTAGTTAGCATTCAAGTTGAAATTGAAGCAGAATTGTGACAACATATATTATATTTGAATAATTTGAAAAGTTCAAAGAGATGGGTAAGATAAAATTAAAACGTTCTCGCGTACAAAATTTAATTCACAACACACTAATTAATGATTATGCTTACGTATATTTAAAATTTGATAAGAATTGATCGGCCTTAACCTATAGATATCGTTCTCAATACTGTAAAATATGTCACCATAGTCACCAAATATCAGACTCGATGGATAAAAATCTATATTAGCCACTTTCCTAGCCGTACCATTAAAGCAATCAATTTGATAAATACCATCATCCGTCAATCCAAACGTGTTATCCTCTTCAACGAAAAAGTGATACACAACTCTCAAATCTGTGTTTTTGACAATTTCTTGACTGTTATAAGCGCAAAAGACACCACACATAGTCACTAGATGCACGTTATTTTGATTGTCCACTTCAAATTCCATCACTGTCTTCATATTCCCGATCCTCACTGCGGTTTTCCCTTCATTAAATATCTTGTAGATTCTATGATCGTTAGCGTCAATTAAGTACATTGCGTTGTTTCTTATGACTATTTTAAATACATTCATGTTGTAAAGACCAATGTTTGTCGCAGTATTCGATATTGGATCATATTTGTAAAGTCCATCGTCTGAACCGAAATACACGTCGCTTGTATCAGGGTCAACTGCAGTAGCTTTGTTCCTTTCGATTCCTTCGATTTTCATTGCTTGTTTTGTTACTACATTTATGAATGCACGTCTCGAATTCTGCGTTAAATCGTCCATGTACATGAAAAATAAGTTTCTGCTCGACGAATCGTATGCAAGCTCCTTTGGGCTCTGAAACGCGTTTGTCAGTAGTTCCTTTCTGTAAATTCTTGTTCCTATTCTCTGTATTGGAGTGTCCGTGAGGTAAATCGTCAATTTTGCGTCCACAAATACTATCAAAGCAACAAGTAAAACTTTGTTCAACATTTTTGAACGTGCGTCGCAAACTGAATCAACTTCAACACTGCTATTGTTAATGTTTTGATTAGTTATCTTAGTTTTACCAACTTTGTTTATGCGGTTCTCTTCTTTAGGTACAAGCGAATTTAGACCTTATACTATCAACTTAAGCTCTTCAATACCGTTGGGCAGGTTATTTTAATTTGGTGTTTTAGCACGGTCAGCTGGATTCGCGTAAATGAGCAAATTATTGTAAACAGTTTAGAGGTCGAGTCACATGAGTGCCGGGATTTACATGAGTCGAAACTAATTGAGCTTGTTAACCAGTGCGGTATGAATGAATGGAATTTGTTGGTTAAATGAGGCGAGCGATCCGGTTCATGATAACAGTTTCTTTTATTGTCTCGTCTGCTTATTATTTAACGCCTACTCAATTGGCGCCAAGATTACTCAAGTTTTTTAAGTCGTTTTCCTGCTTGTGAACTTGGTTTTGTGTTGCTCTTTCTTTTTTTATGTGTTATGATTTACTTTGGAAAATTGTATGATAGGGTTTAATAGGGCTAGAGGCTTGAACTTTATTAATATTTCTAAAATGGGGATAAATAGTTTAAGTTTCAAGACAGAAAAGACTACACTCTTCATTAGAAAATAAAGGTAAGTGATTTAGGCTGCTACCTTCAAATGATTAGCATTAGCATTAGGGTAATACCCTTTATCCTGCTAATCAAAATCAAATTGTTTCTTTTTTTAAGATGGCACTTTTCAAACGATACACTTATAGGTTACGTATGACCTATTGGCTATTGGTATATTTTGTTAGCACCCCGTACAACTACCCTTCGCCGCTTGAAAAACCCTCTAGTAATCAAGAAAAAACTGTACAACAAAATCTATAACACATTACTTCTCTTTTTACCAACCAATAGTAATATTAGGCTATCAGTTATACTTAGTAACACATTTAAGACATCACCATCGGCCTAACCTTATCCCAAATATGTTGGGGTCGGCTTCCAGTCTAACCGGATTCGGCCAAGTACCAGTGTTTTACAAGGACGAGGCGACTGCATATCTGACCTCCTCAACCCAGTTACCTGGGCAACACGATACCCCCTACTTAGACTGGTTGTCAGACTTTCAAGCTTCTGTCTACCTGTAACGACTGTCAAATTACCATTTAAGACTTTTATAATTTTACTTCCAGCCAAAATCCTACGAATTCGGTTACTCGGTGAAGGACGCACAATCAGGTAACGACTACGATCGCAAGGAGAGTTCTGACGGTAACGTGGTACGGGGGGAATATAGAGTTCAGCTGCCCGACGGACGTACTCAGATTGGTATGTCATTTATGCATCCATACTAATATAATAAAAATTTGAAAGTAAGTATCTCTGTCTGTCGACTTTAAAATTTGGCTTCAATATAATAAAAAGTGCGCAGGAAACCGAAGCCCACGCGGAGGGTCCCCGCTTACGACAAGCATTTATGTGATCCGCAAATGTTTGTCTCTGGGTATCTTGAATGTTTGAGAAATCCTGCGCGCCGCTAGGATTGAATTCCTTAGTGCTTGAGTCAGAGTTAACAAATATGAATTAAGAAAACACAGCAAAATGAATTGAATATTAAAATTGGCGTTCTTCGTTACAAAATAACTCCAAAAAACCTCTTCTGGGAGTTGAAAAAGCCGTCATCCCGTATGCTGGAAAAGGAATAATATGGTTTACTATATAAATAAATAATAAACTAAAGTTCATTAATACTGTACAGTGTAGGGTTTTACAAAAGTAGCACAGAATTATTTCCCTTATTATAATAACTAATTCTTTGTACTCATTCTTCAGTGACATACCACGCTGATTGGCAGACTGGTTTCCACGCTGACGTCCGGTACGAGGGTCAGGCCAAATACCCGGAACCCACACACAATAACAGACAAGGTAACACTAATACACAGTCTAGAAAAACTCGGGTGAAGTTTCATCAAATGTGGTTCAGCTGTTTTTGAATTAACTGTGGATACAGTTTGTTTTATTCTGCACGGATAGCTAAGTGGTTGAGGTCACCACGCCAACCAATGATGTGTCGCTGGTTCGATCCCCGCGTATGTCAAGCACTTATGTGATCCCATAATGATTGTTCTGAGTCTGGATTGGATTTTGATTTCACTTATTTCGAGTACGATCCTGCTCCACAAATGAACTTTTCCCAGCTGTAAAAATATGGGTTTTATTTGCTAATCTAAAAAATAATTTATATTTTTTTATTCAATTTAAACAATTTAAAAAACATACTTACCTATCCTTTAATCGCAATCTCGCCTTCGTAATTTCCGCTATTATGTAGATGCAAAGCAGACCTATTTTATATTAATCGAAGTGTTTTAACTATATCCATACCAAATTCTGTATATTATGCCGACCGTTTGACGCTATAGAGTTAAAAACAAACATACACACACCTCACCTTAACATATACTCAAAGTGTGACAATAATACTATTCCAGGAGGTTACAACTACAACGCACCACACGACTACAGTGGTTCCTTAACTGGTTTCAATAGCAACCAGGGTTACAAGCAACCGTCTACCGCGTATGGCGTACCTGGGTACCATTGATGAATTAACCGTCATCGTTTACCATAGACTTGGTTAAATATAGACAGGGCTACATTAAGGGAACGTTGAAAAAGATGTATTTAACAATAAGTATGAGGATACATACGAAACAAAAATAAAATAAAATTAAATGAAACCGAAAACTTTTTATCATAATGGTATTTTGAATTTCAATAACATTTTGACAGTTACAGTTAAATTATGATTTTTAAAATACTTCAGTTCTCTTAAAATTACATTTACGATAATTATTAACTATGTTCTTGTTACTGAGTGTTAGTACGTTTTGTTTAAACATAAACACTCAAATATGAGTGTCCCTGTCTATGTTTGATTAGGTCTGTGACCAACAATTTTTACCACGAAACTTAAGTTACCATTGTACAGTAACTTTGTAAGCCTTGTATTGATGCAAACGAAATTGTTAAAAACTATTTTCATGTTGTTTTTTTATTATTTTATCAACGATTTCTAAAATTATGAGATGGATATTATATAATTATTATCCATTTATATTATTATATACGGTAAAACAAAATGTGAGAAAAAAGGATTTGTTTTTTTTTCGAACTTATTTTTTAAATCATATTGTTTTTTTTTGTATAACAATTTTGCCTTGTTTGTATTAATACAAAAATAATTTAGATGTAAGTAAGAATAATTGTTTTTTAACAATAAATTAGTTTTAAGCATTTTGTATCAGTATTTTTTACTTATTTTGTAATGAATATTTTTAATAAATCATCGAAAGTTTTTATTTGTTTTCAGTACTAAACATATTTCCTTTTTATCATAGCCAAAAATAGAGTTGTAATATGTTTAAACCAAAGACTTTATATTAAACAGTAGAGTATAATGTCTTTGGTTTAAACGTCACTGCTGATAAGGCTAGTACATAATAATTATCTATAAATCTTTTCCCGACCAAAAATGGTAATTCCAATTGCCAACATCCACCCATCTCACAGTTTGTGAGGAACAGCCTGATGACAAACAGACAGACATTACATAAAAGCGCGAGATCAAACTAACATTCACATTCATAATATTAGTAGAGATCTGATTTCAAAATAAACCTTCTTTCAAAATAAATAATTATGTAATACCTTTTTAGTTACAATAAAACCTTCTTCAATATTTATAGAGTAGAAGCTTATTGTCATTGGACGCTAAAAATAATGTCAATTATTGATTGCCACAAAAAACGTGCATTCTATTGTGAAAAGTTATAAATAATTTTTATAATGGTGTTAGATGTACTCAGGATAATATTTAATAAGTTCTGGAAGGTAATGAATTTGGTAATTTCGCTTTTGTGCTTATTTTATATCTACCGTAGGTATTTGAGATTCATACAGTTTATATACGTCCCACGGCTAGGCACAGGCTTCTTTATAGAAACGGAAGGCTTTGAGCAATGATTGCCACGTTAGCTGAAATTCAACAAGTTTTTATTTTAAACCTTAAAATGATGAGTGTCCTTTTTATGGAGAAGAACTGGCACAAACTCCATAAGTTACTCTTTTAAAAATAAGTGTAGGCTGCGGGTTGGTGATTTCAGCTTCTAATATTTGGAATCCAGGTTTCCTCACGCGGTTTTCCTTTAGCATTAGATTTCCTAAAATAAGGCAATCCAAAAGATATGATCCACCCCCCTTTCGCTGTAACGCAATGAAAAATATGAACTAACGTAACGGGAAAAATGTACTCTTACAAATCATTTTACGGAATTCTATACAAATACATGTTGATCATTAGATAAATCACTGCTACTAAAGTAAAAGACTATGTACCAAATTTTGCCGCCACATATTTTTTTTTGTTTCTTGGCTATGGCCTACTCAGCAAAGAGATATAATTCCTGGACGTTTTCAGATAGACTGAGTGACTGTATTAGGTGACAATTTAGTACTACTATATAACGACGAATACCTCGTAAGGAAACGCAAGAGCTGGAAGACCTGGGCCCCAATACTGCTGTTTTTCCTACACAGTAATTGAAAATTCATTATATTGACCTTGAGTGTACCGACCCATAAAAAATTTCCAATTATTGTGTAGAAAAAATGCTGAGATAGGAAGTGTCATTTTAAGCCAATTCATTCATCGGCCATTGTTAATAGTAGAAATGGGGCCCTGATGGAAAGCGAAAATTGGAAGACCAGCTTAAGGGCTTAAGTTCAGCTGTAAATCACGATAGCCTAAGTTAATAGAATAAGTTTAAAACCTTACCGGTGCAGTGGAGTGATAATCTGCGCAAGATGGCTGGCAGTAGCTGGATTATTTCGATGGCGTGCAATTGGGGAGGCCTGTGTCTAACAGTGGATGAATATGGGCTGATGATGATGGTCATGATGATAACCTTACAGCGTTTTCAGGTATTAGTATGTTCAAAAAGACTGTATGGCACTCAGCGGCTGGCGTTTGGATTGCTGGTGGGATTCTCTATGTGTGCTACAACGATACTATTTCTTTTCAATCAAGATCGACCTCGGCCAATTGGTTTGAATGATACTAAAGTGTGAGTATTCTTCTTTCTATATAATTATTAGCTGTCCCAGCAAACGTTGTTTTGCCAAAGAGCAGGAAAAATAAACGAAGGAAAAAAAATGCTTGCATGCATATTGCATTCTCGGATCTTCCGTATATGTACAAAAAAATCATGAGAATCGCTCGAGCCGTTTCGGAGGATTTCAATAACGTACACCGTAACACGAGAATTTTATATAATAGAGATAGTAATTCGCGAGGGGCCGATTCATAATGATTTATTTAACAACGATTTACTTACGTCTATTTATTGAATCGCGATCCCGCCGTCACGTCAGCTCATTTTTAAGGACTCTGGTTGGCGTTCGATACAAGTCGTGAAACAATAAACTATGTAGCTATTAAAGGTTCATGGGATCCAGCCTAGCTACGGACGCAGACTGACAGTAGGAACCTCAGTAATAGGATTTTACCCTTTGGGTAGACAATTCTGAAAAGTTGATACAATCTTAAATTCTACTAAAAGAACATCTACCACTTTCAGGCTAGTCCAGAGTCGTTTGAAGGAGATAATATTATTAGAGAAAGGCACGGGATGTGAGATGCCAGAACTGGACCCATTCTCCGCCGAAGCAATGAGGTTCATTGTAGATCTACCGAAAATTAAATGTGAAGGCTTCGATTGGGTTAAATGTGTTGTAAGTTTGGTTGAGTATTGTATAGTAAAGAAGCATGTTCAGTCAATGAAAAAATTCAGCTTTTCGCCCACTGCTGGACATAGGCCTCCTCCCAGTTGGGCAACAACACCCGGTCTTCAGCCTTCGGCCTCCAGTTTGAGCCTTAATCTTTTAAGCATATTAATCAAAAGTATTTTGAGCAAAAAATAAATCTATGTGTGCATTTCTCGTTGGTTAAGAATAACATCAGGGGTGCTGGAAAAATATTTATTTAAGTATTTATTTGAAAATACTCTTCGAAAGATGTCGACTATCAAGTTCAAGTTAAGTAAACTATTGGCAAAGAAAATTTGGCACCTTATAATATTGTTACTATAAGCCCATTCTATCCCATTGCTAGGCTGATCCCAATACATATTTTTTTGTCGAAGGTTTTTAAATTTCACCTTCTTAATTCTCTACACATTAGTTAAAGCATATTTTTATTTATTTCAGAAATCACAATGCTTCGTTGTAACTGAAATATTAGAGACAATGAAGGACATATCTTGCACATACAGAGAGATAATATACGTGAATGATAAACTATACCTTATAGATAATCCGGTTAAAGTGCGCGGCGGAAACGCTTATAATCTGAACAGGAGTGACCATGTCAAAGTCTCGTGTTCCGGTATGGATAAAACAAGGTGGGGATCTTTTGGAATAGTAGATTAAAGTCTATCTTATAGTTAAATTGTTATTCGATTTATTTGATAAGAAAAACCATTGTTAATGGTGTAACAGATTTACCAAGCCATCAAAAAGTCTTCACAAAATAGACATGTTAAACGTCACTTGGCAAAGTATGGTAAAACTTGTGAAAGATAAAAATACATTGTCTAGGAAACTTATAGTCATAACTATCTCACGTGAGATACAGCCTGGTGACAGGTGGACAGACAGCGAAGCTTTCAGTATATTACTCTTGACTTTTGGATCATCATCATCATCATCTCAGCCAATAGCTGTCCACTGCTGGAATAGGCCTCCGGATCTCCAGTGCGACCGGTTCATAGCCGCCTGTGTCCAACGTGACCCAGCGGCTTTGACTTTTAATAATATCTAAGTAGTGTTACATTTTCAGACCTAGCATTGTATCAACTCGTTGGTACGGCTACAAGGCTGGCTTCAGACCGGTGGCTGTGAGGAAAAAGAGGCCGATGGGCTTGGACAACTACAACGTATTGGTACTCGGGTTCGATTCCGCCTCGCATAACGGTTTCATGAGGAAAATGCCAAATAGCTTTAAATATTTGTCTGAGAAAGCTGTTATTTTGAACAGGTATGTGTTTGAGGTATTTTAAGGAAATGTTTATTTTTTTGTAACGTGTAATAAGCTGTTTTTTTTTGTTTTGTCAATAATATATTGTTACAAATTCAAATTGTATAAAATTTCAAATTCACATCAATACAGCAGCTATCCTGCGGATTCTGACGCATAGCTATGAACTTTTTTTATTAAAAATGATTAAACCTATGAAGTTTCTCACCGGTTCTTCTTCATCGGAATGACTTTTTCTAATCACGGACTTAGAATCACTTGTTCTGCCTATTTTGGTCCTACCTACTAGAAATAACATAATAACATCTTGACTTGGATTTTATTATTCTTTTTTTCGGTGTGAATAGCTACTTGTCGAACTTCCACCGACTAAAAATACCCCGGGCCCCTACTACTGCTTTTGCCAGAATCCCGGGATGGCTAGCGTATGCTCTGTGCGAGTCTGGGTGGCTCTAGGCGTTCAGACTCCTGAAGGATTTTATTACTCCTTGCCTAAAATCAAACTCCTTTCAAATTACCTTAGCATCTCCCTGTTCTCAGATACAACATAGTGGGTGATGGTACCCCAGCAGCTTTGTACCCCATCTTGACGGGGCGGGCTGAGGAGGAGCATCCTGATGCCAGGAAGAAAGCAACGGAACAACGATATGTGGAAGACAGGCTGTTTATATTCCACCAGCTGAAGGGATATGGGTAAGATTTCAGATAGCTAGTTGTTTTAGGGCCGATTTTTCATAAATCAGTTAAATCGGCCCTTAGTGTGGTAAATATATAATATAGAATCTTTTCTTAGGATTTATCTTTTAAAATAAAATTTATAGATTAAACAAATCTAAATACCCACGATTTTAAAACTCCATTAAATTTTTATCAAAATCGGTCCAGCAGTTGTTACAGTTTTCATCAGGATTGAAATTACCCTGAAAATTTCAGTCTGCTAGCTTTTCGGGAAGGGCCTCCAAATTGAGTTGGAAATCCAACCGGATCAATAAACAAACATACAGAAAGCGAGTGTATAAAAACGTGGGAAAAAGAAGAATATACTGTTTTAATTTAAGCGTAACATTGCTCTAAAATTTCACTTCTGAAAATTAAGATTTTTAACCCCAAAATAATTCCTATAACAGCTACCGAACAGCATTCTTCGAGGACATGCCCTGGATAGGCACATTCCAATACAGGTTCAATGGCTTCCGCAAGCAGCCGGCAGACCACTACCTCAGGGCTTTCTTCTTGGAGGAGAAGAAGTACTGGATGGACGGCCTTAACAAGCAGAACCAACATTGTGTTGGGGCCATACCCCAGTATAAGTTTATGTTGGATCTTACTGATCAGGTAAATTAATTAATTATTTCAAAATAATGTGCATAGAGCCATCAAGCTACCATAAAGAGGCAAATCAAAAGTCAAGTGCGGGTTGGACTCGCGACACTAATAAGGAAAAGAAGTGTGTATAACCAAGAGATCAAAAAGAAACAATTTTAAGGATACAAAAACCGGTTTTAGTGTGACTCGTAACAGTGAGGTTTAGAATTACTAAGAATTAGTTGGAGTTGGCTTCCAGGCTTCCCGGATGCAACTAAGTACCAGGGTTTTGCAAGGAGGGACTGCCAATCAGACTTCCTCAACCAAGTTTACTGTGCAACACGATACCCATTAATTAGACTGGTTGTCAGACTTTCTAGTTTCTGACCAACCGTAACGACTGTCAAAGATGTATAAATAACAGCCGGGAACCACAATTTAACGTGCCTTCCAATATACGGAGGAACTCGTTTTAATATAGATGGTCACCCAGCCATGGACTCACTATTTCAAGCTTAGCTTAACCTGTAACAGATCAACTCGTGCATTTGTAAATTAGCCATGAGCTCAGTAGTGACTGATAGATTTAAATACCTCTCTTAATTACTTTTCAGTTTCTCCAGCTAGACGGAAAAAAGTTCTGCTTCAC
Organism: Trichoplusia ni; assembly: GCF_003590095.1. Taxonomy (NCBI): domain Eukaryota; kingdom Metazoa; phylum Arthropoda; class Insecta; order Lepidoptera; family Noctuidae; genus Trichoplusia; species Trichoplusia ni. Next base: position 693,166 of record NC_039503.1, read on the forward strand.
ATTCATTGTAGACGTTGGGCATGACAACTTTAATCTGATATCGAACGCTGACGAGGATCTAGTTGCCTTCCTGGAAACCCTGGACCAGAGGAAAGCGTTTGAAGATACGCTGGTCATCATCATGGGGGATCATGGGTCTAGGTAGGTGATTGAAGTAGGTTTTTGGTATGGAGGTAACTTGTACCCAATGGGAAGATGTATTTTTGAGTATGTGATACCAACTGAGTGATAATCGAATAAGGCGCTACACCAAGGAAAATGCTGAAAAGGACATTTTCGATAGCTACAGGCCAGACTTATATTTACAATGTAATTTTGTCACTTCCCAAAATTCTTGCTTTTCTTTTTAGGATCACACGACTAAGGGTCTAGACAGTCGGACAGCGTTTCAACTGCAATCCAACTGCATCCAAACGTGCAGTCCGCCGACTGCAATTGAACTGCTAAACTGCTGCTCTAGAGCCTAAGTTTGAAATAATTTTCTTTTAAACAATTCAAGAACTGCCATTTTCAGATTCGAGGGTATCCGAGAAACTTACCAAGGCAAGTTGGAAGAGCGACTTCCGTTGATGGCAATAATGTTGCCGGACAGACTGAAAGCTCTAAGGCCAGGTGTAGAAGAGGCTCTAGCTCGCAACAGAGATGTGTTGACGACGCCCTTCGACATACATACCACACTGTTGGATGTGTTAGGGCTCAAGAAGAGGAGCAGCAAGCATAAGATACCAGGTTCTGATCTGCGAAGAGCCTTGAGTTTGTTGGAACCGGTAAGACTGTTGTGCGATCTGGTTACGATGGGCTAGTAATGGGTGAGACAGCATCAAAAAAGATAATTTAATAAAGGATTTTATAGGATAGATTCACTGTACGTTTCGGCGTTGGGTATTTGCCAAAATTTAACCAGAATACCTCTAGAAATAGCCTCCTTCTATAATTCTATAGATTTACGATCGATTTCAATATGCTATCTTTGTACCAGTTTTGCTACTAGAGATAGAATTATGACACTATCTTAGTTTAAAATCCTACTATGTAATATTATAAACGCGAAAGCTTGTTGATGTCTTTGAAGGGATGTATTGGTGTATGGATGTTTGTTCCTCTTTCACGTAAAAACCGCTGAATGGATTTAAACGAAACATGGTACACAGATAGTTTAGTCTGATCATTTTCGATTCGGGAATGCGGATAAAAGCTAGTACGTCATAATTCTATCTCCAATTGTCAAATCTATCGTTAGATATATAAAGCGGCCGTTATTGATCAACGCCATCTATCTCCAGATCCCAGAGTCCCGGTCATGCGCCGAAGCCGGTATAATGCCTCACTGGTGCGCTTGCACTAAATGGTTTAACGTGTCCATCTCGGACCCCATGTACAATCATATAGCTACTCTGTTAGCCGAGTTTATTGACGGGATCAGCAAGGAACAGAGGTAAGTGTCGGTAGTTATACTTACATTATATGGTGAATGTTGTATTCCAAGACAGAAGGGAGAAACGGAGATTCTTTTGTCAATTGCTATGCATCCCAGTTCTATGAATCTTTTGGCAAAAAATCTCCGTATCTTCTCGCTGGTGAGGAGAAGAGAATTGATGCAGTCCTGCGAGATCCAGTAGTGTGAGTGTCGTTTAGATTTTAAGTATTTAAACGTATACTGTATGGCAATGGCAAAAGCTTTCGAAAACGATTTTCAGTATAGATGTATGTAAGTGTATATTTTAAGCAACTAGAATCATTCAGTTGCACTGCCCAAAACTGCTTTTCTTGTTTGAAAATATTAAAACATTTGATTTATATTACACAGCTAAATAAAATCCTCCAACCATAGCATTACAACCTCGAACCAAACCCAAGCACATGTCAACCAATAAACCTATTTTCCAGAGCCAAATGTGTCACCAGACAGCTGGTACAAGTAGACTGGGTGTTGCACAGAAGTGTCAACTCTCAACTCCTCAAGTATGGGTACAAGAACGAAATGGACACGTTTCTTGGGAACCCCAGGAAAGTGGCGCCAAGACCTGAAAAGGAATATTATCAGGCTAAGGTATACGACTTTCGCATTAAGGAATTTAATCCTTTTCCTTTTGTCACGAAGGTTTCGCTAACATTCAAGTCACATGCACCCAGACTCAGTACAAGCATTCGTGGATCACACAAACGCTTGTCCTACGCGGGGATCGAACCCGCGACACATCGCTCACAGTGGGTTTGGCGTGGTGACCTCAACCACTCGGCTATACGGAAAGAGGCCTAAGCCTAGCAGTGGAACGTAAAAAACCTGGTATTATTAAATGAAAAAAAATATCATAATTGTTATGAAATTGTCATTCAAAGAAGTAGTATTAGAAATTCGATACATTTACCAAATTTCAGATTGTTCTGAGTCCCGGTAGAGGTGTGTTTGAAGGCACCGTGACCTACTACCCACAAGCAGACTCTATCTTGATCAGTGAGAAGGATATTTCAAGAGTTAACGCGTGAGTTAATCGGTACAATAAATCCTTGCTAGCATAGCGGCAGAAGAATACATCATCTCAAATCTTGGTTTGTTAGAGATAACCTGTGACGGATGGGCGGATAGAAAACGGACCCTCGGTATTACACGTTTTTACCTGTTTGTCTGTCCATCCGTCGGTCCTCTGTAACCAAGTTGTATTTCAGGAATCGTTTTAGCTAGACACAAGACAGTTTTGCGCAATTTGATTTTTGCACTATACATAAGTTGATAGCACTGCAAAAGGCCCCGTTTTCGTGCTGAGTTAATGTACAGAGTCCAAATAATTAGATTTATTATTCAAATAATTCATCATTATTACAGGTATGGCGACGAATCGAGCTGTGTAACTGAAACACATCCGCATTTAAATAAGTATTGTTATTGTTCAGAAATATTTGTGACCAGATCTCCCAACCCACCGATGTTCATTAGTGATGCGCGTTAGGTTTATCTATTTTAAAGACTGACTTATCGATATCTTTGTATAGTTTGTGATTGTATGATAGCCTTTTTAGGGTTCCGTAACCTAAGGGTAATATAAAATCGTGATAGCACGACAGTTAAAATTATCATAGATATTATTATCATATATATTTCTGTTGAAGCTAAGCTAAGCGAAGGTTGTTAAAGTCACAAGTTTCTTAGCGACATATTGGGCCTTTTTGAGCGGAACCCTAAGAGTCGAATTCGACTCATACTTAACCGGTTTTTAAGTTGTAAATGTTGTGTGTTTTTATAATAAAATCTTTCTACATATTTCTTTTTCGTTTTTTTTTATTGAATTACTGCTGCAGTGAAGTTTAAAAAGTGTGTCAAAGTACTGTAAAATATCCATTTCAAAATGACCTTCAAGTATAAGATAAAATAAAACAACTATGCTACAATAAATAAATTTATCACAAACAAAATAAACATCTTAATCTCTGATATAAGGTACAGGGTTGTTCAACTTGACAATATTATCGACAACCACATAAATAGGGTCGCCCTGCCTATTAAACGTAATTTCCTTTAAATCAACTATATTAGAAACTTTATCTAAGGCGTATTTATATTTATTATAAACATACAGACCACTTGTCGCACTTACATACGGCCTGTAATTAAAATCAGTCGTTATAGCATCTACTGTGTACCGTTCATGGGTATTAATCGCTCTGGTGCCTAATTTAACTCTAGACAATTTCCTATTTTGCAAAAAAAACATATTGTATTCATCGTCAACTATTAATTTGTCGACTGCTATTCCTGCTAACTCTTGCAAGGGACTCACAACACCATACTCAAATCTGTAAGCTTCTCTCCTCCTGTTGATAAAGAATATGATGTCTTTGAAGAATAAGTAATGAATGCTGTCTTGTACTGGCAATTGTTCTGGAACCTTCTTTTCGTTAATGAAGAATAGTCCATCAGCACCGCCTACATAGATTCTATTTCTTCTCTGATCGATAGCTATTCCCGTCGCGTTTCTAATGCCTTCGACGATGCCTGTGGCTTTAGTTTCCAAGTTGAAAAAGCCAAGGGCTCTCATTGGGATCCTTGCGATTTGATCGAATGTGAAGTATAGAGTGTTATCATTATTGTTGAAGGCCATTTGATGGATGTTATTGAGTCCTTCTTTTAGAATTTCGACTTCGTAACATCGGTTGGTGAAGACTATTCCGATGCATTTTTCGCTGTATGCCGTTTGTAAGGCCAATGTTAGGAACAGTAGTCGCGTTATCTGGAATTGAAAAGAGTATATTTAAAAATAGGGTTGTTTTAATTTTTTTTTGGAGAGAATGTAGAAACAAAAGCATGTTATCCTGTTACACAATATTCCATAGTCTTTACTTTACACTTAAAAATAATCTTTCAAAGTTAAGGAAGCGATTTTGTTGTTTTTGTGACTGCCTTGCAGTTCTATCTATACTAATATATAAAGCTGAAGAGTTTGTTTGTTTGAACGCGCTAATCTCAGGAACTACTGTTTCAAATTGAAAAATTATTTTTGTGTTCAATAGATCATTCATCGAGGAAGGTTTTAGGCTATATAATATCACGCTGCAACTAATAGGAGCGAAGATACAATTTAAAATGTGGCAAAAACGGGAAAAAATATTAATCTTCGAGGGCTTTCGTTCAAAAATTCCTAACAATTATAACTTCTAACTACGCGGACGAAGTCGCGGGCAACAGCTAGTGTATGGATATGCATGTACTAGGTGCAGGTTCAATCTCAATACGGGGAAAGAAACAATCTGGTACTTTTTTTATTATTCTAAGACTTCGCTATCAAAAAAAGTGAAAGAGAACATTGTAAAGAAACATGGAACCCAAAAAATTTGGAATCCGATGTGCTAGCGTGGTGATCAATGCTCAAACCTTCAATGATCGTAACAATCAAATAATCAAGGCTGATACTACAAGGAAGCCTCCTAGCTTGGTCTACAAAAAGGCCTAAATCCATATGGGAAAAGCCGTTCATTTAAATGTAGGTATGATTTACATACAACCTTTGTAACAGAATCAGTGATGCAAAACTGATGATACGTAGGCACAGTACGACAATGTTCAATGGCAAACCGTTTACTGTTGTCAGAGAGGTCATCGCCCATCAACTTGCAACGATTTTTGTAATTTACATTATTTTGATCGAAATACTAACCTTAAATCTAAAACGTATAGGGACAGTAAATAATTATCGTATTTAAAACAGTAATTCATTGTCATCATCTAATATATAAGAAAATCCTGTGATGGTACGAAATTGAAGTCCTCCGAAACGGTAAGACCGATTCTCATGAAATTTTATGTGCATATTGACTTCTGAGCATCGGACAAAATCTATTTTTCACTCGTCTGAGTTATTATGGTCAACTTACACATCGTTTTTTTTAAGACCTCCGCTCGTACTAGTTCTTTCTTTTATTTTTACCGAATCCACCTATAATCTAATACTATGAAACTCATACAAATATACGTAAGGCAAAATACAAACGTAACGTCCCGAGTAAGAAATCTGCAGTATTAAGTAAACAATTGAAGATTTAAAGGGGCAAACACTCAGTCTCTTAGTTTAAAAAGGTAGGCGTTAAGAAAGCAAAACATCATAAATGTGAGTTCATTAGGTACTTTAGAAGTCTGGCTAGACGATGTTATCAGGCCGGTATTCCCAAGAAAGGGGAAGCTGCAATATTCTCGTTCAATTCCAGAACATTCCGTCAGATTACTTTCACGCTGTATACAAAGTAATTTGTTGTAGTTAATATATTTTTGACTAGCTGTTGCCCGCGACTTCGTCCCCGTGGGTAGAAGATAATAAGTTATGATTTATACCTGCCCTGTTTTTTTCACATTTTCCAATGTATCTTCGCTCCTATTAGTCGCAGCGTGATGGTTTATAGCCTAAAGCCTTCCTCGATGAATGGTCTATTCAACACAAAAATAATTTTTCGATTTAGACCAGTAGTTCCTGAGATTAGCGCGTTCAAACAAACAAACTCTTCAGCTTTATATATTAGTATATAGATTTGTTTGTTCCTAAACAATGCTGTCTCTCATTAGGTAGACTCTATAAATATTTCTAAAGAAATAATGGTTCAATCGTAAATGTCGGGTTTCCTAAAATATTCTTATCTATTTCAAGTTAATCATCTTACTATGCCTTATCGATAAATCAAATTGTGTAATGGGTCACAAATTTTTATCTTTTAGAAGTCTTAAGTAATACTGTAAATAAAAGTATTTGACACGATTTCGTTCTAAAATCAAGGGAACAGTCAAAAATATATATAATATATGTATATTAATTGTCCCTACTTTAGGTCCTAATGATCTTATCTGACTGTCAAGACTATCCAAGAGACAGATAAATAGGTTGAGGTCTTATCTGCGTTAATAGAGTACACTTGACCTCCAGATTGATTTATATCGAAGGCTGGGACCCCAATATTAACGTAATCATAATTATTATAAGTTTACTAATAAAGGCGTGAATGGAAAAATATGAACGGCTTTTGGGATCTTGTCTCGTAATCACAAGCTTATAGTTACCTACCAACTAGTTTCAGTTTTTCAATGCATCTAGTTAATCCCCCAAAAATGCAAACACCTTGGCGGCCATTTTGGTGACGTATATTGAAAATACATTTCTAAATTATAATTGCAAGCTGCTTCGACATCTAAAAAATTCAGTTTTACTTCAGAATAACAGATAAATAAGTAATATTGTAATACTAGCTGTTGCCCGCGACTTCGTCCACGTGGTTAGAATTTTCCCCGTATTTTCCACATTTTCCATTGTATCTTCGCTCCTATTAGTCGCAACGTGATGTTATATAGCCTATAGCCTTCCTTGATATATGGTCTATTTAACACAAAAAGAATTTTTCAAATCGAACCAGTAGTTCCTGAGATTAGCGCGTTCAAACAAACAAACAAACAAACTCTTCAGCTTTATATATTAGTATAGAAGTATAGATATAGATATAGATTAGTATAGATTTAAATCCAGGACTCGAGAAGGCTGGACGAAAGTTGGAAAATTTCTTGTATTTATTCCGTAGTAAGATAAAGAGTTGACGGGTTAAGATAAATGCTTTTATATTCCGACCTTCATCGAATTATTTCTTAAGACTGAAAAATAGAGAAAAATCTTCAAAAAATCTGTAAAAATCTGTAAAAAACAAACAAAAGTTATAGAATGATGATGTTTATTACTTTGGGGGTCAAGGTGAAACAAGCAAAACGTGGCTTGAGAGTTAAAGCACTGTTTAACATGAAACTAATGAAGACATGATAATTGAGGTGAAAAATTGTATTTCCTTGTCCTAGCTTTGTTTACAGCTGTATGTTTCTAAAATACATTAGACGTTACATTACATTAATAGATACCTTGCAATTCGTGTACCTTAATAAGTATTCTAAAAGCGCATTTGTTCTTTATCCAACATTACATAAGCCGCCGTAACATAGTCACAATGAATACGTTTCACACACATGACAAATGACAAAGGTATTCATTCAATCATGCAGTTCAATGGCTAAGGCACAGGAATTTTTGCCGACAGCCAAACAAAACAAATTTTAATTTTTAATTTATAAAGCACTTGTGACTTATAAATGTTGTAATTGTTTTGATTTTTTTTATATAGCAATCAACACTTACAGTGTATCAAAAACGGCGGGAAATAAAAAATGAGGATTACAATTGTCAGGGTTGCTAATTTGAAAATCTAATCATGGTCTAAAAATATAGTAAATACTTAGTACCGGATTATAGCGTACCTAAGTACCTACCTACTGGGTTTAAAGCTTTATAGCTGTAACTAGCAAGTAGCATCTACTAATAACTTACATAACGTTCAATAGGTACCAACATTTTAACATCAATATAAAGTTTATATGGATTACTTTATTTTCACCCTAATGTAAACAAGCCCATTTTAATAGTAAATAAATAAATTGTACTTACGTAAATCATTGTGTAATCAACCGCGAAAACACGTATTCACATGACTAAGGTCTCAAATACACTGGCTGGTGATCGATTTGATACAAGGTTGGACGAACTTGATTTTGAACCATTCACGTATGTGGAAAATTATATAAACATAATTACTATCGGATACGGAAGTCTGTTATTGTTGATATTTTCGAAGCACAGTTTGGCGGAAAACTGTTTCGAAGTTACTTTTTAAAAATTTTAGGACAGATTAATTGTAACTGACGTAAGTACCTAATTTTTTTTCCATTTTGTTATCGATTACTTTAAATCACATTTTAAACTGTAATAAGTTAACGTAAGCCTAAAGTTAGAAGGTTAATGTGCATTTTGCCTGTAAAATTAACCTGAAAAATCTTAAAAATTAACTAAACAGAAGCAATGCTGGAACGTAATGTTATTTTCAAATCAACTCTGGAGACGCTACAATTCATTGTTAGACCCCTCTCCTATCTGCAGCGTAGAGTGTTATGCTGACGATGTCGAGGAGAAAGTTTTATGTCATACTTATAGTACTGACAAACCTGTTTTATTGGGCAGGTCATGACTTATCATACACTGCGGTAGGCGCCAACTTAAATTACGTAAGCAGTGCCAAGCTCACAACTACTCACAGGTGTCTTATTTAGTAAACCTGCAAGTGGAGTAATTAGGAGGAGACAAAAAACTAATTAAGATTTTAAAGCCCTCTTAATAATTACTAACATTATGGTACCATGTTAAATTTAAAGAAAACAGTTGAACTCTAATACTTACAAGCCTGTCATTGGTTTTAGCTATAATGACAAGATGGCGTTGATTTAAGATTTCCGACGAGCTGTGAAACAAGCTCTGAATTAAACTAAAAAAGTTTTAATATCTACATAGTATTTGTGTTGCGTTTTATAATTTAAGGTGTTTTAAATAATTAATTCAATGTATGATTACCCTAAAGATTGCAAGCGCAAGACATGCTGCAGCGCCATCACAATAGCGCGCTTCGTAAACCGTCCATATTGTACGTCATAATGCAATTGTCAAAGCGGGGATTGATTTGTTAATTGTTTTCTATTACACGTTTGTTATCAGCAATTTGGTCATTAACAGTCATTATTAGTCGTACTTGAGAGCGGTTCGATAATATTTGTTTATTTTTATTTGTGTATACATCCGCTGTAAATACAAACTCATAATTTGAAAATAATACATGTGAACGATTATTGTGTAACCCGGCACAGTGTTTTCTTTTTTTTATAGAATTTTAGGTCAAATTCACAAGTAAGTAAATACTTTTTTTATATTTCTTTTTTAATTTTTATGTCATGATAATCTGTTAAAAAACTATGCTTTACTCAAATGAAAGATTCCTAACAAAATTACGAAGTGCCCATATTTTATAGTGAATATGTTTACCTAATGATTATAATGCTCTAGATAAAAATCGCAGTATTAATATTTAATTAAACGACAATAATTATTTACGCTTTAAATGTACATTGCACTTTTTATCATTTCTTCACTATGTAGAACGCATACCGGCCTCGATTCTTGCTAATTGTAGAAACACGTAAGAATGTTAATATCGATCTTTTAGAAAATTATCTAAGATCTTGTTATTCAACTGTTAAAAAACCTTGAGTGTATGCATAATATTATGATAAACACAAAAGTTTTCCTTCTACTGTATCTGTCACAATTTTTTTTTTTCTAAAGAACATCTTTGGTTGGAGTATTGCATGGAAAGATTTAAATATTTGCTTTTATTATTTTATTTTAGACGATTGATTAAAAGTTGTTCGTACTTTAATAATGACTATGTAGTTAGTGCTGTTTGCTCCACTATTGGGCAAAGCTGGACTTTGATTCCCCGTTCTGTCTGTAATAAAATCTATCTACTTAAAATGCTTTTCATGTGTCTGAGAATATTATCAGTCTCTAAATATTTCTATAACATAACTTGGATTTAGAAAAATTACAAATTTTACCACAAAAAATTTATTATTTACTTTACTGCCCTATCAATAGTTTAAAAATAGAAAATAACACAAGACTCATGGGACACACAAATGTTCAAGTTTATTCTAAAATTAAATAATAAAAGCTTCATAAGCTTTATCTTGCTACACCTCTATTTAAAACAAAAAAAAAACCGTAAAATGTCTTCATAAAAAAATTAAAATCTTAAAAACTATTACTAGACTTCATCAAGTACTTGTAGTGTAATACAAAGTGCTAATTAAAAATTGTTCATGTAACAATTTTCCTACTATGGTTTATACCCTTTTTAAACAGAACATTCAAAGTATTTTTTTCCTTCTACACATAAGTTGTTAATTAACAAATTGAATGCTTAAACCTGCTTTCCTGCTTAAATTATTAATTCAATATTTTTAAGAAACATTATGAATTATGACCACAATTGTTTTGATTTATTCTTCTTTTCCCTGTTGCCAAATGACTTTGTTCACATATTTAATGAAATAAAAGTCTTTATGAATTAATTATTCCAGGCTTCATCGATTTTTAACTTTGCCCTATATCACCTACAACTAAATGCCTTTCCGCAGTCAATGCTTTCTGGATTCCAAACTGTTATTATGATGTGTCTTCAGATCATTGAAAAGCGATCTTTTCTGAAAGTCTAGTGTACTGCGGGCCAAGTGCACGATTGAGTGAGGTTTTATATGTTTTTGCTACTTCGTTTAATGTTATGGTCTTTATTAGTATAATTGGTTTTTGCAGGACCTATAATAAATAAAATTAATAACTCATTTATTCATTGTCACGGCCAAAGGAAATTGTAGTAGGTCTTTGACACTCATATTGCACACCTTTAATACTGTTTTGGAAGAAGGTTATAATACTACCTTAGTAAGAGCCGACCGTTGGACAATTTCCCCTTTTCTTCCAACCCACTTTATCTTTTGGATGCCCTGGTCACATATAGCCCAGATAGAAGTACACTTTCAGATACATAAATATACTTCCTGACGTATTGTTAGTCACCCTATGGTGACTAACAATTCGTCAGGAAGTCCTTGTCAATATTTAAACAAGTGCTCATCATTCATTGTTTTAAAATGACAACAGTTAAACAATTCGTGTTTCTGCTTTCGCCTTTAAACATTATCAATATTTGTATGGAATGTAATCATTAGGTGTACATGTAGGATGTGCTTTGTGTTATTTTTTTTTTTCTTGGTTACTACACAACTTCAGACTGGATGAACCTATTTTGTTGATACTCAAAAACTTCATAAAGTTTGCGTCAATAGTTTTTTATTTAAAGTCGGTTTTTTTCCTTGGCGAAATTATTAAAAGTTGTTTTTTTTTTTACTTTTTTACTTTTCTCATGCATTTAGTCGTCTTTTCGTGTACTTGACGACCAACCCGACACTTAACTCAGAGTTTCTGTCAAAGTCTCAAAACCTTGGAATATGGATTCGTGCGAGTAGTGATTTGATCCTTGATCTGTTGCAAATTTAGTATTTTTTCGTCTTGGCTCAACTTTGAAGCAAGCATATCATAGGTATATTTAATTGACCTTGCACTTATCTTTTCTACCTTTATTTATGGACTTTTTTTTGTTTTTGGTAGTTTGTCGCTAGGTACTTATATTTTTTCTAATTAAAGACTGCGACTCTGCGACTGCAAGACTGCGACTCCCGCAGTTAGGAATTAGATCCATGTGCTGCGAGGGTTTCACAAACATTCAAGTCAGTCGCACAGTCGTTACAAAGCCAGTTCAACTGAAAAAAAGGCATTTGTTAAACAATTCCACTGTGTTTCAGAAATGCTATGTTTTCATTATAAAACTCATCCATACAAATTAGTACTCTCCTATAAGTCCCATCTCCATCGTATCCAAGTTTTAAATCGCTTCTATATATTTCGGACTTTAAAGTTTCTTACCGGTTTTTCGCCATGCTTAGACAGTGGCGTAGCTAAGGGGGCGGAAGGGGCGTTTTTTTTTGTAGAATTTCGTGGAGTCTTAGTGAATATTTAATTATTTGATTTTGTTCTTTCACCATTTATAAATAATAAATGATACATGTCTTTTATCACTGAAAAAATAATGATTTTTACATTCGATGGGGTGCCACCACCAACTTCCGCCACTGGTCCACGCCACTGGCCTAGGAATAACGTTTTAAAACCGTTCAACTAGAATCATTACTAATACGTTTAAAAAGTGCCTGGAACACGGCCTATTTGTAATAAAAAAAACTTTTTATTTTGAATAATTATATCTTTTCTGCCTATTACAGAAATTTAACTAAGTCTGTAAGTCCTTGAAATACTTAAGCCCAAACGACAAGTATTGAATACGGTATTAAAAAAATGTCTGTCCCAAGGAATGACATGAGCCATCTGCCGATAATCACCTCTGTGATTTCTCACTCGTGTGAAAGAGAGACGCCGCTCTACGTGTAGTGCGTTGTCTCGCTTCCACATCTGCATAATATTACTTTAAAACTGTTGACCTATTGTGGTTGACCGGCCGATTTTGTCAATCGACGATGCCCAATTTATTGAGGCAACTTATTCTAATAAGTACCTAACTGCTACATAATAATTTGTTTTGTATTTTATTCTCCTACATATTAATTTACAGGAAATAATTAAAAAAGGTAAGGATAATAAATTAAATAATAATAGATTAAACAACTAAGAAACCACCCTTTTAAAAATAATTCTTACTAAAATTAAAAAAATAATTTTCAAATTATGGATAACAGTGATAAATTTTATTAAAGAAATGTTTTAATGTACAAATGCGTTGGTTGCCTCATGATAACACTCCATCACAACCTACGTGCATGGTGGGTAAGTTTGCGAAGTCCCATTCACTTTTATTTATTGTAATGGATTTGCGTACTATTTATCCATAGCTTATTGAGCTATATTGAAGAAATATTTTCAACTAGCTGTTGCCCGCGACTTCGTCCACGTGGTTAAAAGATCTTGAACTGTTTTCGCAGCGCACGCAACGGAAGCCCTAAAAGAATAATTTTCCCCGTTTTCCACATTTTCCATTGTATCTTCGCTCCTATTAGGCGCAGCGTGATGTTTTATAGCCTTTAGCCTTCCTTGATAAATGGTCTATTCAACATAAAAAGATTTTTTCAGTTCGAACCAGTAGTTCCTGAGATTAGCGCGTTCATACAAACAAACTCTTCAGCTTTATATATTAGTATAGAGTATAGATATAGATAAGCACCCGTTTTGTATATGAAGCGGGTTTGCCAATCACAGTCCAAGAATTAAATTTAACACAGTTTGTTCCGTTGCAGAGACAATAGATGGCAGGTTTTTCCCCTTCACTCAGCTTAGTTCCGCTTCAACGAAACAACAGCTCACAGTATAATCCCCAGAATTCCCACTATTGCGGACAACATCACATACATTGTTCTGAACCCAAAGTAAGTTGCTAAAGCACTTGTGTTATGGAATTCAGATAACGAAGGTACCACACACACCCAGACCCGAGACAATGTAGAAATGTGAATTTTTACATTGACCCGACCGGGATCGAACTCGACCACGGAGGTCGTCATTATGGATTTATTATAGTAGCTGCCGCCCGCTAAAAATCGAAAATGATCCCAAAGAAACATACATTGATTCACACACGCAACTTTTAAACGGCTTAACCAATTTTTATCAAACATGTCCCAGACCACTCGCTCATTTTTTACCTTTTAAAAAAACAAACGAAATTGAACTCTATGATATCACAGACGGACAACCAGATAGGAAAGTCAAACTTATAACACCCCTTTTTGTGTCGGGGTTAAATTGTAGGTGTCAAATATATCAGATTCTTATCTCATATTTACGAAAGAAGATCGTTAGTTAAGCCATTGCACCATTAGCTTGCAATAGATCAGTCAGCCACAAAAGTCCATTTGAAAGATTCTAAAATACTAGAATTCAATTATATTTACACACTAGCTGTTGCCCGCGACTTCGTCCGCGTGGTTAGAAGATGTAAGTTAAAAATTTTTGAACAGAAGCCCTTGAAGATGAATATTTTTCCCCGTTTTTGCCACATTTTCCATTGTATTTTCGCTCCTATAGTTTTGAAGATTAGCGCGTTCAAACAAACAAACAAACTCTTCAGCTTTATACATATTATATTAGTATAGATTTGCGGATCAAAACACTTAATGTTACTGAGGTTGCAAAAGAGACGAAACATGTCACAAAAGCGCTGTCTCGTTTCTAAAAGTGCAGTGATATGAAGAGGTGGTGAGCACCGGCCTAATTGATTCTCTTTCTATTTCTATTTCTTTTAAAAAAGTTTACATTGATGTTGTTTTTTAATCTTTATGTGACTTATTAATATTAAATGATGCAACGGTTTACTCACGTGTACTTGTCGAGAGTGCCCCACTAGTTTCTGACCCAACCGGAGTCCTGAATTATGAGCTGACGCGGCGGGGTCGCAAGTCGAACTGACGTGACCCCTCAGGGGAAAAAAATATTTCCAGTCAGAAAGGAAATTTCGACTCCAGAGTTTTCAAATAAAGACATGAAAAAGTGATATACTTACAGAACAAAAAGTTTTCTTTTAAGTTTTTTTTTGTAAACCGATGTTTAGTTGGTGTATTTCAAAACACGTCGGATTCCGCTAAATTTAAATCTGGGTCTTAAAACAAGTGGCAGGTCAATGTCACGTCACTTGTCGAATAATTGTCAGTCCAACACATTTGACGCATTCTAATAGTGTGCTAATAGTTTTCTTTTTTCTTGCGATGTTACAACTACTGTAAAATACAATCGTCAAATAACTATGTCATATTCCTACATGGAATATGTCAGCATTGCTAATTATAACAGTCTTCTACATTAATATATCAATGAATCATAAAAAGGACGGTAGATATGGAAGTACTGATAAGATTGTATGTAGGACGTGCTAATATTTGTTTTGGAGGACTAACTTTCTGTGACTTTGCCTGTGTCCAAATACCGTATCCCACAATAAGACTAGATATCCAAATATGCAAGGAAAAAAATGACCGTTGCTCATGGTCAAAAATTGCTTTCAAATCTCCTTAACTCAAAATCGACGTGAGTGAGACAGACCCAGGTGGATAAAACGGGATGTTTTGCATTTGTTCCTAACGAATTATTTGCTTGCGGCTCATGAGAAAGACAAATGCCTTTACCCAGCAGTGGGACGTTCGGGCAAGGCTATCTAAACAAAACGTATACAAAAAAACCAGTAGCAAATATATTCGCTTACTCAACCCTGTACCAAAGATCTCCGTGTTTCTCGGGCACAAATATACTGGGCCGTGAAAAGAAATGACATTTTTAATTGAAATTCGCGTAACTTTCACCACTTCGCCATCTGTGCAATTAATATTCAAATACAGTTAGCTGCATAACTCTAGATCACTTTACATGTGGAACGTTTAACGACGTTTTCCTTCTAGTTTTGTTTGGCTAGTTGAATGTAGCTTTATCCTTGAACACTGTATGACATCGTGCCGGTGTAGGCGTCAGCTTCGAGACAATTCCTTCGTTAAGTATAATGACCTGCAATTGTTTGTCTGGACCACGATTTATCACTTCTTTTAAAGACGAGAATATTATCAGCTCGACCTTTGAAGTGAAGACAAATTGAGAACGCAAAACATTCATTTTTATTAAATTGTTTTCTATTAATGGCGCCTTTTTTGTTATTTGTGAAAACTAGTTTTTTTCTTAATCATTTCGTTTGGTATGAATGTTTTTATTATTAACCTTCAAGTTTGGACTGCACGGATAGAGTTGAAGTTGAGGTTAAGGTCACCACACCAAAGCCACTGTGCGAGGCGTGACGCGGGTTTGATCCCCGCGTAGGACGAGCAATTTTGCGGTCCAGGAATGCTTGTTCTGAGTCTGAGTGTCTTTGTGCATGGGATTTGTATGTTTGTAAAACCCCCGCGACATTAGGATTAAATTCCTTACTGCGGGAGACGATTTTTTTAAAGTTCAGATCAGAGGATCAGAAAATTTCGTCTATTATGGAAGAAGAAGGTAGAAATTGTGGTTGTGAAATCGAGACAGCGCAATACACGGTGTAGTGCGGTATCTCTTCTTCATGCCAGCAATAATACTTTTAAAAGATATGGCCGTATGCGTCCTGCGTAGATTTGAAGTACCTATAAAAACATTCTACTGAACCTTTAACACCTTTGATAATGCCAATTGTAATAAAAAGCATGGCTCTTTAGTTAATTGTTTTGACAGTATCATTGACATGTGATATCGCGTTCAAAACGTTATGCAGCCATGCCGGTTGACGCCCACTGGCCTACTAACAATGGCCCATTTCATATGACGGATGCACGCAATCTATACCAATATTATAAATGCGAAAGTGTCTGTCTGTCTCGGTTTCAGTCGAGAACTATTGAACTGATTATAATATAATATAATAATATGCGGACAACATCACGTATACATTGTTCTGAACCCAAAGTAAGTTGCTAAAGCACGTGTGTTATCGAATTCAGATACAACGTAACTTTTTAACTGGAAAAAGGGTTGTAATGGGGGGAGAGGTAAAACTTTGTATGAAGCATTTTTTTCGAATGGACTACGAGTTTGAAGTTTGGCTTAAAAATTGTTCATCTATACTTCTATACTAATATATAAAGCTGAAGAGTTTGTTTGTTTGAACGCGCTAATCTCAGGAACTACTGGTCCAAATTGAAAAATTCTTTTTTTGTTGAATAGACCATTCATCGAGGAAGGCTTTAGGCTATAAACCATCATGCAGCGACTAATACAAGCTAAGATACAATGGAAAATGTGAAAAAAACCGGGCAGGTATACCTAAATCATAAATTATATCTTCTACCCACGGGGACGTAGTCGCGGGCAACAGCTAGTTTAACATAAATTTATGATAGCTACATTTTATCCCGGCATTTATACGGTAACGGGAACCACCCCACGCTGTAAACTGAAGTCCACGCGGACGGACTCGCGGGAAACAGCTAGTATACTAATAATACTGGCTCGTACATGTCGCAGTGCAGGCAAGATTATTTCTTGACTGTAATATTTTTGAACCCCCACGCTAAGTGTAGGTAAGTAATAAGTTTGACGTGTCTATAACTTACAAAATACAATCAATTGATCGTATATGATAAAAAATATTCTAGAATATTTAATACTAGCTGTTGCCCGCGACTTCGTCCGCGTGGTTAGAAGATAGATTTCCCTGTATTTTCCAAATTTTACATTCTATCTTCGCTCCTATTAGTCGCAGCGTGATGGTATATAGCCTAAAACCATCCTCGACGAATGGTCTATGCAATACCAAAAAAAAACATTTGAACCAGTAGTTCCTGAGATTAGCGCGTTTAAATAAACAAACTCTTCAGCTTTATATATTAGTATATAGAGTATAGATTTTTTCGTACACCGCCAGTAAAACTTCGTATTCTATTGAGATGGGAATTCGCGAATCAATAGGTATATTAACCGCGTTTTAACTTTACCATTACATTGCGTGCTTTAATATCAAGTATGTATGCCTATCATTAGCACAATAATACTAGCATGTATCGTGCATTTAATTTAAAATTATATGCAGTTAAATGATAAGCTAACCGGAAATAATAAAATCCTTCGGAATGGCTATGCTTGCAAAGTTTAATCTATACTTCTATACTAATATATAAAGCTGAAGAGTTTGTTCGTGTGAACGCGCTAATCTCAGGAACTACTGGTTCAAATTGAAAAATTCTTTTTGTTTTGAATAGACCAATTATCGAGGAAGGCTTAAGGCTATAAACCATCACTCTGCGATTAATAGGAGCGAAGATACAATGGAAAATGTGGAAAAACAGGGAAAGTAAAAAATCATAACTTATATCTTTTAACCACGCGGACGAAGTTGCGGGCAACAGCTAGTCTTACATATTAGTATTATTGGTTTTAAAGAGGAGCTCATGGCTAAGCTAAAACTGCATAAGTGAATCGATCACTGGTTAAGCTACGCTTGACGCGGTTGGTCCGTAGATCTGTGACCATCTTTGTCATAACGAGTCCCTCCGTCTTTCGAAAGGCACGTTAAATTGTTATTCATACATCTTTAACACTCGTTACGAGTCGTATGAAGCTAGAAAGTCTGAAAACCAGACTAACAAATGGGTATCATTACCTAGATAACTGGGTTGAGGAGGTCAGATAGGCAGTCGCTCCTTGTAAAACACTGGTACTTAGCTGAATGCGGTTAGACTGGAAGCCGATCCCAGCATAGTTGGGAAAAGGCTAGGCCGATTATTATTGATTATTATTTTGTGTTTTTTAAAACAATGAACGGCAACAGGTCAAAAACCTATGTTTTATAGACATTCGACCTGTTTCCGCAGGGGCAGATGAACGGTTGGGTCGGCGAATCGTTCGCCGTTCAAACGTTCTGTCGGCACAATAATGAAAAGTGAATCGTTCTGTAGGAGAACCGTTCAACGGGGAAACGAATGTCAGATATATGTTTCAGAATACCATTTACGCTTAAACGATTGAACAAATTTTGATAAATTTTTGTATGGAGGTTGCTGACAGGGACAGACGAAGCCTGGGTAACAAACGAGTGGTTTAGAATGTATTTTATTGATACTTAATATGCTTGATAAAAATGGTTTCAAATTCCCAAACCATTTGAAATTTAATGCCGTTTAAATAGTAAGTACTGAATAAGCCGATAAGTTAATGTTTGCCCATTTGATTTATTGCCTAGGCTGTAACGGTTACTACATAGTAAATAGTATTTTACTACATAAAGTCAAACGGTTTAACGATCCTATTTGAACGTAACTTGTTGATAAAAATAATTTATTTCATATTTATTGTTCTACACAGTGTGTTTTCCAATAAATATGGAACTGATTAAATTGTGTGCTGATTTTCATAACTGAGAAATGTTGAAATTCTTAAATTCCGGTTAATTTGTCACGTGAGTGTCTGAATGGTGAGGGCTCCTTGTAAATTGGCTAAAGAAAACAAAGTAAGTTTCCTACCCTCGTTATTTGCTACTAGCTGTTGCCCGCGACTTCGTCCGCGTGGTTAGAAGATATAAGTTATGATTTATATCTACCCTGTTTTTTCCACATTTTCCATTGTATCTTCGCTCCTATTAGTCGCAGCGTGATGATTTATTTTATAGCCTAAAACCTTCCTCGATGAATGGTCTATTCAACACAAAAAAAAATCAATTTGAACCAGTATTTCCTGAGATTGGCGCGTTCAAACAAACAAACAATCAAACAAAAAACTCTTCAGCTTTATATATTAGTATAGAGTATAGGTTCATCAACGATAGTATGATCGTAACAACCGTTATTGAAGCTCTAGCTGTCATGGTTCATGAGATACAATCTGGTGACGGACAGACGGATTGCGGAGCCTAAGTAGGTAATAATGTTTCTTTTCTACCCATTTGTTACGGAAGCCTAAAAATATCCAATACGTCAGTATTGTAGGTACCTCCTGAAACTGTTGTTAAAGCGAGATGCCATGACGCGTTGTAGATCGCCGTCTCTCTTACACAACGGTCTTTAGATGGTGGTATGAGATAGTTACACATTACTATCGTAATACAGCAGTGCTGAATAGGTGTCGTTTCAACAACGTCCTGTATAAAAAGACTTTATAAAATAATATTTTTGACAGTATTCAACTCGGTCAATGTGTGGATACTTTTCAATAATGGATAAAATGCAGGTACTCTTACAAATATGTATTTAGTTTCGCTCTTCCCTTTGTCTGCTATCAAATCTTGCGAGTTCAATAGTAAAGTTAACAAAGAGTTAATGTTTATGATCACGCATACTCAGTACTTTGACATAGTTTTGAATCACCTCGACGCCACACACAATCTTCGTTTATTAAAGCCGTTTTAGACGATGCGAGAAATAGCATGCAAGTTGCGGTACATTGACGTCAATGGTTAGTCACTTCTGTTGCTGTTGCCGTATCACCCAGCAATGCATTACAAATTTTATGACATTTCTCGCTTCGTGTAAACAAGTCTTTAGTATTGGATTTCTGATTTTTATCCTCTACCGCTGTTGACTGTACTCATTTTCCAGTTTACATAATATCTCTAATATATAAAATTCCCGTGCCACGATGTTAGTTACCGTACTCCTCCGAAACGGTTCAACCGACTTTTACCAAATTTTATATGCGTATTCTGTAGGTCTGAGAATCGACTAACATCTATTCTTCATACCCCTCAGTGTTAAGGGCTGCCCACACAAAAAAAAAAATATTTTTGGACGATTTTTTTTGTTTTTATTTTTTATAATGTGGCATTAAAAATACATACAACTAGAAATAATTTATTGGGCAAAACAACGTTTGCTGGGTCAGCTAGTGTAAGTATATTTCGTGATAATGTTATGATGAACGGCAGTTTTTTTTTTGGTGAATTCATCAAATTTTAATGACTCCTTGTGCTTTGTGTTGAGCTCAAGGGAGCGTCAGACTTCTACTGACTAAATCCCACCCATGTTCCTTACTTTGCCCTTCTTGTATTGGGCCACGGTAATCTGTAATGTGTAACGCGGGTACCTCAATGTCAAAAATGTACTTGTCACTCAAGCGATTTGTTTCAGTTCACGATTCCGACTCCCACTTGGCCGGTTATAATGCCTTATGTTGTACCTACGGAACCTTAATTTATCTGTCAAACTTTAACATTCAACAAATTCGAATTCTTAGTTGATGACGTCATTCGCATCGCCGAGTCCGGAGTCCGGAGTCGCAGGGCCGAGTCCTGACTGAAGTTTGAACTTTTTCATTGCAATATTTGTATCAGCAAATGAAATTAATCAGCGTTCCAAAAAATTGAGGTTGGTCGCAGTAAGTGAATCTATCATTAGTGCGAATTGGGATAATACTGTCCTTTAGCAGTCCAACGGTAAAACCTCTTGGCTATAAACTAGCTGACAAGAAAATACAGGAGTGCAATATTGTATGTTTTTAAACATATGTTCTGTATTGTTCCAGATGTCGGTTAAGGTAAAGCGATGGTATCGCTCCAGGCGCAATCAGTTTATTATATTTATAATACTAATACTGTGTATTATTTATTATATAAGCTTACATGACAGCTTGCAAAGGGAGCCTGATCTGGATTTGACTCGAAGGTAAATTGTTTTTCTTTTTAATTTTGTCACCCTCTTTTCGCTAACCAAAGAGTTTTAATATCGAACGCATCCTCCTTGTTCAGTTACTTAAAAAAAAGAACAAACTCTTAAAACTCAGTTTGAATATGTGACGCGATTAAAAATAAATGTAAAACAATAATAAAGGTTATTGAATAAAATATATCAGCAGTTTATTTATTAAATATGGGTTTGTATAAAAGATATGCGAAGAGTTCAATCTTCTTTTAAGTACCTGAACAAATGTAGTATAGTTTTAAATATACAACGTTTAAAATATAACGGTGTAATATTATTGCGGCGGTGGAAGAGAGATGCCGTACTACATATTGTAGTGCGTTGTCCCGCTTGCACAACCGACTTTGACAATTTTTTTCTGAAAGTATAGCTTCTTTGACATTGATCTGTTTAAACGTTGTTAATTTAGTTTTTTGTGTAGTTGTAGTATAAAGAACGAATGTTTGAATATTTTCTATTAGATAGTAGATATGAACGTTAATTTTTTCGTTTAATTATATCGTTTTATATGTAGTTGTATGATTAAATGAAGGCATGAGTTATAATCCCCGCTAACTGCTAATAAATAGGTACCTTGCCGCATTTAAAGCAAATTATGTTAAATAGACTTTAAAAAAAATACCGACAAGTTACGTCATCAAAATGTCGGCCAGAGGGTGTACCACTACGTTTTAAGGTGATGTTATAGTTGTGGAAGAGTGACAGCGTTAAACACGGCGTGGAGCGCTATCTCTCTTACACAGCGCGATAATATTACTTTAAGACTTTGCAGTAGCCCCTGGCAGTTGGCAGCTTAGGGGGATTATATAATTGTAATTGCATGCAATCTTAACGCTCAGATGAATAAACTATACTAAATACACTGAAATACAGGATACTGTAGAAATACTTCTTTAGGCGCGTCTAGGAGGGAACTGGGCCCTGATTCTGCTATTTTACAATGGCCGATGAATGAATGGCAATTGGATTAAATTCAAAATTAGTCCTATTATCTTAAGCATTTTGCCAATACAATAATTAGAAGATAATTGTATTGACCTTGAGTGTACCGTCCTGCACTGAATTTCCAATTAGAAAAATTCTCAAGAGAATACGAAAATTGACATTTTGAGCCAAATTTCATTCATTCATCGGCCGTTGTAAATACCAGAATTGGAGCCCTGGACGACAGTGCAATGGAAGTCGGTTACAGGCTTTCTTTGGCAGTAGATAATTTATAAAACACATCTTGTATGATATATTCATGTTTTGAATTTTAACTTAATTGCCAGCTCGTAGTAGTAGCAAAGAAGTTTTACTTCAATCGCGTGCTCTATTTTTTGCAATCGCTTGTTTCTGTCTCTGTTACTCAAATATTAAAGTACTGGCGCAAGAAAGAGATGCAACTTGTATAATGTTTGAATTTATGATTCTTCTTCGTATAGTTTATTTTTCTGAACCTCACTTAGACTATATTTATATTTGACGCTTCACTTTCTTGTTAATATTTTACTAAGGGATAATATGATAATTTTACATTTTAATTATTAATTATATATTGCGCCCGTTAAGTTAATTTATGATTGGAAACGAAGCAAGAGAATATCGTTAACAAAGTAATTATGATGAACATAATTAATAGATTTAAAAAAACTCAAAGACCCACGTTTTTAAATGTCACTCCATTAAATTTCTATCAAAATCTGTTTTTATACATAGATGCAAATTGCATTGTCATCGGGTTTGAAGCTACGCTGAAAATTTCAGCCTGCTAACTTATAGGGAAGTGCTAGTGCTATTTACAATGCCCAATGAATGAATGACAATTGGATAAAATTTTAAATTATTCCTAATCATTTAGCATTTTGCCAACACAATAATTTGCCTCTTGAAGCCCTGTTTGAATCGGTAGCAAACAAATAAAGTTAAGTTAAGCAAACGTTTGAATTTTTATTATCAATATTTTTTATGTTGCAGTTTCTGATACACCTGTGCTTTCCCTTAATGAAATATTAACATTGCACTTTTATATACTTATTGATTCTATTGATCGCATGTCATTCAAGTATGAATTTGACAAAGTAGACTTGAAGGCTCATTTAGATAATGAGAGTAGTGATGCGTGAGGGTGGGCGAAATTGGGTACGGTCCAATGTAATTTGGCCTCCAAACATTGCTAGTTAGCCTAATAGGTTATTTCACACGAACAATCTAATAAAACCGTCAGACTGCTTTTCCGAAGAAATTGAATACGTATTTTTCATTTTATAACATCGTTGAAGAGAGAAAGACTATAAGCACTTAAGATATTGAATTATGGTAGTGGGAGATAGTAACATCACTTGCTAGCAAAAATCGTACTGGCGAGTGACGTCACATGAGATTTTATTTCATTGTACTTCCTTAATTTTTTGTTTATGAAATAAAAGAAAAAAATCGCGTACAATATTTTTTAGAAATCTGTCTGACAGACTAATTTTAACAGTTTGTTTTTGTCAAGTAGCCTATTTGAATAAATAACTTAGTTTTCTGATAGTGCCAGTTTTGAAGGTCCAATACATTACAGGTAATATTATAATATTAAAGCCGTTTTAGACGGTGCGAGAAATAGCATGCAAGTTGCGGTACATTGACGTCAATGGTTAGTCACTTCTGATGCTGTTGCCGTATGACCCAGCAATAAATAAATAAATAAATATTCCACAACTTTCACACAACGCCATCTAGTCTCAAACTAAGCAGAGCTTGTATTATGAGTACTAGACAACTGATAAACATACTTATATATTTCTAAATACATACATAATATAGATAAATTACACCCAGACACAGAGCAAATGATCGTGCTCATCACACAAACATTTGTCCTGGGTGGGAATCGAACCCACGACCTCCGGTATAGCAGTCAGGGTCACTAACCACTAGACCAACAGGCCAGTCAAAATGCACTGCAATGTATTGCAAATTGTATGACATTTCTCGTATCGTGTAAATAAGCCTTAACTTTTGGTACCATCAGAGGGGCGCGTCTCCCCGATGTGTTTCTACTCTCCTTTCCTCTAGATGTCCTTTCTTGTGAACGTCACTATAGTAACTAATACCATAGATAGAGATATCCGTTCTAGAAAGATCTAGATGTCCGTTCTAAGAAGAAATTTTTGACAGGTGATAATAGTAAATAGTTGGTGTTCCGATTTCAAATGATTGAAACGCGAAGCCAAATCTGAAAGTCGTTTTTTTATACCTAACCTAACCTAACCAACGTTTGCGTTGTCAGTTTTGAGTCAATTTTACGACCTATCAATAATTTATTCTTAAAACGGCTAGAGTATACGATTTATACAAATCGTAGCCGAGATTTAAGTAGGTACTAGTGAAGCAGACAAAGCTACTGTCGACTTATTGGTTTTTTATAACGACTCGTTAATAAATTGTAGATGACGCAAGAAAAGAAAATCAGACTTAAATCAGAATGGTATACAGTGGGATTACAAAACATATACTTAACTACAGAAAATGAAAAATCCCTAAGTACGAACCAACTCAAAACACAAGATTTTTGCCATTGTGGAAGGGAGACAGTGCATAATATGATAGCGGTGTCTCGCTTGTACAAGTGCAATTTTCTTTTAGGAGTTCGCTTACACCTTGATGTGACAAAATCTATCACTTGCTAATGCCATAACACAATTGCTTCTGAAAATTTCATGGACTCGGTCGAATTCATACTTCATGGTAAGCATGCTGTCTCTTTCCTTTTGTAGTGTTTTGTTTTCTGTCTCCCTCTAGCACTGCACCCCGTAGCGTAGTTAATGCCAGCGGTACTAAACCTTTGGTTGTGGTCGCAAGTAATGGTTCAGTAAATGTGAATGAGCTTAATTTAAATAACAGGTATGGGCCGGTTTTCTTTTTTCTTCTATTTAAATAAGTTATTTTAATTTTAATTTTAGTTAAAACTATAATTGATGTGCCGTATGATATGTTAGAAAACCGTAGTGAAGATGCATAACGAAA
Organism: Trichoplusia ni; assembly: GCF_003590095.1. Taxonomy (NCBI): domain Eukaryota; kingdom Metazoa; phylum Arthropoda; class Insecta; order Lepidoptera; family Noctuidae; genus Trichoplusia; species Trichoplusia ni. Next base: position 718,322 of record NC_039503.1, read on the forward strand.
ATGAATGACAGTTTCATTTATAATTTCGGAAAATTCATTTTTTTATAATAAATTTATTCGTTTGTTTATTTGTAAGTAATTCGTTTAACAAAAAATATGAGAATTGTCACGCAAATTGTTATCCGGCGCATCAACTTTTATTAAAAATAAGTATTTTTCGCAGTTTGGCTTCACTTTTCATTTGTATCAATTCTTTCAGTATCCTAACTTGTTTTCCTTATACCATCTAATATTTAAACATTATTTTCTAATAAAGGAAATAACAAATTTGTTGTTTTTTTTCAAAATATGCTTAAAATTGACAACTTTTAGCGAAAATATATATTAACATTTTTTTAGTTGTAAACCGTTCGGGTCATTTTTTTGTGAATTAACAGACAGTTATCTAATTAATTAATTTTCATTTACATGTCATTTTACTATCTAAATGTATGTGACTAATTAACTGTCTATGGACAACCATAGCTGATTAATATCTGACAAGCAATATCATAATTTTCATTTTTTGGTAATAAACTTGGTTCTAAATCAAGGCTTATTTGCAAAGTTGCTTTTGTTAACTTGGCATTGATCCTTATCGAAATAAATGATTCATAACTAATTATATTCAAATTCAAAGATGTTCTTTACTTAATTAAATATTTTATTAGACGTCACCGTCGCCGTTCGCAGAGAATAATTGATAGGTAATCATTAATTTTGTTATTAGTGTTAATTTTAAACTGTACATTTTTAAAGATTGGCAACATGGAAAGGTCCACCATTGGTTAATATTGACAAACAATTAAGATTAATAATAGGAGGAGGTGATGAATAATTAATAGATTTGAAAAAACCCACGTGCATAAATGTCACTCCATTTAAATTTTATCATAATCGGCCCAGCCGTTTATGCATACTCAGACATACACCCCCGTACCACTCGACGTATGGCGGGCGGGCTAGGTTTGGTTAGGCTCGGTTTGGTCTTTACACGACCTAACATCGTTTACGATCAAAAACTAATTACACAATCTAAGAACGAATGCATTTACTGCTTATTTTTTAATTACTCGAGCATAATCCATTCCCTCAGGGTTTACTGCCAGCGAAATGATTAATTTACATTTAAATTTTGATTTGATTACTTTTCATTAATTTGCATCGCCTGATAAGAATTACGTAATGCTTAGGAACAAAGAAATCGCTGTTACTTGGTGATAGTAAAAGTAATAATTAATGTTATTTAGTTTAGTCATTTAATACGGTCGGACCGTGGATGGATGACGCTCTTTATCATAAGCAGCTCCTCCGTGTTTCGGAAGGCACTTTAAATTGTGGGTCCCGGCTGTTATTCCTACATCTTTGACAGTCGTTACAAGGTAGTCAGAAGTTTGAAAAGTCTGACACCGAGTCTAACCAAGGAGTATCGTATTGCCCAGGTAACTGGGTTGAGGAGGTCAGATAGGCAGTCGCTCCTTGTAAAACACTGGTACTTAGCTGAAACCGGTGGGACTGGTAGCCGACCCCAACATAGTTGGGTCCCGGCTGTTATTTGTACATTTTGGACAGTTGTTGCGGGTAGTCAGAAGCTAGAAAGTTTGATAGCCAGCCTTACTAGGATTTTAATCTTGTAAAAGGGAGTCAAGGGAAAGAAGGGGAAGCGAAAACCAGCGCTTAGCAGTCTCTCGAAGCTCAAAGCACAAGCTGAAGCTGGAACCTTTTGCTTTCGATGTACTATTTCATGTTTTTATTTTTTGTAAACCTGTTATTTTTGTCAAAACTAAAGCAATGAACCATTCATTCATACAACGAGAGCTTTTTTGTCCGATCCCGAGTTGGAACCCGCTATACCTCGCAATAGAGTAGCGCTTAGTCACGCTTCCACCACTGAGATATTCCATGCCAGTGGAATATTAATCCTTGGAACATACAGTCCGAAGTTCTAAGGTAATAAGCATAAAAAAAACAGACGAATTAAGAAATTCATCTTTTTTGATGTTTTAAAAGTATGTTCGAAACGATATTATAAATATTCATATACTGTACTAGCTAATCTCCGCGACTTCGTCCGCGTGGTTAGAAGATATAAGTTACGGTTTATATCTGCCCTGTTTTTTCCACATTTTCCATTGTATCTTCGCTCCTATTAGTCGCAGCGATATATAGCCTAAAACCTTCCTCGATGAATGGTCCATTCAATACAAAAAAGATTTTTTCAATTTGAACCAGTAGTTTTTGAGATTAGCGGGTTCAAACAAACAAATTCTTCAGCTTTATATATTAGTTTAGATATAACATAAAAATTATTAAAAATATAGTTTTATATTGCAGTGAGAATACCACAGTGTACGTTGTAAATGCAAGAGTAAGTTCAAAACGAAATAAATTGTTCGTTATTTCGACAATAATTAGGTAAAGTATTTCTTTCTTGATTACAGTTTAGTGTAACTGTAACTAACAAGATAACATTAGAACAGTTAATAGTCTCCATTTTAATAAATAAATTTTTAGTTTTTTTGCGTATTCAATATTAATAACTAACTTTCGTAAACAAAAACGTCTTATAATAATGTAGATTCCTTTTCTGGTTTTATGAAAGACTGTGATTATGTTTTGTGGTAGTTGTATTTAGGTACTAACGGATCAGTGTGTTTCAAAACATTTTCTATTTCTGTTTTATTTTTGGGATTTAGGTGTTTGGTCATTGAGGGCATTAAGACGCGAAAATGCCTGATGCTTAATGCCCTAGATGACCTAGCTGATCCTTGATTTTTTTCCCAATCATGTTGGGGTTAGCTTCTAGTCTTACCGGTTGCGGCTAAATACCAGTGTTTTGCAAGGAGCGACTGCCTATCTGACCTCCTCAACCCAGTTACCTAGGCAACACAATGCCCCTTAAACAGACTGGTTTTCAGTCTTTCTAGATTCTGACTACTCGTTACGACTATGTGTAAATAACAGCTGGTAGACACACTTTAATGTGCCTCCGAACACGGAAGAAATGGTTCTAGTTAATTCTATGTTTATCTGTAGAAGATTTTGATGCTTTTACTTAAAATGTGTGCGCCCTTAATTTTTGTGATAACGTTAATAAAAATCGGGTTCTTATGTCAAATTTCCATCTCCCGTAATACAATATTACTAAATTGTTTTTTTTTGCATATAACGACTGTTTTTTATGTATTTCATGATGCAAATAATTAGTTTTTAATAGCATTACACGGATTCGATTTTATTATTAATAGCATGGATTTTAATGTGAATAGTGCGATTACTCTAAGCTCTTTGGGGAAATCTTTTGCCTTTGTAGAGGTGAGAGAGCGCGCTACTTTGTACATAGCGCCGTTTCACTTCTACAACGGCAACAGTATTCTGTTTAAAGATTTAAGTTCGTACGCTGGGGGTCTACTACCAACTTAAACTCTGATGTGGAAACGAGACGTCTATGCTATGTAGTACGCCGTCTCGCTTACTCATAAGACTTAAAGTGGTACGCCCCTAGATTGCAACACGTATGGACTTATATTAAAAAAAGAAGATTCTGTTTTCCACGTTCAAAACAAAAATTTATTAAAATAAATGATTTTAAAAGAACTTCAACGTTTTTTATAAAGTTTAGTTCGTGGATACCAGAATCGACCCCCAAATGTTTTTTCTATGCATATTGATCGAGCATGGTATTCTTAAGTTAACTACAGATCAGAGAAAGGTAGACAGAGATAAACATACATTCTTTAATAATGACATATGTTTGCATCCTTGTCACACTGCCATCCATTAATGTACAGTGTGCATTCAATCTTATGAACATAATATTTTTCAGATTTATTAGAATCGTGAAAAAATTAATATAATGTAATAAGTTTGTAATGAGAATAAAAAACAAAGTAATTGTACCATAAATAAGTTGAACGCCAATCTTGATCAAAATAATTATTTGAAACTAGCTGTTGCCCGCGACTTCGTCCGCGTGGTTAGAAGATAAGTTATGATTTATATCTACCCTGCTTTTTCCACATTTTCCATTGTATCTTCGCTCCTATTAGTCGCAGCGTGATGGTTTATAGCCTAAAACCTTCCTCGACGAATGGTCTATTCAACACAAAAATATTTTTTTGAAGCAGTAGTTCCTGAGATTAGCGCGTTCAAACAAACAAACTCTTACGTTGCTGACCGTATACATATTGGATGACATTTGCAAATGTTAATGGGAAGTTATGAAATACTAAAACTCGTAGTTCTGATTCAATTTGATCATTCACACCATTGGTTTGAAAGGTCAGTATGTTAAGTTTGGGGTGCGAGTCAAAGGGCTAGAATTCAATAATATTTTATACGTATTTTTCTTTCGTCAATTATAGCAGTAGCGATGACATTTTTCAGTGTCCTTTTTGTAGTTATAGGTATATATAATAATGGATACTTATTTTCTCCTCTGTATTGCCATCACAAATTGGTCAAATTACAGTGAAATTGTCAAATCACAAGTTTTTTTGTGTTGGACACGTATTTTTTCTTTTATCTCGTAACCAAAAAACGAAGGGGATTTAAAATCACGTGTGACGTCACTTACCAGTACGCTTTTTTACTAGCAAGTGATGTTATCCGTCCCCACTACCATAAATTTTATCATCTGGAGTAAAATAATTATTTTCATCTTAATTGTTTCATAATGATGTAATAAAATAAAAAATACGTGTTGTATATTTTGAAATCTGTCTGGCTGATTTGTATTATTAGATTAGGCAAATACCCTGGGCCCCGATTCCGCTATTTCACGATGGCTGATGAATGAATGGCAATTGGATTAAATTTGAAATTAGTCCTAATCTCTTAAGCATTTTACCAACACAATAATTGCTAGCTAATTGTATTGACCTTGGTTGTATCGTCCCGTACTGAATTTACAATTATTGTGTAGAAAAATGCTTACGAAAATTTACATTTTAAGCCAAATTTCATTAATTCATCGGCCTTTGTAAATAGCAGAATTGGGGCCCTGATATTTGATGGCGGTTTACTCACGCGTATTTAATTATTATCTTGCTTAGTCGGCAGATCATGATTAAGGATTCCGTGTAGTTCTGAACTAGTCGGGGATCGCGGTACATACGCGCGAGTAAAATGTTATTAAACTATATGAATCCGTCTTACAAAAGTTAATATTGGTCTTACGTTCTATTGTTATACTTTTTATACCTGGTAAACATATTTATACTTCATTGGTCCATACTTAAAAAAGCTATTTTTTATTTATTTTAAACGACTCCCGCTCTAAGGAATTTAATCGATGTGTCGCGGGGTTTTACAAACATACAACTCACATGCACAAAGACACCCAGACTCAGAACAAGCATTCGTGGATCACACAAATGCTTGTCATACGCGGGGATCGAAACCGCGACACGACGCGCACAGTGGGTTTGGCGTGGTGACCTCAACCACTCGGCTATCCATGCAATCATTGGTGTGTCTTTTGCTTTAAAATGTTAAAACAACAAAAAGCATTAAAAAATACTAAAACAAATAAATCACTGAAATATAACAGTCGTTTATTTTATGTGTGTTGTATAGCCATGCAAAAATAGTTTACCATTTTTTTCGTATCTTAACCAATGGCGTATATACAAAGAGGATGTTCTTTTTTCTTTTTCTCTGTCTACTTTTTGTATGTTCTGTGACATCTAAAGTGTGTTTTATTTCTTATTTATTTTTTTATCTTTCCAGAAGTTCTGTGATTATGTAAGTAGATAATTAGTAAGTAACCGTTTTGCATCACCTTTCATCTTCTATTCTACGCTTTTGTTTTGCGTGAGTTTTTGCTAGCTTTTTCTTATTTTAATTAGTTGTTTAAATGGGTGTGGTGTTTGGTAGTTTTTTTAGTTTTAGTATTAACATCTTAACATAAACACTTATTTATGCCTACTAATATACAATGTAATACATGATTTAACATTATCTTAAATGTGTTTTGTATTGGCTGCTATAGACATACAATATTTCACAACTGTTCATGATTGTTCAATTTATATTCACAATTGCATTAAAATTTAATTGATTACATAACACTGCACCAAATATTTAGGCATAAACGTGTTGTTAATTAAAAACTTAAGGGAACTTTAAACCAAAGGAAATAGGTACTTAACATATTTAAATATTTAGTTTAATGGTTAACTTACTTAACTAGTTCTTTAAAGCAGAAAACTCTGTGCCTAGGCTAACTGCATAGACTTGCTGAAGAAGGGTTAAGTACTTACTGACTGAGTTAAATGATTTACAGTAAATAAGGGCCTGTTTCGACACCGCCACATAAGTTCCCGTTAAATTATTTAACAGATTTTTCATACAAAGATAATTCATCGGCCAGATAGCGGCTAATGCTTGCAGTAATTGTAAAACAGGCGCTCAACGTAAAGTAACAACTAAACTTATGAATACTTGTACAATTTGTTCAATGACACTTTTAAAAACCCTTGAAATAATTTACGACTGCACAAACTAAATAATTCATTTATAGATTAAGGGGAAATGCACTTATTAGTCAACTTTTAAAATATAGATTAATTATATAATAATAACATTCCACACAATGCCATCTAGTATCAAACTAAGCAAGGCTTGTATTATTATTACTAGAAAAATAACTAACTCAGAACAGAACTAATGACCGTGCACATCACACGAATATTTTATTTTTCTTTTGTGGGAATCGAACCGACAACCTCCGGGCTAACAGTCAAGATCTTTAACCACTAGACAGGCTGGGCCTGGGCTGTTAATTATGGCTATGAATATTAAATAAGGGATATATAAACAGAGAAATAATTATGCTGTTTTGTTAACAAAAATAGATCAATGTTAGTCACATTTTTTTCGCAATACCCCCACAAATAGGTTTATAATGTAAATATTATTATATACTTATATGTTTATGTAATTTATTTATATTTCCCTGTGTCTAAGTCTGGAAAAGTACAGTCAACAAGAGCAATTTATAAAAAAAGACTAGATTTTTTTAGCCTATTCCGAGAAGACTTACTTAACGATATCGACTTTATTATATGAATTTCATTTATTAAATCTTAATTTGATAATTATTTAAAATATATAATCTCTTAAAATATGGTATATACTTACAAACTAAAAATAAATATTTTATTGCTGACTGTATTTGTGTATTCACGTTTAATAAGGGATAAAACCCAAGGGTCTGTGTGGGGGAAATTTTAAATTATTGTTTTTCTTCCAATTTTCTTTTTTTTATATTCCACACATTATATATATTCGTCAGTCAATGGGTTCATTTTCATATGTTATTATAACATTTCAGTGAGAAGAAAATAGGATGAACTTAAATCAAATTTCTTAAAACAAATACCGCTCGCATTAAAAAAAACAAGGCCGAAGACATCTGATGTATTTACGAAAGTTTTTATTTAAAATTAGACATTTTGCATTTAGTATAATACTTTCAAAAAGCTTAGACACTATTTCATAATTTTAGAATAAAAACAGCTATAAGCAATTTCCAATCGGTCTTTTCAAATAATAAAGGAACAAAGCCACACAGTCCCAAAAGTTTTGTCCCTCTCATCAATCACCGCCATCCATAAATAACCAAACATTGAAAATAACCGATGTGTCTAGGTATATAGAGAAAAAACTGGAAGAAGCATTGAGAGAGGACAAGGGTACCGGCTGTGAGATACCACAATTAGACCCATTCGCGAAGGAGGTCACACAATTTGATAAAACATTTCCGAAAATAAAATGTCCGGGGAAAGATTGGGTCAGGTGCTATGTAAGTATACAACCTCTTTCGAATTCAACGTTCATTTATCTTCAGGCTGTTGAAATGATCGCACGAGAACATAAAATTGAGATAAACATACTTAAACATATATTTCTAAATACATACATGATATAGATAATCACACCCACATAACAAATGATCGTGCTTATCACGCAAGTATGAGTTCTGGGTGGGAATCGAAACCACGACCTCCGGTATAGCGGTCAGTGTCACTAACATCTAGACTAACAGGCCAGTCATGATATCATACCAGCCTGTAGGCATCCGTTTGCTGGTATCAGACCTCGTTCCATGTAGGAAAGGTTTGATAATTGATCACTGATTTCAGATTCCAATATTATAATCCAGATTTCCTCAAAATATTTTCCCTCTGTTTGTAGTAGTCAAAAAAAGAACAAAAACTAAAAAAAAAATGAGACTTTGCCAAGACTTAACAAGGCCAACACGACATATTATAAATAATATAAGTTCTAAAAGTAACATTTGAATTATCCAGCTTTCAGAATGCAAAGTAGTCGAAGAAATACTCTCGACAACCAGCGACATACTATGTACTTACCAAGATATAATATATCATAACGATTTTAAATATAAGTTGGGGCCGCCAACCGAAGTGAGTGGGGACGACATTTATACTCTAGACAGGAGTGACCATGTCAAGATAAAATGTGTAGGAACACATCATAACAGGTAAGATTTCTTTATAGTAACTATCGTTGAGAATGCATTATTAAATGATGCAACGGTTTACTCACGCGTATGTATCGGGATTGCCCGGCTAGTTTCGGACCCAACCGGAGTCCTTAATCATAAGCTGCCGCGGCGGGGTCGCGAGTCTGATAAATACGCGTGAGTAAACCGTTAATAGGTGAGATTTTGTTGCTTCATGATCGACATCAGCTTATTACCAGCCTCTAACAAATTTAGACTTCCTTTAAAAAAGGGGCTTACCTTTATTTTTTTCATGATGTGGTAAATGCGTAAAAAAACAATCTGAGCTCATCATTATTGAAGCTGGCTGGTAAACATTGTAACAGATTAGAGATCCTCGCTATAGGCTTAAATATATGGAAGAGGTAAAGTTTGATGGATTTAGGGGAGCCTTTTGCCCAGCAGTGGACTACAAGGGGCTAGGTGAACAAAAAAGTTTGTTACATAATAGGGAATAACTCCAGGATCTAATTTATTATTTGTAAGGAGGAGGTTATTTGTAAGGAATCGTATGCTCCGAGTAATGCATAGATGATAAGGATAAGGAGTTTTTTGCCAGTTTTTCTCCATAGGAATTACATTTTGTAACCGTGCGTAAGTTTTTGTTGCTGTATTGGGCCTGAAAAACGGCCTATTTGAAATAAAACCTTTTGATTTTGTTAGCCCAAAAAGTAAAATTAAGCAAATCTTTATCCATTTTCAGTCTTTTACATTCAAAATGGACCGGCTACGCTGTAGGCTTCCGGAAGTCTGTAGAACGGCGACCATCGCCGCCCGACAGGAACGACACGCCAAACGTCTTAATTTTTGGCTTCGATTCCACCTCCAAAAACGGTTTCATTCGGAGGATGCCCAAGAGTTACCAGTATATAATGAGGCACTTGGAGGGGACTCTCCTAGAAGGGTATGTATACTTAATCATCATCGTCATAGCCTTTTCCCAACTGTGTGGGGTCGGCTTCCAGTCTAACCAGATTCAGCTAAGTACCAGTGTTTTACAAGGAGCGACTGCCTATCTGCCCACCTCAAACCGATTCACTTATGCGGTTATAGCCTAGCCACACAAAAGTGTGATCGGACGAGGCGAACGAGACTTGAGTCTGTATGCACATTTTCTTTCTCTCTTCCTCTCATAGCTATACATGAATATAGCTATACACATATAATTTACGCACATGTGTGTGGTTCGATCCTTAGGATCAAACGCGTGCAATGCCAGTCATATCATAAACGCGAAAGTTTGTAAGTATGAATGGAACTTAATGAAACTTTACATTAATCACTCATACATCAATAATAATAATATTCAACAACTTCCACACAACGCCATCTAGTCTCAAACTAAGCAGAACTTGTATTATGAGTACTAGACAACTGATAAACAGACTTATATATTTCTAAATACATACATAATAAACATAGATAAATTACACCCAGACACAGATCAAATGATCGTGCTCATCACACAATCATTTGCCTTGGGTGGGAATCGAACCCACGACCTCCGGTATAGCAGTCAGGGTCACCAACCACTAGACCAACAACTTTACTTCTGAATAACACGTTATTAACGTTTATATGAGCTACTCGCACAGACGAAGTCGCGGGCTAGTCATAATATAATTATGTAATTTCAGTTACAACATAGTAGGGGATGGTACGCCAGCGGCCTTGTTTCCTATCCTCACGGGGAAAACCGAACTGGAGCTGCCTGATGTGAGAAAGGCGACAAAAAGCAATGAGACTCTCGACTCCATGCCTTTCTTGTTCTACAAGTTGAAGGAGATTGGGTATGTAATTCGTCGTAATTCGTTTTTTTTTAATCGGGACTAGCCCGCCTCACATGCCCGTCATTGCAACTCCTGTAAGCCAGGATCGACGCCAACGAAATCGACCGAGACTCTTAAGTTCTGTCCCCGGGTTCGGGTTCTCAGGGGAAAACAATTAACTGCCTTGGAACCCGCAACGAAATTAATCAGAAACAGTAAAAAGGTGGAGTAAGAAAAAAAATGGCGAAAGAATTGAAAAAAAAGCGGTAGTCAAATTTTGTTCTTTCATTGCAAAGCAACCTGCTTAGTTACATAAATAAACTGCTCAACAATTATAAATAAAAAAGGACTACAAAATTTTGAAATTTTTTATTATTTTCACATTTTAAATTTAGCAATTTTTACAATTTGAAGATACATTTTTACTAACGTCATTTATAAACGTCTCGTGAATGAAAATCATGCTGTCTCTGTCACTATCTATTAAATCTTGAAAATAATAATTGTTATTTTTTGCATTTTCCTCTATAACCACAAATAATAACTTAAAACGAAAAAGTAGCGGTAATTGAAGTTAAGCAACGCTTGGCAGGTCCATCAATATGTTAGATTATCATATAAAAAAAGTATTTTTCAAAACCGCCTAGTCCAACTCACGCTTGACCGGTTTTATTACAATAAGGTTTTTATACATCCTGAATCCTGTTTTCTCTCAGGTATCGTACAGCGTATTTCGAAGATATGCCTTGGATAGGGACCTTTCAATACCGGTTCAAAGGTTTTCTGAAGCAGCCGGCGGACCACTACCTGAGGGCTTTCTATCTCGAAGAGTCAAACAATGGGAAGAAATTTTGGGGTCGCAACAAATACTGCGTGGGCGACACACCACAGTATCAACTTATGATGAATATTACTGAGCAGGTTTGTCACTGTGATCCTTATACCCTACTAATTTTATCAACGCGAAAGTTTAAATGAGAAAATACAAATTTGTTGAAAATATTATAGCAATAATAAAGTTTTGTCAAATGGTGATTTTGTCACAATATTTCTTCTCGAATATCTGAACATTTTCGCTTATAACTTTATATCTACGACAAAAGGTTGCTGAAACAAAGTTGTAGGGAATTTATTTGCAATTAAAAATGGGCACATTTTTTTTATTGATAATAGTTTAAGTGATATATCGTAAAAACCATTAAAAATGGCACTATTTTCAAGATGGCGGCCGAGGGCCAAGGTTGGCAACCCCATAAACTTGGTTTTAGCTTTCTACTCACCCCCTACACAATAGAAAAATAAAATTGCATCGTCTAAAGAACGCAAGGCTTAAAAATGTAACATGTCAATGTACTAAAACTAAAAAGACAAGTATGCAAATATAATCCCCGTCTTATCCGCATCCTTATAGTGTCTTAAAAATGATTATAAAAATCAAATTCTGGGGGGCGCCAAGGTCTGAAGTTGGACTCTCTTGCCTCTCCTGGCGCAATCCCTCAGAACTGTGCTCTACGTTAGAGGTGGAATACTTCCACCGCCAAACGTAACGCTAAAGGAAAGATGAAATTCTTAATATAATTTTACTTGGGATCAGCAAAAAACTAACACTTGATATTGCTTCCCTCAAGTGGGCGCCACAATATTTTCGCCCGGGGTGTCAGTGGCCCTTACGCCGGCACTGAGTCTGCGACGCATCCTCGTCTCTTCCCTATCTTTTTCTCCCACCCCTACTGTACAAAGATAAATAAAATGCTTCTTATCTTTTACAGTTTTTCAAACTAGACGGCAAGAAGTTTTGTTTCACATTCATAGCCGACATAACTCATGATAATTTCAACATGATATCGTCCGCTGACGAAGCTTTCGTAGAGTTCCTGAAGGGCTTGCGCGAGAGAGGCGTGTTTGAAGACACCATGCTGTTCATCATGGGGGACCATGGAGCAAGGTACTTTTTTATCTTTATTTATTCAGGGGCTTCTATCTTCATGGACGACAGCCCCAACGTAACTTAATACAGTTAATACTAAATTAAATCCTTAACAATTCTTACTTACTATTATAAACGCGAAAGTAACTCTGCCTGTCCGTCTGTCTGTTACGCTTTCACGTCTCAACCACTGAACCGATTTTAATGAAATTTGGTACAGAGATAGAGTTGACCTTGAGAAAGAACATAGGATAGTTTTTTTATCCAGGACTTTTCAAGAGTTCTCTTGGAAACGCGATATAACCGACCTCGACGCGGGCGAAGCCGCGGGCGAAAAACTTGTTTATAATAACTAAAGGTAGGGGAAAGGGTCACTGGTGCAATATTATATTTTGAACAATTGATTTTGCTGCATCAGATGTTGGTTCTGCTAATATGCTTAAAAATGCGCCTTGATCATATTTATTTATATTAAATTTTTGCATCAGTGCCTTCCTCCCATTCCGGTACATCACCATCACAAAGCAAGGTATTCACTGCATGCATAGCCCAGTGGTTGCGGTGACCACGCCAAACTCACCGCGACGTGTCGCAGCAGACGCTGTCGCAGTTTAAAAAGATGTATATAAATATAATGTGAAGTCAGGTGGTAGTTATATAAGGATATACATTCGTTTTCGAGCATCGTGGGCCCTGTGGCCATAACAAAATAAGAATTTGGAGGTTTTATTATAAATAATTGTATATCCACTATCCTATCCTACCTATCTGACGTCGTGATGATATATCCTACTTACAGAATAAATGATTTAGAGCCTTGAAAGAGATTTTTCAATCATCAGAACTTCTATCTGAGGAATAAATATGGCCGTTTGACAGATTTTCTATACGAAAGCTGTCAAAACGTCAAATATATTCGTCAGATCGGCCCTTAATTGAATTAGTTGTACTGCAGGTACGCGTACATACGGGACACGTTACAAGGCAAGCTGGAGGAGCGCCTGCCGCTGATGTACGTGCAGCTGCCTACGGGCGGGGGGGCGGGGGCGGGGGCGGGGCGGGCGCGCCGCGTGCTGGCGGGCAACGCGCGCGCGCTGAGCACGCCGCACGACGTGCACGCCAGCCTGCTGCACGCGCTGCGCCTGCCGCCCGCGCGCGCGCCCGCCGTGCGCGGGGCCGACCTGCCGCGCGCGCTCAGCCTGCTGCAGCCGGTCAGGACATACTCATGCCGATTACGAAAACAATTCCAAAGAAACTCTATTTGGACTATATTCCTTGTAGTTAGATAATTGAAAAATATAAGACACGTATTTTTTCCTTTTTCTGAAAAACTAATATTGACAAATAGAAAATGCTTTAAATTTAGGAGAGGGGATTGTGACGTAACGTTCTCGTACAATTTATACACAATCGTGACGTAACGCGTAAGTCAAGAAGTCAATTCAAACATGAATTAATCAAATTACATTGTTCATTCACTGTAATTTGAAAAAGTGTAGAAAAAAAATACATATCCATTATTTTACCTTAAACTACAACATGACGGCAATTTTTCTTATTGCTGGTTTTTAAATTGTATAACTTCATTCTTAGATCCCTCTCAACCGCTCATGTAGCGAGGCGGGAATCGAACCCCACTGGTGTGCTTGCCTCGCTTGGAAGAACGTGTCGCAAGACGAAAATATCTACTGGCGGACGGCACAAGCCTTTGTCGACCACATCAACAAATTGACAGAGCCAATGAGGTAATAATAATACAAAAAGGCAGGTGCCATAGTTCTCCGAATAATTTTAAGGAACTGGTCCACTTAACATGTCTCATTTATGTAATAGCCTATTTAGTTTTACACACGTACAATAGTTTTGCATCTACTTTAGATTCTTCATGTCTGTTCTCCCATAGAGCGGAGGTGAATTTTCCCTAGTAGATGCCCCATCACATTGTATATTAAATTTCTCAAGTAGGCCTCTGCGCGTTTTACCTGTGTCCCCGTTCACGCCTTTAAAAAGGACCGGGTCTCTTCTCATCAAGTTAGCCCATAAATGAAAAGAGATAATAAAAATATGATTTATGTCAGATGTCGAATTTAAACTTTTTAAATGTGTCTTATTGTCTCTTATTCTCTAAAAGCCTTAGTGCTTTTCCTCCTTCAGGATCAAACCTGAACCAACAAACACTTATGGAGTTTCTTGCCGGTTCTTCTCCATAAGAATGACATTTTGGAACCGTACAACTAGAGTCACTACTGTCACGTTTTAAAAAGTACCTGAAGAACGGCCTATTTGAAATAAAAACTTTCGATTTCGATTTCATATGCTCACATAGAACCGTAGTCACCACGAAACTAACATTTTTCCATTTCAGGTCTCGCTGTGTCCCGCGTACATTGCTTTCGATCAAGTGGGTGATGCGTCAGATGGCCAACAAACGGTTGCTGACCTTCTCAGCGGCAAAAGATGCTGATGGATACACCGGAAACTTTAAAGCACACGTCGAAATAGCTAAAACGAACTACCAAGTAAAGGTACAGAAACTATCAAAACTTTATCAAAATTGGTCCAGCCGTTTTTATAGTTGTAATTTGAATTTTCGTCGGGCTTGAAGCTACCCTGAAAATTTCAGCCTGCTAACCTATCGGGGAGTGCCTCATATTGTTGCAAAAATCCAACCGGAACGACAAACAAGCAAAATAACTGTTGCCCGCGGGCATGCAAATCGAAAATGATCCCACGGGACCATGGAATCCGGATAAAAACTATCCTGTATTAATCCTGGTTATAAACTATCTGTCTACCAAGTTTCGTCTAAATCCGTTCAGTATTTTTTGAGTGAAAGAGGAACAAACCTCCATACATACAAACTGTTGCGTTTTTAATATTAGTAGGATTTTTAAAGCTCTGTTTTATTGACGATTATGTTCTCTCTTGCAGGTTGTTGTTAGCCCCGGAGACGGCTGTTTCGAGGCGGTTGTCACTCATTATGTAAAAGAAGACAAATTTGTGATTGACAACCGGGATATATCAAGGATAAACAGGTAAGCATTCAAAGTCATCATCGGCCTAGTCTAACTGGATTCAGCTAAGTACCAGTGTTTTACAAGGAGCGACTGCCTATCTGACCTCCTCAACCCAGTTACCTGGGCAATACGATACCCCTTAGTTAGACTGGTTGTCAGACTTTTCAAGCTTCTGACCACCTGTAACGACTGTCAAAGATGTAGGAATAACAGCCGAGACACGGAAGAACTCGTTATGACAGAGATGGTCACCCATATACGGACCAACCGCGTCAAGCGTAGCTTAACCTGTGATCGATCAAATTTTGCAGTTATAACGTAGACACGAGCTTATCTTCTTATATTATACTAGCTGACCCAGCAAACGTTGTTTTGCCGAATTTTTTTTTTCTAGTTGTATGTTTTTTTAATGCCACATTACATAAACAATAAAAACAAACAATTACGTCACTAAAATATTTTTTTTAGTGTGAGCAACCCTTATCGCTTAGGGGTATGAAAAATAGATGCTATTCGATTCTCAGATCTACTGAATACGCATATAAAATTTGGTAAAAATCGTTAAGCCGTTTCGGAGGAGTACGGTAACTGTAACTAACATCGTGACACGGGAATTTTATAGAAACACTAAGGGTTCCATAGTGGTTTCTTAGGTTTACGCGAATGTAAGACATTGCAATGAAACTACTTTTACGGATTTTATCGCGGTTTAATTTTAGATTTTAGTTCCCGAAGTTTCGACACCTTTGCAGGTATCATGGTCATGATCATGCCCGTGACCATGATACGTTATTTATAGTTAAATGAGTTATTTTATAATAAGGGTTTCTCTTCTTATATTATTTATTAATTTATATATTTTTCTACTACAGGTATGGGCAGGAACCAAGCTGTGTCAGCGCGAGTCATCCACACTTAAACAAATTCTGCTATTGCAAAGAATACCTAAACTAATATGTATAGAAAGCCAAAGAAATAACTTTATACTAAGCCAATGAAATAGCGATCTTATGGCGACGGTTCAAGGTCACAAATCGATTGAACTATTCGTAGTTCTTGTTAATATTCCTTTTGAGTTTTTAGTAACTTTACCATTTCAAAATTGGACTTTATAATTATTGTAATACGACTGAAAATAGAAACGTGTGTTATAGTTACTTGGAGGGCAAGTTAGATAATACAGATGCTCATTGGATGCAATGAGAAAACCAAAATTGCTTATTCCGGAGTTTCTCGAGAAAGAGCGAGTGATGAATGTTTAAGAAGCATATAATATTATGCCTGGACTAGTGATTAAACTCTGTCCGTTTTAAGAAGAAACATTTGACTAGCCATAAAATTAACCGAAAAAAATAACGCTAGAATAATTGAAGCGGTAACTAAAATGATTATACATGTTTATATATTTATTGGTTCTGATATTCATCTCTCGCTACACATCCTTAATAGAAAAGTAAGCCTACATATTTTTGAATCTTTAAATTATTATTTTGTTGTAACTAATCAATTGTGATAATATAATTTTTTAATCATTATGAATTGACTCATAAAATTATTTAAAATCCATTCCTTATAAACAACATAAAATTATACACTCGTTAATTTAAGTTTTAAAATAAACAAGAAAAATCAAAAGATCTTAAAAAGAATATCAATAATTAAATGTGGTTGTGCCTTTAAATGAGTACTTAACACGCACACGCTAATACTGAGTGTGATTTGACCTCTATTTAAGTTAGATTTAAGAATTTATCGTTCGTTCCTTCATCAAAGGCTCTTTGTACACAAAGCTTAAAAATACCCGTTCATAAGGATGATGACTGAGTATAAAAAGAAAAAATCTGATTAGTCCCTCACTTAGATAATTAAAAAGTATTAAAAACATATTTTCTTTTTCAGAATATTACAAACTAGATGAGAATTAGACTAATATTGACAAAGATTAACTGCTTTAAAGTTTAGGACACGCTTGTGACGTAACGATATAGTAAAATTTATATTCAACCGTGACGTCACGCGTAAGTTTCATTCACTGTAATTTGGTCAATTTATGTTTGCGGGACAAATTAAAAAAAATACGTATCCACAATAAACTACAAGACGGTCAATTTTGAACATCCCTATTGCAGAGTCATATATCATCAACAATTGTTCCAGTGAAAAATAAACTTGAAAGGGTTGAAAAATTAAGTCTGTCTATCTGTATATTGAGTGGAAAAACGGAGAAATATTTATAAAAAAAGATTTGCGTTCATCTGTCTTTGCGTAATAGTGTTATTATGTAGGGATTTGAGTTTCTCACGCAAACTTTTTCAAAAGTTATAATATGGTCTTTCTTTAATTATTCTAAGTGACAAAGATGAAAGTTTTCTACAAAAGTGGATCACAAATATGAAATGTCATGTCGTGACCAATATCAAACCGGCCCTATACGGGAAGAGGCCTGTGCCCAGCAGTGGGATGTTTAAGGCTGGTATCATTATATTATTATTGCATAAAAATCTATTGGAAATAATACTTCGTTTTTCTGCTCAATTGAATATGCATCACTAACACATTATTTAACAAAAGTGAAATTATAACACCTGATCATAATCTTTCAACTTTTCGCACAAATTGATCTCGATAAGTCCTTGCGAAGGAATATTAAAATAAATAACCGAATAATAAGTAAGAGACAATATTCAGTATATGTAATTAATTCCGTTCAAAATGTTAATTAAAAATAATCATAGGTAACCTTTACTCCGTTCGTTTAGATACTTAAATACAGGTAAACAATCTTTGCTTGTCTTTTAGTATAAAAACTCAGTTTGCAAATTAAATGCAACTGAATTTCCATTTAAAAATAAATATTATTGAATCACTATATTTGGTATACTTGGTGTGCTTCTTACTCTGAAATATATCAGTCGTTTATTTATTTAACATGTGTTTGTATAAAAAGTTTCATCAAAATGTGTTTACCTTTTTAAGGGTCTAAGCAAATGGAGTGTCAAATGGATTAATTAATACAAATGTGACAAAGACAGATGACATATCTGTCAAGTTTGACAATTATGAAATTTGCTGAAATATTATGTATGGCAGTGACATTTCTTTTTAGTAGATTAACTTACTCAAATCCATAAAAAAGAGCAATTACTTTGGTCACTTCATTGATTATTTTTAACTAATATTTATATTAGAGTTAGATTTAACTAATTAGTATTTAGCGATTAACTTAGAACTTGAAAGTATAACATTTTGTATACAAGAATACCAACCTTTCCTGATATGAACTTCACTGTAAGACGCCGTCAAACGACTTGGCTAAGTGACGGTTGAGTATTCGTTAGCTTAGATTAAAATCTAGTCAATAAGATGTAAATAAGGTTCTTTTATCAAAGAAACTTAGTCAATGCATATTGTTATTGATAATTTAGTATTATTAGTTAAGTTGCTCTTAACTTTAATTTTTATTATTTAATTATACAGTAAATAATTAACACATCAGCCCCTATAACCAGTTGCTATAATCGGTAATGTCAATAGGAAACAGAGATGACTGGTCAGTCGTATGACATGTCATTTAAATGTTGCTATATTATTTATACAGTCGGCCTAGCCTCTTCCCAACTATGTTGGGGTCGGCTTCCAGTCTAACCGGATTCAGCTAAGTACCAGTGTTTCACAAGGAGCGACTGCCTGTCTGACCTCCTCAACGCAGTTACTTGGGCATCACGATACCCCTTGGTTAGACTGGTTGTCAGACTTTCAAGCTTCTGACTACCTGTAACGACTGTCAAAGATGTATGAATAACAGCCGGGACCCACAATTTAACGTGCCTTCCGAAACACTGAGGAACTCGTGATGACAAAGACGGTCACCCATCTAAGGACCAACCGCGTCAAGCGTAGCTTAACCTGTGCTTGATTCACTTATGCTTCTGTTAATGATTGTAAAACTGTCACTTGGATGGACTGGCTATAACCGTAAAGTTGGCAGAAATAGTTGGAATTGTATGAGCATGATATTTATTTTCGTAAGTCACGTGACCTAGACCTGTCAATTCCATACATTTGTGAGATTTTATCAGTGCTAACGACGAATAAGTTAAATGGCTTTATAAATTTATTATTTTTGTATTTATTATTATTTTATTGCTTTAATGTGAAATTTAAAAGTAATGTGCCGTAGAGGTAATACATAACTTGAAAAAGAAACGGTAGCGAGATTTTTGTAATGCAGCTGTCAAAATCATATTTTCTTTTTTGAGGAAATGACATTTTTGCATTGATCAAGTTATCGCTGGCGTATTGTTTTTTAATTTAGGTAGTGCAGCGGCCATTAAACTGCTTTCAATCCAATTTTAATATTATTGCTGATAACTATTATAATTCCAAATATTTTCCACAGTTTTCCAAATATTTTCTTATTTTTATCTTTTTAGGTTAAGTAATTTCGTGGTCTTTATTTAGCTTAAGTTGCACTTTATTGTGAGTTTGCTGTGAAACCATGATGCAGAAAGCGGTCATACTAAAATCAAACGATGACCTAAATATATAAAGAAACCAGTAATCAAATATTATTGTCATCGATTTTTTTAATATAATCTCTGTACATATAATGTATCAAATGAAATCAAAATCACGTATTTTTTTAGTTATACTTTTTTAGTATAAGTTTAATTTCCAGGACGTTGTCTACACATATAATAATTTGTAATAAATTATTTGTAAATTTTAATCAAAATTATACCTAAAATCATTGTATTTTTTTTTATTACCTCATTATTGCTTGAATAATTGTTTTTTTTTGTAAAAACAATATTTGTTAAAAATACTCTATAAGAAAATGGTGCACATAATCTTTTTATAGACAGCATTGACACCTACATTTAAACTAAAAATCCAAGATGGCCGTACATACGGCATTTGCGTGGCACTTAGCAGTCGTCCGTTGTAAAAACAACTTTGTGACAAGGGGGTAAAGTTGAATCTTCGAAAAATTAACATTTTATAGGCGTTGCTTGTATTCAAATTATTTGGGACCTTTGCAATTTGTTTATCAGACATTTTTTACGATATACTTGATCGGTTTTATTATATGTAAATCAATGCTTGCAACTCGTACTATTAATTTCGTGTCGCCTAATTAAATGTGTGAGATTAATTTCATTCTGAAACAATAGGATACTCAATCAAAAAATACAAAAATTGTATAGTTTTACTGTGAAATGTACTGACATATATTATGTACTTTATGTCTGCAAATAAAAATTTTTTAATTAAGTATTCGCTTTTTTCATTCATGTCATTAATTCATTGTGATCTGTTTTTTAATAGTTTTTATTTTATCCGATGTATTATAAAAATGATGTCTAATACAGGTTGTTTTATTGAAAAGTCCCAAAAATAAAAATTCCCACCAAGATTTAACCCAGACCTGAACCTAAGACTGGTTGTCAGACTTTCTATTTTCTAACAATAAAGGCTGGGGCCCTCACTTAAAAGTGCCACACACCCACCCTGCCACAACCAACACGGAGAAATTCACATCCCCACACATGTCATATCACACATGAGTGTCTCACCCCCCCACAGACATGTCACACATGGCTGTCTCACCCACCCCCACACATGTCTTCCCCGAGTTTCCCCGATCCCTAAAAGTGGTAATAAAAGTAATGTCGAAGAATACCGCCCTATAGCAATTCTTCCCACTTTGTCCAAGGTTTTTGAGAACACCTTGCATAAAATAATTTTGGATCAAGTAGAAATCGCTCTATCAAACGAACAACACGGGTTCAGACCCAAAAGATCAGTAGACACTAATCTGCTTACTCTTGTCGACTATATCTCGTCCAGCCTCGACCGTCGCTGTCAAGTCGACGTTTTATACTTTGATTATAAAAAGGCGTTCGACAGAGTAGATAATGATATTTTGCTTTCCAAACTGGGTTGTGCTGGATTTTCGCCGAAACTTTTAAGATTCTTCGCCAATTACCTTCGTGATCGTCAGCAATTCGTGAAGTTGGGGGTCTACGAATCAAACCCATACCACACTCGCTCTGGGGTAAGTCAGGGATCAGTTCTGGGACCTTTGCTTTTCCTATTAATGATAAACGACCTTCCCACAGTTCTCAAGCACGCTAGGTGCCTCCTGTATGCCGATGATTTAAAAATATTTATGGAAATAAAATCAAATGCTGATTGTTTAGCTCTCCAAGATGACATAAATGCTATATATAACTGGGGTCTATTAAACAAAATGGAGTTTAATTTCAGTAAATGTCGTGTAATGACTTTTGGTCGCATGCGATGCCCAATTTATGTTGATTATAAATTAGGCAAAAGCACAATTGAAAGAGTTATGGAAATAAAAGATTTGGGCGTCGCATTCGATCAAAAGCTTACCTTCCATGATCACATGGCATTAGTGGCTAAAGAATCTTTTCGTCGCCTTGGATTCATACTTCGAAATACTCGTGATTTTCGTAGTCAACATGTTATTAAATTACTGTACAATACGCTTGTACGGAGTAAATTGGAGTCAAGTGCTGCCATTTGGAACCCATATGAGAGCAAGTACGTGCTACTTATAGAAAAGGTGCAGAAGGCTTTCCTAAGATACCTGTACAAGCGTGTTCACGGTTATTACCCATATCTATATCCAACTCTCTTTTTACTGGGCACATTAGGTTACAACTCTCTTGAAGTACGGCGATTAATGCAACAACTGTTGATTGCATACAAAATCATTCATGGAGAAATTGTCGCGCCAGACATACACAATCAACTCCTTTGTATTTTTGCTCCCGATAATTACTGCCGCAATCGCAAACATCATCTGTTTGCAGTACCACAATGCAGGACCGTCAGCAGAGCTAGCTCCCCTATACCTCGTACCCTTAAACTACTAAACCAATTCCTGGATTTCAAACCAGAGTGTGACGTGTTTGCGAGTGGCCGAGGATTGTTTTTGTCGGAATGCTTGAGGTTCTGTGCGCGAGATGTATGAGTGCTGTGTACTATAATTCTCATTATTATTGTTTTTTATTGTAAATTTGTGTTATCTGATATTATTTTATTTTTTTCTTGTATTTCCTTGTATCTTCAATTTATATTTAAATTTCGTATGTTGTACCGATTAGATATAAGTTACTGATGTTGATAAGTTATGTTTTATGTGTATATGAGTAGTGTAATTGGTTTTTACTAGAGATGCGCCGAATAGTGGTTTCACCGAATAACCGAATGCCGAATACTATTCGGTTTAAAGTTTACCGAACCGAATATTCGGCCGAACTATTCGGTTCAAAATTGCCTCGCCTAAACGCCTAAACCTCGCGTATACAGGTTTCAACATGTCCTTACTTGCCGCCCGCAAGATTAAACATTTAAAAAAATGATATTTTTTAAGTTTTAACTGTTAGTTTCAGAAATAAATATTACTAGCTTTTCACCCGCGTCAAGGTCGGTTATATCGCGTTTCCAAGAGAACTCTTCAAAAGTCCGGGATAAAAACTATCCTATGTTCTTTCTCAAGGTCAACTCTATCTCTGTACCAAATTTCGTTAAAATCAGTTCAGTGGTTTAGACGTGAAAGCATAACAGGCAGACAGACAGAGTTACTTTCGCATTTATAAAATTAGTAGGGAATTGTAGGGATTATTATCTTGTTCTATCCAAAGGTTGTCTGGCTTTTAGCGATAAGATCGCCATTGTACCCTAACATTGTATGTATTAAGAATCACTGCTGTAATTCCATGGTGTACAATAAAGAATATTCTATTCTATTCTATGGTTGAAATATTTTGCTTGGAGGTCTAAAAGTATAATTTATGATTAAAAACTGATTAAAGCGTTTTTGAAATTAAAATAAATATTGACTATAAAGTTGTAAGAAAAATGTGGTTGTTTAAGAAATAAATATGTTAATTTTTGGTTAAAAATAAACAGTGAGTTAAAGTTTATTTGCTCATAGTATTTCGTAGACTTATAACAGAATAAGTTATATCTATTAGTTCTACATCGGGTAATGTGGCGGAGAAAAAAAGAACCGAATATATTCGGCACGAAACCGAATAATTCGGCCGAATACGAATAGTGAAAAAATTGCCGAATACGCCGAATACCGAATAGTTATTCGGCGCATCTCTAGTTTTTACCGTTCTATTCTATTCAATAAATAAATGTCACACATGAGTGTCTCACCCCCCCACAGACATGTCACACATGAGTGTCTCACCCCCCCACAGACATGTCACACATGAGTCTCACCCACCCCCACACACATGTCACACAGGAGTGTCTCACCCCCCCCCCCCACACATGAGTCGCACCACCCCCACACATGTCACACAGGAGTGTCTCCCCCCCCCCCCCCACATCATGGGCTCTAACTCTCATCATCAAGAATACTTCAATTTGGATGCTTGCATTTGGTGCATTGGATTTGCATACTTTATAAATGCAGAGTTTACTCAGAGAAAGCTTACTGCTTTAACATTATTATTTTTTCGCCAGTTCTTTTTCTCTACATAATCCTTTTGTTTGCATTAAAAACTTAAATAAATAATTTTGTAAACAGAACAATACACGGTGATATTTTAGTCGTCTTACAAAAGCAGCCCAGTTCATGTATCCGACGTAAAATACCCCTAGGCGCGATTATAATTTTTTTATCATCAACTAAGATAATAAGTATGAAGAAAATTAAACAAGAGAAATCTGAAATATACTCTTAAAAATGATAAAAACGCCGCCGCACGCGCCCCTCACCATTGTAACAAGGCTCGGACCGCGCTCGCAACAGAGCTGTGTTTCTAAAAAACTACGAATTGCATCATATTTCAAATCTCATAAATACCTATTTTTTTATCATGAACGTGTTCTAGTCGTTGGATACATAAACTGGGCTGCTTTTGTAAGATGACTAAAAAATCACGGTGTATAAGAAAATAATACACTTTAGTACTAATAAAGTCTTTATTTCTCAAATAAAACGTTCCGTTTTACTCAACATCACAATACATTATATTTACAAAAACAATATTTTACTAACTACTTAGTAACTACAATTTATAAGCTCATTCGCAAAGTGATTTTGTCAAAATCGAAAGAAACATTTCGCGAAAGGGACATTTTGCTACCTGTAGTAATTTTGCGAATGAGCCTCATAAGCACCGCTATACAGATTTGAGAACTGACCGATGTTACTATTCTGACAACATTAGAAAATACTGTTAATCGTATTTCATTTGAAAACGAATCAGTTATATATTGGTCCTACACATTTTGGCCAATTTTACGATCTGTCAAAAGGATCATTGTAAAACGGACTCATCACGGCTGCCTAAACCCCAGAGGAAGGCAGTCTAATCATTTGTCGAGAATCCCATTTTACAATCATTGCTTAGTTTGAGAATAGATGGCCATGTGTGAAAGTTGAATATTATATTATTTTATTTAATAGAATGTTAAGTTACAAGCGAAATATAAGCTTCAATAAACCCATAGGAGCTAGTAACATCGATCAATACACAAATTAACATCCATCCATATTAAAATAACTATGGAAATTAAATTAGTACTAAAGTCAAAATAAACAGACTAGACCATAGTAAGTACTATTTCTTGATAACTATATCATTAATAATGTTATTAAATATTTAACATCCCTACTAATATTATAAATGCGAAAGTAACTCTGTCTGTCTGTTACACTTTCACGTGTAAACCCCTGAACTGATTTTAATGAAATTTGGTACAGAGACAGAGTAGACCTTGAAAAAGGACATAGGGTAGTTTTTATCCCGGACTCTTGGAAACGCGATATAACCGACCTCGACGCGGGCGAAGCCGCGGGCTAAAAGCTAGTTGGAAATAAACTACTTAATTCGAATTTTAAATGCTTATTGAAATTGGTATAATTTGAACTATTATATGTGAAATTAACTATATTTATTTATTTATACAAAATGCCTAAACAGCAACATAATGAAATACTCGTTACTCAGTCTATATTAACTAGTTTTTAATTAATTATTTTAAAGAACAGAGTACTCCTGTATTTTTATATTAAGTTAAATACTTCATGTACCTATATTGGCAATTTTAGACTATGGAAGTTGCCACAAGTATTCTTAGGCGAGTAATTTATACAAAACCTAAAATGTATGAAATTTTCATTTCATCATCATCATCATCATCTCAGCCTATAGCAGTCCACTGCTGGACGTAGGCCTCTCCATAATTTCTCCAGCGCGACCGGTTCGTTGCCACCTGCATCCAACGGAATTTTCATTTCCATTCAACAATTTCAATCTCATACATTTCGAATATAGTAAATTATTGTATAAATATAAATGGTGGCTGGAAACAATTAAGAATTATTTTCGTTTCTTTTTTAAATCGACTCCCGCACTAAGGAATTCAAGCTTTGTGTCGCGGAGGGTTTCACAGACGTTCAAATGCACAATTTAAAGACACCCAGACTCAGGACAAGCATTTGTGAATCACACAAATGTTTGTCCTACGCGGAGATCGAATCCGCGACACTTCCCACAGTGGGTTTGGCGTGGTGACCTCAACCACTCGGTTGTCCGTGCAGTCATTGCAAGTAAATGCATGAGTATGTAACTTGCTTATGTGTCAAATACACGAAGGGAGTTAAAAATTTGAAGTCTGTATCTTATGAAAATGATTCGTAGTTTTTTAAACCACTCACACACATAATTTCATTTGTGTCATGAAATCACGAGGAATTTGAATTGAAATCCAAAATCGCCAACTCAGAGTAAGCATGTGTTATAATTAATGTTCAATCTATCCCTACCCAAGAAGAGACTTCTTTATTTTGAATTTAATCGCCTGTTGGTCTGGTGGATAGTTGCCCTGACTGCTTTACTAGAGGTCCTGGGTTCGATTCCCACACTTAACAAATGTTTGTGTGATGACGATAATTGTTCTTTATCCTGGTGTAATTTATCTATATTATGTATGTACATATTTACATGTATTTTCATCAGTTGTCTAGTATTCATTATACAAGCCTCGCTCAGTTTGAGACTAGATGGCGTTGTGTGGAGTTGTAGAATAAGAAAAAAATTGAATCAATAGCAGAATAGAATAAATACTGCATCATTTCATGGGGAATTTGACAACCTGTCAAAAAGGTCATCTTAGCACGGACAGGGTATAAAGACTAATAATGTTATATAGATATATTAATGTTGATCTTCAGTGTCTGCGTGTATGTCTGTCTGTCATCGGTTGAGCGCGACCCAGCCGTTGTTCCCATCTGGCAGCTTGATCTGTATGAGCCGCACCATACCACCATTCTCGTCGTTAGCTACGATCTATAAGGATAAAATAACAGTTTATTAGACATACTGTTCCTTAATGATGTTGTTAATAATGAACTGGTGGAGATATTATCTATTTTGCAAAATCAACAAGGGTTATTATCAATTTTTTAATGCAATAATAACGCTTATCTCCGGTATCGTTGTAAAATAACGTATGTTCTTCGTGAATATATTATTTTTGATAGCAGCATCACTGTTATCTTGATTTTAATAAGAAGATGTAATCGCAACAATATTTGGTCCTAAAAAAATCTTTTCTAAAGTTGACTAAAACCATGGTAAAACAGAACTTTTTGTATTTGATATTGAAACCTAATATATAAAATTATCGTGTTGGGTGAAACTTAGAAACCTTCTTCATAATTATTTGTTGCCTTATTATGCAAAATATATTGTTATTTTTCTACGAATCCCTCATTACGGAATTTAATCCTTGTGTCTTGGATTTCACAAACATTTGGTCGAACCCGCAATACGTCGCGCTAAGTGGCTTTGGCGTGGTGACCTCAACCACTCAACGATCCGTGCAGTCAAAAATTAGTTTAACTAGTATAATAACTACCTCTGCCTGGTCTCCAAGTTGATCAGCATCAACTGCTTCTAAAATCGTTCCGTCAGTCCGATCAATGTTGTCTGAAAAAAATAAAAAATAGTAATGAAAAATTAAAATGTAAAAACTGTTTCTTTAAGAAAGGCCACTTTGCCCAACATTGGGAAATGTTTTGGTCCATGCATCTTTAATGGAATTTCGTACCGGTGACTTTATAATGACATTTTTGATGCAACTAATCAATTATTCTGTAATATAAAGTTTCTAGTATGTTTTAGTCCAACTAGGAATAAAAACATTTATATTTAAATAAAATTAATACTTACGTATCGTCAATAAGGTCGGATCTTCACTGTCTTGTATTAAATTCAATGTTGTTTTCTCTGTAACACAAAACAAGCAAATTTTAATGGTAATATTCTAATTATTGTTTGCTTTTAATTAGCGCTCTTAATGGTTTACATTCAAAAACGAGCCTTGCAAAGCGAAGTTAGCAGGGTTTGCTAATCATAATATATATTTCTTTACAAGAAGAAATAGCTTTTTTTAACAGCTTCATGGAGAATAGGATTGTATTAAACTGACAGCTCTATACTAATTTATATAGGATAATTACTTAAAATAATCCAATGATTTAAAATAGAATGTTTTATTTATAACTTACCATCTTGTAGAATAATCTTCTTATCTTCTGTGATATATAGTTTTGTTCCTTCTATAGCTGTTTCAGTTTCTGATTTCACTGCAACATTATTAGATTCTAGTTTAAAAAACTTATCAGGTAATTTTACGATTTAGTCAAAAACCCTGTTTTCGTCTAAACAGTGTTTTGGACTACAGCACTAAAATTAAAAATCAACTTACCAACAGACTTGACACTGTTTTCCAATTCACTCGCCTCAAATATCTGTAAGCAGATTTTATTATTAAAATTATTGCAACATTTACTATTAGGGCCCATTTAAACTATGCGAGAAATATTGTGCACGGTGTAATACATTGCTGGCTGATTACATATCACGTTAGACATACGAGCTGCGTGGCTGCACAATGTATTACAACTTGTATGGTATCTCTAAATGGGCCCTTATCGTATAACGGACTGAGAATATACAATACGTGTTAATTAGTTTAAGTAAATTCACTCACCGAGTCAAAATTGCTAGGTTTAGCTTCGACATACTGAATCTCTGGCTGTGCTACACTCTGAAAAGAGAAAATAAAAACATTGACAACATTTGAAATTCATCCTTGTGTCGCGGGGGTTTTCTTAAGTATTCAAGTCACATGCACAAAGGCACTAAGAACAAGGTTTCATGAATAACACAAACATTTGTCTTACGCGAAGATCGAACTCGCGACACATCGCGCATAGCGTTAGCCTCAGCCACTCGGCTATCCGTGCAATCTCACATAGAAATCAATCTCCAAAGTTCGTCAAAATAAAACACTTTTTATGCACGGGATAACTTCATGGGAAGAGAACCGGTCCTTTTTAAAGGCTTGCACGGGGACACAGGTCCAACATGCAGAGGCCTTGTTGAGAACTTTAATCTAAAATGTGATGGGGTATCTACCAGGGGCCATCCATTCTTCATCTACAAAACTTATTATGTTATGGACATAAAACTATTGGGTTATTGGTATAATTATCTTAAATGGTACCGTTATTAAACTCTTTATTATTAGTTTGAATATATTTTACAAGTATTGTAACAGTACTTACATTTTCCGATACTTTTATAACTCGAGGTTGATTGACAACTATCGATTCAGCCAAGTGACCCTGTGAAAATGAAAAATTTACATAAAAAGGTCACAAAAAATAATCTTATTTCGCTTTTGCGTCATCGTCATAACGAGTTCCTCAGTGTTTCGGAAGGTACGTTAAATTACTTAAATTGTGGGTCCCGGCTGTTATTCATACATTTTTGACAGTCATTACAGGTAGTCAGAAGCTTGAAAGTCTGACAACCAGTCTAAATAAGGGGTATCGTTTTACCCAGGTAGGTTGAGGAGGTCAGATAGGAAGTCGCTCCTTGTAAAACACTGGTACCTAGCTGCATCCGGTTAGACTGAAAGCCGACCACATCATTGTTGGGAAAAGGCTAGCACGATAATGACGATCACAGTTATCAATAACAACTTTCTTTAAAAAAAAACGACTCCCGCAGTAAGGAATCTAATCCTTCCATCGCGGGGGGTTTCACGAACATACAAATCATGTCACAAAGACACCCAGACTCAGAACAAGCATTCGTGGACACACAATTGCTTGTCCTGCGGGGATCGAACCCTTAACACGTCTTGCTCAGTGGGTTCGGCGTGGTGACCTCAACCACTCGGCTATCCGTGTAAAAGACAGTTGTTGTTGTACACTCACGCTGCTGTTCATATGCGCGTAGAGCAGCTGTTTCCGCATGTATCCGGCGCCGCACGCGACGCACTCGTAGGGCTTCTTGTCGGAGTGCACGAAGCGGTGCGTGTTGCGGTTGTCGCGGGAGTTGAACGACTTGCCGCAGATCTGGGTACGAAGAGGTTGGTAATGTAAATAAAATGATTCATTGAAGATGGACAGGTGTTCGTTATAGAGAAAATAGCCTTTTTTTAGATTGAGGTATGCTTTATATCATTTATATGGCAATAACGTACTTCTAATACTTGGGTGTGATTTTGGTATTTATTTTTCTAAAATATTTAAAATCAACCAATCTCAGTAGTAATAGATGAAATGAAATAAAATTATTTGTATTATTTATAATCATGTTTTTTTTTGTTAAACTTTATTTAAGTTAACTTTATTTAACCAATTTCTGTAGAGCAGCAGTGCCGTGTCAGTTTTCGAAAAATAATGACATAATCCAGTATCTTACGAATACGCGTGTACATTAGTACACACTTTTTTAAAAATTACGTCATTTTATACTGAGTTATTTCTAACGTCCAGCCATTTTTCTTTTATGTAATGCCGAATCGATAATAAGATCGATCTACGCGAAAAACTCCCTTTTATTTACATGACGGTGAGCAATAACGTCACGGCAAGCAGTTACCGTTTGTGAAGCAACCAGTAACCAACCAAAAAAAGTAAGTAGTAAAAGCGACCTTACCTCACAGACATAAGGTCTCTCCCCGCTGTGTATCCGGATGTGTTTCTTGTAATGCTCGGGGTACACGAACGACGAGTGACAGAACTCGCACTTCAGAGGCCTCTCGCCGGTGTGCGATGCCTTGATATGGTATTCTAGTAGTCTGTGGGCAAATATTAATCATTAATAATAAATAAATAAATAAATGCGGACAACATCACATACATTGTTCTGAACCCAAAGTAAGTTGCTAAAGCACTTGTGTTATGGAATTCAGATACAACGAAGGTACCACAAACACCCAGACCGGAGACAATGTACAAATGTGAATTTTTACATTGACCCGACCGGGGATCGAACCCGGGACCTCAGAGCTAGCGACACCTTGAAACCGGTGCGTACGCCACTCGACCACGGAGGTCGTCATTAAATTTCAATTGTATGTCTTCGAGTTAGAGTTTATCTAATATATAAAATTCCCGTGTCACGATGTTAGTTACCGTACTCCTCCGAAACCACTAAACCGATTTATACCAAATTTTATATGCGTATACAGTAGGTCTGAGAATAGAACAACATCTATTTTTCATACCCCTAAGAGTTAAGGTTTGCCCACACTAAAAAAATATATTTTATTTTTTGGACGAAATTGTTTGTTTTTATTTTTTTTATAATGTGGCATTAAAAATACATACAACTAGAAAAAAAAATCCGCAAAGCAACGTTTGCTGGGTCAGCTAGTATTCTTATAAATGACGCGGAGTTTTTACAAACATACAAAAGACAGACACCCAATTATATAGCATACATACATTACATACACATAATAGATAAATTAATTTTAAAGCTTTATCTGTGTTGCAAAAAAAATTATAAACTTGCCAATGCTAAGAAATCAGATTTGAATTCTAGACTGGCTTGAGGTCATTGAAGATTTAGGAAAACTTTGCGTATCGATAGTTAATATTCATGCGAGTAGCTAGAACGACCAATGGCTCTTTTTCTATAAAATATTCCTGCAGTAAGGAATTTAATCCTTGTGTCATATTGCGATTTTTTTTCTAATGTTATTGACATGATTGCTGTACTTGTGAAAAATATTATTACATTGATTTTGCTACTTACACCGTATATGAAACTAAATATTATTAAATAAAACGCCAAAATTGTTATCCTACAAGCGTTTTGTGTGTATCCTATTAGCTTATAAGATAAAATAGAATAAATAAACACATAAGCCCGGTGACAGACCTCCTCCGCTTGAACCGCTTGGGGCACTGCGTGCAGGCGTAGCGCTTGTCGTCCATGTGCGTGGCGCGGCGGTGCGAGTGCAGGTTCGAGCGCTGCGTGAAGCGGGCGCCGCAGGTCTCACACGAGAACGGACGCTCGCCTGTGAGAGGGAGGGAACAATTTGAAAAACCTGTTATTCCATTAAAATTGCGTCTTTTAGTAAACGTTTGGGTTTGCGTTTACTAGCAGAGGCAATTTTATTATTAAAGTGTCAAATTTTTTTTAATGGAAATTTGTTGAAATGTCCAATGGAATGAAATTGAAATGGTTTTTAAGGAATGTCTCTGAAACTACCATTCTGATAAAAAAATATTTCCAATTTTTGTTGCAAATTAAATTCACTACAACTTTAGTCCAGCAACTTTTTCACGTAAACTATAAAAAAAGTTATAAGCGAAAATGTTCAGAAAATCGAGAAAACAAATATATTTTCCAATAAAACATTAAAAATGATCTTAGACCATTTTTGTAGATTGTTTGTTGAGGATCAACTTTTATATGCCACATATTTGGATATTTATTCCTCTTTCACGCAACAACCACTGAACGGACTGATCTGGTATACAGATGGTTTATAACTAGGACTAACACATAGGATAGATATTTTTATCTCAATTTTATTTTTCCGTGGGATCAATCTCTGACGGGCGGGACCACTGGCAAAGGCTAGTTTTTTATCGTATATACAGAAACCACGTTATTAACGTCACTTACCAGTATGTATCCGCATATGGTCCCTGAGCTCTGCCCGCCTGGCGAAGGCTTTCCCGCAGGCCGTGCACGCAAAGGCCTTGTTCCCGGAGTGGACCACACCGTGGACCTCCAAGTTATGCTGGGTACTGAAGGCTTTATCTAGAAATACGTTATATGCTTAATACTAGCCATTTTGCATTGTACGGATAGTCGAGTGGCTGAGGTCACTAAGCCAAACATACCACGCGCGACGTATCGCGAGTTCGATCCCCGCGTCGGACAAGCGTTTGTGTGATTCACGAATGCTTGTCTTGAACATTCGTGAAAACCCCGCGTATTAAATTCCTTAATGCGGAAGTCATTTTATAAAAAGAAAATATAATTAAAATTGATCAACTATGATGAAGTGCGACTCGGACACGCGAAACTTGTACATAAAGGCAAAGAAAAAACAAAATTAATCACCCATCAAATTTATGACCGCACAAACTTACTTAATGTTGATTTTACCCAGACTGACCAAGAACCAAGCCAAGAACTGACGGATCACACAAATACTTTTTCTATAAAGGAAACGAACTTAAAAACCCTAAGAGAGGGAGGTTTACGAAGAAAAAGGATAAAAAAATACTCACTACATATATTGCAGACAAAGTCTTTGATCCCGGAGTGAGTTTTCTCGTGTTGGTTCAAATTCTGTTGCGTCAGGAACGACTTGCCGCACTGACTGCACTTGTAGGGGCGCGGGCGTAACTGTGAAAGTAACGTAGGTTTATAATAAAATTTCCAGGGCAAAAGTATAATAACCTTGTTGGTAATTATATTTTTGAGCCGTTTGGGGTTGAAACGTTCGAGACATGGGGACCAGGCGCACGCAAAGCGTTTGGTCGACCAATGATCAGAAGACTGGTCTGTAATCTCAAAGAATAAGCATCCTCTGGGCAGGTTTCCCGACAGTTTGGCAGGGATGAAAATGTATTTTTTGAAGCTCTGTAGGTAAATTGTTTATGTTGTTTTTTTTAATATCAACCCATACTTCCCTACTAATATTATAAATGTGAAAGTATCTCTGTCTGTCTGTCTGTCCAGCTTTCACGCCAAAACTACTGGACCGAAAGCAATCAAATTTGTTAAGCAGATGTTCTAGAGCCTGATAAACGACATAGGCTACTTTTTAAGTGGAAAATGCATGATATGTAATCGCCCTCACCACACCCCTCACACATTAGTCACACCCACCTCAAACATGTCACACAGGAGTCTCACCCCCGTCACACATGTCGTACCCCCCCCCCCCACACACACATGGCACACATGAGTCTCACCCCCCTCACACATGAGTCTCAACCCTTTACACATGTCACACCCCCTCACACATGTCAAACAAGAGAGTCACACACCCCTCAAACATGGCACACATGAGAGTCACACACCCCTCAAACATGTCACAGTAAAACCCCCGTCACACATGAGTGACACCCCTCTCACACATAAGTAACACCTATCTCACACATGTCACACATGAGTCTCACCCCTTTACACACGTCACACCCCCAGCACACATGTCACACATGAGTCTCACCCCGAACACATGTCACACATGAGAGTTACACCCCCCTCACACATGGCACACATGAGAGGCACACACCCCTCACACATGTGTCACACACCCCACACACATGAGTCTCAGCCCTTTACACACGTCACACCCCCTCACACATGTCACACATGAGTCACACCCCTCTCACACACATGAGTCTCACCCCTTTACACATGTCACACATGAGTCTCACACCCCCCCCCCCACACACATGAGTCTCAGCCCCCCCCCGCACACATGAGCCTTAGCCGCCCCCCACACACACATGAGCCTCAGCCCCCCCCCCCACACATGTCACACATGAGCCTCAGCCCCCCCCCCACACATGTCACACATGAGTCTACTCCTTTACACATGTCACACATGAGTCTACTCCTTTACACATGTCACACATGAGTCTCACCCCTTTACACATGTCACACCCCCTCACACATGAGTCTCAACCCTTTACACATGTCAAACAAAAGAGTCACACACCCCACACATGTCACACATGAGTCTCACTCCCCCCCACACATGTCACACATGAGTCTCACCCCTTTACACATGTCACTCCCCTTCACACATGAGTCTCAACCCTTTACACATGTCAAACAAGAGAGTCACACACCCCACACATGTCACACATGAGTCACACATCCCCCCCCACACACATGAGAGTTCCTACCACCTCACACATGTCCTACCCCCCCCCCACATGGCGCACATTAGTCTCACATGGCCCCTCCACACACATGAGTCTCACCCCCCTCACACATGTCTTACACCCCCCCCCCCACATGAGAGTAGCGACCACCTCACACATGTCACACGAGTCTCACCCCCGCAACACATGTCACACATGAGTCTCATTTCCGTCACACATGAGTCACACCCCTCTCACACACATGAATCTCACCCCCGTCACACATGAGAGTTACTACCACCTCACACATGTCACACATGAGTCTCACATCCCCCCCCTCCACACACATGATTCTCACCCCCTCACACATGTCACACATGTGTCTCACCCCCCTCACACATGTGTCTCACCCCCCTCACACATGAGTCTCACATCCCCCCCCTCACACATGAGTCTCAACCCATTACACATGTCACACCCCCTCACACATGTCAAACAAGAGAGTTACTACCACCTCACACATGTCACACATGAGTCTCACCCCCAGCACACATGTCACACATGAGTCTCACCCCCGTACACGTGTCACACATGAGAGTTACACCCTCCTCACACATGGCACACATGAGAGGCACACACCCCTCACACATGTGTCACACACCCCTCACACATGAGTTACACCCCTCACAAATGAGTCACACTCACCTCACACATGTCACACACCCCTCACACATGAGTCTCACCCCCTCTCACATCCCAAAAACAGTTTGTGCAACAGTGAGCCAATTACAAGCCTTCGCTGATAGGAGATCGCATAGCAATTAATGTTTTGTGTGAAAAAAATAGGCAGAAGAATATAATATTGTGTTACTCACGGCGTGCGTCTTGAGATGCGCCTGATGCGTGTACTTGGAGGCGAAGGCCTTCCTGCAGACGTGACACACGTGCGGGCGCGCGCCCGAGTGCACGTTAGCGTGCTCCGCCAGCAGCGCGCGGCTGCTGTAGCACTTGCCGCACGTCGCGCAGCGGTGCGGGGCGGCCCGCGCGCCTGCCCCGCCCGCCGCCCGCCCAGCCGCGTGCGAGGCTGGGGAGAGGGGTTGGGTACTATATAACATACTAGCTGGTGCTACAGCAGCGCGCGGCTGCTGTAGCACTTGCCGCACGTCGCGCAGCGGTGCGGGGCGGCCCGCGCGCCTGCCCCGCCCGCCGCCCGCCCAGCCGCGTGCGAGGCTGGGGAGAGGGGTTGGGTACTATATAACATACTAGCTGGTGCTACAGCAGCGCGCGGCTGCTGTAGCACTTGCCGCACGTCGCGCAGCGGTGCGGGGCGGCCCGCGCGCCTGCCCCGCCCGCCGCCCGCCCAGCCGCGTGCGAGGCTGGGGAGAGGGGTTGGGTACTATATAACATACTAGCTGGTGCTACAGCAGCGCGCGGCTGCTGTAGCACTTGCCGCACGTCGCGCAGCGGTGCGGGGCGGCCCGCGCGCCTGCCCCGCCCGCCGCCCGCCCAGCCGCGTGCGAGGCTGGGGAGAGGGGTTGGGTACTATATAACATACTAGCTGGTACTACAGCAGCGCGCGGCTGCTGTAGCACATTGCTTGTTTCGGAGACTTCTAACGTGGACTGCACTTCTGACAGGCTCGTCTTCAGGAAGAAAATGGCGGGAGGCCACATTCAGTGCTATGGCTGTGGTCCCAATATGAAGCGAGGAGGCCGACGCTCTTTACAAGTCGGCCCCCACACAACACGAGAAAGTGACCTATGGGCTCACACTACTGGCCGGTGGAAGCCTGCGGTCGGTTAATGAAGAATTGCAATGCATTGCCATACACCGACACAAAAACGCGGATGATGTAGCACGGTGGTTCAGGTTCAGTCATTAAGGGTCTGACACTACCCATTTCCTCCCCCGAGGGAGTGGGCGTCCATGGGGATTCCCTCGCCTTACTAAAAAAGGATCTTGGTGACGTCGACGTGGTCGAACGTGACACAGCTTGCTGCAGCTGAACAGCTTTTGCAGGTCTTTAGCCACGAAAGTTGGCACATCATCCGGGTTGGCCACCTCCAACAAGGTGATCATGGACGCTCTTCTTTATGCCGTCTCTCCGTCTAGACGGCATCTGCATGTACAATTGCAGCAACTGCATTTTTTATTATTATTTTTTTAATGCGGCAATCTCACAGTTCTGAACCCAAAGTAAGTTGCTAAAGCACTTGTGTTATGGAATTCAGATACAACGAAGGTACCACAAACACCCAGACCCGAGACAATGTAGAAATGTGAATTTTTACTCTAACCCGGGACCTCAGAGCTAGCGACACCTTGAGACCGGTGCGTACGCCACTCGACCACGGAGGTCAGTATAACTTGCCACTTACCTATATGAGTGGTATAGTCTGTCCGTCTTCTCATGATCTCTCCACAGAACTGGCAAATGTAGATACGCGCGTCGTGGACGCTCTTCAGATGACGCATCATGGTCTCTGCGTCGCCCAGTGTTGGGGAACTTGCATCTGTGTGGGGTATACAATATAGTTAATTAATTATTATATATGTAGTAAATAAATAATATAAGATCAATTATAATTTTGTTCAGATCACAGCCTGACCGATGGGCATAAATCGTTACCCACTAGACGCCAGTGGAAGGACCTCGTTGTATAAAATTAAATATTCGAATTCAATATTTTTTAGAAATCTGTCTGAAGCTAAAGGATTATATAGTTTAATATTTTGAGAATTAGTCAAATACTTTATGTTCGCGCCATCTATTGACGCTGAATGTGGACTAACACATTTTGTGTAACGGTGATAGTGTCAATGGTAATGTGTCGCCATCTTGCGACAAAATGCATCCGATTGTCGATGATCGGCAGCGCTTTTATTGGCGTGCTGCGCAACACTCTCGTCTCTTTCTTCTTCGTATCTTCTTGCAAGCAGTTACACATTATGTAATAACGTATCGATTTTGTTATTTAATATATTTGTTATAAAGCACAGTAAACGTGTTTTTTGAATCTGGACGACAAGGACGAGAACCACTGATCCTGCACACTCTATCTTGGCCTTTTTCGTAAAATTAAAGAAATTCATTCATAAAACACAAAAAAAAATCAACGGCCTATTTTTCTAAAAATGAAGTTACTACGCTATTATAGTTAGTGTGAATGAATTAATAAGTTGCTGAGTGTTCCCCCACCGTTCCTGTCGCACAGCAGACAGCGGTAGCGGCCGGCCTCGCGCGCCACCACGCGCAGCGGCGGCCGCGGCGCCGACGACACCGACTTCACGCGGAACATCTCGCCAGACTCCACCTTGATGAAGGCGCCGCCTGGGCGACGTGAACACGTGTACGGAACTACTACGGTATAGGATAACTTGCTGGTTGGAAAAGCATACTGTGCAAAAATAATTATCACAGTAAATATGTATTTGTAACCGACACAAGGAAGTGGAAGTCTTTTTACATCGCATAATGAACCTAAGAATTCTCGAGAATGCGCGAGGACTAGTTAGTGTAGTCGAGTTAGTTAATTTGTTTGTTATACACTTGACATAAAGTTCATTACGCGATGTACAAAAACTTCCATTCCGTTCTATTCCGCGGCGGTATAAATTGAGCCTTGAGCATTCTAATAATTTCATAAACGGATGTTCAAATAGAACCATCTTGACGATTTAATAAAAAGTGTATTTTGACACATAAACAAAACATTATAACGTATGCTGTTTACCCAAACAATTAGTTGAATTCATAGTAAGTTAAAAAATTGTTTTTCTTAAAATCACGGTAGATGGCGTTGTACAACTACGATATTGAGATTCAAAACCTCTTTGTGTATATTGTTATCGTCATGATTTTTGTTGACATACCTTGTTCCTGAGCCGCCGCAATGATAGCATTCGCAGTTTCCTCATCGCCGGACACTTGCAACTCGATCTGAGACTCATCGTTCGAATCTGTAGACAAGGTTATAGATGACTCGGTGACCCAGCAAACGTGTTATTCAACCGAATTGAAAATTAGGTGGTTAACAATTCGTCTGTTTTTGTTTGTTTCCTCAGAATTTCGGATTGGATGGACCTTTTAGTTTGATTTTTTTTTATTTTAGGTAAAATAGTTCGATAAAATTTCGATTCAATTTAAATAATATCATACCATATTAATTACTTATCCGTGTTTAGGAAGGCACGACAAACTGTTGGTCCCGGCTGTTGTTCATACACCTTTGACAGTCGTTACGGTACGGTACGGTATAGGTATTATATAATAATATATCCTGCGACAACTCACACACAGTTATCTGATCCCAAGCTAGCCAGAGCTTGTATTATGAGTACTAGACAACTGATACTTATATATTTCTAAATACATCAATATAGATAAATTACACCCAGAACAAATGATCATGCTCATCACATAAACATTTGTCCTGGGTGGGAATCGAACCCACGACCTCCGGTATAGCAGTCAGGGTCACTAACCACTAGACCAACAGGCCCGTCAATTGCCCTACAGCATATTATTATCCTATTACCTTGGCTGTCCCCATTCTCGAGCTGGTCTCCATCCTGCTGCGAGTCCTCATCGGGCATGACCAGTGAGATCTCTCCTCCTTCGTATATGAATTTCTGTCCGGACATCATGCGGAGTATGGAACCGTTTTCACTGTCCACTACTATTGTGTCTGTGGGGGGATAGTAAATTAGTGTAGTCGAGTTAGTTAAGTCAATTAAATGGGGTGATGTGAATGTAAAATACTAGTTGTTCCCCGCGGTTTACTCCATAATAGACATTATCATATTATGTTTTTTTTTATTTATCCATACTAATATATAAAGCTGAAGAGTTTGTTTGTTTGAACGCGCTAATCTCAGGAACTACTGGTCCAAATAAAAAAATCTTTTTGTGTTGAATAGACCATTCATCGAGGAAGGCTTTAGGTTATAAACCATTACGCTGCGACTTATAATAGCAAAGATACAATGGAAAATGTGAAAAAAACAGGGCAGGTACGAATCATAGCTTATATCTTCTACCCACGGGGACGAAGTCGCGGGCAACAGCTAGTTTTATGACAAAATAGTTTCCCGTAGTTAGGAACCATTTAGAAACTCCATAAATATTCCAAGCACTCCATATTACGAAGCGAAACGTGACTAAAATGTGACAAAGGTAAAGGTTCTGCTCTAACTTACAAACTAATTTTATATTTTCCCGTATCTGGCTTAAATTAGTTATGATGGATAGAAGGCTGGTATAAAGCGTTAAACTGTTGTACAAGACTAAAGTCACATTTAGTCAAATGCAGTCAAACGATTTAAACAGTTTTTTGTAATCAGAGAATAATTAAGGCTTTCGAATTGAAAAATTGAATGGCATCATAATGTACACTCACGGCCATCATCATCATCATCATCACCGTTCATGATCTGCAGCTTGCCGAGGATGTAGTTCTGTGTGTCGGTCACGTCTTCATCATCAGCTGTTGATAACGACGGGAGACCCACGTTGAGGTACTCCGACACTTCAGTTGATGACTCCGGTTGGGACTGGAATGTGAGAAACCGTTATTTTTATTTAAATGGAGATGGTATTGATACTCTACTCTTCATCTTCAAAGTTTATGGAGCTGCGCACCCCGGGCCCCTTCTACTGCTTTAGCCAGAGCCACGGGATCGCTCGCGCATACTCTGCGCGACTCTGACTGGCTCTAGTCCTTTGGACTCCTTCTCAAGGGATGGGTGTAAAAAGCCCACCCCTCACTCCTCATAAGAACGGGTGCGCAGGACGACGCGTCCGTCTCCTTCTTGGCCTGCTAGCTGGATCTGGAGGACCTAATGGATGCCTATTACCTCGCACAAAGAGGTGGCCATTCATCCAAAATATATCTTTTGGATCAGAAAGTTTTTGGCGGAGATATAGCAAGAGCTAGGTAGTTATTTGGATATTCTTTTCTCTTATATCGTCTGCAT
Source organism: Trichoplusia ni (assembly GCF_003590095.1). Lineage (NCBI taxonomy): Eukaryota > Metazoa > Arthropoda > Insecta > Lepidoptera > Noctuidae > Trichoplusia > Trichoplusia ni. The sequence continues at coordinate 758,721 of NC_039503.1, forward strand.
CAGATCCCACAGCTGGGAAAAGGCCTCCCCCTTATTCTTCCAGACCTAAAATGATTTCTACTTGATCTATTTAAATCTTGGTAAACTTACAACAAAGTTTACCTGCATATCTTCAACTTGCAGTACAATGTTCCCGTTTTCAGTTTTACTTACAGGCATCACGGATAAACAGTCTGCAAAATAAAATATAACATTTATTTAATAAAATAACCGGTTAAATGAGAAACAGACTCGCGACAAAACAAATTATAATGTCAATTTGTTTATCAAGGGATCTCGCCAATGTAAAAACGGGTTTTCTTTCATCATTTATAGCGATTCCTGAAGTAATAAATTTAATACTTGCGTCGCTAGGCTACTAACATTGAATTCACATGCACAAAAACACCCAGATTCATTACAAGCATTCGTAGATTACAAGAATGCTTGTCCAACGCGGGTATGAAACCAGCGACAAGTCGCGCAAAGTGGGTTTGGCGTGGTGACCTCAACCACTCAGCTATCCGTGCAGTCATAATCATAACCACTTAGGGTTAGGATAGTATTTATCCCGATTTTATGTTCCCGTGGGATCATTTTTGATTTGTAACGGGCGGAGTCACTGGCAACAGCTAGTTCATAAATAATTATAAAAAGACTCACCCTCATCAATCTCCATATTATGTTCATCATTGTTTTCGACTTTTTCTTCTTCATTCTTAAAGTCTATCTTAGTCAGGGATCCAGACAAAAAATCCTTAGGCAAAGAGTCCACATTGAAACTTAATATAGAACTTTTCTGAGTCATATTATTTTGAGAAGTTGTTATTCCCATGTCTTCTTTCAAGGAGTTAGTTAAAGTTGTCAGTATGTTTGTGTCTGCGTTTGTTTGTTTGTCTGCTGGTTTAGCGGTGGATGTTTTTATAGTTTGAGTCAATACTGAAGAGCCTACGGTTACTTTGAGGTTTAGCGTTGATGCTGATATTGGCTGAAATGTTAAATATTCGAGTTATTTATTTTTAAATATTCTATTAAAAACTCTACTAGGGAATTAAATCCTTATGTGGGAGGTTCACAAACAATCAAGCACGCAGAAAGAGACCCAGACTCAGGACAGGCATTTGTGGGCCACACCACACACATGGATCAATTCAGTAGATTTGGCGAAGAGAGAAAAAAAAATATCAAACTAAAAAAAAACTGTTTTCAGAGCGTCATTCTGAATGGTTAAGTAAATTTTTTATCTTAAACATTATGTCTATAACAAAATCATTACATCCAACTGAAAAATAGACATTAGGTATCTAAACTTTTCTATTATTCATAGAAATACTACACAAAGAAACTTATTAACTGAATAAGTTACCATAATACCTTTATCTGAGGCACAAGCAAATTATTTTTCGACAGTGTTGCCAACTTCCCCACTTTGAGCAGTAAATCCGGTGGTATAGGTTGTAATTTTGATGCTGGCAACACAAACTTCTTCCCCACAGCGGGCTTGGGTTTTGGTGGAGAATTCTGTACATTCTTCTCATAATCTTCATAAGTTAGGTTATGACTTTGTAGAGACAGTTTGAACTGGGTTAGTAATTCTGTTTTTATAGCTTGTAATCTGAAAATAAGAGAATTAGATTAAAACATTTATATACCCAAGAGTATTAAAAAACATTAAATACAAATCTATTTTGTGGTACCGACGGTTTAAGAAAAAAGGTCATACATCACATTAATGATCGTAACAACCGTTGCTAAACTTCAATTTTAATATTTATTAGTTTTTAGTATAGTGACAACACTAATACATCATCTGTGAAAATTTTAAGCGTCTAGCTGTCATGATTCATGAGATACAGCCTGGTGCCAAACAGACTAACAGACAGCAGAACATTAGTAACAGGGTTTCATTTTCACCTTTTATGACAGAACCCTAAATACATAAACAAACAATATACTCACTTAACTTGCATGGAGTCATAATCGGAGCAGCTCTTGTGGCACTTCTTACACAAGATGTTGGAGTGGACCTTGTTATCCTCGACCGCTTTGCCCACTATCTCACCCAGAACCTCACTGATCCGCTTTCCAGATGTCAATATGTTCTGTAATTATTAAATCAAATTTTATATCCATACAAATATATTATGACAGTCATAAATGATGAAAACTACTGTATCTTACGTATAAAGGCAAACCCCTGAGGTTTTCTGACGTTTCTTTTCATGGTAACCAGGTAAACATCAAAAACTAAAATATCCCAAAAGTATATCAAACACATTTAAGTGGATCAGAGTCCTTATCTTAAGTACCTCAACAGGAATAACTGTTCGCTCACTTTATTCATAAAAGAATAAATATTTTTTTCTTTTGAATAACTAATTATGATTCAAAATTACATTGTCTATTTTAATACTTACATGTTCACCAAACAGGCTAGTCGCATTTCTAAGTGAGAGGCCCGTGCGGTTGTTGCATATAAAGCAGCATTGATTCATGCTGGAAACATGTACAAGAATATATTAATATATTCTGACACTGCAAGAATGTTCAACACCTCATCCTTAATTGGTATTCAGGTTTAAATCCCTTATTCAATGATTGATGTAATACTACCTAATGGTAATATATGGTTTTTAATGTTATTACAATAATAAAAAAAAGTATAGATTTTTGCCCTACAAATGGATACAGGAAAAAACCTTCACTTATTGGTTCCTTAAATTTTCCATTATAATTTTTTGTTCTAGTTGGCAACAGACATACATAATCTGTGACAATTTGAAATGCTAGCTATACAGTTCATAAGATACAGACTGACAACAGAGCCTTGGCTTAAGATAAAAAAAACTAAAGTAAAAAACAAATCTCTGAAATAATACTTTAACTGCTAAACTATGTAGCAGTTAAAGTCACAGTTGTAACATGACTTAAACCTCCAAAAAGGCAAAAGAATAGGCTAATTTTCGCCTCAGTAACCAACATCTAGGTGAGGATAACACAACATAAATATGTACACTAAATTAATAGTTTCATATATTATAAGTTGCATTCAGCATTTGGTTTGTAAGGGGCCAAGTGATGCATACACTTGCCTCTATGATAAGTTACAATCTTAGCAATTACCATCCAATGTTTTATTTAAAATTGTCTATCAAGTCTTTTCTTGTCAATAGTAATTTAACATTCGCGCCCAACCTTGGATTATGTCAAGTAACTCAACAGTAAACAAATACTTATAGCCACAATCAAGATTATAAAAGAATGTTATTTTTAATTCCCACATTTTTTGCTTCGATAAAACATTTCATTGTGTTTTGTTATCAAAACGTAAGAAAGTTAGTGTCGGTCACTTAATAAACCATTTAACATAGCTTGCAGTCATAAATATTAATTGTTCTAACTGAGAAATGAAAGTTTAACAACTTTTACGCTAGTTTCAATTAGTAGTTTTACTTGTGATTTATCGGAGTTGTATTTTATACAATTAGTACGGTAAGTTCATTCAGAACAAATACTAAAACATTTCTCTTATGTAATTGAAAAGAAAATAAGATGAAAATCGTGATATTTCTTCTTATCACAGAAGTTTATCAATGTTTACATCGTTATCAGTTGACAATAATTTCAAAAATACTGCCACCATACACGAAAAAACATTATCAATACGCCAGCAAATTATCCTGCTAAGCTATTTCTCTTCATAAGGCAGCCATTTTGATGTCCTAGTAATCTAAATCTTAATGTTACATCGAAAAACAGCAAAAAACATACTAAATCCGACATACCTGGCCGATTTTTTCAATCTTCGGGTATTTATTAGTTTTTGAAGGTTTTCATTCGGTTTTATAAATATGTTGTCAGCAATGGAATAGTCCACAGGCAGCCACCATTACGTTTTTAATAATTTGTGTTTTAGGTTGTCACCGCTAGAGGCGCTTTTCTGATGTTTCCGGCCAGCCTGTTCTACGCTACGAAATATTTTACTCCTTGTATTCAAAGAGAATGTAATGAATTCGATTTGATCGAGTTCGTTTATCTTTGATTTGATCGTATCAAAGTAATTTAGCTGTATTCTTGAAGCAAATGAATTATACACGAAGTAGTACCGTTTAGTCGTTTGTGGACGAGAATTAGTCATACAAAAGTTGACAGTTTTTTTATTTCATTATGATGGATTTCAATTAATTTCCATAAAACAGAAAATAAAATGCACGCTTAATGTTAATTATATATAGTTCAAACGTCCTAAATCGATAAATTATTAAAAAAATGTCAAAATCTGGGTTAAAGCTGGTCCTAAAGATCATGTTAAGCTCAAAAGGCCTTTATCCGAAATTCTTTCACTCAATTCACCATTCAGTATTTTAAAGGTGTATATTAATTTTATAATACAAGTTATTTGTATATAGTTATATATTTTTATCGTACAAGCAATCAATTATTGCAATTTTTTTGTATAGAATGAAAAAAAATGCATAATTTATCAAGGTCTTTGGGAAAAAGTTATTCCTCTTTGATCGAAAATGGCGGGAAATCATTATGTTTTGAACTTTTACGAACGAGTAGGCTGGTCGGAAACAAGCAACAGGTCAAAAATCGTCAATAATCTAACTGATTACAGCAAAATATTTGTCTCTTGGGGATTTAACAGCAATGGATATGTGTTACAAAAATACTTGTAACATGCGGGGCTCGAACCCGGCCAATCAACTGTTCCATTCGGCACTCCGTTTAGGGATTGCAAAGTTGTCTGAGTACCTATAATTATTATGCTCTTACTTTTCTTGTGTATTTTATACTTACGGTTCTAACGTATCTGATACTTACAAACTCAATACTTCATTCCACTCAAAACTCCATATTTTTGGATGAGATATTGCTCGGTGTTTAAACCAGGATTCTAAAAAGTCTTATGATCTTGTAATCTTGAGCTATTTTCGTAAATGATAAAATATAGTTTTAAAATAAATAACACCTTTAATCAAAAACATTATTTATTTTTTTCTATACAATTTTACATTTTTGCGTCTCAAGTGCAGCTTTTCTATAATATTTTTTTTTTTGATAATCTAAATAATGTACAATAAAACCTAAAGATTTGAGATTTTATTAAAACAATAAACTTACTATTTATTTACATATCAACAAATGTCTTGCCATATTTAAAATATTTATACATTTAATTTTAATTGTATTTTGTGTAGTGCAAAATTTTAAAATGCATTTTTGTGACATGTATAGGTTAAGTTACAAGTGTGTTACTGCATCAGTTTTCGCTTCAAGATATTTTCATGTTTATCACTTTATCAGTGTCCCCAAATGTTTAGCTTCTTTTATAATTATTCATAAAGCATCTTCAAATAAACTGTAATAATTTTATTTACAGTTACTTTTTCTTAAACCTGAGGAATTGTACCTACTTTTATAATTTGTATAATATTCATTACATTACATTAAATGGTAATTATAATATAAAATGACATCCCCTTAATCGTTAAGAGCAAGTTAAATGCAGAAAAATTAACTTTTTTGACTACAAAGTTAGTGAAACATAAAAAGTCATTGCAAGGGTATTGTAAAATCGTCAAACTGTTGCAGTACTTGTATAACCCTATGTGTCGCCGTAAGCTAAGTATATTAACCACTGTGTATTTAGCTTAATATAAAGATTTTTTACCATTTTGTAAGTGAAATTGAGCAATTTCATACTTTATACAGAAATTTAAATTAATTTGTAAATCTTGGGTAGAATTGACTAGGTTTGTAAAGGGTTGCAAGGTTAGAAAATCTCCCTGATTTTTGGGAAATAATGTAGTACCAAAGAGATCGAGTACCAAGGAAATTTAATAGCTTTTTATTTTAGTAGTTTAATTGACAAGGCGTGTTAACAAAATGTACTATCAATTTGCTCAGTATTATAGTACAGAATTAAAATGCAAGGTTTTTAAAGAAAATAGGTAAGCATTGTTATGAAAGGCATGTGGATAAGTAGGTTGTACAGTCGCCAACACAAGTTTTACGAATCAAATTTGAATTCGGAGATGTCATTTAATTTTTCTTTAATTTTAAAATTGATAATAAACCGTGGTTAAAAAAGCTGATTTTTTGTTAAAAAAAAATCTTCAGATGCGCGTAGCATTCGCACAGAGGTAATTCAGATCTCAAATTCTACATCAGATATTTTAGTAATAATATTACTTACATTTTCATAGTATTTTCTATACTTGGTTACCTTAAAATCTTGTCTTCGTAAAACTTGTATCAATGTCATTGGTTGTGTAAGAAATGAAAGAATTTGTTTGTGTTGACATGTATTTTAATGTTTATCATGTTTCTACAAGACCTAGTAGTAGACCTATAAAATGTAGGCTAAAATGAAAAGAAAATACAATAATCATGTGCCACCGTGCCGTCTCAGTGTTGTAAGCATCTTGCAGCATACGCGTAGACATTAAAACTGATTTTCAAGTCCAAGAGTTTCTAAATATATATTATCAATCAATTTTAACATCTAGACGAGTGTTTTCGTACGTTTGAGTAGAATAGTGTCATCAAGCCAGTATTACACAATATTTATACCAATCAATTGACATGTGAAACAATATTTATATATTTCTCTGTACATCCAACACAAAATATGTAAGCTACCACGACATCAAGGTCCTAATACTAGAATATTTAGGTTTTCCATTCGAAAATATTTCTAGAGAAAAAGATATGCATCTATTTACCTGATAACATTAACTTCAGCTATATTTAGGACTAGTCGAATGCTGACTATAACACTGTTTATGTAATTTGACATTATTAATTGTTCTAGGAAAGGCATAGACAAAGGTAAAGGAATCTTAGTGTTCTATCCATAAACAGTAATATAGACACGCTACCACAAAGGTCACACCATACAAACATCTATGTCTAGACACAAAACAAAAAGTTTTTTTTAGAACAGCGCGACTATGGTGTCTGAATCTGACCTTATCCTATTCCTTGTGCAAGGCTTATTACTCAAAAGTTAAGTCGAATCATCGCTATTTTTTAAGAAATTTTTTAGAAAATCTTTACTGTTTTTTTTTCACTAATCGAATATAATTGACATTGCAATGACACTTACTACTAATCTAAAGAGTGCTAAACTATTTCTTACATTTAGATACTTTTGGTTCTTAAAACATTTTAAAAATGGTCGATAGATCGCCGCTACTCAACAAATGTTGCGAACTTAAGAACAAGCACACAAGCGTGGTCTATTAAAAACCAAAAATAAAACAATTTGTTTCTATAATATACCTCAGTTTCTTTATTTCTTGTACATTTCACAACTGTCACGTTTACAAATTAACCAAGTTTTAGATAAATTACAAATACGCGCGGACTTTACTTTCTCAGTCCGTTTTTGCGCGCTACTAAGGGAACAAGAAAGAAAAAACTAAGTACTTTCAACATTACTCACAAACTAATATCATTTTTTTTACTAAAAAATCCTCACTTAAAACGGGAAACAGTGCCGCCTTCAAAACTCATCACAATTATGTCAATGTCGATTATTTGAGTTTGAAAAAGGCACGAAAAATAATAAGTAACTAAAAACTAATTAATCAAATTAAATGGGAATATTACTTAATCGATACCTAAACCGCTAAGTCCATAAACAAAATGCAAGATGCATTCACGGAGCATCGCTCCACTCTAAATAAAAAAGAAAACAAAGAAAAAAACATGGAAATGTAATAATGTGTAATAATATGAAAAAAAATCATGTTACTGTGTCTAAAATTATATTAAAAAAACTAACTGTTAATGTCTTTATAAGAGTGATCTAGATCACAAATTGTAAAAATAAGGAATTATTCAAAAATGTTGCTAGAGCGAAAAAATCACCTCCCACAATCGGGTATTTGAATTTTTTATGGTAACTATTATCATGTAATAATAATATTTTGATTATTTGAAGGTGAAAATTTCGCTTTAGCGTCTCCCAGCACTCGTCGTGTGCCTGTGTGTGTGTGTGTTGCCGTCCGTCTTGATATGTGTGTGTGTGTGCTCCACGTCAACGCCGTTAGCTAGAAGCAAATATTTCCATGTGAGTATTGAATGTAACGAACTTACAGTTTTGACCGAAAAATTAAAGGACTATTTTATATTTCAAACACGAAAATTCAATACGGAAAAATGATGAAAAGCAACTCAAGTTAGTGTTTTCAAAAACAATCCCATTTTAAGGTCAAACCGCGACATGTCTAGTACCTAATCGTCTGTACTGTCACCAAAATGAGTAGAAAAAGATAAAAAAGGAAAGGAAACAAAAACGGAAAATTTGAAAATACAGCAGAAACTCGTGACTAGTGAAAAAGACATGTATCTAGTATTTAGTGTTTTTTCTTTATACACCTCCTAAAGTTTTTAAATTATTTATTTGTCACTGTGATATGTTTCGAAGCAATTTTACACAAACGGACGTCTCTACATTATTTAAACAAATTGACATTGACCGATCGGACAAGCGACGGTACAGTCGGGCACAACACGCTTCCTTAACAATATTTATATTATTCTACATATCTAAATCAGCGTATTTTAAGTACAAATCTATAATAAGCTTACAAGCATTGTGTTCACACACAAAATGTCATGTTGTGCACGAATGTACATTTAGATACACTTATACATATCTACATTTTTTTTATATAGCTTTTAAATTGACATAGCATATATTTATGCCATTATTATCCACATAAGATATGTCATTCCTCCATAGATATATAGTTATATATATAATATATACTGTTTGCGCGAGATTTAATTGTTTTTTTGTAAGTCTTGAAATTAGAGAACTAGCGAAATCGATGCGTTTTTGCTTATCCTGAATGAAAGCTATTTTGTGTATTTGATACCGTATTTTATTTTAATCTTTGATCAAATTCTATGTAAGTTTAGTTTTTACAATGGTAAGACATTTTTTCATTTTATTTTGTCGAATTATTTTGATCACTTTATCTTTTTTTTGCTTCTCGTTAAACAGAAATTAAGTAGTACATAAAATAAATGAAAACCACATTGTCATGTTTTTGTTTGCGGCAGTATTTCTAAATCGTTATGTCAGGATAAGCAAAGCACAGTAAAATGCCCAAAAGCAATACAATTTTTTGACATAAAATAATGAAAAATTAAATATCGCGCGAACACAGGTCATATAGAAATAAACTTATTAAAATTTCTTAAACATTTAACGCTGCCTTTTTATATCCATTTATTATTATTACGTTTTTTTTTATTATTGAACATGACACTTAAGTACTCGATTGTACTTTTTTTAACAATAATTATAACTGTTGGACAAATGTCTGAGAAAACTTAACTACTAATTATTTGAAAAGTTTAACTAAAAATAATGGTTTAGTGCCATATAAGAAACTTTCCTAAACATTTTACCCAACAGTGGACCGATGCAAAATATTTTCAACAGCACTCAAATATGTACATACAACAGTGTTTTCTATACATATGTATATATATTAATATTCTAACTTTTTCAATAGACTTTGGCTTAATTTTTGGCTTATTCAAGTCAAGGAACGAAAAGCGGGTTATTTTGAGAGAAAAAAATGGAAAGATTTTTTTTATGAAAAATGTCAAAGTTTTGTCAAAGATTTTTATAGGTAGAAAGTTTTTTCATTAGAAAATCGTTAAAATTATCTTTTAGGAAATTATGTGTACACATTTTACTATAAGAATAGAGAGAATATTTTCATCAAAATAATTTATAAGTTAAAACATAGCAACATTAATGTTATGTTCGGTGTAGCCAGAATATATAATATAAATATAATTTACCCTTTCTTTGGCTATTGAAAGACAATAATAAATGGATCACAAAGATACCGTTTTGGAATAAAGAAATCCGAGAAACTATTCACCATTTTTTAATTAAAATAATGAATTAACGTAAATGATTTGAAAATTTAAATATTTTTATGATGAATATATAAAAAAAGAGGTTTTCATGAAGGAAAAGTTACATATACATTAAAAATAACTATAATATTGTACGGTGTTGCCATGTTGCTATGTTTCAACCGCGAAGACTGTATAAAAGCTGATATCTCTATATTTATGCTTTAAAAAATTATATTTTACATCAAATCGAGTAAAGCGTTCATATTAAAATGTATTATGAGTTCAGACAGGTTGTAATCGATGAAAAATATAACCCTGTGAACCTCTGCGCACAAGACTTGGGTATTTTCGTACCCCATAGTAATATTTTGAGTGTGTTGTGATAAACCGTTGTAATCGAAAAAATAATTTAGAATCGATTCTATAAGTTCTCATTGGATATTCTAGAAATATCGATTTATTTGCAAATTATGAAAACATCATTTCTAAAATTATGTAAGTACGTATCGGTATTTTTCAAACAATCGACCTTTTAACTAAGTATCGATAAATCCCAATTTCTTTTTAAAAGTAACCGAGATTTTATCGATAATTATTTCGCAACTATTATTTTTTTTTAACAAAAAATGCAAGACAACATATTGATAATGTGTAATACTGTTGTTTATTAAAAGGCAATCTGCATTTGACTATTGTAAAAAGTTCTATCTAAGTAGTTGTTTATTGTATCAACATCATCTGCGCGCTCAAATAGAGTTGTCAAATAACCTGTCTGAACGCAATGAATATAAGCACATATAGAGATGATCAATATTAAAATCTATGGTCCCTACTATCGAAAGTCGAAACAAGAATCGATAGGAAATTATTAAAAAAACCCTCAAGTTTCAGTCTGAAAGGTGATGAGAGAAAATTTTGACTAGAACGAAAAAAAAAAGAAATTTCGAAGTATTGTCAGTAGGCTGATATAGGACATAATGAACAACGTCGCCAAAGAAATGAAGTCTTAGAAAAAAATATGTCTGAAATTTTATATTGATATTTAAATCTGTTATTCTCCCTTAAAATGAAAAGTTTGAAGCAACAGATTTAAATAAACTTTAAAAATAGACATATTTTTATGTAAATCTAGGGAAATAACGACATAAAGTTATAAACATCGACTATTTAATTTGCCTAACTAGATATTGTGCAGAAATCGGTGTAAACTACAAACAACCGAGAAACTTAACGTAAATCCATTGTAACTGGTAACACTTAATCTTTGGCTTGCCAACAACAAAAAAAACTATAATGCACAGATCCGACAATCCTCAGGGTTGCCATTTTAAAATATCAATCCGACATAACATTGGTCCGTCACCTTTAAAAAAAATGTACATGTCTTTTAAATCACTCGATATAACTTTTTTCTTTTATACATTTATGAATTTGTTAATCTTACTAGTATTCGTGTTCGGCCATCCCGTTGTTTTGGCCTTGTCTCTGGTTGTTCTGATCCTGGTTCTGGTTTTGGCTCTTATTCTGGTTCTGGCCCTTCCCTTGGCCGATTTGCCGTGACGACGAGAAGCATAGCTTCATTACAAACGGGAATTTTGCACCTGGAATAGTCGGTTGGACATATTAGTAACTGCCTTAATATGAACATTTTAATTATGCACTCCGTAACGTATAATAGAACAAAACAGAGAAAATCGTATTAGGAATTAGTCCCTAACAGGATTGGATGAGGAAATTTATGATTTGAAGCCAACTATTTAGTTAAAACTGGGTAAAGAGGGCGAATACTTTCTTTGATCAAACACAGATACCTCGGTCGCGTTGCTATTGCTAGTTACATATTTTTGCAGAGATAATAAAGTATGGTGTGAATGTTACCTGGATGCTGTATGGTCGCGTGGTTGCACGCCATTATCGCCATCACCGACTGCGAGATGTTCTGGAACTCCATCAGGCCAGACGATGATCTGGAATAGTCACACCATCACATTTTAATGAGGTCAAAGTTCAACGATACAATAAATAAAAGAGAAAAAAGGTGTTCCCTAGAGTGAGGCATTTATTGATTGTAAATCAAAACTGCACCGGCGTTATCGTCCTTACCAAGTGAAGACCAAAATCATATTAATGCATTATCCATTATCCATTATCCTAAGATCGCCATTAATGGCCAACCATCCAATCAATTCACCAATGCTAATGGCTAGGCTATTGATCTTGATCACGTTTATAAGTGAAATACTTTTACTGAAGGTGTAACTGTGTAAGTGTAAGGGTATGACTGACCTCTCGCTCTTGAGCGGGAACTTGGAGATGGTGTGCGGGGGCGTGACGCCGTAGTCCTTGAACACCTGCAGCAGCTGCTCGTCCGACACGTCGGGGGGTGTGTTGAAGAAGTGCAGCACCTGCAGTACAATATGCACTTAGAGGATGTAAAACTGATGAGGATGAGGTGGCAAAACCTCGAGTACTTAGGACATTTTAAACTTAAAATTGATTGATCCCTTCATATAGCTACAATAGCTGTTGCCAGCGGCTTCGGTCGCTCGGATATGTAGTAAGTTATATAAAACAATTGAACAATTCCAAAATATGACCTTTGAGGCCTGAGATGGGCAAATTTCAAAGAAACCTTTGTAAGTGCTCACAAAAACACTACAAAAAGTATGCTGCAAAGTATTACGATTTTAATGTTATTAGTTTGGGCTGTATGTCGATATTTCACTCAGTCAATTCATTAAGTCAGTTCTTCTGAAATTCATTCAGTTCATTGAAATGGCAAAAATCACTAGTTATAATACAACAGCCTTATAAAGCTAAAGATAAAGTGTTCTAAAACTATGAATCTTCATTTCCCATACCTTGGAAGGCGGCTGTATTCTGTTCTTGTGTATGGAGGCGGGCGTTAGGAAGCGGTTGTTCTTGTTGCCGACGTAGTCCTTAAACGAGGGGCTCTTGTCGGGCAGCGGGTACGGGTTCATCACCTCCGATAGGTACGCCTGTTTTGAGAAACTGGAACAAACAATATGGTTTTGTATGAAAATTGTTTAAATCTTTTCGCATGCAATGCCTGCAATGGGTAGATGATATTCTTTTTTTTGTCTAATTAATCATCCATTATCCATATGGCGTTATCGTACAATAAAAATTATATTATAGACTAGGTTTTAACAACTGTTTAAACAAAGGCTACTGCAAAAAGCTGGTACAAGTAAGATATTTAACTGTAATTCTTACTTATTTTGACAAAAAGATAAACGTGGTATTAACTACTAACTATGTATATTATACTTACTTCTATAAACCAATTTCAACCAAAAAAAACTAATTTTGTTTCTCAACTAGCTAAATAGGAATCTACTCCGTCACAACAAGTACATGAACTGTTTAAAATGAAGATGTTCCCAACATAAACAGGTATAGTACAGTAGGTAGGTAGGTATACTCACGCCAGCGTCAACGTGTAGTCGCCAACAGTGACATTGTTAAGGTTCTGTACACATCTCTCGACGGACACACCGTCACCCATCTGGACCATCGCCGTGCCTTCTTTTGTCTTCAGGAATTTTATCTGGAAATCATTGAGGTCATGATAAAATTTTGGCTCGAAATAATTGGTAACACACCAAAAGAAAAATATGGAAACTAGGTATGCTATGGTTTTGTGTCAAACTAAACTGGAGTTAGCAGGATTTGAATGCTTTATCGGGCTTATGAAGGTTTCGTATATAATAGTATCGTAATGCACATAGGTATCAGGATCCTATTCCTTTAATTTGAAGGCAACTTTATCAAAATGCATTTTAAAATGTGCAAGCTCCAAAAAGCAGTAAAATTATAAGCCTCTGATTCTCGGATTTCAGAAAACACACCATTTTTCTCCTTCCTGTTTCAAAATTACTTGTCAATTAAAGCCACATCTTTCAAGCTGCAAAATTTGAAGAACCTTTAATAAATTTTCTGTAAATAATGTTTATACTCACTCTAACAACGTTTCCGTAGAGACAGCACAGGTTAAACAGTCGGTCAGCGTTCACCGTCTGGGGGTCGAGCCCGTACACCATCATGACGGCGCCTTGCTGAGGGGGACCGCCCTGCGCCAGCAGGGGACACTTCAATAATCATAATAACAACCGTTAGCCCCCAAACCATCTCCTTGATCACGGAGATTTATGCTTATTAATGAGGAATATGTTTAAAGAAGAACCGATTTTTTTCAACTACACTAGAAGGAAGGAAAAGACAAATGAGAGCAAAAACCTAAGCAAATATATTTAAAATATCTGTAATTGAACTAAAATAAAGTATTTTCTTACAACTCTTAATAAAGATCCGGTTCGGTCCGTCGGACGAATCCGATAAATACGCGTCCGTATATTGTTTAATCATGTAAGTTTTTATAATGAAATAAATATTAAAAATTTAATAGAGTAAAATTGCAGTCAAATAACATCTCTCATCTTTCTAGTGTTGGAAGAAAAATTTTCCTCTTGAAGGAATCGACGAACTTGGTCCTCATTTGAAACATCTAAAGCACATTTAAGCGGGGTTTCAGGCCACGTTGGATCTAATTTTAAAGGGTTATCAGGTTTGGAGGCTAACATGCAGTTGCAGGGCAGCTTACTTCTACTTATCGAAAACTAATAATATCCGCTCAAGTAATATAGAATAAAATAACTAGTTACTATACTACGACACTCATGCAAAAGATAACATACCATATAAATGTTACATTAGAATAATCTAATTTCAATTTTAGTCGTCACCTTCCATTCTATATCTTACAAGCTTTACTCTAAGTCTCGTATTAGAAAATTCTGAAAAGTCCATTCGCATCACAAACAAATACATCATGACACAAAAGGGCAACTTTCCCCCGTGAGTCGCTACAAAGCCAAACCAATCAACCGACCCTTTCAATGGTATTAACATCAGTCTCATACGTATTGTCTAGTCTAGTACGATAGATGGTAATTACCTGGTTCTGTGGGGGCATGGAGGGGTGGTGCATCGGAGGGGGAGGGACGAAGCCCTCGCCGCCGTAGCCCTCCGGACCGTAGCCGCGGCCGTCGCGCTACAAGTTACCATTTATTTAGTTGAAGACTAGATAACGCTTGTGGCTGGTCCCAAGAAATATAGGATCAGCTACACAGCTCACAGCTTTCTCTAAGACAAAGTCCTATTATAATCCTATTCCCACATTCAAGATTCAAGCCAATTAGCTAGGCTGGTTCTATCGCAGTTAGTGTCATATCGTGTTATATGATAATTCTACAAGTTAACAAAGGCCTTTGACATTCAATCGGCACACTAAACTACTATAATATACGCTAATCGTAACTCTACTAGATTCATCCAATGCAAATGAATCAGGCTGTTATTTTTTTGCATTTATGAAGCAATTGATAAGGTTTAAGATATTTAATTCCTAATAATTGTACGTTTTCGATAAGGAGTACCTCAAGGCGCACTATTAGGCCCTCCATTCCATAATTTAATCATTACTCGGGTAAAGGGATATCTTAAAGATTTCAAGTTTTCGTTTAGGAGTCCCACAAGGTGCACTATTAGGCCCTCTCTTATATACATAGTTAAGGTAGTCTAGTTTCTAGTTTTGAAGATAATGATCAGGTTATTACCGGATGATGTGGCGGTGGCGGCCCATGCCTATCTTTCATCATGCCTGGAGGTGGAGGCCCACCGCTGCCGTAGTCCATATCTGTGGAGTAATAAGAGGTGTTATTTTAAGTGATGAATAATGATGAATATTTCGTGTTGACTTGTTTTAATGGAAACTCCCTTGGAGATTTTTTTTTAATGTTGTTTTGCAATCGTAACTGGATTAGATTTTCATCAATTAGTTGTTGTTTTAAGAGATACATTTTAAGGAAGCTATAGATAGCCAGAAGAATTTGTAAAAACCTTTTTAGCCTATTGTCATACGAGGGTCGAATATCACGAAAATCTATTTGATTAATTATGTCAAGTTTATATTCCTGAAGATTATAATAATTTTAGTGACCAAAAAGCCAAAGAGGTATCCTAAGCAAAGAACATAGTATCACACACTACATATTTAGACACGTATAAAAATGCACATATATTTTGAACCACAACCTGGAAGAAATCTTAAGAACTAGGAAGGAACACAAATCTCCTGGAGTGCTTCAAGATGCTGTGGTATTGCTATGAGACACACAGGTGCTAACATGCAAGGTAGGATCCAAATGAAAGTCGTGTGTTGGACTTAGTACTTTATTGTCAAGTATGTTGAATTTCACAATTTCCTTTATGACCGGAAAATGTATAGAAGGAGGTTGAATGTGAAGTGAATATCATCCAGTTTCCAAGTCTGATTACGTATCAAGAGTGGATCATCTCTCTCATGGATCAAATCACATTCGTTGACATTAAATTTGATCAGATATTTTACAAGTCTCTTACAGCTTTCAGAAACTGGGTGATGACGTTGTGATTATCCATTTAAATTTTATTATAAGACGTATTATGGTATTGACCGTATCATAGAAAGATGTTATTTGTATAAACTCCGTCTATATTTTTCTGAAGTCCTACCACATCTTATTGTAATATTATTGCAGGTGTGAAAGAGAGATCTCTACGCCATGTAGTGCATTGTCTCGCTTCCACACCTAAAATGATATTACATTTAGACAAGCGATAGGACTTCTGGTCTATGTAATTACTATGTTATGTAATAATAATGTATGTACTATGTCTATGTGAATGACGTAGCTAAGACAACGGTGAATAGTAACAATATGGTTCAATAATGTAGTTTATATATTTTACTGCGTGAAGTATTTAAATGGCAGGTAGATAACAGTGAGGTGGTATGTGAAGTGAAAGAAAGAGAAAAGAAGAAAAATGTTGTAACGGTGGAGGAAGAGTAAGGAGAGAAGTATAAGAGTGTAAATTCTGAAGAAAAAAATGTTGAAGGTGTAGAGATTGGAAATAAATATAACTGTGTTTTGTGAAATCGTGAGGTGTCTGTTTACTGTATCGAATCTTGAAAGTAGTTAATTATTTCTTTAAAAACAATTTGGTAGAAGAATTTGACACGGAGAAGACTAGATGTGTTGTGGTAGTCGAGCAGTTTAGGTGACTGGATTCGTGTGCACGTACAGATTCTAACCCAGACCACTTATTATGGAAACCCTCTTCGAAATGAACAATACGAATTTGAGATCTCTAAAGAACAAGATGCTCATTTTGGCGTTTTATGGGTATTAGAGTTTCAGTTAAAAAGCAGGAAGCTTACAGTATTTTAAATTATTTTTACTATAAAGCCTTCTTTCCTCTTTGTCAATTTTGTAGTTATTTAAGTAAAGTATTTCTTTGGAGTCATCTTAGCTACGTTAACAAAAGGTATGATATGATAAATTACAGTAAAGTATAAATATATTGTATTTCTAATGTCTTATATATTTAATGCTGTGTAAATTATATATTGGTTGTAAACTATGGGTATATTTTCAACAATTATAATTTGATATGTTGGGTATATGTTGTTCTATATTGAATTATTATGGTACCAGGAGTATTTTCTGTTACTTTCCGATTTTTTAGTCTGACAAAATTGCTTTTTTTATACTCCTTTTACCATTGTTTAATTCAGATACAAGTTATTGGGATAACAACATTAGTACTAACACGACATATTAGTAACTAGCGGAACATCCTTATTCAAAGCATCGAAAATAAACATATTTTCATATTTATGTTCGACATATTCAATTGAATACATTTTGACTTTATTTACCGAATATTACTAAAATATTAGTTAGTCAGCTAGCCATATTAAATCACATTTTAATACTTGAATAAGGATGCTCAATATCTTAATTATTTCTGAATATAATGGCATATTCTCAAGAAATGAACAAATCTTTGTCTTCAGCAAAATTTAATTGAGCCTATAATTGATTTAATTGCCATTAAATTCAGGAGTACTATTATCATGCGTTCATTCACGACGACAGGGGGTCTACCATCAACTCTCAAAGTAGGACCGTTTCATTGTGGGAAAGAGATACTCTACGCCTTGTAGATCTCCGTCTCTATTTCACAAAACCAACAGTCTTCCTTCAAGAGGTGATGGCAAACAGTTTTGGAGCCTACCACCACATCTTAAAGTAATATTATTTGAGTTGTGGAAGCCTGACAACACACTATATGGCATCTCTCTCCATCCACAACTTTCTTTAAGAAGTGATGCTATGCACTTATCCCCTGTAACCAAGTGACATTTCTACAACTGGTGACATCAATCGCAAACCCTGGATTGTATGGAGATGACCGATCAAAATCACGTGACTTATCGAAATGAAATGTCATTTCCATAAACTCGAGAGTCATTTATTAACGTTAACGATTATAGAAATGTCACTTGACCAACAGGAGCTGATGAATCTAAATCGTACATATGTGTAAGTCTGACAGGAAAGTTAGATATACATCCAAATGGGTTGCCATCCAATATTCGTATACAGACCGTTTTGCGACTGATCGCATGAATGTTGGCTGTGTTGGCTGCACGAGTCTTCGCTGCACGGTCTGGTGGGCTGAGGGGTCGACGTCGCATCTGTCGATCAGCCGGATCACACTTTGGTATTGTATTCAGAATTTACGCAGTTTTAAATATTAGGTCACTTTTACGTACCTATACACTTTTTGACTAGGAAACCAACAGTAACTTAGGAGCAACAATTATTATGACGAATTTGTATGACGTTATTAATGCGATACTAATAAGAATTCGATACGTTATACTGATTTAGCCATCAGTCGATAGGTTACCGATAGGTAGTTTAGTTCCAAAGTGATCATGAGGATCATTAAACTTAATTGTCGGCTAATACCTGATAATTGTAATGTACCCGATCAAACTATCTGCTGACTAAAAGTTAGCAGTCTGCGGGGACTCACGAGTATTTTGACATCAACAATATAATTAAACAATTTCGTTATCGCTTTGGTTTTAGGAGAAACTATATATAGTTTTAAAGTGTTGATGTAGTTAAAAGTATGGCGCTAAATTAGTTAATTTAATTTAGTAAGAAAGATAGATTTAAAATGTCTCGAAGATATTTACATCCATAAGTTAAAGAAATAATGGCACATATAAGTGACAATTTACCGAAATACATCATAGACTTCCTGTCTTAATTACAACTGCAATCCCCACCCTAACTCATCAATTCCATTCAAATTAAACCCCAAACAAACCCTTAACTAAAATCACAAATTAAACCCAAAAGCCTAACATAACAATATTCAACCCATAACATTGAAATTCAACCTAAATGTATTGAATATTTCAGTGCGACGACCATTACTGAATATCAATAACAATTTTATATGAAGCCATTACTAGCGTAATTGTTTAAAAGCTTTCATTTTACGCGCGGTTGACGCATTTAACTGAAAATATATAAACATACGCAACATATGTTTTAAGGTTGACACTAATGTCAAATGTGTGTTTATTATTCATGTGGCTTTTGTTAATTTTGAGGTTTGTAAAATGACATTATCGTAGATTGCTGGGTCACCTGTTTTAATGGTTAATGTGATTGTTTTATTGTTTTTGTGGTTAAAGGTAAATTGACGTAATACATTTTTATGTAATAGCGGGAACGAGAAGTAAAAAGAACGGTACTCAAGCTTAATTTACGGAAACTCGAGTCTGGGTTCGGATCCAACTGAAGACCTTAAACAAAATTTAAAATGAATTTGATCGTGTATAAGATAAAAACTTCCGACAACAGTAGAGACAATTCTGCTAAAAAAGCCTATGCACAATTTTAATCAGACAATCGCAATTTTTTACAATAAGCCAATACTTGAGATAAATAAATTCTTTATTTAAGTTTACCTAAGCTTGTAAGTCGTTTATTATTATAAGCAGAAATGTTATTTATTTTACGCCCTAGCAAAACATTAATAAATCAACGATAACCCGACAAACATCTTATCTAGGACAAAAAAGAACATCCTCATTCAACCCTTTCGTACACATGAATCACATGAATGTTTCCATCACAGGTGTATAAAGAGGGGTTGAAAACGATACACTCATCCATTTTTAAAGACACAAGCAGGTGTGAGCGAAAACCTGTACAGAGAAATTCATCCCCTACTTTATCGGGGTTGAGTACGGAAGGTAACTCTATCAGTCTGTAGAACAAAGAATTTAATATTTGATTAGTATCGAGATTCCTATTTATTTGGATACGATTTTTGTTTTGGTGGTATGTGTTGTTCAGGTGTTTAATTTCCCTAGTGTAGAGCTGAAACGTATGGCTTTCAGAATGTTATTTTAGTGTTTGTTGTATTGGGAAAAACCGTAAAACCGAGTTGGTTTGCGGCACACACTTTTAATGAACTCTCGTTACTCGATATTCTTCTTATCGCACGGTTGATGCATAATGATTTACAGTGGTATTGGAGTCCAAATTTCTCAGGTGTCCTATTCGCTTTACAAACAGCACAACTGATCAGCATCGGCTTTGTTTTTCCCAACTACGTTGGGGTCGGCTCCCAGTCTAAACGGACTCAGCTAAGTACCACTGTTTTACAAGGAGCGACTGCCTATCTGACCTCCTCAACCCAGTTACCTGGTGAAATTAAAGCATAATGAAGCTTATTAGTTGCTATTTAAAACTGTATTTTGATAGATATATATTTTTCTCCACAAATGGTGTCCTAAGGAGTATAACACAACTAGTTAGAGCACGTGGCTCTGCTGTAATGCAAGAATAACGTTTAATTACACATGACGCAAAATTTTGGACAATGTTAAACTTTCAAAAAATGCGAATTTAATTGAAGGACCTAGTTTTTGTTTACCATAGAAAAAATGAACCCATATTAATTGATCTTTATCTATCAGTATTAGTCACTTTTTCAAAACTTCACCAATAATATAATTTCAAAAGCGTCTTGCAACAGAGCAGTCCATTTTATTATAATTTCAGCTTGGTATGGCTACGTAGTAGTACGCAAGAAAATCATTGGGGGCACGCTACGAGGCCGCGGCTCTATGAATTATTTAGAACTAGCAACACTGGTACGTCACTCCCAGCCAGGGTTGCAAGCTCATGATTTAGGCCGGTTTCTTGTTACTGAGTCTTATAGATCGATAGATACAAGGTGAATTTATGAAAGTGAATGTTAGGAGTGCTTTTCTTTTATTGTTTTTGTGAATAAAAAAGGAAGTAAGGAGTGCCGTTTGAATGATGGTTCGGGTTTTCATCAATTGTATTTGAACCTAATTAATCCCATTTATTATTCAAATTACTGTCAGCTCACGAAAAGCAATAAATTTTTTTGAGACTTTTATCCATGTTAATCTCAAAAAATTGTTAGTTTAGTCTTGTTATTATAGCCTTTGTTATTATAAACGAAAGTGTTCAAAAAGCTAGCTTTTTAGGATGAGTGAGTAAGTTTATAACTTACACCACTGTCAAAACATAAAAACGTTATCGTGTAGCCAAAAGTGGTCAGAATTTTCAGTTTTCTTTTGGTTGCGACGTCCGAACATTCATATTCCTTGTTTTCGAAATTGGGTATTTGCTTCCAAGAGAAATTTAAAGCTTACCATCGCACGACCAAACCAGCAAATGAACAGAAAAAAATACAAAAGTTAGCAACACTTGCATTTGAATTTTATCGGCTTGCAACCCTGGCGTTATTGCGATTCCCTGTGGTCCGTAAGGTATCTCATTGCAGCGCTGGATTTCAACGGAGGCGGACGTCTTTTAGTCTTTTATAACGACCTAGTTTTCATATTCACACTTATAGCGGCCTTTTATTTCAGTTTCCAGAGCTATTCGTGTCTTAAGGAGTGTCTAGATAACTATTTTCAACTTAATAGTAATTCAACTATTGTATCATTTAAGTAGCTATGTAAAGAGGAAGTTTTGATTTTAAAATACTTCTAATAATTCTCAAAGTAATACGTAAAAATTCTATGCAAACAAAATGTAAGAAAGATTATTACAATATATCCTAATTTGCCATAAATACACCACAAATATGTATATGATAAAATATCTAGTGCTTAAGAATGTTACACAGTAAAAATATCTACTAATCCCGAATTCTATCTCACCAAAAAACGCACAGAATCACTAAAAACCAAAATTAATAAAACATTCTAATTCATAAAAATCTTCAACAGATGGGATCAACTCAATACCCTTTCAATCTTCAAAAAAGTACGGTTTTGAATCCAATTTCCTCAGTGAAACCGGATCGAGCGCCATTTGCGAATCGCTTAAAATAAAATTTTCACTTTTATTCAAACCGAATGCCTCATTCGGTAACGTGTGATCCAACATCTTTTATGCATGAAATTTTTCAATTCTCTGCACAATTTTATGGATCAAAGTAGGGGTTTACGATTTTTTTATAGTTGGACAAGAATGACTTCGTTGGTAATACGTTTGATATAATTTTGGGACACGTTCTTTATTTGGCTGTCATTTCAGTTTATGTCTCGGTGTTTTTGTACCCTCTCACTTTTGCCTTTTGAAATTTTTAAATCTTGCTCAAAATCCCTTTGTTACTTTTTTTTCCACCAATTCCTTTCATCGTGTTATCACTTTAGAAGCATCTGCTGGACTCAGGCCTTCCTTTTTCTTGAGACTCAATAACTTTGTACTTTTAAATTCATTAAAAAAATATTAAATGTAGAGCTACCATGTTTTTTAAAAGAGTTTCGTATTTTTTTTAATACTACAAAAAATGCCTAAAATTGCAAGATTTTTCCGCCCGCCTCGTTCCCAAACCGAAAAACATTGCCCAAAATTACAATCGGTAAAACAGAGCGCAAAATTCATTCCAAAAAGACGCACAGACATTACGCAGTCTGCAAGTTAAATATTAAACTGCTATACACAGCAAGGAATCCTCCATTCTTTTATTTCTTTATTCGCGAATTCTGCGAACCAAAAAGATGAATACATTAAGATATGTATGCAAAACCCGCGAATTTCACAGTTTAGCACTTTCGTTGCATGCCGGCCGCGGCTGATATTTCGTATATTTTCATACATTTTTTTGTAACACATTGTTCGTGATTGTTGCTCTGTAAACAGATGTTTTATTTTTGGAAATACTACAATCAGATAGGGATTTAACAATTTAGAAATACGTCAAAGATTTTTGGTCATTAAATAACATAATAGACTTCATAGCTTCATAGAAGCGAATGCTTTTTAATTTTTGTGTTCGAAAAAACAGATAATTCCTTATTCGAGAATTTGGCACTGATATTCTGTTTTTCGAATATGAAAAATATCAATAGACAATTTTCGAACCACATCTTCTATAAAAACATAGATGGTTTATTTGAAAAAACCCAGATATAACAAAGCACCGCCTTACAACACATACGGAGCTACGAACAATCACACAAACATGATGATTAAATACGTAATACTCCGTCCTAAGACGAACTCTCTAAAATCCAGATCCAAATGTACGAGCAGCCTGAAAGTTTCAGTTTCAAAGCTGAATTAGAGGCGCCAGAATAGTTCGGACATCTCACTAAAACCTTCCGGATTAGTCATCGAGATATTTGGGACACGTTACGAACCGATGTTTGATTTAAGCTCAGACAAAGCGAGCATTTCATGTATGTAGGTAGTTCTTTAAGAATGTTTTCGATAGTAGAATGTCTAGGAAATAGTGTTTTGAATCTTAATGAGGTATCTAGCTTGCTCTGACTTGACACGATTTACTTTATAATTTGAATTATTATACGGAAGACTTATAGCTAAAGCAACACATAATATATAAATATACGCTTGATCTTTACTTAAATATTTTTGTAAAGATATTGTATGTGGCTTGTTAGTATGCTGTCAGACAACCGTACCCCAAATTAAAAGTACCAAGTTTTAATATTTAAAGATATAGTCTTAAAAATACTTATTTTTAGGACGGATTCAGCTAATTCAAACACAAAAAAGCGTTCATAAGTTACTACGAACAATTTAACTTAAAACTTCTCATATCACTTTTCCGAAAAATTTCAATTATATTACGTATGCACGTTTTGAACTTTGTAGAGCGTTGAAAACAGTCACTTTAACAGAACGTTCCAGAAGTGTGAGAATCTAGTCAAAAGTTGGTCGATTTGCGAAACTTGTCACAACTCAACCGAAAATACTTGTAAATATAGTTATAAAACTTGTGCCTTTCATATAGTTTCGGGAATATGCTCACCCGACGAACTGGGGCAGGATTCTACATAAAATATGTTTAATAAAACTTTCTCTTCACGATATTAAAGTGAGTTAAAAAGTCCTTGAATTGGAATTAAAAACTACCTGACATTTTGTTATTTAATTTTTCATCGTAAATACAGCAAAGACTATAAAAAATCAATAATGTTTACAGGAAGGTATTTTCAAAGCCGTTATAAAATATGAAAAGAACATTTAGTGATGACGAAAATATGAACATCTAGGTATAGAATATCTCATAGTACACAAAATGCATAATAGTTTAGTCCTAAAAAATAATCATCCATTCATATCCGCTAATCAGATTCTCAATTCGTATGTGTTTTTATTTTCTCAGAACCTCCCCCCACCACAAGATATCCTTCTGTTTTGGTTTCTAAACAATATTATTCTTGATAACACTAGGCAAAGGGGACCCTGGATCAACACATACACCACGGGGCACAGCTAGTATGTTATAAAAGTCACGTTTCAAATCACCCATTCGAAAAGCAATTTACCCCAGTCCTAAACCAAATGTAAATATCAGACAATGGGCGATTTAAACTTCAAAACTATTCGGAGTCTACGGCTTAAGGCTCATATTATCACGGCGTTTTAAACTGAATTCAACCCAAATTATCGGGGATTAATTCCGAAACTCGCCCCTTGCACAGCAGGTGGTTAAGGATTACTATCGAGTTTCAAACTATCTGGGAATCTGGAAGCTTGAGTTTTGGAGTTCATTAGAAATGCTGAAATAGAAAAATTACGATTTTTAGTTAGGTTGTCCGCTTCTAGGATTTTTGGGACTGACCATTGTTTTTGAAACAGTGTCTGAGACGAACTAGGTTTAAATAAACGATTCAGTCGTTAGCGATTGGCGTTAACTATTTAGCGCGTCAATCAGAAAAGCTTTGAATTCCTGGTTGCCGCTGTCAAGCCAGCCCGTGATTGCGTTGTCAATAGCTAGGTTTGTAGGAGTAGTACTCGCGAAAGTATTACCCTTCATGTGAAAGTTGTTCAAAGGATCCAATGATGTGTTACATTCGGAATTATAGCTAATAAAGAAAGAGGTATAGAGCCATTTCAGAAAACAGCGCTATTCCTTTTCTATATTGTATTAACTACGATCGTACAATGAAAAAAAATGATCTAAAATAGGAAAAGATATTTGTAATAATTATGGTTAGTTAATATACTAATGAAATGATCGATATTTACACAAATAGCGAATGATAGGATATATTAAATAGTATATGATTGAATATGCTGTTTGTATATGCCTTAACTCTTTTTGGGTTCATTCAACTATAAAATGTTGTTAAATTATTTTCAAACATAAGTACACATAAGGTTATGAAAGTGAGTGTTTCACTGTTTTACAATTCACTGACTGTTTGCACGCATACGACAGTCTATTCATAAAGCATCGCGGCACAAAATGTGATCTCACAAACGTGGTTATTTCTAATTGTAATGTGAACTAACGAAATCGGCGCGGATAGCAACCTAACGAGAAAAAGATAAGCCGGTTTATTCGAATATTATCCTGTTTGCTTATAAATTCATAAAATTTAGCTGACACCAAGGTTGACAGGTTGCTGCGCTCAACTCTCAATGGTGAGAGCATTCAGCCCTTCAAAAAACAAATCTTTTGTGAAATTTATCCGCATAACATAGATCGCGCCAACCAACAGTTGTACTTATTGGTTGTCGCGATCAAACGAATTCCGAACACTTTGTCAATATGATAGGGCCAGTGAAATGCATAATTATGTTGATTTGTTGTTAAAAATCGTGTTTGTGACGTCATAAGGGCCTGTTTCGTCTATAATACTCACTGTATGGCTGTGGCCTCCCCCCCGTGTATTGTGGCGACTGTAGGAGGGGCGCACTCCTCTGTACAGGCGGTACGTCCTCAGATACTGTGGACAATGGACAAATACATTCTATTAAAATTCGGAATTTTATTTTCAAATTATTTTTATATACAAGTAGGGATATTATTATCTATAAGGGTTGTAACTAAAATTAACGCGATAATATTAAATTTATCCACAGTGTGTTGCCGTTTTTTCGTTATGATGAGTTTTCATAAATCTATCGTACATTGAATAAAATCTAAAAAGAAATAACAAAGCACTAGAAAGTTCAGAAATATTTGTGTGATAAAAACCTATTTTAATCCTACTAAATTCATTCATAGTAATAAAACGTGTGACATTTAGCTCTTTTAAATCTGTCCGTCTCTCGCGATTTTGACTACGTGCGCCCCCAATATTAGACAAGATAGCCATCGACACATCCTCAAGCAGTGATTGTTTAATTACGCACGGTTGATGTCAGTTTTTAAACCGCTTATAAAACACCTCTGACGTAGCCTTATTATATTAATATATAAACGGATGGAACTCCGAGTAGGTAGTATCAAAACGCAACTTAATTTTTATCGTTCTTTTCTGATGGGACCAGCCTGGTCCCTGATTTGAAATATACAATGATAGCCTTGGAACACCATTGAACAATTAAGCTCGGTATGTCCTAAAACTATTGCCTATACGCGAAACTAGCACTATTAGTGCAAGATTTTGGGGAGGCCTTTTCTCAGCGTTTAGAAACCAAATAGGAAGTGTACAAAACCTGCTTATAGTACCAGTCTATGCATGCTGGGTACAGAACCTCTTTTGCAGCAGGCAAGGTTTTATCACTAACGTGTAAACTGGTGCTCAACGATGACACTGTCTAATGTTCCACTATTCAAAAGAGATTCTAAAAGACTTACTTGTCAGAACTCTGAAGTCAGAATGCAGACTGAACGATACGTATCCAGGGACAGTCCAGTGGATCCTATTGACACTGTGCTTGTAATAGACGCGGAACGAAGGCACGAAATATCGGCCGCCGTCCGCCAGGCCGGCCATTAGGGAAAGTACGGTTGTAACTAATACTCAATCGATATCTATGTTTGGAATTAGCCTCCGTCGTGTTGAGGAGCGGTTGTAGTAGGTTCACTATAATGCATTTTTTGAAGGTTTCTTGGCTTGAACTCACTGGATTTTGGATTTAGCTTTGGATTTAACTGTCTTTGGACATTTGGGGAGTTAAGCCTATAACTATGCGGTTAAAGGCGACTGTAGTTATTAATCGTCAAATAAGGAATAAAGTTCTGAATTAACCAAGATAGTGAATTGATATGTCTATTAGATAGGTTTCTTTACTTTTCATGCTTAGGATTGAAGCATAATATATTAAATTACATTAGAAAAATGCAACATTATATAAAAATTTGCAATAAAAGTTTAAATCTCAAAATCTCTACAATTCAGCATTATAAACGTAACTGAACGAAGTTGAACTTTTTGTAGTGACTATACAATGCATTGAAATACTAGTTTGATGCATCGATCACGTACATAATATATCAGCTGGCCGCAAACGACTCGATGTCAAATTACCGGTAAAAATAGCCACGTGGAAAAGTTACACTGGTAACTTGACGCGACTTTGCCTGTTTTTATAAATATAGGTACTGTTGTTTGTAGTATTAAATATAAATGTGAAAAACTAAAATTTTCAGGTTTGCGTTTTAGTTAAACATAAAAAGCGTTGATTAAAAAAAAATGGGAAAGTTATAGGACAGCATAATATTGACATTTCGGGTGATTAAAAAATCTGAAAAGCGATTTTCGGAAAAATATTTAGGTAGGCACCCAAATGTTTAAAAAAAGCACATGCTTAACTCTATTCGAGGGTATGACAGTCGTCCTACAATTTTCCACTAATCCTGCGATACAGACTTAAAACTAGCTTACACATAAATAAGTCTAGAAATCTAGCACTCACCGTGTCTATGGGACGGCACCGTAGTAGCGCATCGCGACATCCCACACGTCACTTCCCTGCACATATAACAACGAACACACTCTTTATTTCTTTTCTCAAAAAAAAAAAACTCAACAGTCTATGGTCACCACGCGTAGCGTTAACGGTGCATGCCAATTTGATTACAGAAAAAAAAGCTACAAAAAAATAAACATAAAAAATAAAAGATTCTTTTTTCGAAAGTTTTGACATTTTGATTTGTATATCGTGGTTGAGACAAATGTGTCTGTGTCTTTGATTTCTTGTCTGTCTGTTCGGTGAACTATTTTTAAAACGATATACAAAATGTAAAATTTAATAAATTATATATTTCTCAGAGTGTGTTTGTCATTAGTTTTATATGTGCATGAAAGATTATTATTAATAACACTATTATAATAGGTAGTACAGTCGAAGTCTGAAGCTGACCGCTAAACGCCGACGACTTTTTGTCGCGCGACTTTTTTGCGTCCGACGCAGTCGCGGTCGCAACTGCGACTGCGACGCTGTCGAACCGGTCATACAGACGTTCGAATAAAATCTAGACCAAAGTTCAAGAGCAGATTTGTAACAAAATGTATCTAAATGTCTGAAAGCAGAAATTAGCTGAAAATAATTAAAGTGTGATGATTATAATCTGCAATTAAACAATGATTAACCGCGACTTAACATATAAATAGCATGCGTTTTTTTGTCGCATGCGATTTTTTCGTCTTAATTTAGCGGTCAACTTGGATATTTCAAATGTGTACTTATGTATGTTAATAGTATTTAAACGGTATAGTGAATGCATAAGAACTATTTGTATAATAGATATAATGATAACAAAACGCTGTACTTATTATGAGACAAAAAGCTTATCTTAGTAGAAGAAAATATGAAACGCTTTAAGCAAGGATTAAAATGATGTAAGCCATTTATCTCATAGCAAATGCAAGAATTAGTACAAAAATGTTTTAGTGTAAGTTTTAAAACATGAAACGTTTATTGATTTCGGCTGTAATTATTATTTTTTCAGTAAATGAACTCTGATCCTAGATGTGAAAGTAAAACACAAAGCAAGCAATTTGATGATTGTTTAAACATTTATGGATAATTTAATTAGGATACCAGTATTAAACATTAGGGCCCAATTTGCACGGGAGCTTTCTCAAAACAATTTCTGAAAACATTTGGAAATTGACAGCTCTTTTATTGTGAACAGGCACTGAAAAAGCGCACATGCAATTGGGTCTTTAAACGGCTTCATTCACGCAATAATATGGAAGATGCGAATAGTATAAATATGATCTAAAAGGGCTAGTGTCTCGAACTGGACTAGGCGTATGGCGTTAGTTGGAAGCAGCCTAAGTCCAGCAGTGGCCTGCGATAGCCAGAGTAGATTGTTTCCTTCCTTCGATCCTTGTGTCGCGGGGGTTTTCACAAACATACCAGACCCAGACAAGCATTCATGGATCACACAAAAGATGGTCCTACGCGGGGATCGAAACCGCGACACGTCGTCTTCATTGGGTTTGGCGTGGTGACTTCAACCGTGCTTCGGCTGACGTGCAGTCAGATAAGATAACTTGAAGATACGCCCTTCAAGCGAGACAGCACTATACACGAGCGGCTTTCTCTCTTCCACAATAGAAACGGTGAAATAAGTGGACTGGACTGACTAAGATCCTCATCATCTTATTTTGTGAAATATGTTGGGAGTCTCGTCGTCTCTTGTTCAGGCGGGTCTTACCGTTGCGTGGATGAAGCCGTTTTAATGTTTAATAATAGTTTTAAACATATATTGATTCATTGTCGAGCGGGGCCAAAACTGACAACCAGACATGGCAAATACAAATACTAATAAGCAATAGTTTTGCTTATTACACGCTACAGATATTGAAACGTAAAAAATATTTATAGTAAAAGAACTGTCAAAAATAATCTAAATGTCGAAAGTCCCGGTTTATTTTTAAGTTATTGGCGATGTCTGGTTCCCGCTTAATAAATACGTAAGCAGTACTTACCGCGTCTGTTGACAACCTGTAAATTATAAGCAATAGGTATGTGTTGACAGTCCTAATTGACTGAAAATATAACCTAAAATAAAACATATTCATACATTTTTCGAGTGTTTAAAATTGAATTTGTGACGACAGTGGTGTTCTGTATGTATAGTATATATAACATATCTCTAAGCACGGTGCTATGTGTGACGTTGTGTACTAACACAGATTTCATTTGTATCTACCTGTTAAACAAAGAAAAGCTTCAATAATAAAAAAGGACTATCAATTGCAAACACACATAGCGCCGTGCGTTTAGATAAATTAAACCATTTGTAAGCATAATTATATGAATGTAGGAAATACTCAAAAAGGGTCTGATTAAATATTCTGGAAGATTTCGTTTTGAACTAAAGCTGTGGATATAAGCATTCTCTAAATGTAGCAAATAGTCAAAAAAGCCCGATTAAATAACTTGGACTATATTTCGTTTGAGAAGTAAACAGCTATCCAATATCCTTAAAACCATCTACTACCATTTTTATTTTCGTTACTAGCAAACACTATCCGATATCACGAAAAAGCAGGTCGTTTTGACCCTCTGGGCTCAACCCCTCAACATTTGGGTATCGGTATTACCTATCCCCACTTACTAACCATTTGTGGTCAACCCTTTACGTCTATCAATCGATTTGAGTGAGATGTCAGTGGGGTCTATTCGACTGGTATGATTGGTAATGTTTATTTATGTATTTGTGATTGTGATAGTAAAAAGAAATTTAAAAAACCTGTTAAAATTTCATGTTGAAAGTAAGTCGCAACTATGTAATAAGTGACTATGAATCTACGTAAGATTTCCATGACAACTAGGGTTTTATATCATGTTACTTTGTAAGTACAAATTTCTATAAATATATTAAGTCCTTTAAATAACATTAAATAATTTTCTGCTCAGTTTTAATAAGTATATGAAACTATTACATGATATACTCATTTACTAGAATCATTTAAAACAGTAAACTAAAAATATACTGCACTCTGATAAAGTTATCAAACAAAACCGGTGAAATAAGAGTCGGACTCGCGTCACTAAGGGTTCCGTACAAAGACAAACAAACCGGTTTATTCCACTCTGAAATTTATTTGTGACCTACAAAATGTACGACCGTAACAACCTTTACCTAACCTCGATCTTAATTTGAAGTATTAAAATTTGTTCTTATAGCGACAACAGAAATATATCATCAGTGAAACTTTCAACTGTTCGAACGTACGGACAGATACCGGAGCCTCAGTAACAGGGTCCCTCTTTTACCCTTTGGATGCGGAATCCTAAAAATATCATCACACAAAAACACGCGGTTAGCAAAAAAAATGAACGAGAATACAACACCCTATACATTGCTGTCAGTACTGACCCAGTTTCACCGATAATACAGGGTGTCATATAATATGTTACTGAGGCCTTATAGTCGATATTTGTATTGAAACTTGATATTATTATATAAAACAAAAGTGCTTTTAATATGATGAAATACTCGTAGCGGGAGATAGATAATTGAGTTGGTTTGGGAAAATAGTTTAAAAAGTGGTTGGGGTTATTACGATTGTTCTCTTTTTGTCAAGAAAACCTTTCATGCTTCCCATTTATTTTAGTACTAAGGGGTATTGTGTTGCCCAAGTAACTGGGTGGACCCTGAGCAGTCGCTCCTGGCAAAACTGCATCCAATAACACTGGAACAGACATAGTTCATATATGATCATGTAAAGTTTGTGAGAAATTGGCCAACGAAAAAAGTGTAAAGCAAGATATTTCAAACATCAATTCCTTTTAGACTTAAAGCACCTAAACATTTGACATAAAAGCCATTCACAAAGGCGATATTGGACGCACTTCAGCTCCATTTGAGCACAAGAAGTCGTACATAGTGTGGCCAGTGGGCAGACCTGCAGAGTGCCCAGTAATCCTACAAAGGCTGCAAAAAGTCGGGAGGGGATTATTTCGGGATGAGCGGTATAGTGAGGGGTTGAATGATAGCGTATAGCAGAAGGCACAATTGTATTAGCGATGAGATAAGTGCGTATTTGGGTTGATGTACGTTTTGCTTGAGGGGTTGGATGTAACTTTTGTGTTGGTCGGTTATCGATTTTATTATGAAACGGTATTTATATTCACATATTTAAAGACAAAGAGGATCTGAAGAAGGCTTTGCCTGCCAATCGGAGCTTTTTTACAGGCTTCTATATAATCTAATATAAGGTTTTATTTAATTCAATTGCGTTTTGTTTAATATCTCCTCTTAACCTTTACGACTATTTTACGAAATCGTTTATTCACATTCCAAAAAATATATTTTTCTAAACTCTACAAAGAAACAAACGAAATAGAAAACAGAATCAACAACGAAACGAAAACAAATTAGAACTGGATTCAGAACCAAAACCAAATCCATTTAAACGATTGGCGCACAGAACCCTAATATAAGCAAATTGAAAATCCTCGCTTTACATACATATGTACGGAACACTTATATTATCACTTTCCTAAACCTTTTTCGTACAATCGCATCCAGAAAAATGAAATCGGCAGCCGAGGGGACAAAGATACAATAAGCAAAAAATTAAAAATGTCA
Source organism: Trichoplusia ni (assembly GCF_003590095.1). NCBI lineage: Eukaryota > Metazoa > Arthropoda > Insecta > Lepidoptera > Noctuidae > Trichoplusia > Trichoplusia ni. The sequence goes on from NC_039503.1 coordinate 791,334, forward strand.
AAAAACAATTATTTACTGCCAATACAATTACTTGCTGTTTCAAATAATGAATATGAAATCCATAGTTCAGAAAGTGTTCAATATAATTCTGGTGTGAATGCTACCGTGTTTCCAAATCCCAAACTTATTGTATTTGACCGTTTAGAGGATGTGTATAGACATTTTTGCTGACCGTACAATTGGGTGTCAATACGACGTAGGTGTCCGATTGACGTAAATTGAAATATCACGTGTCATCTTAAGGATTCTCGAGATGGGATCATCTCAGATATAATAGAATAGGGTTGTCAAACGTCCGGTGCGATGTGTGTAACGTGATCATAAGAACGGTATTAGAGAAAGGTATCGAATAAAAATATGGATGATTTTGTTCATCATTTCACAGGGGATTTATCTGGAGTTCTTAGTCTGAGTCGTGTGTCGAACCCGCGTCAGGACCGACACTAGACGGGCTATCTCGATTAATATGCGCGAGTAAACCGTTGTTATTACATAAATATTTATAAATCCACCACACTAAAGTATGATCATTATATTTGTTCAAATGGTATTTTACAAAATAAATATTTTACAACGTTTTTGATCCACACGTTGCTCAAGAAATATAGTCTAGTACCTAGTTGCAATTAATAAAACAATAATATTATAGAACTATATCGATATCAAGGCTTGACCGTATCCCATTCATATTGTAAACACGAAAGATTGTAAGTATGGATGGATGTTTTCTACTCTTTCACGCCAAAACCACTGAATGAAGTTGGACAAAATTTGGTACACTGATAGTTTATACGCTGGATTAACACAGAACATTCAGATTTTTTGTTTCCGTGGGATCATTTTGTAGCGGGCGGAACAGTTGGCAACAGTTAGAGCTTATGTCTAGAATCAACTTGTGATATAGGATTTTTTACAAGAAGCGAAGAAAATAGTTACTTGTCTCGGCGACTAGCGGCGGGCTAACGGTTGACCGAGCATGAAACGTACCGTATCCGCCCATACCGGATATAAAAACTGAAAGGATTTGTTTTGTCTCCAGATAGAATAATGGTTCGCGAATATTTATAAGTAATAAACAATGGCACATTAATATTATCTGTCATTGCGTTTGTATTATAACAATGTGAAGTAACAAACGTACTTCTCCTGCTTTCTAACTATCCAGTAAGCTTCCACAACCAAACCACAAAATAGATTTTGGTAAAATTGGTATTGGGCTAACTGAACTGATTGTACTAGACATGCCAAACTCACGGCGCGTGTCGCGAGTTCGATCCCCGCATAGACCGAGTATTAGTGTGTGCTACGAGTGATTTGAATTTTTGTGAAACCCTCCTTCCCATACGAAATCCAGTACAAATATAGGGAGTCGCTCTTTCTAAATAAAGAAGAAGCTACTTTTTGCCCCAATATTCACCATCCACGTATTCCAAACAGGGGCAAAGCATTACCTACCTCCATAAAACATCTGCTTACGATACTTTACCCACAAAGCTAACACATCACCTGAGGCCATACGTAAAAAGATCAAGGGTCCCTAAAAAGATAATAATTGTCTATATTTAACCGTTAAAATGTGACGAAGGGGTATATATTAGGTTCTCGTCGAGGGCGACCTCAGATAAATAAAACCATTAGGAAATGAGGAAACGTACCCGCGGGGTAGAACTGTAATGAATATAAATTGTCCGTCTTATCTAGTAACGTATAGCTTCTGTCTCCTTAATTTTTGTGTTAAAATGTACCCTTTTGTCATATGTACGTTCGGTTTTTATTTTCAATTGAATTTAAGTCTGTTCTTTTGGACCAATGACTTTTTATAAGTATCAATTTGCTAGATTATATGGAATTGACGAGGATGAGAATAATAATTTGAGTTTCTCACATGAATATGGTATGTATGACATTGACAAGTCTAATAACAAAATGTGTTGTAAGACATTTGGGCAATTCAAAAAGATGTATAGATTCAAAAAGTTAAATGGTTTTTAATGGTATCCAAAATATAAAAAACTATCAGTTAATTAAAACATCGTAAGTTTCGTGTGGCGCTACAATGGTTAATGATTAAAAATATGCAATGGTTAATGGTTGATTAATTGTAGCATCACGATGTATGTAACCTACTAGGTATCCCTTAAAACAGAAACAAAAACATTTTTGAAAAAGCAGATCAAACAACCACAAAAATTCAAGTTAAACCCACTAAAGAAACTTAAAAGAAGATGTTGACCCAGTAAACAAAACAAGTGGATTTATCTTGAACTTTTCATTCAAAGTTTTGTAAAAAAAAAACGTAAATTCGTTATGACCAGGCGTTGTTTCATTATAACTTTTAATAAGACTGCCCCGGTTCATTATTGAAAGCATTTTTTATTTTATTTTAAGGTGAAAGTTTTAGTTGTTTTACGTTTGGCTTCCTTGTTTGGATAAATTGGTTGTGGAGGTCAAATAGGCTGTTTCTCTTTACCAAATGTGGGTACTTGGATACAGCTGGTCGCCTTTACCGACTTGTAACAACGTAAGAAAAAAGCTATAAGTAAGTCGGGTAGACAGAATTATGTGATGGCGAAATACAAACCCCTATGAGGTTAAATTGTTACAGAATAAACTTTTGAAATGAAAATCATCTCTCTTAGATGTTCATATCATCAAACGAAATTAAAAACATAATAATCAAACAAAGTGAGTTACCACCAATAGAATAATATAAAATACAGTCATAATATAATCACCTATGACTAAAAAACGTTACATAATTACCAGAGATATAAAATACAAAAGCCCCAAGTTGGGCGCCAATACGCTTTGATACTTTAGCTTGGTTCGCAGAAATATTTAACTAAAAGGGGTACCTTTCCTGCCTTTGTTTGTATATGTATAAAATATGAGTTAATTACCTTGTTGTGAAATAAACATTGACTGTATTGTTATGTAATTTCGGTTTGTTCCTATTTGCTGTTTTACAGGAGTCATTCATTAAATATTAATAAGGGAATTCTGTTAAACTTCTAAACTTTTCATGGTATGACGTGGATATTTTGGTCGACGAATAAGGCAAGTAGAATTTAAGTAATCTCTTTTGTTTTACGAGGGTAGCTTAATACAATAACCATTACTATGCAAACTATATTTATTTGAAGTCGAACATATTTGTTAGTTTTTTTTTTTAGAAAAGTGTTCAATTTATAATGAAAGACTTACTACAAAGCATTTTTTTCGGTTATGGCTTCCTCCACGCTGACAAAGGAGGTAATGCCTTTTTTAAATTTCTTTGTAATTTAATTTCACGAATAGGAAGCCATAAGGTCAACAAAGCATTTGATTTTAATAAATTCAGGAACAACTAAATTTAAGTTTCTAAGCTTAAAATAACGCAATGAGCGCAAAAGGTTGCGATACCCAACTCCACACAGCACTATAAATTAATTACAATCAATTTACGGAACAAATCGGCAGCGGTGTACTCTAAAACAACAAAGGGTGTTCTATATATAATTGAATAAAATATGGAGGGTAGTCGGAGTCAATACCGACCTCAGGCGGTCGCGTCATGAATACTAACGGAGGTGACACACTGACGTACAGGATAGATAGCAAGATGCACAACATAAAAAAAATGTCCTCATACGATCAGTAGGTAAAGACGGCAACCGATTTTGATTTTTAGTTCGAGGTAACTGGTTTCTTGCTGCACCGGATTTTCATGTTATTAAAAGGCAATAGTTGCGTCTCGGAGGAGCTCGTGGCTAAGCTATAACCGCAGTGAGGAGCGCGTGGCTAAGCTATAACCGCATAAGTGATTCGATCACAGGTTAAGATATGCTTGACGCGGTTGGTCCGTAGATGGGTGACCATCTTTGTCATAACGAGTTCCTCCGTGTTTCGGAAGGCACGTTAAATTGTGGGTCCCGGCTGTTATTCCTACATCTTTGACAGTCGTTACAGGTAGTCAGAAGCTTGAAAAAGTCTGACAGCCAGTCTAACCAAGGGGTATCGTGTTGCCCCGGTAACTGGGTTAAGGAGGTCAGATAGGCAGTCGCTCCTTGTAAAACACTGGTACTTAGCTGAAACCGGTTGGACTGGTAGCCGACCCCAACATAGTTGGGAATAGGCTAGGCCAATGATGATGAGTTGCGTCTCGGTATTCTAGTTAATAGATAATTCAATTACTTATGATTATAGGAAGCGCTAAACTATGAAAATAAAAATCTTTCTGTTTGCTCTGTCATGTGACTCAAACTTGTAATCTGCTTGCTTTAGAGCGATACGATTTGAAAGTATGATTGCCAAATGTCAAAAAGTATTCATTTATTTATTTGACACTCGTTAAGCAATGTCAACTACATACTATAAATTAAAGTAGCTTAAGTATACATGAAATTTCAAATTCACTATAACTTAAGTGCAGTTTTACAGGAGCCAATATCTTAAGAACACAAGTTTCGTCGTTAATTTTAATCCGACTAATAAACATTTATCTTACTGAACTTTCGAACTTGGCGTATGGATATTTATCGGTATCTTTGGCACACGGTATCTATAAGAAAATTCATGTTCCACGCCACTAATTTAAGAAAAGGCATAAAACATAAAATTGGCACGAGAGATGATTTATTGAGAATTCCTTAAAATATTGTAAGTTATGTTTTCTTCGCTGTGTTAAAATGGAAAAAATGGATCGTAGACAAAGAAATATACAAGTACTTAACTTTAAATCTTGAATGTAATGTGTACTGGGTGTCTTAGTGCATGTCACTTGAATGTTTATGAAGCCCTTCGCGACGCAATGATAAAATTCCTAAATGCTTAGTCACATCACAATATTGAGGTTTTCGTTTAACTACTACTGGCGCCCAATATGGGACAGACATTTTCAGCGATTGCACCGATTAGTATTCAAATTTACGCAGCTGTGTGTTCAGTAAAATTCTCAAGTGTTACGTATATAGGAATACATGTTTAGTGTGCCCCAATTTAGGCTTTATTACATTTGGGCAAAACGTACACCGTTAAATTTCTATCAAATTACCATCCATTTAAACTTGATTCGTAATTATGTACCTATTTTCGGACGAGGTTTGGTTCGTAACATTATTTAAAAAACATATGAAAATGGTAATTTTAATGACAAGTTTCACTTAAGAACACGAGCTATTTTGCTTCAAGTTATATATAGTCGTCAGCTGAATTCGTTAAATCTGGACCCCGAACTGTGGATTCGTGGTCCAAGTCTTAACGAAGCAGATGCCTCAACATGCTGTTTAAGAGAACAGTTGCAGTACAGCTTAAGAAAAAGTTCCAAATCCATCTACGAAATGACGTCGATATCTCCCACTTGGCATTGCTCTTGAAACCCATTATCCCGAAAGAATAACGCATATCTTGATTAAACAAATGCGGAGAACATATTTTACATACTATGTAGGTTGTCTTGCTTACGAATTACATGTTTTGTGTAAGATATATATGTGAATAGTAAAAGACAGTTTTGGGTTTGGACCGAAATTTGATTATTTCGTTTTGTTAAGTATTTTTTAGAGAGAATCAGAATGAGGAAGGAATATTATATTTAGGGGAGAAAATTTTTCTATTATAGAACTTGTATCTGTTTTGTGCGTCATAGAAAATGTTAGGACAAATTATTGTATCTTATTACACATCTCCTATTACGAAGGGAATCGTCTAACCGATGACAAGGAAATTAATAGGTGTAGGAAATGCACAAATTTAGTTTTTAGATAACCTTTTCACATAAACTAAAAAAGGACCTATAGTCCTAGTTCAGTTATTATATACAGTTATACCGAATAGAGAATAGGAAGCCCTTTACGCTGAAATGGGACCGAAGAAAATCTAGCATTAAATAAATCCCAACTAATTCCTTAATTTATCCAAGTAAGTAACATTAGTTGAGCAAATCACAAGCCAAATAGAGGCAACATTGATACAGCTAACAAAACAATTGTACCCTCACATTCATAAAAAGCCGACAAACGAGAATCCCCACTCACTAGGGTCCTAGTGACGTCATTACAGTGACGTAATGACCGTTACGCCGTTGACGATTCGTCACAATAAGGCCAGATATTGGTCGTGCAATTTCCTCGTCAACCCGGCCTTAGTTGTGTGGTCTCCTGTTAAGATCTCTTTGAAATGGAGACTATTCATTGGGCCTGCATTCAATGGGTTGCTGCCAGCTGCAGAGTAATGGGCGTGTTTATGATAACTGTGATGTATTCCAGGCATATAAAACAGATTTTAGATAATTATTTCAAAGTTTCAACCTTTGAAAATACTGTGTTTGATTTTTGTTTTCTGAATCTTTTCAGCTTGCATCAAGATTTATTTGTATCCAAACATCAATAATACAGAAAAAAGTATCGTCAACTAATTCATTACTTACCTATACATATAGGTCAGAAGCCCCATAAAACATTAAAGTTTACACATTACCATACATATAAAATCACCAAACAGGTAAAGTGAATCTGCCAAGAATTGTGACCAAAGTATGCACACCAATTGTGGAATTAAACCTTTGTACACGATGCAATGCAAGTATCCAATATACGACAACTTTATGTCTTTAAACGACTCTTAGAGGTTTTCACAGAGGCACGAATCAAAAGTTCAATCGTCGGATATTAGCAAGTAGCGTTGCTTTATGTACGAAGGGGTTTAGGTCATGTTGGAATATATCCAAAATGACCGGCAAATATACAGTTATGTTTACAGGATCATCTTGTCCAGATAACGTGAAATACTGCCCAAGTATTTTGGTATGTGATCGGGAAAAATACTTTTAAGAGCTTTAAAGAGAGATTTTAAGTCATTTTCTTAAAAGTCGACGCAATAATGTTAGTGTCTGATCGCTATACATATAAATGTGCGTGTCTGTCAGTTGCACTAGTATCGTATTTCTTCAAAAACTGAACTGATTTGGATGGATGCTTAATTGTTTTTTGAAACATTGAAATAACATCAAGAAGTTAGCAAATTGAAATAGAAAAATCGGCCTGAATGGAATATTTTATGATTATTTAAATTTAGATATAACTTGTTCTAAAAACCTCTAGATCGATTTATTAACAATAATGTAGTTGCTTTTCTCTGCTTCAAACTGTGCAGTGTTTCAGGAACAATTTAAATTTCCAACATCGTGCATAAATTTCGCTAACTACTTACTGGTAATTAATCATTTGGTAACACAGCAGTTTCTTGGTAGTTTTAAGGAGCTCAAGCAATGCAGCTGATAAATTACGAGAACTTCTTGATTTGAAACATATTTCGATCAGTTTCTCAAGAAATTAATTAATTATATTTTTGAACCTTATATTTCTGGGCAAAGTAAGCCAAAAATGAAATAAAATGTAGCGTGGATTTTGTTTTGGAAAACTGATGACTTAATTTATTTTGCTAGTTGCTCGAAAAGTCAGACATAGGGAACCGAATTTCCATTAGCTCAAAGGATTTTCACTATTTACTAGTATTCGGGCATATTCGGTAAACAACAAAAATATCTGCGTAAAAGAGGCTTTCACTAAACGAAAATTCGGAGGAAAGACTTGTAATTCCCAAATATATGTGTTACCAAACTTAGTTAGATAACATCTGCATATATATCGCGTAGCTATTGAATACTAATACCAATCTATCTGATCTCAGGAATATGTTACTTGACTCCTCCTTTCTTGAGTCACTCCATGCCTCTAAGGCCTTGTACCATGAGATCTTGAATGACTATCGCTTTTGTGGAATCAAGATAAAGGTCCACACTGAATATAATGGAACACCGCTTTCTCTGTGGTTTCTCTCACGGTCTTCGTTTCAAGTTCGTGGTACGGGGGCTGATCATGTGAATATAAGATAGCGAATTCCCCGAGGAGGTAGGATGTTTAGTCTAAATTTAGATAGGCTTGTAAATTGAGAACATGTTGCAGTTCGATAGAATTTAGGCTCCGAACATACATATACTCTGTGAGAGACTACCAGGTGTTGTAGAGCTTAGTTATTGATGTTGCCATCGTGAAATAAATTATGATAAAGTTTAAGACGCATTTGTAAAGAATACAAATAGAAACACAGTTAAAGCATAAAAAATATACAAAGTTAAATGCTTGTCTGATACAAACCACGGCTGGAGATAACTGGATTTGATTAAATTTGGACGAAGGTACTATTCCTTTAACAATCGACAGTTACGTGATTTTCTTTCACGTATCAATTCTATAACGGCATTGCTCAATAGAAATGACTGAATTCTAGATAACGAAATTGTTAAAACTAAAAAGCAATTCCCCACGAGAGCGATTATCGTCTAGTACTAACAGAATCGCGTACAGTTGCAACTTTGTACTTTCAATCGACACTAACAATAGATGAGCTTCGCGTGACTATCGACCATATTGCATTTGTTCCCGATGGTCAAAAAGTTATAAATAGAGCTTATGTTGTTGTGTCACTGTTAAAATATATTGAAGAGATAAAGGAAGAAAGCTGGATTTGTGGGGTAGTTTGATTAAAAGGATGTAATTTTTCTTCAAAACTTCAGTATTTTAATTATTTTCAAGCAAAAACAGACAAATTTTAAGAAAGATAGGTATCATAAGATAGAAAAGTCTTGCAAGGAATCAATCGATTTTGAGCTATTACCTTCCATCGGTCTCAGGCTTAAAAAATATTTCAAAAATACATCGTTTTTAGATTCGGAGTCAGAAAATGCCAATAAAGACGCGTGAGTAAGCCGTTGTATCATTTAGGTATTATCTTCCTCATGACTGTGACTATGAAAAGGCCTTAATCAAGTTTACAATTTTCGTAAGTTCTTAAACAATTATTATCTCAGCTGGGATATCTAATTTCCTAGGTACATACATAGGTACAATCATAACAGGTCTTGGCAAGCAGTCGTGTTTACCCTCCGGAGTACGGGATGAGCGATCAAAATATTTGTGCAGCACTCGGCTATGCCTGGATTTATTGTGTTATACGTTTATTCGTAAATATTCGTGTACTATTTAGATGGAATGCCTAGTATTAATAAAGATTTAGTTTTGGTTGAAATGTTGGACTGATGTCAGACATCGAAACTATCAGGTCTGCTTGATCTGAACGAGTGACTGATTGAAACTGTTTGAAATGACTTTCTTGAATGAATATAGGCGACAATCAAAATGGTCACAAGTTGTGTTCCTTCAAAGCCATATTTTGTAACACCAGATGTACGGGATATAATATAAGGAAGAACGCAGTAAGCATTAGGGGAAAACATAGAAAATCTTTTACAAGTGAAATATCATACTACCCTCATCCTCATACATGATATACAAAATAACTATCTACCCACCCACAACGCGCTCACTTCTTACGTTGCGTAATTTTCCATATAATTCTCTTTATTCTTGCGCTAAGTTCATTCATAAGAGCAAAATGCTACCTTAACAGTCTCGCAGACATTTTCCCGCGTCTCACAATATATAATTTCAAAAGTTCATTTTAATATTATCCGAAGAAAAGAGTTCAAGTTGTGCAGTTCATAATTTATATCTTAAGAAAGAAATGGAAGAAAGACGGGATAATTATTTAAGTTGAAATTAAACTTAATATTGCGATTCTTTTATGCACTGACTTGAGACGGTTGTTTCTGGAACGAAAGAACATTTTATTACTGTCTTTTCATTTTGAAGTATATTTCAGACTTATAAATGTACATCATTGCAGTCCTTCTACTTTCTCCATTACGAATTTTAATAAAAAAAGAATAGTTTTGAAGTCCCTCCTTGGGCGCCAAAATTCCGAGAACAAAATCTACAATCAACATTGTTGGGGTTTATCACTCAAGCAGTGCTTTGCGTTTATTGGAGCGGAGCTAGTTTCAGCAAAATAGCTGTACATGCAACATTGTATTACTGAAATGACAGCAATAACGACTGGTGATGAAGATTCTCCACTATTCTCGTATCTTGAGCTATTACGAGTGTTGGGATGCAAGGGTAATTTATGAGGGTAGTTATGTTAGGAATATACCGACACTTTTCCGCACATTTTATTTGAACACTTGCTTGGAGCTACAGACAACATAAGACTTTTCAAAAATTTCAGTTGACAAACTGTGGCACAAATTTATTTTATACCACAATTATCAGGCTTGAAAAAGTGGTTGACACTCATTAGCAGTAAATGATGTCATAAACAATAATGCTAGTTTAAAGACACTAATAAATACTAGAGTAACAGATGAATAACGACCCATTGATCAAGACCCACGTTGGGCTCCAATTTCAGCACGGCAATAAACCGGTGCATTAGATTCGTTCGAGTGAGGGTAGTTCCAGCAAACCAGCTATACATAAGACAATGTATTACTGGAATGACTGGTCTAACGACCCGAGAGGGGCTTCTTCCCGTGCGTCGAGCCAAGCCCGACTTAAGAGACGTCCACACTGCACGCTAAGATGAAAAGCGAAAGTTATATTACTCTGGATATCTTACAAATAAATTGTATATCTTTCAATGGTCCGTGACGTGACTAGGGTAACATTAGTAGCAGAAGTTAATTTATTGCAAAAGGGAAACTGAAAGAAAATTATACCAAACGAAATTGAGCAAAAGGTATAACAATAATTAAACTCAACTGTAATTAAAGTGAATATGTAATCAACATTATTTCTGTAAGCTGAATTCAACATTTCACTAAAGATCATAGTCGGATCAGCTTATTCAGGAAAAATAGTAAGACTAATATGAAATTTAGTTCAGTATTTTATATTTTAGAAATTCTTATTTATCTCAACGCTCTTCGAGAAAATCTAGCAGCAAACTTTAAATCTTATCGTCAGTGTGTCTCAGCCGTATTCAGCAAAGTTCTTTGTCTCATAAAATGAGAGCAGGTATATCACCAACTCGGCTAGATTTTTATTACTTGGAAAATAGCTTCTCGACGTCATAATATTAAAAATCTCCGATAATGTTCAAGTTTCAGTTTTGAACTAAGTTTTACGTCTAACTATTATAAACTATGCATAAACTATTATATAACGAACTGTTCATCATCTCATAGAATATCTCAAAATACAGATTATCAATTTGAAATAAAGATAAAAATAACATTTTGGTACAGAAAATTTCTTCACCTCAAAAATCGCAAAGAACCAAAAAAGATTACATGAAAACAAAAACACAAGTGGAGCGCAACATAAAAAACCTCCTTGAATAGAAACTAATTAAGAAATCACCATACACATGGCAGCATAATGCAATCAGTTCACGCTGAGAACCTAATGCAATTCTCAGGAACTAACAGGATTCCTTTTGCACGAGCAAACGAACTGGATATAGAACTAGCCACGTTTGTACACATCTATTTCTACCTAGCAAATAAAGTTGAAAAGAAAACAGGACGAAAATAGGGTAGATTGGAGCTCGTGAGATTGGCTCTTAATTTGTAGAGTGGAAAATGCGGAAATAGAACTGCTGTGGCTTGTGTAAATCAGAAGCTTATTAGAATTTCTTTGTGTATAGATGCTTTATGTTTTATATTTAGAAAATGCATTTAAAATCAATTCAATTAATTAATTAGCTTAACAATTCTGTTAACTTTGAGTTGCAGATTAAATAATAATCAAATGCGACAAATGATTACGATATTTTTCCCCGTTTTTATACACTCATTCTCCTTCTTTTCGAAAGGCCATTACTAAATCTCTAATTCAGCGCTAATAAGAACTCATCACCTACATCTATTCTTTCAACACAAATATTCTCTTTTCTAAAAAGAAAGGGTTACTAAAATCAAATCGTTTTAATCTAAATCAGTCTACCTGAAGCCAGATCTAAATTCGTATAACCAGATAAGAATAGGATTAGCATACCACAGTCCGATGGAGGGCCGACCGCTCGATAAGTGCTTTAGAATCACGGGAGCGAAAATTTATGGTAAATGCATCTCCATTTGGCATTCGACTTTTTTTAGACTTACGTATGCCAATGGGACTGAAAACCTTAGCTTTGATAGAAGATTTAAGTGCATAGATAAGTCGAGAATGATTATGAAAGCTTTTGGTGATGGGTTTAAAAAGCTTCTAAGATTGAGTGAATCAATTTCATTGATAATGAGATGGGGGTTTGTTATTTGGAATTGGCCGATAGTACTTCATATAAATGATTAATTTAGTCTTTATAACAAGTCGTTCATCGAGTTGGACGATTTCTAAGTTCTTCTAAGATTTATGATGGTAAACCTTGTGTCTTAAGGCTTAGATCTTGTTTTAGATCTATATTGAACATTTTTCAATTTACTTGTGACATGCATATAAGCAGGAATACAGAGGTGGAACTATTCAAAATATAACAGTTGAATTTTACAAAAAAAAATACTTCCTTAGAAAACTAAAAAATCTGCCTCCACAGCTTCAAAACCGAGTCAATTATCTGGACGTATAATATTGGTTGAGTACACAGATCCTAATTACTTCATCAAATCTTAATTGAATCTTTTTTGCACTCAAAGCAATTCAGACAAAACTGAGTGAAACCGTTAACTTTTGAACTATCCAATGATTAATGGGGAAGTTACTAGGACAAGTATTTGCGAACGATTTTCCAGAGAGGGTATGATTAATTTGTTTATTTTCAAGTACCCACCTGCTCAAAGAGGTTCCATTGATTGGTTTTACTTTGGAGAGCTGATGAGGTAATGTGTACTTAGGTATGTTTGGGAGAGTACTGTGTTGAGCAGTGGGGTACAAGGATAGGGTGAGATAATCTGTTTATTGTATTTTGTCACATTTGTCAGTCTTTCATTTGAAAGCAAGATGTGTGGACGGTATAAGTTAACATTTTGTTCGAACCAGGATAAGAATGATAGCGCAAAAAAAGAAATCTATGCTAAAATCTATATATATAGTAATTAATTCTGTAGTGGTCTATCATTATTTCTAGATGTCTTTTTTTGAGAACTCTGCTTTTTGTTCACTGTGAGAAGAAAATCATAAACAAGCTAAAAGCCAACAAGGTGCCAAGAAAGAGGAGACAGTTGTGTGGGTTGATATGTTCTAGAGATAAATATAATGATGATGTTTAAAAATATACTTGCAACTCAATAATTAAGTGGATTAGAAATATTCGGAAGTTTTGTATACCTAAGTGAATGACGTTGAATTAAAACTAAAGCATATACGGTATAGACAATATCTGCGATTCTCAGACCAAAGAGAAAATTCAAGTCTAAGGAATAAATTACTATTCCAATGTAAAACTAAAAAGAATGTAATGCTACAACAATCTCTTAGAAGAAAAAACACTTAATGACCTCCAACCAGACAATTCAAATTAGAAACACACAACTACAAAACCACTTACTTAAAAAAGCACACATTACTATCTTATAAAAGATACAATGAAACAGAGTAGAAAGTATTGACCTTTAGCAGTACGTTGGCGTAATTAATTTAAGTAAAAAACAAGAGGAATAATTAGGTGGGTATAATCTTCATAATCTCTACACCACATTTAGCCTTTCTTGCTTAAGCAACGCATTTGCCATCCAATCTCCACGTTTGTCGAGATAAGTTTCTATGAACCAGACAAGCCAAAAGGTTCAAGTTAAAAAATTGTCTAGCAATAGTGGTTACAGATAGAAGCTGCTGATTATTATCTAAAGAGTTTTGATACCTTAAGGCAACACAAGTTTTCGATAACCGATGAGTTTGGCTCGCAAATTATTGTCACTATATTATTAAAAAGTCAACGCGTGAAATGGCTACTTAAATGGCCATGTTTGTCCGAAGAACAATTTTAAATCATCAGTACTTGTGTTTTTTTTGGTACCATTATGAGGGTCCACTGCAGGGCAAGCTTTCTTTCTACGATATTACTTAAGTTCCAAGAATCTATCCCAGTAGTACCTTTTATATAAATCTTTATGTTGGTCGTACGTCGTGCAGCACGGGTCGCCGCGGGCGGACTCTTACTAAGCAAGGTGGCGATCGCAATTTCCTTAGCACACCGCTCTTGTCGTTAAGAAGGGGAAGTAGGGTATGTGTGATGGTTCATTTACATTCTAACGATATATGACTAGATATGGCTCAACGTGGTTAAAGTAAGGCGACTTCTGAGGGGTAATTGTTGTGACTAACAAGGAGAAAAGATAAAGTTAATTCTTGGCCGTTTTACTTTCTCAGTATTACCGGATGTGTATATTTATAGTAATATTAAGCTGGATGCTATTAACAGAATACAACAAACGTCATTTTGATTTAGCTGATTTAGCCATCACCAAAGACTTGGACTGCAAGGTTAGCCGGGTATTTGTATCGGGATGATAACTTGGTATAAAAAGTCATCTCATTAGTCCCTCAGTTAGATAATTGAAAAGTACAAGACACGTATTTTTTCCTTTTTCAGAAAAACTAGAATTGACAAAGATTAACTGCTTTAAAGTTTAGGAGAGGGGGCTTGTGACGTAACGATATGGTAAAATTTATACTCCATCGTGACGTCACGTGTAAGTTGTAATTTGGTCATTTATGTTTGCGGGACAAATTAAAAAATACGTATCCATTATTATACAAAAAAACTACAAGACGGACACTGCAAAAAATCTGTCATCATCCCTATTATCCAAGAATGCCTATTCCAATCTGGCTGCCTTTGTGCATGTGACTTAAATGTTTCTGAGACCCCCCGCAAGGAAAGCAATAGAATCCGAACTAAAGGCGTCGTTTAGAAAAAATATCACAAGACACGGGAAAAGAAGTAATATTCTTTTATTTATGAACAAAGACTTCTTTCCCAATCATATACAATGGTGGTCCAAAAGCTGAAATTTTGTAAGCTTAGGAAAAAGAAGGATAATTTTAAGATATTCTTAGATTTTAATTCCATTATCGACATCTCTATTTTATCCGTATCAGATATTATATTAGTAGCTTAAAAGCATTCACAATGCAATAGAACCTAACGGCTAAAGACTTAGCTGAGGAACGTTCAATTTATAAATAGTAAAATCGATTGCTACTTTCATAACCGAGAACTCATATTACTCGATTTCCAATATCGAAACGTTAATGATAGTTTCGCTAAATGATGTGAATGGAACATAACTTATGGACGGTAACGACACATTTGAACGTTTCTGTTTAATAGATGAGATGTCGTTATGTCTTCTGTAAGATGTTGGTAAAATCATTATAGAGAAATGGTCTTTTCACATACACATTGATATGCAAACTACGTTTCTCTAACAACACTTTTAATTTGGCTAGTGGTTTTATATTTTAGAAAATATAGCCACTATCTTCTTCCTCAAACATAAAAATCAAATTACAATCGCAACAAAGAAAATTTCTGCCAAGTTGTGGTAACAGAAAAAAATTCAAACTTTACAATTCCAAAATGGCGGCGTTCCATTCGAGTCCGTTACTTGTTGTTACTGAGAACTGGCGTTAACCGGATAAATCCGGTTCTTTAGCATATGAAAGGCGACTTTAAGACGTGGCAAACGCCTTTGTGAGACTTAAAGTTGGTTCCTTTAATATTAAAATGAAACAGGCATCCACTTTGATGGGGGAATATATTTTATGGTGGGGTAATTATTGCAATCGTAAATTTAAAAGTAATGGCCCTTGGAAATGGCTTAATGATTTAGTGGTTGGAAGATGATTGCCAAGATCGGGGCCAGTGTAGTAGGAGTCAATTATAAGGGTAGACAAATTGATATTGTGGTTTTCAATTAGAAAATTACGAGTAAAAGCCTGGGATGATTTGGAGTCGATTGAGATCGGCAGTGTGATATTTATAACAAACACAATATTCAAATTATTACTCCTTTACTGGCCTGGTCCCGAGAGGCTTTGTATTTTAAACTTAATATTATATTCCTTCACTTTTCATTTGTTTCCATTTTTATTATATTGTTTTTGATCTATGTTACATGATTTTTGTTCCACTACCGAGTAGAGTTTGTTGGACTTTCTTCGAGTCTGTTTTTAAGATCATAGATCAGGTCAATCACATAATAGCTTACACTATCCATAATAGCTCCATTTAGAACTAACGCCTCGAGCTTTTGGCAAGCCTTAACTTGGATCTAGTGCAAATCACTTTTACGTATAGTTAATGAGGCTTGGGGAAATTTATTCTGCTGTCATCTCAATGTTTAAAATGTGTTTCTCCTGAAAATTTGAGCCAAGCTTGTAGTAACTTAGTTGTAGTACAATTACGAGAATTATATATAGTAAAAGTCACTGAATTGAATAATTTTTCGTAAAAATGTTTTCCTATTATTACAGGGTCGATGTCTTGCTTATGATGATAATTTGTTTTGTATGTACCAATAAATTTTGAAAGTACGTATTTTTGCTTGTCTGGTTTGTGTCCTATATGCTTCATAACCGCCAATAAATGCTTTCTTTCTCTCTATAATTTCAATCTTAAGTATTTCAGTGTTCGGTGAAGTATTACAAAAACGGTACATACGGACATATTTGATGTATAGCGTCTGCAATTTCATCCTACGGTGAAATATTTGGTCCATAAGTAACCTAATCTTGTATGACCTACAGCGTAATGATATTTTTACTAGAAAATATATTTGTAAAGTTTTCAGCAATTTTAATATTGGTATATAAAGTAGAGTATTCATAACTTACCTTAGTTTCGATGTATGTGAGTTTGTATCATAATCTGAACTCAATATCTTAATTGTAAGATGTGAATAATCTTGTTTCGTGTTCTTGTCTTGGCAGCATCGCATATTATATTCTAATTAAAATAAAGTAAGCCCCAAACATGAAAACGTCAATTCATTTTAAGCAGTCGATTCTTATGCTATCGCATAAATTGAGAAGGAAACAGCCATTTTAAAGCTTATGATTGCGTTTCAATATTTGGGTTAGTAGTCTAGTTTTATAGTAATAGTTAGTTATAATGTGTAATGATGTATTAAATTCACTATTTGAGACATTTATGAAACTTTAATGCCAATAGTGCTAAGTATTGAAATAAAACATAACTTCGTTGCCAATATATAAAATGTTGGTTTAGGTGGATATTTCTTTTCATATAGTCCACAATTATTTTATTTAGCGTATAAAATTATTTTTTAATATTCGCAGCAAAAAAACAAGTGCTTCTTTATTCTTTGTCGAGTGCTTCGACTATTTAAAATAGTCGGCCTAATCATATGCTAATTTTTTCTAACAAAAATATTTTATATTAAAAAAAATGTGTGGCCCCGAATAAAGTTTTAAAGCACTATCGGCATTATAGTTAAATATAATAAAAAAACACTTACATGTGTAGTCCCAGCTATCCTGGTCATTTTTGAACACGTTCAATCTTTCAGGCTGCAACAAAAATGAATATGGTTCATTAATTGTTTGTTAAGTTCAATTTCTTATATTTCTAATACATACATTAACACTACCTATTAAATATAAAATGGAAAAAAAAATCCAACAAAATACTTAAAATTAACGAGGAAGAGATTTGTTTTTTAGAATCAAAATTACAAACTCAGAGTTAGTATATAAATAAAACCTATCACCACTGGAAAATTTATAGTTCTCTATTTTAAATCCCTAATAATATAAATGTGACTTTTTTGATGGTTTGTTTCCCGAGAAAAATCTTTAACCGATCGTCACGAAACTTTGCACACATATCCTTGGAGAGATAAGAAGTAACATAGGGTTTTTTTATCAATTAAAAAAAAAATAGGCTTATGTTTTACAGCGGTTTTCAAGGCGGGCGAAGCAACGGGCAAACGCTAGTAGAAAATAAATCCAGAACACAAGTTTACTATAAATTGAATCCATTGCCATTCAATATACAAACGAAACAATACCGACAATTTTCCAATCAGTTATTTCCGTGAGGATATAGAATTAACAAATCAATGGACCCATTGAATTGTAGAAAAAGTTGAAAGTTTTGTTAGCCTGCGGTCGCATGGATGGTTCTGCTTTTGAAACTGTCTATACATTTGTTGTATGGGGATATTTTTGTGGATTGATCTCTGTATTTCGCTTATATGCAAGATATTAAATTTTTACAATTAATACAATTGTAAAAATTCCCATTATTTTTAAAGTGTACTGTGGACATTCACGGTTGAAACAATAAGTTAATGCTTAAGATGAAGATACATTGCATCGAAAAAAAAATGTATAGATTTCTTTTATATTTATAAGCTACTTATTTCTTCTGACTCTAAACCTGTATTCTTTATACACATTTGTTTGAAGCAAAAAAAGTTAAAAGTTGTTGCCTGGAAGCCTGCCTGCTACAAATTGAAAATGACTGCACGGGAACATAAAATCAGAATATTCAGTGTCTATCCAGGTTATAAACTATCCGCATAACAAGTTGCGTCTAAATCCGGTCAGCGGTTTTTGTGCGTCAAAGAATAGCAAACATCTCTACATCCTTACTTACAAACTTTCGCGTGTATAATATTGGTAGGATGTTTCGTTGAACCCTAAAGGCCGCAACACTCGTACCCAACGTTACAGGGTCGTTTTATATCGCGATGCAAGCTATTCCAATATATTGCGTCTTTTGGCGTACTCCGCCACCAACCCTTTTTACTTTGGGCCACTAAAACCGCGGTCCAATAATGTTAAACCGCTTATCATGTCAGATGGTCTGACAAAGAGTTCTTGCAACCGCGTTATTGTCGTCTTGAACAAGCCTTTTCATTCACATAACATTTTTGCTTGTGATGTGAATGTTTGTAAAACTACCGCAACACAAAATAATTAATTTCGTTTGTGAGTCGTTACTTTTTAGGAAAAAAGCTGTCACAAGTCATTTAATTTTAGGAGGCCTTAAGATAAAAAAATATGTATATGCTTGTTGGTCACACGCGCGCAGTGGTTTCCATGATGACCTTATACCACGGCTAAATAAACTATGTATTTAAAACAATTACGAAACAAGACTTAGAAAACAAAAATCATTCAAGCGATAATTCACCGCTACTTTAATGGCCTAACAATGATAACTTGGCAGACTATAGAAACCTTGGTTCGCTGGTTACGCACGGGAATCGAACCGGCTTTTATTGTTTCATGTTTCACATAGCGTGACAACCGCGAGACGCAATGCGACATTGTTATTTACGATACGAAGCTAATTTGTTGATGACATCAATTATTTGATGTGCTGTGGCAACTGATATTTTTATGTTAAAGTTTTGCCTTGTGATAATTGTATAACGAAAATCAATATTCAAGTTGTCAACTTTAAAGTTTAAGTTGGTCAAGTTATTTTTCACAGTTTTTTTAAGCTTGACTTCTCTCGCAAATGTATTTTATTTTATTTAATAATTTATGTACACTCACAAGAGGTCTTAAAAGTAATATAACATAAATATAAATGATGTACAAGGGTACTGCTTATTTCTTAAGAAATTTCTGCCAGCAGACCCGCGAAAGGAGAAGTCATCAATATGTATGTATGCATGTTTGATAGTATTCGTTCTAATTTTGTTTCATCAATTTTCCACTTACAGCCAGTATCATATATAAGTGCGTGCACTTAACGGTGTAGCGTTTTCGATGTTCATCACCCTGCGCTATCTGTTTTACCTTATATGTTGTTGTATGTTGTCACTTTCGACTTTTCCATCTGCTGTTACTTGTTCTTTCTTTTAGATCTATCTCAATTTTCGAGCCTATTAGTTACGTTATTCGACAATCTATTAACATTTAAATATTTAATACCCAATAGTGATCCTCTACCAAAAAACCCTGTAGCTACATGTATAAAAAAACTACCTTCTTAAATGCCGTCTTCGAATTTTTAATCACAGTCTTTGCGAACCAAGTCTGAGAGCGTGTAATAACGTGTACATGTAGACACCGCCATTTCCCGTGCTACCATCGCTTGAGTGTTAAATAGCTCTCGAGGAAGAGGAGAGATTGTCTCACTTAGACGTGCGCGGTCTGTGATACCGAGGTCTTTGTGTTTCTGTTTGGGGTAAAGGGGAGAATTACGCGTTTTGAAAAAGTGTCGCGAAAGCTGGTTGAGGAAATTTTATAATGGTGGCTTTTTGTATAATGTACGCAAGGGTAGTAGCGGAAATTATTAGCATTGATTATTATTTGATAATATAAATACTGAAATATCATGTAAAATAAAAACTGGTAATAGTAACGACTCAAAGTTGCGTTACCAAGAGTTCCGTAGGGTGATTAGGTTAAAGTAAAACAAATTTGCAAAGGAAAACCGGATGGTACAGAAATGTGACGCCATATTAACGGACTTCCGTGGCATTGTCGTCCAGTTACCCCTGGTCGCGCCGAATGAAGTTTTTCTTAAAAAATTGGTTATTCATCAAGTTAATTGTCCTTAAATTCGATTATTATTGTTTTTTACAACTCTCCAATTAAACTTTCTGTTGCTAGTACTAAATAAGTAATTTCGTTTAACTCAACAGAAATCCGATAATTCATATAAACCGTTTAATATTTCTTTTAATCGTCTTGTACCAAGCAGAAGTGTGAAAAGTAAAATTATTTTTAAAGCAACCCCGAATATTTGGGGTAATAATAAATAAAATAATGACCCGTGAACCCCAATTACTTTCCCACATTCTTCTAATATATTTAAATTTATACAAACATTTCAAATTCCAAGTGCGATGTTTATAAATCCCAATTTGATTATGTATTGTGAGGTAGGCCTACGATAAACTTATTTCATTAGCAAATACCTAGAATACTTCGTATTATAATTGGGTAGATTCTTTTAGCCAGTAATTATTTTGGTTAATAAGTTTTGGCTACGTTAAATAATTCAACTAAGGTAATTAATGGTGTATTTTCTTTCAATTCACAGGATTACTTCAAGGTAGAAACCCGGTTCTTTTGAAAGACTTACAGGGGAACACAGGTCCAACATGCACAGGTCTTATTGGAAACTATTATCTAAGATGTGATACCAGGAGCCATCCACCCCTATTCTCTAAAAGGACAGACGTGTACTGAACAAAAAATGTATACGTAAATGACTAAGATTGTAGCTCATTAAACGTAAAGTAACACAAGCTTCATATATGAGGGATTTTCATTAATTAACTTTAAAAGAAAATTACAAAATAGCTAACCAATTATTAAAACTTTAATACATCAACCAAAAAACCAAACATTCACAAAAATATTTAAGCTACGTCACCTGTTCATGAATTAAAAAGTGAAATAAAACTTAAAATGTAGGTAACCAACAAACATATTTTCCTTTAAAAATGCGAGCAAACACAGAAACAACTTATTCGTATGCAGAGGTCGGCAACATTTTGGAGTTCATTTAGAATTTTAACATGTAACTTGCATACCCCATTTGTAGGGAATGAGAAATGTGCAAATATACTTCGGTAAGCTGCGGTTCCGTACACTTTAAATTGAATTTAAACGTGTTTTGGTTTAAGTAATTGTATTTTGATATGGAAATTGTATTTTATTCGACAGAGATATTTATTATATTTTATAGAATGACCTTAAATCTTCAATAACGACAAAGTTTTTGTAATGTCCGACAAACTTGAAGGTTATTTCTTTGTTTTTATTATATTTCTTGTCTGATTTTTTTATGAGTTAATAGATAAAGGTACATCATGTTAACCTATAATATAATAGCATGCATTCAACATCTGCCGGTAACAAAATACGATAAGGAAGAGTGTCTGTGACATGCGGTGCCAATTACTAACAGGAAACTATACTCTCCGAGAAAATACATAACATATACGAGTATATAGTAAACATTCAAAACCAATGTTTTCGAGTCTAAAAAATCAATAAGATTTGATTACTAAACAAAAAAAAATAGCTTTCTTCATGTCAGAATAGTTTTAAACACAACAGAAGAGGTCCCTTGCAATCGTGTAGTGATTCGAAAGAAACGCTAACAAACCGTTAAAATATTAAATAAAAAGAATAATAAAATAATTATGAATTCGCTTCACGAAAATCAACATTTCATTAAAGTCATTTCCACGTTATTTCATTTCAACCCATTTATAATTCATAATTAAAATTCTTTAACGCTCGCATTTCTACGACCTTTCAAATAAAACTGTCGACAAATTCTATTGTAATTAAAGGGTCCTCACGTTAGCGGGACCCTAAATAAATCGCCCGCTCACATGTCCCGGTCAGCTGTTTTTTTATTTCGACCTAATCGGATGTTAAATACTCGAGTTTTTCGTTCTACCCTCTTTTCCACGTTTTAAAATGTTATCCATTTATCTCTACTGGCTTTTCACTCTTTTTTACGTTGTTCAAATTAGTAGGTGTTTCAGTTATATGTTTGATTAGGTAATATCTATATCATTAATGACAACATGAAGAGTTTGCTTGTACGGTTGAACACGCTGATATCAAGAATTGCTTGTACGAAAAAGACTTTGTGAAAAATAATGGCAACTATTTTTTATACTAACCTAACTTTACGTTAGTTAATAATGTTTCGTTAAGTTATATTTGACAAAAAATGTTTTTTTATGATGGAGTTGACGAAGTTGATATATTTCTAGATATTCGATTGTTCTTTTGTCACGGGAAGTCAACGCGTCGGATTCGTAACTAAAGGCACTTGTTTTTATTTAGATTTTATTTAAGTGTCTTTGCTTCAATCATTTCACACGATAAAACAACACAAACAAAAAAGAACTCTACTGCTTCAGTTATAAAGTCACTTATACTGTATCTTATTGCTGTGCAGCCATCTATAACTGAACAACAATATCATCTTGTTATACGGAATACCTAAAAAGCCTCATGCCGCCCCTAATAGAGGGTTGTCGTTATAATAGAACGTTTAGTGATGCTTTGTGCCCTATTATGTTGTGTACGGAACCAAAGATCGATCATTTGTAAGGGTCAAATTGTTAGGGGTGGCACGTGAGCGTTTTGTGTAAGTGACTCAGCTTGTTGTGAATTTGCATGAGAATAAATTAAATTGCTTTTAAAAGAGGAAATGTTAGTTACAATTGTATACGCTATAACTTCATGTAAAAAGTTTAGCTTATGAATTATAGAAATTATTAGAAATCGCTGTAAATAAAGGGCACCTCTTTTGTGTGTCAAACATCTATACATTTTTACAAAAACGAAAAACAGAAATTGGGTGCACACAATTTCTGCAAGTGGATTTTACACACTTTTCAATGGAAACAAAGTATTTTTGCTATTTGAAACATTTCTGAAAATCTCGAATATTTTCACAAACTAGCCAGAAACACTTAAAACTACCGCCGCCAAAAGCGAAAAATCCAAGCAAACTTTATTCGTAACGGTTTCCCGCAAGTGGCAACCCTATTTTCCAGGAACGAGACTCCTTACAAGCCCTTGACGCGAGAGCTTTTAGCGACTTGTTACAACAGGTTAGGCAACGCGAAAACTTTGGACTTCGGAACATTCTGACTTTAATGGTACTGTTTGAAAGTGATTGGAAAACTTGTGCGATACACTTAGGAAATAATGTTATTTATAACTTAAAAGGCAAACGATAAATTAGTTCAAAGAAAAATATTTATTGCTAAAAGCAAATAACAAAAGTAAGAAGTAACGTTATTATACCTCATCAACTTAATCCTTTAGCCTTAGCTTTCCTATATTTTTTGCTGTCAAATTTAAAGAATAGAACACCAGCCGAGAATCGAATATTTACAATAGTTTTTGTGAGAAACCCTTTGGAAAACACCCCCTTACCTTACCTAAATACCAACTTAACAATATCTAACATAAAAAGGCCAAGTCCCAACTACCCATAGTCACTCTATTGTCACCTACATTCATTCAGGTGTACATCACAAAATGATTAATGTATTGCGTGACGTAACAAAAAATTACGTCATCTCATCGTTAGACTATAGACCCATGTAAATACAAAAGGTACAATATCCAAATATTACTGAAAAGAATGACATGGATTATAACCTTATTTAAAAAAAGTGTGAATTGTGATAAATTAATGTTTTCAAGACTGAATAAAAGATTAAAATTTTATTGTCGTTTGAAAATAATGATTTAAGGATGTTTTGAGTTCCTTTGTTGAAGGTTTATGTAGGGACGGAATTTTTAGGGTTCCGTACGCGAAGGGTAAAATCGGAACCCTATTACTGAGGGGCCGCTGTCTGTCTTTCCATACATAACTAGGCTGAATGTCATAAGCCGTGACAAACTTGACTGGTTTCATTTCTAATTTCTTAATTATTTACTTAATTTCGTGTTAAAAATTAAAATATAGTTAAAACTTAACAGCAATAAGACTGCACTGGTGTAATAGTAAAAGTTGATAATGTTTCTTTTAAAGGTATAAACTTAACATAAAAAACAAAGTAGTCAAAAGGGAATGCATTTAAAAACAAATGTCACACAAATAAACCGAACGAAATAAAACTGTCTACCGTAAAGTGTTACGCAAAGAGATTCCAATTTAAAATATACAAAATTTAACGGAAAATTCCGATTCTTTAAAATGTAGACGATCGCGACACACGTCCAAACAGTGCGACGGTTGTCAAGCAAATAGCTCGCTCGCGTTCGAAATTCGAAATGGAACGACTTTTTTATTGGATCGCCGGACACTGCGTGTCGGGAACTGTCGAGATCTTCATTTTTGCGAATTGCTAAATAGGATTGTATTGTGTTTCGTTTGGACATTGTTTCGTATAGAGATTCAGTTTTGTTTTTAAAGGTTATACCTGACTGAGACTCTCGTGTTGATTAAAAAACATGGATGCAGAGAAAAATTGTTTCAGATTTTTTGCCCGGAAGGGGAGCTAGTATTGTGCTTAGATATTGCGATTATCAGAAACGAAATGCTCATCGCTAAAATGCCCTAGTTACTTTTGAACTCGGGTAAAACAAATATTCGGAATGTCTGATAGGCCTGATAAGCCTACATTTTTAAATAAAATGTGTCGACTGTACTACAACAATACAACACAGCCAAAATTAATCAACTAGGTATTATTTCAAACCTAAAAGTTAAAAAGGGACACGGTAACATAGAAGATAATTTATCCTTTTCATTCGAGGGTAGAAACGAATTCGTATAAAAAGTTTCGAACAATGTCCTCAAATGAAGCGTCTACGTAACGTTGCGATAGGTTGACCATCAAGTTTAATCAATTTGGACAATCCATACAAGACTTCCATTATAGATGATATTATGAAAGCAGGAAGCAATTGCCTGCCTGTGTTAATTTTGAAGGCGAAATTATTAAAGTTTTATATACAAGTTGATTTGTAAAAGCTTCAACAATAAAGATGTATAAAGCTAGATTATTTTTGCAGAAGAGCACAGCAGAACACTGAGGATGTAATTAACTCTTCCTGTTATACACTGAAGATGGAGATAACCTGACTTTTTGAGCTCCAGGAGCATATATATATTATGTCTATCATTAGTTCGAAGAGAAAAATAGTTTTTTAAAGTAACTATCAAGAGGATGAATTATTATTAAAGGATTCAAGGAAGGTGCAAGTATTTAATCACGCGTATCTATCGAAGTAGCATTATCATAACGAAATCCGGTTGGGTCAAAAACTGGTCAGGCGATTCCGGTAAATACGCGTCAGAAAACCGTTGCATTACGTCTTAATCAATTGTCATACCTTCGGGAGATAGTGTAGACAATTCTCAGTTTCACAAAGCATACCTATCCTATGTAATTCGTGGTTAGTCGAAGCAAGCAGCCGGCGCGGCGGTCCGAGCGGTGCAGCAGCCATTTTTTATTCTAGCTCAATTTTCCCTCACAAAGGAAGTGGCGGGCAAGCAAAATTTGCCGGAGCACCGTTACTTTTGTGCTTTTATGTCGCTTGCTTCAGCTCAACGAGCTGCATAGTGGCTGATTGTTTTTAATTGTTACCAAGCATTATTTGAATGTGCGGTGTTAATTTTGTATTGATATTTTATATATTTAGTGCAATTAACGTATTGACGGATTTTAATGTTCAAATAAGTTCAAAATCAAAGTTAGAAGTTGGTATTCCAAGTAGGCCGTTATCAAAATTTCATTAGTATGGAGAAGAGCCAGCAAGAAAATCCATATTTTATTGTTTGTTTATTGAAGAGGTAAAAATCACATTATGATATGAAAATAACTTAAATACCCATCTTTTTTTATGACGATAATCTAATTTTATTGACCAACCCATAGCCTGTTCTGAGCTATTTTTATTTATGTATTTTCAACAAGTTTAATAATATCGTCTATTTTGCCATTGGTCCCTCTCATCGAAAATTAATATTTTAATTTTTGTGTCAGCTTTAGTACTAAATTAAAGTTATGGACCTCCGACGCAAAAAGAGGGCTGTTATAAGTTTGACGTATCTGTCTATCTGCATGTAGCATCGTAGATCCCGAATGGAATGAAATATTTAAATTTATTTTGTTTCGTTTTAAAGATGAATTGATAATATGCAAGTGTTCTTAGACATGTTTGTCAAAAACCGTTCAAGCCATCTAAAAGTAAGGGGGATCAATTTCTTTTTGTCGGGGTTATTTTTCTAATTTTATTAACAATGATTTTCCCTTAACATGCCTTGATATTTCTTCCACAGAATCACCCACCTACATAAATCATACCATCAAAGAATTGTCTCTACAGGATGACGACGGAGGATACCGTGGCACGCCAGCCCCCGCTATGAGTGACGGTAACACAACGCTTAAGCAAACGCCGAGCTCCTGAGAGGTCACTTAGCGTCGCCGTGTAGAGTTACTGACCGATCGAGAGCCGTGTCGTGTGTAAGCTGCCTTATTTTTCAATGTTGTGAAGAATTTAGATTCGTCTTTTGTTTCAGCGATCCTCTTTCCTAAACCTTGCTGTGTCCAACAGGGTCTATGTGTAATAAACTGCTCAATTAAAATAAATATTATGGAAGCAATGAAGTATTGCATATATTTTTATTCTAGTTACGTGTATATTACTATCAGTTTATTTATTTGAGATTTTCAAAGCAATATTAACTACTCGATTCCATTGTTATTTAAATCGGTTTAATTAAAGCTTGAAAGATCTTCACTATCCCGAATTTACCAATCGTGAAATTAAAAATAAAATGTGAAAAATGGCAACTGGCCTAATAAACATAAAACTGGTACATACTAGATTTTTGTTCTATTAAACACAACCAGAAACCCAAACACCACGTTTCAAACCTGCTATTGAAAAGAGACGCTACTCTCGCACAACCAGGCTCTCACAACTGAAATAATATTATTTCAAGACGTAGTGGTAGGCTCACATATACATAAATAATATTTTAAAAGAAAGTAAGTATTGTGTACATACCTTTGCGAACTCGATTTTGAGTGTGCAGCACCCGGAGTATATGTCGCAGCCGTGTAGCGCCTCCTTCGCTCGCGTCGCAGACTCCACGCTTTCAAACTTGTGGCCAGGAGTTAAGGAAACATTTGTACATATACATAGTGATATTAGAAAAAACATAGTAGGTACGCCTTTTGTGAAAAATGCTTTCATGAATGAAAATTAATTTAAACTTTTAATGTATAACTAGCCTAAAATGTCTCACTGCTTGGTTCTTTGACAGTCTTATTTTTATTTAAAGCCCCGAATGACCAGTTCGCCAAAAACACTTAACATACATATTTCGTCTACACTAGTATGCGAAATTGATATGAAATTGTCAATTATTTTAAAATAGAATAACTTGAGAATAGACAAACAATTAATAATCAAACATAACTTAAATACATAAAAAAACTATATTAACCATATCTTCGCACGTGCAGAGATAAATCTTGTAAGTATTAAAACAAACAAATAATTCAAAATTAGTTACGGACTTGCAAATCAGCATTTATCATTACAACGAATGTACATACGGTTTCAGATTACCATAAATGAATATTTTAACTTGATGGTCACTGCTTTTTATTTACTATCATAACTACAAATACAGTGATTATTTTGAAGTATTTTTCGAGGTAAATATCTTAAATATTCTTCAAAAAGGCTATACCTAACTGGATAATATTTGATTGCCAGCAAAACACTTCGATTCTTACTCAAAATTATTAATATTATAAGCAAAAAAATTAAAACAAATTACGAAAAACCGGGGTCCCATGTCGACTTACTATTACAAGCATAGAAACAGCACATATAAACTTATTTAAACAAGCTTTCTTCAAACACATCTGAATTAAAGGAACTTTAAAAACAGTCTTTCTGTCCATCAAACAAAGTAAGAAAGTTTGACGATAAAACGAGATCGGATTAGGTTCGTCATAATGTTATTGACCGATTAAGTCTGTAGACATCGGTATTATTCAAATGTCTCCAGTGGAGCGGATGCCATTCCATGTAATATAGATAAGGAGGTGACATAGTGATAGGATGTCGCGGAAATTGTGATATCTTCAATAATTTTATGACTTCGTAGTATTTTATACAGTTGTCAAACATTTTTAAACGACTCCCGCACTAAGAATTGAATCTTTAAAGCAAGCAAATCTCATGATTCATTGGAAATCTTGATGCCTATTAGATTAATAATGTTTTTTTTTTCATTTTTGATGGACGACTCCCGCGTTATATTTGTAATTTAATCCTTGTGTCGCAGGGGTTTCCCAAATAAAGTCATATATTATGCAAACAGACACCCAGACTTGGGACAAGCATTCGTGGATCACACAAATCCCACACGAGGGGATCGAAATGGTGACCTTTAGCACTCGGCTATCACAATTGATTTGACAACACATTCATTTCATTAATTAACCAATTAAAAACCTATAAATAATTTACAGTATAAAATAAAAAAAGACATTCTGAATACGTAAACTTATCCTATACCTACTGCCTATGAGTAAAACTCTCATTACTGTCAAATTGTAACCCATATTGCAATTCCATAGTTCAAACATGTCTGACCCTTTAACGAGACAAGTGCTATAGTTCGTCGATCATAGCCGTTAAGTAATGACCTGAGTAAATAACTTAACCGTTGGTATAGCTTCAGCCGATTAACCCGATTGGCACGGAGAACTCCATTAATGATCCAGTTTCATGAAGATGAACTTAGTTTAAACCTTGGTTCTGATAATTATGGTCGTATCTTATCTTATCTTCCTATACATAGCACAATTGGTTATAACAGAAAGCGTAAATTGGGTTCATTTTGACATGAAAACTTACAATTGAAATAGAGTGAAGCAAAATAAACTTTTTTTTCATGCACGTAAGTGTTAGGTCGATTCAAAATATTATCATTGTGTATAAAAATATGTCATGTATAAAATTTTCGTGTCACGGTGTACGTAATTGAACTTATCCGAGACGGCTCGCTTTCTGTTCATTCTCTAGTTACCCACTTGTATAGAATAATAACGTTTACCGGGACAGCTAAATAACAATACTTATGTACCTACTGCTTTAGTTCAGAAAAAAAAAAAAAAATTATGATATTTCAGCATCGTCACAAATTTTAGTATTTCACCATTCCCGCTGTTCTCGTGTCACTTAGGCCCGCCACTCGGATTCACAGACGTCCCTACTTATATTCCGATTTGGACAAAACTCTGAACTAATTTGAATAAAAGTCTCTTTGAAAAAAAATGACGAAAGTGTAATTAAACAAAGATTTTATGACAACTGTTCCGATTACTTTATAATTCTGATGCTTTCGAGAAGTTTTTATAGCTTACAGTTAATTTTTATTAACGATTTTATGTTTGCCGTTTTGAAAGTTTCACCGCGGTTCGATTTAATCGCGATTTTAGAGAATCTACAATCATAAACTTAAATTTCTTTGAAAAAAAAAATTACTTTTAAATACTGCCAAAATTTGATATATAAGATATCAAATTTTAAAGACATATTCATACTACTATTGTAAAGCTTAAGAGAGTTAGTTTATTTAAACTTGGGAACTACTGCATCTTACAAAATTCTTTCAGTTTTACATACTAAATAGTAGCAGGCTAGTAATGAAACGGTAAAAAAAATCATGCACTATAAACTATTAATTCAATTTACTTGATACCTTTATAACCAGGCGAACGAAATCTCCAGCAACATATAGTTTTAGAATAAACCTGAACCAAAGAAAGGATTTACTTTTTTGTCTTTTTTATTCCCCTTGACCGTGACAGGGATAGCATACCAATATAATATAGTCAGACGAAGCCGCGAATATAGCTAATCCTTCGATATATAGACCGTTTTAAATCAGTACTGGTGAAATGCCTTTCAATACACCCTTTGTACTTCGATACTACGTCAACAGTCAGCCTACGCAAGTGATCTAAATGGATCCGCCAACGCTTTTGCAATTGACCTTTATCGAGTAAGGCGACACCCAAACAACGCTTCATGTAGTTCAATTATCACTAGTACTATAGCAGTGATAGATTATTGGTATGATCGCAAGATTGTCAAGTCAAAAGTAGTAAGTTCAAATTCAGTCATGCAACAACATCTTTTCGAAATCATGACGGGAAAATGGGAAAAAGCTGTATTTAGTATTAGATATAGTTTTGAGGCCCTTTGATTCATGAAGTTGTGTAGTATCAGGAATCTAATAACTTTGGTCCTCGACAACGCTTGCGTTAGTCACAAACTTCTATAAGTTCGTGATACCTTAAACCCTTAGGGATTAAAGTTACAAGAATAAATCTCTTACGTTCACTGCGGAATTATCTAACCACAGAAAAAAACACAACAAATTCTATCACAGCCAGCCATAATGTATTATTTCAATAACTAAACAATGTGAAGAAAAAAAACCAACAGATTTTATTAATCGCAGTCTTTAAAATGGTATTCATTCGTGCGTGGGTCGATGCACGGGCGGCCTTGTAGACCTATGGGATTCCTCAGTCACACCGACTCGTAACATCTGTTACAATCTGTTTACAAATGTTACGCGTTCTGAGTAGTGTCGTTATAATCTGGTGTTACAACATTCTGTGTAAACAATCAGAATGTAAACAATTGTTAGTTTGATTAAACGGATTATAGTTGTGTGTTTACTTATAATGGTGATTGATGAGCTTCGGTTACCAAGATCTAAGTGTTTTGACTGGTTAATACTTATTAGATTATTGTTTGCAAATGCTAATACATTAAGTGTGATTAGTTTGTCTCGCTTTGTTATTAGCTATTATGTACTCTAAAGATTATTTTGATTTTAAGTGTAAACATTATTATTTTATACATTAGAGCTACGGCATAGATTTCCGCATAATCTAATAATAGTTTGTTATTAAACTATTTAATATTATTCGCAATGTAACTCTAACTCTAAAATGGTATAGTAAATACTATACCATTTTAGAATGTAAATTATTTTTCACCATAAAATCACACATTACTTACGTTACGGTGTAACAGACGGCTACGTCAAAAGCCCACGTGCTTTCAATAACTCTTACAAATATTTTTTTTCCGCAACGAAACAATTTCTATTATAAATCATTTTGATTTCAGTCATACGTTCTTATTATTCATTGTTCAAAAATATACGAGCGCCATTTTAAAATAGTTTGTAGTAATGTTTGAATATTGAAAATTGATTTGAGTGAAACGTTATACGATTGCAGTGAATATACTCTATTTAAGAGAAGTTCTAGAGATTTACACACATTTATTTATTTACACTGGCGGACTTAATGCCTGAGGCATTCTCTACCAGTCAACTATAGGGTGATGCGGAGATATCTCTATCATTACCTACCTACTATAAATATACAACAAAAAATATCTTAAAGACAGAAATCGAATTAAACTACTACTTTCCATTAAGATTTCTCGGCATTTTTAAATGGCTTTGGTAAACATTGTCCGCAGGCATACCAAACACAAAAGTCGGGGTCTACTACCAGCTTTTAAAGCAAAAATATTACTGTTGCGGAAGGGAGAAGAGCAACACGGCGTAGAACGGTGTCTTTACACATTTTTTTTAGTACCGGAAGGGAAATCATGAAGTAAATCTTTCCACTTTGATTTTAATGGTAGGTAGGCAGGGAGTTTCAGACTTTTAGCGACTAAACCCACCCACCTTTCGAATCTCCGAAATTTATACCGCAGCTCCAAACAGCATAAACGAAAGATGAGGGTAGATTTTATTCAGCCATTGGATTTAGTTCGACTCAAATTGGGAGGAGTTATTTGATGATATAGTAAGATATGAAAGTAATTTTTGTGCGTCTTCAAAAAAATTAGAACATTTCAAAATCGTACTATGTCAAATGACGCATGTTACACAGAATTTAAAATATTCTATTACAGAGGAGATCTACTAATATACTCGTCAATTTGCCAATCCTTTGAAACTCAACCCGCTGTCAAAATCCCGGGAACAAAACAAGTCATGCGCAGCCGACTAATATTTCACACATTATGAACGATTAGTCATCGCTAATACTTCGAAACGATGATATTTTTATATTTCATTGCGATCGTGAAGTTTTATTCGGAATCTTTGATTTCGTTCGTGAATAATTGTGAGGGTAATCGACTGGAACCATTTGTAATAAGGAATAATTATTTCACTTCATTATTTTAAGAGGTTTATTGAAATTGATTTCTTTACGGACAGGTATCTGAATTTGAAAGATTTTCTTCTAAATTTTGTTTTAGATGTTCATTTTCCGTACTCTTTTTCGAAAATTAGAGATTCAGTTACCAAAACTAATTAACACAAAAATTCCTCAAACTAAGTAAAATACATAGGTAAGTTAAGTAAGTAAGGCTTAGGAAGTAGTGGCAGGACGATCTAAACGTTTACACGTGTGGGCTGGTTCCATGTGGCCCAGAATAGAGAATCGTGGTAGGATTTCGGGGCAG
The DNA here is from genome assembly GCF_003590095.1 of Trichoplusia ni. Lineage (NCBI taxonomy): Eukaryota > Metazoa > Arthropoda > Insecta > Lepidoptera > Noctuidae > Trichoplusia > Trichoplusia ni. The sequence continues at coordinate 824,165 of NC_039503.1, forward strand.
GCTTTTCCCAATAGTGGCACACAGTGGGCTAAATAAAGAAAAAAGAAAAATAAGTAAAATGACAACTTTCCTTAAACAATAATTTCTTGTAACACATTTTTTACTTTTCGATATAAATAATAACCCCTCATAGATTCCCTAATTACTACGTCACTTTGAACCTCAATACATAATATATTATTTAGTAGTAATTAAAAAAACGTAATTATAAGGACAACCACGTCATCCCACACATGTGTCACTTTTTAAACCGAGTTAATACTCGCGTTATATCCCATCCTCGTCGCCAGTCAGCTACCAAATAAAACCACCCTTGTCCATGGATACTAATTTATTACTGACCAAGGTCAGAACATGGCGGTGCTAGCACGCACACATAGATACGCACACACACATACACATCAAAAATGCTATGTTTGTACTTGTGAATTACATTGTTAACTTTAACAACGATGAAAAGAACAAGCTTCTAGATTGCTTTTTAGTTTTGAAATCGAAAGTACTTAAAAAAAATTACAAATGAATTTTAACTCGATAATGTTTTAAGCGAAGCTCCTATTACCTATACCATGCAGGTTTAAATCAAACCATAATAGTGGGTTGGGATGACCCATGATTGTACAACTGCACAATATATAGGCTTAAAAAAATACGCAGGATCGAACCCGCAAACTTAACTACCAAATACAACCGATCCAATCCACTTAACCACTCCGTCATTTATCAGAAACCGACTAACGGTCTACAGTAGTTGCTACTGAAGTTAGTAAAACTATAAAATATCGTTGTCTGCAACTAAACAAGTGCTTAGTAGGTATAAATCCCAACTATGTGTTTATTTATATAAAACTTTACGATTCGTAGAATGAGGGCGCCATGGCGTAGCTCGAGATTGGTGTGGGGTCCCATTGCGAGCGATAGCGATTTTTATTTAAATTAAAAAATAAAGACTTTACATACACAAGTCTTAATTTTCGTTAATATTACACCAAAACAAAATACAATGAATCGTTTGTTCCCGAGATTCATGAAACTAATTTACCAAATGACATCTGGTCATTCTTGTCTTATATTGGTAAATTTAACCCCTTGATAGGGTGAGATAAATGAATAGAGAAATATTTTAATTGGAACAGAAGTGGATACGATTTATTTCATGAATAGTCTACGTAACTCAACCATACTTTTATTAAATAGTATTCACTACAAAAACCACATTTCAGGTTCTTTAAAACCGCTTATCGCCCCGCTCAAGATCCTGCTGACAGTGAGACCTTACGCACTTTACAGAAAAATATACAGACTTCTTATTTTAATACGTTCGTTCCGTTTCACGGCAGTGAGTGCTTCAAAATAAATACGTTTTATTGCCTATAATTGTAACACATTCTATTTACAAACCGCAGATATTTTTAATTTATTGTGATTGACTTGTTTTCTGTTTTGGTTGTTTATTGATAAAAGAAACAAATTATATAAATAGTTATTAGAACTGTCTTTGTAAACACAACGTCATAGAAATAAAGTAATGGTATTATTAGGTGAAATGGGTCACGCATAATACGCTTTGTAACTAACCTTGTAAACAGTTCATAGCTAATAATGACCTAGCTGTCACTTTCCTTTTGTCTTACCGCTGAGATTCATGTACATCGTGCTCGGACGTTTTCCTAATTATAATCTTTTACAATCATACTGGTGTTTGAGTTTCCATCCATAATCCATCAATAGTAATATTTATGCTGAAGTTGTTTGTATGCTCACGTTATGAGCTATTGATGAACTACTCGTATTAATAAAACTGATCTGATCAATAAACATCACATTTTGTAATTAGGCTAGCATCAAACCAGAGACCTCTCGGTCTGGCAGTAGCGTCAAAATTTGCAAGGAGAATCTAACATATAAAAAAAACAAATGCCAACGCACCAACAACGGTTTAAATTTTCTAGCAAACATCACAATCTCACCTGAAACAACGACTATTAAATAAAATAGCGCAGTTTACATAATATAAACTTTCTAACACATTGCAACTTTGCACCTGTGTACCGATTTGGTACTAGCGGTACTTTTGTAGAGGTACTTTAAGAATAATACCCTCCCACGGGTGTCATACGAAAAGTGGAAGATATCTGCATCATAATCACGAAATATGACACCGTTTTACAAAGATATTGTGGTTTAGGAGTATCCTAAATTCTGTTTAGTTACAATAAACTAAGGTACAGGTATAATATAGAATTACTTTTAAACTTACTAAACTCGCAACTAGCTTGACCCAGAAAACGGTTTTACCAGCTACCATCTATATTCTAGAGTCTAGAGAATATCTCCAAGAAGGTGTTGTCCGATTCTCAGACCTACCCAATTCATGGAAATCGATCAAGCCGTTTCGTAGGAGATTTTTTACATAAGATATTAATTCGCAAGGACAACAATACAAACATATTGAAACCCATATTGAAACACCGCTCTTGGTGTGGGATACCAACCTATACAATACATACTCGTTAACACCGACTCCAAGCGTAACAGGACATCAAATTCAATTGTTAAATTGATGAATGCTGATTTACAAGTTCCGTGCGAATTAAATTAATCAATTATTAGTTTGGCCTTTTGAATCTAAGGTCGTCGGTTCGACGCTACACAGGATATATAATAGACAAGTTGCATTTCAAAACTTAAAAAAGTATTGAAATGACAGCTTAAAGTCCAGCTTGTAACTTTTAAAAAAGGATTTAAAACCAATTAGCAAAAGATGCATTTATGACTATTGAAAAGGATATTCAACCATGGCCTGCACTCCGTTTTTCTTGAACACCACGATCCTTTGGACTTGGCCGTGTGGTGTGCTGATTGTGTGTATGACGTCCTGTAACAAACAAACAAACATGTTAATTATAAAGAAAAGTGTGCAACTCATACACAGTTTTAAGAAAAAATGAAACAATATCGAAACCAATCGCGGTAAATCAATTCTTAACTAAGGTACCTACACTTAGCATCTGACATAGAATGCTGTTTTCACACAGTTTTTAGCTCACAGTGTTAGCTCACTGTATTTTTACTATGAGATCCTAAAGTAAAATAAAGGCAAACGGGACACGTATAGTGGTGTTTCGCTTTCACAAAGTTAGCACCAACTCTTAAGAAATCTGAAATGGATGTATGGAGTTTCATGCCGGTTTTTCTCAATAGAAATGACATTTTGGAACCGTGCACTTGAAGTCAATACTCTAAAGTTTTAAAAGTGTCTGGAAAACGGCCTACTTGAAATAAAAATGTTTGATTTTCATTTTATATTTTCAAACTCAACCGAGATAAAAAAACAATCTTACGAAAACAAAACATCAATTTTTATTTATCAAGTTATTTTAATAAACTTCGATTTAACACTCAATGGTAAAATCATACACTTAATACTAATTTAAGCTTCACTTAAAAACGCAAAAGTAGAAAACATTTATCGTAGTATTAAAATATTAACGGCCTGATATTGAGTGTAATACACTGAGTGGCTCTCTAGGCGGAGTGCTAAAGACATGTAAATTTATTTATTCGTATCGCACGCATGCGTCGAGAACCTCTCTGGTATTCAAATGACATGCATTTAGCTTAGCCCGAGCGATGAGTGTGTTGTGTGGGACAGAATTAGTAGATCACTTCTTAGTAAAATTGTTATTGATGTTTAATTAATAATGTTTATGCTAATTCAATGAAATCATTTGTCAAGAACTCTTTAATAACGCTATTATGCATATAAATGGACAATTTTGTACAAACACTTGTATAAATGCTCAAACTCTGACAAGCAATGGGAAAATTACAGGCTAAATGTTATTTATAAAAACACTAGTCAACTAAAAAAGAAAAGTTTATCCACGTAAAACTGTTGGCTTCATTCGTTTGGCAAATAAATATTTTTGTTTCATTTTTTTTTGTTTTATTGAAATAAAGTTTACTTATGGCCTGTTTTAGTTAATTAATAGTTAATTTCTATAAATAAGCAACTTATCAACACTAATTTTAAGCGTTTCATTAAGTCTTCTTCACGATGAAGTCAAAAATGGTTTAAATCGCTTTGAACAAAAAAAAACTGAATCTCCTGAAAGGAGAGGAATAGTTCAAAGTTTTCTACTTGCCCATACCGAAGATGCAGGACAATATTATTCAAAAACATTGAAAACAAGTGCAAACATTTTGATAACATCCTTTTTAAGTTTTTTTTCTCTATAATTAAAACACGTATAATTATTTGGCACGTTATTTGCTTGTTAGAAATAAAAGCCAATAAAAGCTTATAGCCTATATAAAGCCAATGAGAGTAAATCATTACTTTTATTACCATTTATCGACCATAATATCCTATTTAACCATAATAATGTAGGTTAATCGGTTAATCGTAAATAGTAACACATTAGTCGTAAATTACCATCAGTAATAAATCCTATTTATATTATAAACCCGAAAATATGTGAGAATGTACAGATATTATTACTTTTTCACTCCACAACTACTGACCGGATTTTGATAAAATCTAGAACAGAGGTAGATTATATCCTGGAAAGTACTTTGAAATCATCTAAAAAACATGATTACAGCAATAACCGACATTCAAAGCAGAGTCTCAGACGACTACGACCTAATATGTAATATTGATTTATTATTTTAAGTGGCGCTATAATAACTTTGATTTAACGCCTTATAAAAAGCAGTAAAGTTGATTGTACAAATCTATTCTAATCTATTTCTGTAATCGTTTCGTAACTGAGTTATTTGCGGCGAATTGTTCTTCCAATTTAACGATGGGTTTAACCTTTTATAGATGGCGCTGCGAGCGACGTAAAGCGTGTTGTTTATGTAATTGAGATGACGTTCCTTTCATATCCACGCTTTTCAGCACTAGGTTTGATATTTTATTGCCTTTGTTATCAGATGTACTAGAAATTTGTATTCGTGTATGGTTTGAGAGAACTAAGTAGGTATAGTTATATTATTAATATGCCATTATCTGTGGTTTTAAGGATATTCGTATTGTTTACATGCTTATATGGAAACGTAAGACAAAAACACGATTAAAATGTGTGCCTTTTGAGTCGCAAAAAAAAGTAAGTAACAGCAGTGCAAACACAAATATTTAGCAGTAGACCAATTTAAAATAAAAAATTAAGTAGAAAATCTATTAACTGCAAGATTTCGCGTGATTCGTCAACTTCCACATATCTTTTACGCTTAGTAACAAAAACAGTCAAAGAAAAACAAACAAACATCTTAAAGAAATCAAATCAATTTATTCTCTATCCGAGCATAAAAAGGAAAAAAACTATCGAGTAGAAGCAACATAAAATCTATCACCACTTAACAGTGCACGGCAGTGTACGCTCGGCAATATCGCAGCCCACTTGTTGGAATTGAAATCTTCGTACACTGCGTACCGTAATAACATTTTGCATTTGACATTAGACGGTGGTAGTTTTAATAAAAAATATACGCGGCTGTTGGTGGGGAGGTTTTTTTTTATTTTGCTCGGGAGAAGGGTTGGGAGTAATATCTGAAATGTTACGTGGATACAGGGAGTTGTAACGTTGATTATAATGTGGATTTGTTCATAGAAGTATGTATTTATGTTCTGGCTTGTAACAGCTTTTATCCGATGAAATATACAGCGTGGAGCTACAATGGTGACAATTAATGATATCAGCATTGTAAAGTCACGCATGTATTTAAATACTGAGTTATAAGTTTTCAGGTTTCTAGATCTAATAAGAAAACTATTGACACGAAAAGTAAAAGGTTTGGTCTCTTAATTTAGAGCTTTATTAACCGTGAGTCATTCAACCATTCAAAGCTACTTTTTAATCAAGGAAGTCGTCTTTAGTTACCCCAAAGGTTCCACTGCTACCGCTTACTGTGTAGTCACCAGACATTTCTAATGAGGACTAATAGCTAGAAGATTCGAAAGAAAATACCTAGCAAATATTGATCTTAATCTTAGTTGGTTCTATCGTGTTTCAGTTACACGATTCTTTGGCTGTAGCTATATAGACCCACAGGGACCAATCATTCGGACATCCATCTCCTCACATTTACTCACCTAAAATCAGTCAATATGTCAAGAATTTTGAAACAAAACGTGCATGTGTACAGCTTTACGCACATGTCTCCATTCAACATTCATTGATGAATAAGTGTGCGTATTCCGGAATACGCAAGGTGCTAAAATATAAAACATTTTAGCGAAGCGGATTAGTCCATGAACGACCCAATATAGCTTGAACCCGTACAGCATCACAAACACCGTATACCGTTTAAGGTATCATCATATCAAAGCACTACGGATCTCCTTCCCATTCCCGCATTCCTTTTCAATCCGCGAGCAAATATTGTCGTCGCAAACAAAAATCTTGACATTACCCATCCGCTTTAGAAACTTGAAACTAAAACTCCCGGATTAACATAAACAAAAACAAAACAAAAAGACATCTGCTTACTGTTGATATCCTCAAACAATATATTCTTACACTTTCCAGTTTAAATTCCAACTTTGTAGAATACCATTTGGACATAGAGTCGTGTTCAACACAATTTCATCAAGTCACAGAAGATTGGTAGTTCCTAACAATTGTCTGTCTGTCTGTAGTATTACTTGCATCTTCAGAATATTCATGTTACTTGCTTGTTGGAGAGTTTTGCTGCTGTATAAATGTAGCACTGTTTATCTAACTGAGCGGTTTGTGGGGTTTTGTGAACGGGTGTCATTTTTTATTTGAAACCCATACATTCATGCAAACCTTCACTATTGAGTAAGTATGTGAGGGGCGCGTAGTTGCAACTTTGGTTAATTGTCAACAAACAATAAAACGCACATTTGTCGTAAAACATAAAGCAAAAATCAACCTTAATGCTTTTTAATAAAAGCGCTGTAAATCTGAAAGCGTAACCATTGATGTACCGCCGACTGTGCGTTGGAATAATTAAAAAGTACTGATCAAGTCCGAATCGCACTCGTACGCATAGGGTTCCGTACAATTGTATTAAATATTTAATTAGGCATTTCTTGCTGAAATAAGAATTAACGATGGATACTTCGATTTCATACATCTTAAGTTTTCTGTTTGTACTCAAAAGATACAAGCTTCATTAGTTTCGGAGCCAACCTTGGTCTTTAATCATGAGCAGACATTTTAACTTTGTAGTTTAATAAATGTATATCTGCCTAGGCAGATAGTTGAACAGTTATTAGACGCTTTTATAGCCGAATTACAAAACAATGAATTTGCAAAACATTTATTTCATTTATCGAATGACTCAAACTACAATAACATCTCTCATTCCAGCCTCTTTCGAACTATGTAGTCAGTGACCAGTGTAATCGGATATCTGCATTCAAGTACCAGTGTTCTACAAGGAGCGATACTGCCTATCTGACCTCTTTAACTCGGCACCCCTTAGAAAGGCAGCATGACACCTACAAGCTACCGACCGCGACGCGGCGACGTACTAGGATCAACGGAAACAGTTTTTCTTTTAAGAGTACCTGATACCGTTAATACCGAACCCTGAAAAGGCGGAAGGCCCGAATTTTCGCCTAACTGGTATAAAAGTTTAATTTGCAATCTTACAGCAATATTTATGGGAATACCGACGAATTAAACGGTGTTTGAATAAAACACGTTTTTTTCGTACAAACGTAGGTGAGGGGAATAGATGGTTTTATTTAAATTAGGGAATTTTGGGTGAATCGTTTGTTCGCGATTGGTTTTTTTCTGAATGCGGCGTGAATTTTAATGTGATTTGTGGTGGCTAATATGTTGGGAAGAGCCTTTAAAAGTTTTAATTATGGAATGAGATTTAATTTAATTTCGGTATAGAAAAAGACGCAATTAATTTGCAAATGCTTATTGGAATGACTGCCATTGTGTGTCGTAGGCTTTGGTTGCTTTACTGGATTTATTGATCAGACTCTAAAATCATTGCATAATGCATAGGTCAACATGCTGAAAGAGTAAATTATAAGAAAATTTCCTTTTTTTTATAAGTAAATATTTGCCTTACAAATAACTTCACGGATAGCTAAGTAGGATAAGGTCCTCACGCCAATTGGCGCATATATGGCGCGACGTGTCCCAAGTTTGATACCCGCGTAGCAAAAGCTTTACCCTATGATCCACGAATCCTGAGTCTGGGAGTCTTAGTGCATGTGATTTGAATGTTTACAACACTGCGACACAAGGATTATTTACCTTAGGCATTTTTCTTAAAAGATTACTCAACTAAATACCAACTAAATACCTCAGACTTCCTCTAAACATACCGCTTTCACTTCATTTACTTTCATTGCATTCCATACAAATTGTGAATGGTAATCATTGCAAACTAGTATTATTTATATGGTTGGATCTAATATAAATGCTAAGAGTTAGTCATTACTGTAATACGAAACTAGTACCGTTGTCGGAGCGAAATGACACTATTTGAATTTTACTGCGCTCTCTCGCTTTAATAATCGCTATTGCTCTGCCTTAAGAGGTCATAAGTATTCATTGTTTATGTTGGACCGTCTAATAGCTTTTGCGAAAATCAATAGCCTAGTGGTTAGTGGTCTTGTTTACCAAAGTTCGTGGGTTCGATTCCCACGCACGCTCGTTTATTCTGTCTCACTGTAATTTATCCATAATAGTATGTATTTGGAAATAGTTATCACTTGTATTTTAAGTAAAATACAAGTTTTGCTTAGTTATAAACTAGATAGCACTGTGTAAAAGTTCTGCAATTATTAAAGTATTCATAAATTTGACAGTACTTTTAATGTCCACAACTCAATCTCTCTCTAGGTATACACAGAACAATACTCAGATCGTCATATAGGTACTAAATACATAGTTAAATTAATCGACTGTTAGCTAATTGTTTCGCTAACAGACACACGCCCGGGACTCGAACTGGGGACTTCACGGTAGAGGGTTGTTGAATAGTTAGCTAAAGTATAGACTAGACTAATTGTATTCCAATGGCTTCGTAACTATAGGTTTGATGTTAATTTAGAACTGTCTCGTAATGATCATTTCTAGAAATGTTTGAGATATGTATTTCGGTAATCATATTATTCATTGTTGAAATACGTCTTGACATGGTCATTAATCTCCAAAAAAGTTTCCTTTGAAGTTTCAACCTAAGTTCAACAGATTTGAAGTAGGTACCAAATTAAAAGCATTGCTATCAGTCATTATCTACTTATTTAACTTACAAACTCGATCAAATACGGATTCACAAGCTGTGGTAAAACATAACAAAAGCAATGGATGTCAATTTCAATACATAACCTTGACAGATTTTGTAGCTTGCACCTATTTTACCCATCTTAGTGTACTCGTAGCTTGCTATAAACTTTCTATATCGTTAAATCAATAGTATTTCGCACGTATGCCTGCTCCATCGTGCGCGCCCCGGTGCTCGGTTGTATGACAAACAAGACGTCTTTCAAGTCTTACCGCTTTTTCTGGAGTCGCGTGCTAGTTTATGTAGGGTAAGCATGATGTGGGATTTTTGTGGATAAGTTTTAACCTTAACCTAACCTTATTCATAACTACATGGGTTACGCTTATTCCATTGTTGCATATTAAATGTTGTTTATTAACTAATTAAAACTTATGTTACACTTCACTTATCTTATGTTGTTATCGCTTTTAAGTTGACGATCTGTGCGTCCTCATGTGCTTATCAAATATGTAAAAACAATTTCTTTAATAAAATAATGATCCTGAGAATACCGACCTACATGGTCACCCTACCCGATGTGTAAGCGGAGGGATGATGCGATTTGACTTAGGGGAGTACGTTTAACATCGGAGGATGAAACTGCTGAGTTTGCTTAGACGTAGAAGACGTTACATGTCGACAAGTAAAAAGGTTTTTATTATTCGAAAAAGTGAGAGGAAATGAAGTACTAGGAGTCACATCTTCGTTATGAAATTAAGGTTTTTCGTGTCATGTGGTGTCATTTAAATCACCTTTTTAAATACATATTATATCTTTAAAAAAACAATACAAATGAATTCTTAAATTCTTGGGTCACGTGGGGTTCACATACGTAAGCTACCCATACCCACAAACAAGCAGTCATGGATCACACAAATACTTATTCTATGAAAGGATCCATCCCGCAACACGTTGCGCTCAGTGGGTTTGGTGTGGTGACCTTTACCACTCGGGTATCCGGTATAAACTTAACATAATAAGTTACTTGTGAAATAACTTTGGATTGTCCTACTATGTAATATTATAAACGCGAAGGTTTGTTTATATGAATGTTTGATCCTTTTTCACGCGAAAACTACGGAACGCAGACGAAACTTGGTACCGAGATAGTTTATAACCAGGATTCACACATAGGATAGTTTTCATCTCGAATTAATCTACTTCCTAGTCTAGGTTTGACTTAGCCACGAATCCTTGAAGTTAACATGGTCCTTGTACTTTCTAATTGTTGTTAAAAAAGTATAAAAACATTCGACTACAACGAAAAAAGTTTCTCCCACTTAACTTGGGCTCTGTTAAGCCGAGATTAAACAATATAAAGTTATTTCATCAATTTAAAAGTACATAAAAAGTACTGTCGGAAAAAAACCTCTTAAAGTTAGGAAAAAAAAGATGAAATTGAAACAGCGCCGTGCTCTATTGTACAGACAGGAAATAAAGTGATATATTAAGGAAACAATATTATTAACTTATTATTCGTTATTTATGAAAGTCCTTGAAGCTATCTTTTACAGGATCATTATCTTCCATAGCCTTTTTATTTTCATTCTCAAGGTACCATTGCCTTTGAATACAAATTATATTACTTCAAGACATAAAGACGATCTTACAAATAAAAGGTGACATTTTCATGTCACATGACTTTCGTTCGTCTCTAGTTCACGTTTAAGCGATTCAATCAGAGTTAATGATTATAGAAATTATGTTACTTCTCTAACGAGGATTTAATGGATTATCTATACACGCTTTTATAACTTTACTAGCTGTTGCCCGCGACTTCGTCCGCGTGGTTAGAAGATATAAGTTATGATTTATATCTACCCTGTTTTTCCACATTTTCCATTGTTTCATCGCTCCTATTAGTCGCAGCGTGATGGTTTATAGCCTAAAACCTTCCTCGATGAATGATCTATTAAACACAGAAAGAATTTTTCAATTTGAACCAGTAGTTCCTGAGATTAGCGCGTTCAAATAAACAAACAAACAATCAAACGAACAAACTCTTCAGCTTTATATACAGTCGATTGTAAAATCCCATTCAGCTAAACACTAAAATATTCCACAAAAACTGCCTGTAATCCGAGCGCTATTCAAACGAACTAACACCAACTTTATCCAGTTTTGTTTCACTATTTTTTAGTCTGACAACACTGAGATACGGTCAACATTGAGATACATTTTCACGATCAAAACTGAACCTTATTGCTTTGCGATACGAATCAATATTCTTTTGTAGATTGATGTTCAGACAATATTGAAGTACAATCAACAAATAAAATCAATTGATGCAGCGCTTAAGTTAATTTGCTGTCAGTACAAGCTACAGGTTAGCTGTGACCGTGCCAAATTGATTCGCTTGTCAACTATGTTTTTTGGATCTCACAATATTCTAGGGATTTTAGTAGATACTGTTTGTTTATTTGCGATGGATGAATTCTCGCAATAAATATGAAATTCTGGTTTATGCATGGAGTATTTAAGCATGTTTTGGATTCGGTTGGTTACTGCAGCTAGGAGCCTTTTTTGAGTACTAGCTTTCCCTTTACTACATAACATCAAAATCCTAACCAAGCAATTTAACCGTAAAAGCCTAAGAAACCAAATTAATTGAAATTTGCTTCGTCAAAGGCTTCAGAATCTTCATGTAATTATTTTATTTTGTATCGTAAAAGTCGCAAGTTTTAAGAAAAACTGGGTTTCGACCCACCCCGAATATGTCCCTATTCTCCATGTTTTCGACAGTAGGAATACACGGATACAACAATACTCCGGTACACAAGGAAAGACAAATAGTATGCCAATGAATTCAGAGAACATTCTAATAAAAAAACTAAGAGTTGAATTATTTCCCAACCATAATCACAAAACGTAAAATCGTATTCACGACTACAAAAATAATAAAAAAATACCTTTAACAGAAACATTGTACAACAAATAATAGCGGATCAAACATCCGCACCGCACTCAGTTATTTATTCCCGAACTTTTCTCGGAACGAAACAAAAATAAAAGCGGAAACATATTTACATTATCCAGTTACAACACAAGAGTAAACATTCCAATTAAACACGAAACACACCTCATCAATTAATTAAAATTTAAAAACTCCATTACGCACGTAACACCCCTGTTTGTAGGGCTGTCACGAGGGGCTTTGCAACTAAATTAAAACGGTAAATAAGTTATATGGTCTCCAGGCTTCGTGTGAATGAAATTTAAAGGGTTGCTAATTACTTGTATAACATATAATATAATAATTATGTCAAAATTCATATAAATTATGGCACAAATATATAATTTAATTACCTTAAATTAGAAATGATAATTAGCCGACTTTAAAAAATATGTTCATAAGACAAAATTCCATTTCCCTTGGTATAAAACCTCGTAATACTACATTCTTTCTTAAGAAAAAAATTTACTATAAATATAACCAACCCTATATCTTTCTAACACTTCGTCGTAACGGTTGTTAAATAAAATAATTGTTTCCTGTGAACCACCCCTCACGCTAGGGTCACCACTGGGTATTTAAGCGCCGGTTCTAATTTATGTTTTAATTATTAACATGCTTTGTTACAATTTTTTGGTGAAGGCAGTTGAGCTTCTGGTTCATAATTAAAAAGTAAGTAACGTTTTGTGTACATTTGACCCAATTTACCAAAAAATGCAGCATTATTTCCTTAAAAAGTTAAAGAAAAAAGTACAATCGCCAACAAAAATACAAACGCACATTGCATTACACGATAATCCAATACCTTCACAATCAGAGAACAATTTCGCAATCGGTCGTTAGGCATGAATATTTCAGTTACAGGCCAGTTTTACTCGACCGAACCATTGTCTCATTTCGTCGCCATTAAAAAATTCACGCGAGAGGCGAGCGAGCCCGGCGCTCCGATAAGGCTTGATAAATAAATAAATATTGCCTTTAAATATTTTGTGCGCGATAGTACTTTTCGTGAAAATTTGGCGATTGGCTGTTTAGGCCTGTCGTGAATTTTTTATTTGTTGAACTGGAATTAAAAGTCTTAATCTTTTGACGCGTTTTTAAATTGACTTGAATGATTTCGTTATTTTATTTGTGATTCGTTTTAAGACAATTTTAGACTGTTGACTGCCGATTGCTTTTCTTTTCATTCGAGTTTGATTGTAATTATTTTGCCTTACATTTGTATGGTTTATCCACAAATTAGTTTCAGAGTTAATACTTCGATCAGGCAGAAAAACAAAAATGGAGATTCTTATCGTAACAAATTTATAAAATCCACACAGGGTCAACGAATCTAAAAGCTTTGAGGTGAGATCTCACACAACTAAAAAAAAAAACACCACATAATCCAAAATGAAGAAAGATCAGAGCATAATCGCTTACCTAATATTACTCATAATAATATCATGAGTTACTTTACCTATAAAAAATAAATTACCTATCACCTAGAACATAAAACCTCTTCGGTAAACGGCAAAAGATTTATGCATACGTCTGAACGGTGTTTAATGTAGCGGAAAATTGTATTTATATGAACTTGGAGTTACTTCACTTTTATGTCACTTTGAACTGGATGAAATTGAGGAAATATTGAGACGGATAGTGGATTTATAAAGCTTGTTGAGTTCTTAATTTAATTGCTTTTGTTGGTTCAAATATTTGAGTCAAAAGAAGTTGGTAGAATAAGATTTCATTAAGTTGGTCAGCGTTGAGGTTACGAATATAATAAAATAGATATAGCGTATTTAGAATTAGTGAAAAATTAACACCAAAAACAATGCGACTGTAAGTTTACTGCGGATAGCCAAGTGGTATATAATTATATATCACCTATCACCACGCTAAACCCACTTCAATGGATATCGGTATTGAAATATCCATATAAAACTATTTAGGTAACCTTTTTACATGCATTGTATTAAAATCCCAAATGTATTTTTCTTATTAGGAAATTAAAACTGCGATATTCTCATAGACTTATAATTTAACAATGAAAACACGACAGTAACATGTCCGAAAAAAAACATACAAGAAAAAACAAGTGAACACCGCTATTGCTTCATTGGAAAAAAACAACATGTTTCGAAGTAGAGTTAAAACAAAAAAACATTTTATTTTGCAACCGAGAAATGTTTCACCAGAAAAAATCTTGTCAAACCATATTTCAAAAAGACAGATTAACAAATTCAGGATAATCTTGTCTAGAAAAGCTTATGACGACTTAACATTTTGAAAAGGACCAATTCATCTTTCTTATTAGAAAAAACGCTTAAACATCCCCAAAAAATGTAAATTTTATTCTTAAGTTCTTATGCTAATAGCTTTAGAGTCTTAAATTGTTTAACTCACAGGTAAATGGAAATGTCATCGTAAATCACAATCGGGTGACGCATAGCTAGCTCTGCAAACGTCAAAACATAGGTCACAGATGTGTAAATCAAAGATTCCTCGAAATGTAACAATTTTGAATAAACGCTCATTAAAGTTACTGTCTTCCTTATTTCAATGAAGTTACGGTATATTTTACAGTGATATTCTAGTTTTCGAGTGTATTCCTAAATTTGTTATTGCAACATCTGTTGGCGGGATAATGATTAAATGCGTTTACGAAGTAAGTGTTGCGTGGATTTGTTGTGACATAATTTTACACGTGTTTTTGTCGCGTGCTGTGTCTGTCGGTGCGTTTGTAATGATTTGAGCACGTGTCAATTGGGTACAAGCTATTTTTGTAAATGTTTTTTACTGGACTTGTAACGCATTAAAGGGTACATTTTTTTTTACGATGAGCTAAAGGTTGTGAAAGAAAACATGTAGTTCTAATAGACTTTATGTCAGTCGTTCTTAATATGACATCTAGCAATTAATTTTATGAAGACAAACAATGATTTTAAAACGCTTATTTAGAGTTGAATGATGTGATATTTTGTGTATTATGTGATTGTTCACCGCTGTTTAAACAACCGAATAATATTCACGAATACAAACAAAATTATCGTTTATTTTATTCTTGGAACGAAATACAAATCTGAGTATGACAAATTTAGCAAAACCGGGGCTTATAAATGTCATCCACAAACGTCCACAATATTCCAAGTAAAGAGTTTAATTAGAGCTCCGTCGTTTGTCCTCTTTAAGAGTAATGAATAATTTAAATCTGCATAGCGGAGAAGATTACGGTTATGATAATAATAATAAATCTTGAGAGTCAGACAGTCACAATGTACGCGAGGCGACGCGAATCTCAGATAGTCTAACACTTTTGACATTGAATACTCGTACAGACCTCTGTTGAGTATGTAGGGCAGTAGGAGCTTGGATGCTGTAATTTTCGGGTGTTAAAGGCTTGTGTAGCCTCGTGTATGAATGGGTTTACAAATTGAAAATACATCTTTTTATTTATAGCTTACTGCTTTCACTCTTAAAAAGCTTTTTTTATATCAGTACTTAAAAAATGAAATAGGGTATGAGTCAATCACCAAGATTGTTCAAATGAGTATACTTGAAACTCTAAACTCTAATTTCGGTCATTACCAATAACGATTTAAAGAAGGGAATTGTAAGGAATTTCAAAAAGAACTTTGAAAAAGTTTCGACAAAATACCCTCGACCTTGATTGATCATATTAATTTGTTATCCACAGAAGGTATTCAAATCAAACATTCAAATAAAAAACCCCCAAGCTTAACTTCAAATGGCTTTCAAAATTGACTTTTAACAGAATAGACTTTTAGGCACTCCTCGCGACCAGCCAAGCCTATCGCAAACGCACAATCGAAAACCAACTTAAACGGCTTCACATAAATTCCAAAATCGGTTTATCAAGACTCGGACATGGTTTTTCAAACAATATCAAATCGTAATCCGGACCCTTGGAGTTTTGTCTCGATGCCAAGTGCTTTTAACGACAGCACTTAAATCGTCAAAGGGCATTTAGAGGAAACTTCCGAAGTATCAGATAAGTTTACACCGTTGATCCCTCATTATGCTAGGAGGGGGTCCAATGGGGATTAGATGTTTAATACTCGGGGAAAATATTTATGGACTTTTCAAAAAGCCAATACTGTGAGAAAGGAAACAGCCGAGTATTAATTATAAATTCGAAAGAGGATCCGTATCAAAATCCACAATGAAGTGTCTAAAATTCTCTCTATTAGGTGACAATAATCTATCAAATGCTAAAAGCACAAAAATCGTTTTGAAAACTCAGTACAATGACAGGAAAGTAGTTTCAATCGCAAGTGCATCGAGCTAAGATAAAATCTTCATCTTCCAGATGGATCATAAACCTGGAGTCCTTTGAAATTCCCATGTGGATTCAAACATATTGAATACCAGATCGTCGAGCTTGCCCGCCCATAAAAGATACCTACTTCAATAAAAATCCCGCCGATACTGAAATCGTCCAGCCATTTAGTATTTGATGGTCGGATGAATATAAAAATGTATATGAAATTTAAAATTCCCCGAGGTCCGAATTTTGGATGCCATTGGAATGGTTGATGTTTGTCCATGATCCGATCGGTGACGGGATGGCCAAGTCCGTCAAAACGATCCCGATTCCAAAAGGATAAATTTATTTGATCCAAAAATATAAACTTTTTGTCTCATGTTGCCAAATGTCAGAAAAAATCCGACAAAAGTTTAGGATTTTAAATATTAAAAAGTCTAGATATACTAATATCTTGAATATTTTTATGAGGAACAAAGTATTTTTCATATACCTACTCCGAAACTAATTAATTGAATAGATGCATAACTTGTAAATTGTGATCCCGATAGATAGTTAATTACAAAAAAAAAACGATCGATTGCGGGTCGGATTCACGAAAATTGGCTAAAGATAAACAAATCGGTGACAAATAAATTCATAACGTTAACAAGCGTCGCTTAACTTCGTTTTTTATTTAGCTATCATGGTTCAAGTGATCCAGCCTCGTGACGGACAGACGGTCGAACAGAAAGAAGTGCTTCAGTAATATGATTTCGATTTTATCCTTTGGGTACAAACTCAAAAAGTAATAACTATTTTATATTTAGTATTATCGATAGTAAACTAAAAAATGACGTACCAGAAGCAATGGAAAACAACTCACATATCCGTAGAGAAATGCTTCTATATTTCAAATTTATATAAAAGCCTCGCTATTGTGCCATTTCCATTTTTAACGATACGTATGGGCCTACGTGAGTTTTGAAACAGCCATGAATATTGTTTAAAACAAAATTGTTATTTTCCTTTATTGTTATATACTGGCGTTTTATTTTAAAGCTTTTATAGTTTTAACGCACTAGAACAATGTAGGATTACCTTTTGAAAGTTTACTAGTTTTGGAGAGGTATTGAAATTGAAAGCACAGGAAATAAAATGGCCATTAAATTTTTCACTGCTGCAGGTTTTGTGATTATCAATTCACAGTGGACCTTGGTGATAAGTCTCCGATATTACATTACCTACGGAACAAATTAAGAAAAAAAGCATTCTTGACATCAAAATGACTGATATTTTTCTTAAGAATTTAAAAGTTGAATTTTCTTGCTATGTCAGATTTTCCTGTAACCAAATCAAATCAAAATGAAGAACAATTCTGTACCGATCAAGAGAAGATATAAACTAAAACTCCTAAAACTATTCAACAAAACCTCTACATAAAAAATACTCCTACAGCACGACAGATTAACTCTAAAAAGAGACGTATTCATGTAAAACCAGAGAGCAAAATAAAGGCAGACATGAAGCCTTTGTTTATGGGACAAAGTAGTTGAGTAAAACTGGGGTCAGCGTGGTGGCGCGTCCGGTGCCGCTTCCCGGTAACTGGTGCCGCGGAAAATGATATGAGTGCAGTGGAGGACGGTACAGGAAAAATGTAAGTTAGCCCGTTTTATAAAGCTTTGGAATAAAGAGAACGAATGGTACATTCAGGAGGTTATAATATTAGAGAAAAAGGAACATCTAACATATTCGTTTCATATCCTGGTGACCTGTGTATTACAAAAAAAGTTTTACACCGCTAAAACTACATAGTTGCCAAATAACTGGTCATTTTTGAATGCTTGATTTGTATGAACCATAGGAAATAGTGGTACGAAATTAATTTGCTACTGTTTAAGTGACGTCATTTGTCACTGATTTCAGTAAGTATTCAAGTAAATTAAAAGCTATATTGATACCTATTTTACAAGCCTTAGTTTAAGAAGCGACCTTGTCTTTTTCAATGTTACTCTCTACCGTTTTCTCTTTAACATCCAAATTTCATTTTTTTCATCATTTCCAAATTTCTATATCCCTCTATATTCTAATTCCCCATATATCTATACAATGTTGTGTATAAAGTACAACTGTACGACACTACACAAACTGCGGTGTTGACAGAACGGAAGGGGTAGCGACATCCTGCTCGCTCTAACTTGCTGGAAAATTACAGTTTGTATGTGGCGAGTGGTTAGAATGTTGCTAACGGAGAGTTGATTGTTTATCGATAGTTCAACTAGTGAATAAGTGTGTGTGATCAATTTGTTTTATGGTCGTAGGTGCAGAATTGTTTTTCTATGAAAAAAATATATTTTGTCAGCTTTAGAAGTTGCTATGTTCTGTATCCTGAATATTAATAAGAATGGGACGTTTTTAAAATCAGGCTAGCTTGATGCATACTCAATAGAAAATAAAAAGATATACTCAATAGAAAATAGAAAATAAAACATACTTCTTATTTTTATAATAACTATCGTGAGACTGATTCATTATTAAATGATGTAACGGTTTACTCACGCCGCGTCTGCTCATGATTAAGGACTCCGGTTGGGTCCGAAACTAGTCGGGCTACCCCGATAAATACGCGTGAGTAAACCGTTACATCATTTAATACTTCTTATTGTTTGTTCCATTTTCTCTAATGCTAAAATTCTCCTTAACCATATCATTCAACTAAATTTTCTTGCAGATGTAACAATTCTACAATTAACGAAATGTTTTTTCGTACCCGGGAAGCAAAACAGTTTCTACACAACCCAAGTATTGATGAGGATATATTATGATTATGAATAGCGATGTACGTAAACTTTCCAAATAAAGAGAGGTTCTCAATCTTCCCGGTAAATTACTTACGGTTCAAAGTTGTCTAAGTAAGGTGACTAGAGTGATGTATCGTTGCAAGCTTAATATTAATCTGTTGGTTAAGTTTACCGCTGGGAAAGTAACTAGATTCGATTTAAAACTAACTTGGTTAAAGGATGTGATTTTTATCAATCTTTTAAGTAACGCTTAGTGGATTGCCCGACTAGTTTAAGCTGCAAATATTGTAGGAAAATTACTTCTTTAATTTTCGCTCTATGATTGTGATATAACACTATTAGTATATCCTATTTGACGTGTACAGTAATTAAGTAATAAATTAAGTATCACGGTAGTTTAATTTTATCATAATAACTTTCAGTGAAGCAAAAACTTCTAAAACGACTTACACTCAAATTCAAAAAATATCCGAAAACTTTTGTCTCAACTTAAAGAGTCTTCGTTTCGCGTAATAAAAATGCAAATAAAACTAGAATACTAGATACACAAACACTTAAGTTGTTTTATTCTTTGCCTTTCGTAACAAAAGTTAGGAAAACCACTTTGTCTAAGCCCTGCTTTGCTATTGTATTGTCATAAGACAGGTGAAAACGAAGGACTGAACGTAATGAAAAGCAAAAATCTATTATTTTTTTAAAAAGAAAACACTGATTCTACTTTTTATTTAATGGTCTATTTTACCTCTATTTTTCCTATATTCCTCAATAGTGGATTGGAGTGGAGTGGACACACTCGATGGGGATTCCTTCACTTGATAATGTTACTACATCTATTACGTTTCATTAAATTGAATCTAGTATTTATTATTATTATTTTTTATTTATAGTGGCAGGTTTATTGACCTTTTAGGATTTGACAAGTTTTGTTGGGACATAAGTCTCA
This sequence comes from Trichoplusia ni, assembly GCF_003590095.1. Lineage (NCBI taxonomy): Eukaryota > Metazoa > Arthropoda > Insecta > Lepidoptera > Noctuidae > Trichoplusia > Trichoplusia ni. Next base: position 844,372 of record NC_039503.1, read on the forward strand.
TTAGCCAAAAAAATCGTTTGTAAAAGTTTCACTAAATTGCAGGGGCTTTGTTAAAAGCGAGGTAAAGAAAAAAATCATATTCATACTTCTGTACTAATTTATTTGTTGCTCAACACCTTTAGAATTTCAAGATGTTTGCTAACATCTCAAGTTGGGTTGGTGAGTCGAAAGTTTGCGCAGGTGACCATTTAAATTTGAGCTTCGTTGAAAATTTATTATCGACCTACTTTTGCAAGCACCTCACTGTTTCCATAGTAATTGTCTGGGAATTGCTGTAGGGGGCGCCACCTGAGACTATTAGGTGTGCTTTAAAGTAGAGCTTTTGATAAAGTTAAAATTGTTCTTTTGGAAGATTTTAAGTACTACTGTAAAGTGTGTGCTGATAAATATACGTGGCGACGAGTCACCCATAGCTATCTCCTATTTTTTTTTGTACTAGGTAATATGAATGTTTCCTTTAACCTTTAAAAATTTAAATATCTGCTTGACATTTATTGACGGGGTATCTTAAAGTAGAGCAACAATGTTTTAACTGCATTAGGTGCGCATTCTTTCATTTTCTGTCTACTTCTTAATTTTTAATTCCAACACTAGATTTAAGAAAAAACCTCATCTTCAAATGTCAAAGGGTCATAGTACCATTTGAGGACAATATATAAACAGCTTTCATTTATCGATAGCATCAGAAATAACTCGTCTAGACAGCTCGGCCCATTCCGGCTTTAGGTCAGGAATACAGTTCATATTAGAATGAAATTTCTAATGGACATCATACCAAAATATAGTGCAAATATAAGGTATAATTTCCTTAAATAATGGGTACTATAAGAAATATTTTTTGGATCCAAAAGAAACGTTATTAGGACTTAAGAAGGACATTTTGAGACCAGCAAACTCGTCACGAAATTTGATCGTCATGAGATTTTGTGAATTGGTTTATATCAAGCCACTGGCTATAAATAAAGGCATATATTTAACTCATTACTTAATCATTGTTGTTGAATTAGCAATAGAAATCTTAACAGTCTATCTATATACAGTTATAAGTCTCACCCTTCTTGACAGACTGAAGGACGGACAGCGGAGGCTTAGGTAAGGAACAATTTTTTTTTTGGTATCAATTTTATAAATATCTATAGCAATAGCATATTTCAAGTGATTCTATCGAAACAGAAAATAACTGTGAAAATAATAATAGAAAAAAATACAATGGAACATTAAAAAGTGATCAAGAATAAAGATTGACTTGATTATAGATCTTTATTGGACCTAATATGTAGAACAAACAATGTTAAGGTCATGAAAATAAAGCTGCATTTGTATCCTTCAGAAGATGTATGAATGTTTAAAAAGAACTATTGTTATTCTGGAAGCAAAATAGAGCATTACACTGCACGTAGTTCATTTTACACTTACATGATAAAATAAAGCTTTCTTTAGGTCATGTTAATGTAAAAGCTACACACCACTGCCACCATTGCCATACCGCACCACAATTCGCTGTGCGGTATTGCAATTTGAAATGATCTTTTGCGTAACTTCTGGAGGCAATTGATGATGAAGATTTTTAATTTATTTACAACCCTATTTCCACTCATCATGAATCGTTGCAGACAAGTCTCTAATTCATGTCAAAAAAATAATTATAATGCCCCCACAAAAGATAATTTTATTCAATATACATCAAATAAAAACTCTAATTTAATGAATTGTAAATATGAGCAGCGGCTTCCAAATGTAAATTAAAAAAAAATCTGTCTCACACAATGCCAAGACATCGTAAAATGTATTCGAAATGTCACAATTAACGAACTCTGGACATCGGAAGTTTGTAGCAATGAATTACGAAAATAAACCTTATGTTTTTGTTATAAGGGCGTTGTAAATACGAGTGTTTATTTTTGTGGTCCAGTGTACAGTTTTATAGTTTTTTGAGTAAAAATAGTGTGGATTGGTGAGAGGAGTAGAGTTCCGAACGAGACTGCGTGGCCGGCGTTTGAAGTTGATGTTTTTGGGTTGCCATGGCAACAACAAAATTTAGATTTTAGAATAAGTGAATTTTATCAAGGGTGGTGGATTAAAAAACAGTTTTTCACAGGAGTATTCAAGAACGACACACAGTTATGGTCATTGTAAAATGAAATATAATAGACATTGTAAAGTAAATCTGTATTTCGATTCTGTTTTAATTATTTTGTTCTCTTTTGTATGTTAGCAATTTATAGCATGGTTGATAAGGCAGGTTTGGTAATGTCACTGTAATCTATTTTAATATGATAATATATTTAACATATTGCTTTTTGTTTGTATGTTTGTACGTACTAATCTCAGAAACTACTGACCGTAATGGTAAGATAAAACACACACCACGATTAAAAAGCGAGAGCAGTGATTAAATATGTAAAAAATGCGTGCATTCAAAATAAATAAATTTTAGAACATAATTTAGCTATGTGTCGCTCGTCAAAAAAACGTATTACCAAGTTGCAATAACTTTATTCATTTTATTCATATGAATAAATTTTACACATCAAAAAAATCCCGCATACCAGGCAGATTTTTCCACCCTAGCAACACACCCCGATGAGTCAGCCTATCGCGCGACATGTCCCGACACAGCGCGACAAATGACACGTGTAGACTATTCCTGGCGCGTCAACGTTCGCCTATTTTCGGCACTCTCCGTCATTCCTCGTGCGATGACGGACGGCGATGCGTACACGCAACTATTTTCGGCTTTTCGATTGCAATTAATACTTCGTTGGTAATTTTTCAATGATAATACTCAATAGAAATGTAGCCAGGCATCAGATAAAGCTTTTATCAGTTTATTTATTTTATTTGTCTTGATCTTTTGATAGTTTTAACATACTCACGCATCGTCAGCATTTTTTTACAATCTATACTAATATATAATCTATATACTAATATATAAAGCTGAAGAGTTTGTTTGTTTGTTTGAACGCGCTAATCTCAGGAACTACTGGTCCAAATTGAAAAATTATTTTTGTGTTGAATAGACCATTCATCGAGGAAGGCTTTAGGCTATAAACCATCACGCTGCGACTAATAGGAGCGAAGATACAATGGAAATTGTGAAAAAAACAGGGCAGGTATAAATCTTAACTTATATTTTCAATCCACAGGGACGAAGTCGCGGGCAACAGCTAGTCTGCAATAATTATCTGGCCTTTAAACAGGATACATACCTGAAACAAATAAAGGGGATTATTAATCGTTGATTATCATTATTAATATTATCGACAAAAAAAAACAATCCTAAACCAAAACCTACAAGACTTTACCACAAGGGCCCAAGTTTGTAGAAAAATAAGTTAGGCATAGACATGAAACTTCCATACATTTCAGCTATTCATTTGGATTTAACGATTGTAGAAATATAATTTTTCGGCACTGCGCCTTTCCAAACCATTATTTCTATTAAACAATCTTAGCGTTTGGTATTCGGTCAGACGTCAATAAACTTTTAGCTTGAAAGCACTATTAACTATATCAATCAAAGTAATACCAACGGTGAAGTAAAACCGGTTAAATTTACTTCACTTAAACCCGCTCAACCATCTTCTATCTAAAAGTTAATCACATTTACATACATCGTATATTCCTAGGCAAAAACTAGACAGACTGAAAGGCATCTGGGCTAAGGATAGCAGAGATTTATTCTAGTCTTACTGGGGATTAACCTGTGCTAAGCTACGATAAAATATAAATGCCGTGTCGGTGTAGTTGTTTAATGAGTGGATTAGAAAATAAGGTTGCAGGTTCGAGATTGGCGTGATTTTATTTATAAGCTACTCTACTACTCCGTTTAATCTATTAAATGTATTTAATTTATTAAACAATTAGTGTGAAGATATACTATGTATTTAAAAGTGCTCGATTAAATATTTTTTCTTACACTTGATTCATTCTTTATTATCATTAAACAACATAACATTATTCATTTCATGTATTGATGATAAGCTGTAGAATTTAGTTTTGAAATGGAAAAAATCAAGGCAAGCATGAAGCTCTTCAAAAAGTCGAGCAACTAATTCGAGAGTACGACCGATGACAAACGCTTATACCAAACAGAAGACACTACTTTTTTGGATAAAAATGAGATGTAACTACAAAGTGAAACAAAAATTAGATTTAGTGGTTATAATTACAAAATAATACTTTATTTTTATCGCAAAATATACAAGGTCTTCTAAATTTATTAGAGCCTTTGCCTACTGACGCCACTAACTAATAACCAAAATAATTCGTAGAAATCATGGACCCTATTACCGTAACAATGTTATCCTAATCAAGTAAATATTAAACTACAGCTATCAAGCTAGGCGAGGAGTGGTGGGGGTAAACCGTGTCATTTTATTTTATTTATAGGATAAAGCTCCATCTGCGCTGACGTGTGCGCGGTGAAGATTTACGATGTGAAAATATTTAGCGTCACCTGTTAGCGCCTGGTGTTGTGCTTTGCTTAGCTTTGTTTGTAGTGTTAAGACGATTTAGATGAGAATGGGTGTGATTTTTATGGTTCCGTACAGTGACGCGAGTGGTCTTGTAGGTACTGTTTTGTGAATATCTTCCCCTGTCTACCCTGTTTATGTTAGAGTTGGGTTCTAGAGAGAGGCAAAAGATATCTCACAATTAGTATCATTTTGCAGTCAGTCTTACAGAAATGTTTTTGAAATCGTAGTTTTACTATCGTTATCGTCACGTTAGCCGCATGGACAGCGATCGTTGGGCCAAAGTCACCACACTATGGGAGCCAACGGATGGACAGCGTCGTCGTGGGCGACCTAGGAAGCGGTGGCGAGACGACATTAACGCTTACCACACAGGCTGGTTCCATGCGGTCCAGAATAGAGAGTCGTGGAAGGATTTGGGCGAGGCCTTTGCCCAGCAGTGGGACACAGTAGGCTAGGAAAAAAAAAGTTTTACTCTCACATGAAGCGAATCCTACTAATATTATAAACGTGGAAGCTTTGTTCCTCACGCAAAACTACTTAACGAATTTAGATAAAACTTGGTATACTGATAGTTTATAACCTGGATTAGTGTTCTCGTGGTATTATTTATATCGATTTGTAGCGGGCGGGCCCGCGGGCAAAAGTTAGTCTAAAATAAAAGTAATCAAACTCAGCCGAATCGTATTTTAGCTTCAATAAAAGTCAAGCTACATTATTGTACGTGAATAACCTGCGTTCCTAGGAAGTGGGGTTTAAATTTTCAAACCCCTCTCAACCTTGAACATCCCTTACATTCGGGGGTTGAATTTTTGATGCCACCCTCTCGCTCGAGGGCTACAAGTACGCACTTCACACGGATATCTACAGACGCACTTTTATAAAGATTTTGTAGGTTAAGCTTATTTCCGAAGTAAATTTTAGTTAAAGTTGTATTTTAATAAAAAACGATAACTTAATTCATAATATAAAACTGATCCAATTGTAAACATAGAAAAAAAACAAAAACATTATGTACACAAAAGTATCTTAAAATTGAGAATATCTCGGGTGTGTTGACATTAATAGCAAATTTCAAATGGGCACAACTTTTAAATGTTTGGCCCAATTTTTATCAAACTCATCTAAGACACACTCGTAATTCACCTTTAACACAAAGCAAACTAACTTTAAATCACTAAATCCATTTAGGAGCTAGGATACTACAGACAGACACGTCAAACTTATAACACCTTTGTTTTCGCGTCGAGAGTTCATAAGAATTTGTATTAAATATATTCTATTTAACATAAAACTTTCATAATTCAAAACGAAACTTGAGCTTTAAATCAGAAACTCAAGTGTTTGAGACCATCAAACCACAGGGCGGTTTTATCACCCCACCAATTTGACGTAGGTACTAATTAATTAAAATTCTCTTACAACTCGCTCCTGAAACATTTCACCAGAATTACATTTGGCCTTACAAGGACACATTTTGATACAAAATATGAAACCTTTCGTTGATTAGAAATGTGAAATAAGAAGAATGTTAAAGTAACCTAATTTTGGAAAAAAAAATAAATTAACCTGAAAACCTTGAAATGAACATTGAAATGAAACTACTTTTACGGATTTTATCGCGGTTTAATTTTAGATTTTAGTTCCCGACGTTTCGTGAAAACCTTTTTTCTTGTAACCGGAAAGAACATTGAATAAACTTTGGAACTTCTGAAAACTAAGATATCAATCTAACAAATGCTATATGTTGCACAGCCCGAAATATGATACCTAATTGTAGTACCTACGTTTCTATATTGCAACCATCGGCTTTGTAAAAAAAAACATAAAATCTTTAAAAAAATCAAAAGGGAAAGTTGGTCCCAAATGTTTGCAATTTAACCAAACATTTGTGACCAACAGGCAATATTCCTCGTGCCGACTTAAGACAATACAACTGCGTAGTTAGACGTAACTTACAGGCACAGTGCTTACGTAGTTAACTTAAAGACTTTGGAGCAACATAATAAAACGCACACACAATCTCGAACGAAACCATGCGCCGGGGTAAGGGACGTCCGTAGAGAATAAAGGTGTGGTTCCAGTGTGAGCGATCAACATTTAATTGATAATATTTCATTACAGAGCATAGGTTATGAAATTTTATATTATATTTAGTACAAGATGTTATATGTACGCAAAAAATATAGTAGTCAAAAAACAAAAAGATTAGTTTCAATCACTTCATTTTAATACAAACTTTTTTATTTCCCATACATTTATAATGGAATAGCTAACCCTCTTCAACATATTTATGTTTACAATTTGAATAAGAAACTGTTGCCCGATTCCAAAAACAAATAAACCAAATTACACACTACATAATTAAATCAGAGCCTAATAAACCGATGTTTTGTTATAAAACCGAGCTGTCAACTTGACATCCACGCGAAGGGGTTGAAACAACATCGATCTGATTTATTTGAACCCCTAGGTTTATTTGTTTTACATAAAATATTAGGTATCGGGGGGTCGAAAGTGTTCAGTGTAACGGGATTCTGTTGTTTCGATTCATTTGAATATTTTATGGGTTTAATTATAGATGCGTTTGGTGTAGACTGAAGAATTTATTTGCTTATTCATTTGGACATGATTGATGCAGAAAGCAAATGTTTTTTTTTGGCCCATGTTTGTTTTTTTTTTTTGTAGGTACAGAGGACCGTTTCCGCATACGCCAACATGTGGTAGCGATTTAAACTAGACAAAATTTTCCATATAGTGTTTCTCCACATAGGACGCATTTTACGACACAATTCAATCCTGAAAGACCTATCCGAAAATGGAAACACGATTAATACGGAGAGTTTTCTTTTTTAACCTTTTTAATTTACGGGGTTTTTTCTGAGTAGAAAATGTCACCCCGATGATTGATACAGATTTTTTTTTTTAATTAACACTTACATAAGGTAGTGAAAAATAGCTGTCAACCGAAAAGAGTAGAAATAGAGAATTTAATGACCAAAATAAAAAAGATTGATTACGTAGATTGAGAACTCTGCACCAACCCGCTACCACAGTGACCATATCCTAACCGCTGCCGAAATAATCCCCTAGGACACAGGGTTTTAATGTTTGACGAGACACACCGCGACCCCGTGACGGCCAACCACCGCCTCTTAAAGTAACACCATTTAAATTGTGTAAGCAAGACAACACACTATCCGTTCAAGAACGGCGTCTCGCTTCCACACACGACACAGCCTTACTCCAAGAGCCAGTGGTAGGTCCCCCGATCTTCATGACATGTAATTAAACTGCAAACGTTACGTCACGACACTCAATATTGATTCAACGTGTGGCTGAGGGATTTTTGAGCTTATTCTATTTAATATTGCCGACGAAATTTCATTATGACACCTTTGTGGAAAGACTGTTTGATAAGTGCGGGAAATTAAAAGTGGAATAAGGGGAGATGAATTTCATTAATAAGATTCTAAGGTGATCCATGATATTGTCATGGTTATAAATAGCTCAAATGCGGTTTTGACTGCTAGTTTTATTAAAATGGTCAAGGTATGATTGAATTAAATATTAAGTAAGCCAGCTCATGTGACTTAGTCGTAAAACACTAAAAAACGTAAAAATATTTTTGTACAAAATTGGTCACAAGTGGAGATCATTTTTTACATCTATACCTGCAAAAATATTTAGGTTTACTATAATTACAGCATTACTATAAGTCCATTAGCAATTCAATGAAAAATAGCGTCATTTCTCAATCCAAGCACAATACACCCACACGAAAACACAGACCAATCAATCTCCCGAAAAACTAGGCCTTAACGTTCTTGATAGATTCCTACACCGCAAGGGCCTAAGTGAGTAAATATTGAGAGGTTCATAAATATCGTTCCCCTAACTACGAATAGCCTATGATGTATTATTCGTACGGAACCATTGTTGCGGCCAGCTAACGAATCGGAATAAAGCATCCCGTTTTATTATTTAGAGCTAATCCGCGGTCTGCTGGACTGGGCGAGTTTAATATTTACGATACGGATACGATACGATCTTTTTTACGCAGATGTTGTTCGGTTATTGTACAGACAGATGAGTGTTCTGATTTTTTATATGTCGATACTAATTTGGGACAAGCATTTGGTTTAAATAATAACACATAAATAGCCAAGGTATAAGGGCACTAAGCCAATTATTATTGCATGTGACGTCGGCATAAAGGCATAAGACTGTAATTTGTGTGATAAACAAAACAAAACAATTAAAAAAGTTTCGACTACTTATTATTTTCTGGAACAGGAACAGAACATTACGAACAAATATATTTTTACCCAATAACTATAAAAACCGAATATTGGTTTCTAAGAAAAAAAAAATTGTTTTATTCAATTATCACCATATACATCGACTTTAGAGGTTTCTTAGCCAAAAATTTCATGTCCAAAATCGTGAAGTATAAAACCACCTGTCTCAACCACACAGCACAACAAAATGTTATGAAACATACAATAGCTACACTTTTCTCGGGGTAGCTCGTTAAATAAATTAAGTGAACCTTTCCCAGAGGTTCCACAGAGGGTTCAGCTGAATTTTTAAGACAAAAGATGTTTTTGGAGAAGAAATTTACTAAATATTGAAGGACGGGAAAAATTAAAACTGAAACCCTACTTGTTATCTTACCATAAAAAGAACAACTAAATTAGTACATGTATAAAAAATATAGTTTTCTTTAAATTCACTTACAAATGAAATTAACTCCCTGGCTTTTGCTGTAATAATTCTCCTTACTCTAGATTTTTGACTAAATGTATAAATGTGAGAAGAAAACTTTCAACCTAAAAGCATATAATAAACAATTAAAATTGTTTAATTCGTCTTTAAACTTAGCGTATAGATCACACGCGATGCAGTTAAGTAGCAATTCCTGTGATTGTGTTTCTAGGTTCCAAATAGACAATTATTTTGCGATCAAGCCTACACGGATCTTTGAAACGTCACAAGTATGCAAGCCTTTGTGGCTTTCTGACTGTCCTTTACCGAGGACTGCTCGCGAGAGCCGTAAACCACACAAGAATATACATGTACATTGTGGACTACAAAGTAAAGACTTTAACCATCATGGTCAATTGATGCAGCTTCGATTCTTTCTTCATTAGGTAAATCATTATTCCTGGTTTCCTTGCCTCACATGTATGTATATTTCCCAGTACATCGACCTCACGCACATTAATTACTATCCTGACCATCAGTCAATTGTTTGAGGAAGTTCCATCTATTGTCGCCCTGTCCCTTTACGTCGTAGCGTTAATATATCGTGGGTAAGGCTGCGATTCCATCGGAATTATACGAGGAGGCGTAGCGAGGGATGTTTTCTTGCGAATCGAATTAATTCCTTCATACCTAGCTTTATTTAGCTCGCCCTCTGCTGATACAGATACGTGGAGCGAGGTTTTTGTAGGTACGGGTGCGACGAATTTATCACTTTGATGAAGAGATGGTTCGGACTAGCCCAAAAGCAAGTTATTTTTATTAAACAAAGCCAAAGAGGATCCTCTTAAGGATGAAAGCTAGCAGGAAACTACTAAAATGTCACTAAACGATATTTGGTACAAGGAAATCTCACATTCCAAAAGAGCCCGCTCGTCATCCTCGCACCGCTCAAGAACGTCGTTCATCTTTGGACGCAACGCAACCTTAATATCCATTAATGGTTACGGTTCATTTGGTAGGTTTATGTGTTGCAAATGTGTTATTATGATACATTCTGGCGGAGTAGGTGCGTTATATTTCACTGTCTTTTATTAATCGATATCATATTATAATAAATAGTCTTTTAGATGTTAGTCGACGCACCAAACTAAGTTAGGCAACTTGCACACGAGATAACGCTACTTCGCGGCTACTGATTACACTAGTCCAGAATTTAACAATTTAATAGCCTTATCACAATAGGCTTGCTACGTTTAATTATTACATACCACATCTATTTGTTTCTATAGAACAAATCGATGTATTTAGATGTATGTAGATTTATTTAGAATCATCTAAATAAATGCCAAGAAGTGATTTTAATTTAGCATGTAAAACTTAAACGACGTATACACTTACATAAGTTAAAGAAATGTTCAAAAAACACAAAGAACTACTACTAGATAGTTCCATACGCCTACCTCAGACACAACACAAGTAATCCTGCCTAGTACATTCATAAATGTTTTACCTTTAAGCTCCGAAACACTAGGGTCTATATTGAAAACGTTTGCCGTTAATGTTTCTCGGCTTAAGCTGTGAATAAATAGTAAACTGGGGAGTTAAACCAACTGAAACTGGCCACACTTAATTGGTGCCGGTTAAACCTTACACACGACCGCAGTTCGGATAGCAGCTTTTAAAATTATCTTAATTCAGTGTTCTGTTTAAAAGTGACCCAGGATAGCAGTGGCGAAGGCTCCATACAACTCGATTCCTACCGGCTTCCCTTTCGAAATATAGAAAATACTAGTGTCTATTATTTTTCATTATCATTGAAACAAATTAATAATTTACGAAGTTATAGTACTGATATAACAATAAAATTGCTTTTAAAAATAACTATAAAAAAAAATCGCCTACCATTATACACCGCGCAATAAATCCCGCTCACGCACATTTGGTCGTCGTTAGTAAGGACTAAGGTAACTCGTAAGGCGAAACAGGAATCCAGTACAAAGTTTCTATTGCACCGATCGTGACCTTGACGTCACAAAGCGTGCCAATCTTAGGAGCTAGGGAAGCCGCAATTTTTCGAGTTATAGGGACGGAGAGATACGCCAGAACGAGATAGAATGATACCGAACTTCGTTGTCCGCCGGAACGGGATAGAATGATAGTTTCTTTTCACTTTTGGTTCGCGGTCATTTATCTGTCAAACTTTATATTTTTTTCACCAGACCATTTGCATTTCATTCGATATTAGTATAATAATTTAGAATTGGTCATGTACTATTGTTGAAATTTATTTATTTGAGTAAATTAGTGTAAACTAGAGTGAATTAGTGATAGTTTTGTGTCGTGTTATTGCAGTGTGGTGCAGTTTAGTTATATTGTTTGGTAGTCGTCTATTTCACGCAGGTATTTAGGTAAGTTGTTTTAGTTTGTAGTTTTAATAGAAGCAGTTGTTATTTAAGTAGTAATATGTTATAATAGAGTAACTTCGATAGCATGGCGGCATTAGTGAACGTAGAATGCTGCCTGACAGATTATTTGTTGACTGAGGAAACATCCTTTTCAAAGTTGAGTTTTGAAAATAAAAAGCACGTAATTCATTTAGGCCGTGCTCGCCCTGACATGATTATTTTATTATAAACGACGCGATGGGTTTTTCAAACATTTTAATAGTTCTTTTTACAACAAGTATCCTTGGCTCACGGGAAATTGTAAATTAAATATAATGTTTTGTTTTCCTTGCTTGTTATGCTCAGATTCTAACAGCTTATGGAGCCACACGGGATTTAATGATATTAATAATCTTACAAATTCATCTAAAAACATGTTCAGACCGAAAAACATATCCGTAGTTGTTTATCATTGCATGATTTCGGAAATCATAGGATAAAAACATTTTTTGCTAATACGCATGTAGTTCATAATAAGAATGCTAAAGAAAATTCATCGTACAAGATATAAGATACAAGCCATAATAACTAGAATTCACGCATCACAAGCAAGGTAAGGTTTTTTTTTGGTCCGGCTTCCCTTCTAAGAAAATTCACCCTTCGCCACTGCAGGATAGATTCGTGAAAATTTGGGAGACCTTTGCCGCGCCTGAGCAGTGGGTTACAGTGGGATAAATAAAAACGTGCTTATGAGATTTACTATAAATATAAACTTAGTTTTGCTTCAATAGCGGCAGCGGTGTCACCGCGTGTGTGTTGATTTCGCAAAAATAACACAACAACGAAAGCTTTGCAATATTGTAAAATATCGATATTTTAAACTCGATCCTCGCGCTGACTTTGTATAACCAAGAATACATTTATAGCGAAAATAATAAATGGAAATAACAGTTTCGATTACGCTTAATACTTTCAGCAGTTCTCTGTTACCATAAAAAGAGAGGTCTCCAACAGGCATCTCTTACTAAAATAGGCATTGTGTAAGACGTGATATTTTTATCTGCGTCAAAAAAAATACTTAACAGCTATTTAACTAAAATTATGACAAGAATCCAACTCTTTAACCAGTTTTGCCTACAGATGTGATATAAGACTCCTTATGAACAGAACATAGGGTTAACAACCACACAGGCTCGCCAACAGGAAACGTTTTGGTTTATTCTGATTGATTGTTGGCATCGACGATGGTCGGTGAATGTCTCGGGAATCCGATCAGCGCAATCGTTTTGTATATGGTCTAGGTGCTAAGTCGACAGCGGGTTTCAAAAGACTATTATCAAATAGATTCATACAAGAACAAATGGAAAGAAAAACAACCAACAGACCGAACAGAGTAGAATTGAAGGAAAACCTTTGCTCGGCTGTGGTAGACCGGGACTACTCCACCATACACAACCTATCGATATTATATTAATGGGACTTGAGAAAGAACATTTCTAGTACGACAGCGCAGCAGTAACAAAAAGGTTTTATTCCTGATATCCAAGGATGCTCGGAGAAGAATTTTGGTAGTTTAGCGTACTCCTCTCTGCTAGAAGAGTCAACATAAAAAAAATATAGAGTGGTCAATACCACAGGCAAAATAGATAAGTCAACTGCACCTTCGAAGCATATTTTGATTAAACTTCGAAAAAATTCAGTCCAAATATTACAAAAAAAGTCAAACTAATAAAAAATATATCATACAAATAGCCCTTACCGGCTGAAACAATAACAATTAAATAATTAATGAATCCCAATCTCCTATAGCTTGGACCATACATTCCTATAGGCTGTTTCTCGTCGTTAACAAAAATAGACTGCGGTTTAATTGTGAACTATTCTCGTCGAGCTAGATACAAAGGTACTCGATACTCTAATATCGAACACTTTTAATTTTATCGATGCGAGATTTATTGGATGCTTTTAATTTTGTTTTTTTGTTCGTTTACAATGGAGGGTCAATGATCTAATGATGATGTTTAGGTTTGCATTACTTTTAAACGATTACGTGGTTAACAGTTTCGGAGAAAAAAATTGCAACATTACGAATAAGTGTCTAAATCTATATCATAAGTGAGACACGATAAATGAATTTACAGAGTTTCAGAGTTTTTAACATCACTGAAATAAAGACTTTTCAAGATATCCTTCTACCTACACATCTGAATAGTAAAATGGAAAACCAAAACAAATACGAATTATGAACGTGTGATCAGAAATAGACATAAAAGCGGAGTTTCTTTATGTTAAAAATAGGCGTTGCAACAAACGTTGTTTTGCCATACAATTGAGTTTTGGACAGCAAAATTCAAAAAACTATAATTTAGTAAACCGAGGTCAGTTCAGTCTATTTCCCTGTCCATCCAAGTCAGTTGTATTCAAACAGAAGTTCGTGCATATATCACAATCGCAGTGTTAGTCAGAAGCCGGCGCGCTATCCTCCGTGACATTAGAGGGCATTCTTGTGAAGAAACCATACGCCGCAAGTTATAGGCGGAAGCGATTTAATACTGGAATAATATTCTAGTATACAGATTGTATGTAAGTATTTAGTGTCAGGCAATTTCGGAACAAAGCATTTACAAACACAAATACTGTTAGTTATAGTTTTATTTGGGGTCAGGGCCATTCGTTATTTTCTTCCATTCTGTCTGTCACTTCTTAGAGTAAAATTGCCCCCAGCTGGGAATGTCCTTTAAGAACGTTTTTACGAGGCGGGTCATTCAGTATACCTGTGTCTTTATTTCTGACCAGTGTAACCAAACATGTAAGTTTCCTTTCCAATTTATAAGACCAATTAACCTTCATTCGTTATATGTCATTAATTAACACAAGTAAAATGAACCTGTTATTTGCACAAGAACCAAAAAAAATCAAGATTACTTAAATCTAAAAGCCATAAAATCAAATCGCCACTTGCTCCAACTTGTACCACACTCTAAACATAAGCTGCACGTTTATTGTGCTTCAAGACGGGTGCACGGACGGGATTTCAAGATTCACGCGGCATCGCACACAACACATATACTATGCGCCGACGATGAAAAATACAATACTGCTTCGAGAGAACTACCAGATTCTTTATATTTCTGTTACTTTAACTTTTGTATTTCTAGGTATTTACTTATAAAAGTAGCTTATAAAAATGCTACTGGTATAGTTTAATAGAAACAGTTGTAATTTTGGGTCGACAAAATTTTAAATCCCTACTAATACTATAAATGCGTAAGTAACTCTGTCTATCTTTCTGTCTATCTGTTACGCTTTCATGTCTAAACCACTGAACTGATTTTAATAAAATTTGGTAGATGGTAGATGACTTTTGAAGAATTCTCTTGGAAACGCGATACAACCGACCTCGACGCGGGCGAAGCCGCGGGCGAAAAGCTAGTACTTAAATAAAAGTTTACGACAAAAAGGGGTAAGAAAAATTTAAAATTTAATTTGGGCACATAATAAGTCGTTTTGTTATAAAAGCAAAAAGAAAAACCAAAACATTAACAGAAGAAAATAAAAATAAAACACAAAATAAAATTATGGTTACGTATCATTAATTTAAAAAACGGCGTCTCATTACACCCGACGAATCCGAGCGTTTATACGCGCATCATTAAAACAATTGAGTCGTATTGGCAACTCTCCGAATACGCTAAAGTGATAATTTGTCGTACGTATTATATAAATTGCGTTTCGTGAATGTTTTTATTTGAACTGCACTGATGGAGATTGGGTCAGACTTCAATAAAGACGAAATTAACATTATACTTTAGGAATAATGATCACATCAAATATCAAAGTATATTGATACTGGTCATGCTTTTCTCTTTTTTTCAGTTTGGTATTTTGAAAACCTAAAATGAAAAATATATATTCATAAGTGCAGTTTCACGTGAGTTTTGAGTATGAGTGTAGAGTCGAATTTCTGAAACCATCTAACGAAATAGGTCTTGTAAATGAAGAACAATTTCTTTAAGTCGATTAAGCCAAAAGAAAGCACGGCAGTATCCATTTTAAAAACAAAAATATCCTTATAAATCTAAAACTGTTACAAAAAGGTTGCTTCAAAATCTCTTCAGCGAACGAACGAATGATTGAGCGTAATCGATCTCAACATTAACACCAATCAATCCAGAGAATGAACTATCAATCACAATACTGCTGAGCGTGTGATTTCATTCATTCGCTTTGAGTGAAGGTACTGAGTCGACAGCCTGTCTGAGGGTTTAAGATAGACGAAATGATTGACAGCGGTGTAGACTAGATCAGTTCTTCTATGTTTGAAGACTCTTAAAGAAGTCGGTTTTCAGTTTGCTGCGGGTTGTGCGATAAACTAGCTGAACCAACAAACGTTCTCTTGCCATATAAAAAAAACCAACAGATATTTGATTCTCAGGCCTATTCAATATGCACACAAAATTTGATGAGAATCGGTCACGACGTTTCAGAATTCCATTTCAGTTACGTATTTCGTGATTGATTGATTGATATTCGTGTAGAGACGTGAATAATTGACAATAAAGTGTAATTAACACATTCGAGAAATTCTCCTGGGAGTTTTTCTTTGAGTTCAGCTTTCATTAATATGCAACAAATTCGAGATATCTTTTATTAATCAATGTATGAAAAATGCCCAAAGCAGGTGTCTAAAATTACAATACAATTGTATTCCAGAATCTTAATTTAATATGACAAAGATATCTCATATTTCACCAAAAATAATCTATCATGGCCATTTCCATAATAAGATTATTTAACATAAAAATATTCCAATAAGAAATCTAATAAGACCGTTAAATTATAAGAACCTTAGCATTTGGTTTCTATTTGATAAATACATTTTAATATTCAGAATAAATTAGTGCTATCAGAAAGGAAATTCGATTTGAATATTTTATGGAGGAATATTAGCGGTGAGAAAGAAATAATTAAAAAGCTATAGAGGTTATTATTACAGGGTTGGTTTATTTTAGGCCAATGTTAGATAAGACAATGTCCTCGGAATAACTCAGCGTTTTGTGAAAATTTCGGCGCTTTCAGTCTACCTGCACAGCTTCAAAATGTCTCATTGATTAAATGTGATAAAATACCTCATAAATTACTAGCTGATGTGGTAAACGTGGTTTTGCCATATAAAATATTCTATACTATTCTGATGCAGAACAAACGTAACATAAGGAAAAAAGGCAAGGGGTCGACAATCATTACCTATTAAATAAATATTTAAAATCTAAGTTGTATTCTCATTACTATGTAAAGGAAAACAAAACAAAATATTATTCCTCTAATCATAACAAAATATTATTCAAAGTTTGGATCACAATCACTTCTGCTTAGGACGACCAATACGTTAATCGTAGCATGTTAGTAGGTGCTAAAGATGGTTAGTTCAAAGACTTAACCGATGTACAAAATGTTCCATAAGAGAAACAAACTTTCAAAGTAAGTACTTTGTAAATTACCGTTAAAACACTTAACGAACGCTGCACGTTGAACAAACAGTTAATTGAATAACTCTACAACTTTACTCAAGACACTCGAGATAGTAATTTCATGAAAAATTAAAATCAAATCCCTTTTAAATTTGTTAAGTTCGGTCACAAGTTTGTACAAGTTCCCACTAGTTTCCTTACTTTATTTTAAAACTTAAAGATGGCCGCGACAAAGTTTACTTACCTTAAGTAATTAATGGAATGGTTCGAAAGATAGTAGACAAAGAATAACTTAAATAATTTTGACCGAGTGCTAAATTGTAAGTGTGATAATTTTTGAACATTAATAACATCGTATGTCACGCCATAGACAGGCAGTTATAAAATAAATGGTGTAAGAAAAACTATTGAAAACATTTAATTAAAATCGATTCGGTAGTTTTGTTTTTCAACAAAATTGTACTTGAAAAGAAATGACTTACTGTTTAGTAATACAGGTTAAAATGAGGCAATCAGATTTTTCTTTATTAACCCTTGAAAATCCTTATGTCGATCACAAATAGAGTTTATTTCAAGCAGTGGACTTCTTATGGTTGAGATTATGATGACCCTCTGTCGGAGATACACTTTTCATTCTTAGACGTTCTCACACGTTTTAATGTTTAGTGATAGCCAGCAAATCAATTACATAAGACCTAAAAATCTTGAGTCCGATTACCAAACATTGTTTCCGCAGCTATTTAAAACGAACGTCCCATAAAGAAAAGCCATAACTCTCTACATTAATACAATATTTCATAGAGAACATATCATAAACCAGTTCTGTCGTTATGCGACATTAAGTGTACATTTAGTACCGTGCAACATTGTCGCGTTTAACACACACCAACTGACATTTGGACTATTAACAGACAGTTGAATACATGCAATTCGCACGATTCCTACGTACAATAATATATTATGATGTTTCCGTAGTTTGTTGATATTATTAATACATTGTTTGTAATAGAATATGTGTGACATGATACATTTTCAGTTTGTGTTTTTGGTAGTGTTGAATGTTTTAACACATAATTGAGAAAATTTTCAAGTTTATCAATAGCTTATCTACAAACACCTTTTCCTTAGTTATGTTCATAAATGTCTTTAAGTTAGTATTTTTTATAAGTATAATAAGTATACTGCTATCATTTAGATGATGATGATGATGATATGAAAGGTGTCGGGGAAATAATAAGCTTAACTGTAGAACAGTCATGACTGAGAATTAAACGAGCAAATAATAAAAATAAAACTTTTACGTTATACACTTAATCCAATTATTTGATAAAAACCAATAACAATATGTATACATCACATGACTTTTCTATACGGACCTTGTGTTCAGGTGTTTACAAATATCCAAACCGTTTGTCCTACGTGGAGATCGAAGCTGACACGTCGCGTACAATATGTTTGACGTGGTAACCTCAATCACTCGGCTATCCCTGCAGTCAAAACCGCCAAACTTGACAGTCTTTTAAACGTCTATTAACTTACTTTAATTGTCGACAGACAGCATCCCCTTAACAGTTATAATCGACACTCAATCATACACGGACAGACTGACATTTAGTATATTTAGCTCTGCTAATAGTGAGGTTCATTAATAAACAATCTGTCCGTTTGAACGTCTGAAACAATAAATAGGTTTTTGATTTGATCGCGGATGTGGGCCGATGTATTTGTAGATATTAATTGTGATTATCGATCAGAAACATTATTTAATCGTACATAATTAAATTATTGTTTCCTGACATAATATATTTGATGATAGGAGGAGATATGATTGTTATGATTTGTTTAAAGTTATTATGATACCGGCCTTTAAATGTCATACTGTTGGGCAAAGATCTCTTCCTATAAAGTCACACGATGAGTATTAATCACGAAATTATTATAATAACTCTCGTGAGGCAGATTCATAATCTTATTTATTTATTTATCGCGAGTGCCCGACCGAAATTTATCATTTATATCATGTAACAATATTTAAAAATCATATTGCACAGAAATTTTCTCGTTTTTAGTTCTTTATATTATTAAAGACATAGGTTTTGCTTAACTGTTTGTCAGTGTAACCTCAAAAAGGAAAAGAAGTACATATTACAACTTCCAACCCGGACCATGGCAGTTAGCTTCAAATACTTACAAACAACACATAAATTTCTAGTGATTCCAACTAATCTCTGATACACGTGGGCTACTAACAAATATAATACAAAATTTCCTTTTATAAAATAGCACCGTCACGGATTCGAACCCGCTAGTCACGTTAGGAAATCGTTTGACCTCAACGTTTTACTCTAAGAAGGGTTGGCCCGTGATCCGTACAAAATATTAAATAACGTTAGCATGTCGGGTTTATGTAAAATATCGAAGTATTTTTATTAAAAGGAGCCAGCTGCGGCCATTTGGGGATACATCTTGGTACAAATGGTGAAAATTGGAGGTTAGATAAAAAGTTTTGTACTTTAAAAGTAGTGGTATCCAGATTATTTTTACGCAAGTGATTTATGCGATGTAATACAATGTTTCAAACAGGATAAATAACTAATTTCCTTTCAATCTTTTCGCCTAAACTTTTCACCAAACATTTCAATAATATTAAATCTATATAATACGCTGTGAAATTCTTACTTAAAATAATATTTGATTGCGCACTTACGTAGTGACATATATAATATATAATATAATATCATCATGGGACAACTCACACACGGTTATCTGATCCCAAGCTAAGCAGAGCTTGTGTTATGGTAACCAGACAACTGATAAACTTACTTATATATTTCTAAATACATACATATTATAGATGTATTACACCCAGACACCAGAACAAATGATGATGCCCATCACAAAACATTCGTCCTGGGCGGGAATCGAAGCCACGACCTTCGGTATAGCAGTCAGGGTCACTAACCACTAGACCAACAGGCCCGCCAACGACAATTTACGATACACGCACAGTGCACGCGGTATACCGTAACCTGTTGAAGTTATAATATTGCTGTTGTGGAACGTGAGAAAGGCGTCTCTCTCTTTTAAAACTGTTACAAAATAAATTAACATTATATTGATAACTCTTTGTTTTATAACAACTAAAAACCTTCATACATACTTACAGGTCAAACTCAGAACCTCATTTTATAGAGTCAGTGAAATCACTAAAACTTCTCTTGGATGTAACAAATACTTTTCTGAAAACCGTACCTAAATTGTTTCAGTCAAAAGCGAGATAATCGCGGACACACATACATACATACATAAATACAAACAGGTCAAACTGAGAACCTCTTTTTTTGGAAGCCGATTTTTAAGTTACTCAAACAGATGCTAGCAGGCATTTTATATATTTTATATCCAGACTTTCTTCATCATAAACTTTCCAATAACTATATATCTGATGATAAAGTTAATCGATATTCGATCTAAATAATCTTCTTTATGTATCCATAATACACGGTAAAGTTAACTTTATTATTATAAGTCGTAAAGTTAATTTTATTATGAATGGGACATAAAAATGTCATCTTACGAGAAATCTTAGACAAGATATGGAGAAATAGTATAATATAGGATATATTGGCTTTTAACATTGATTATGCTAAATACTTGTCAATAACTCCATATTAATCATATAGAGTCATCAAAAATCCCTTCAACGAAATAAACTGATTACTAAAAATATCACAAAAAAAAACTTAAAAAAAATAATTAAATTTTGACATCAATAACTAAACAATACCAGCTGCACTCTTAAATTTCATTTTCAAAACATAAAAAAAAAACAAATTTCTACAAAAATAAATTCTCTACGGCAACGGATTTTTTAATTATGGGCTGTCAAAAATAAAAAATTGGCGATTGAAAAACAATCCGTCTGGCGTGATCGGTGGCGGATATTAAACTCTCGAGCGGATATTTTCGGATACCGTTCGTTCCAGATAAATATTAATTATGTTCCGGAGAGTGGCGGTGACAACCCTAGATTTGATAATCGTCAGGTTAGGGTTGTCTGGTATTTTTCTGTGAATTCTAATTATTATGAATACGACTACCTATAATGTATGAAACGCATGAAGATAGAAATATGAATTGAGACCAAGTGTTAACGCCATGGTTTTGCCTATTTGAAGTACAAAATATATATTTTTAAATAATAAGAAAATTAAAAATTACATACTAATAATGGTTAAGACGTTCACGTAAAATTAAACACTCCCCGATATTGTTTAATTTTACGGTTTTTGATACTTTCAGAAATAAAAAAGGTACGATATGTTTCATTTTATAGAATTACTTATTTTCGACACTTTAAAAACCTATATCCCGACGATAAATCTCTGGCCAACATCCAAAACTAAAACAATTATAGCCCTAACCAAAGTACTCAAGTCCCTCAAGTGTTAAGGTAAAACGGTACCCTAAAAACTTGAAAAAAAGTTTTTAATAAAAGCCGTGGATTTCGTAAATGTTGAAGGCGGATGTGATTAATTATCTGTTTTTTGAAGAGGATCATCACCCCAACATATTAAGGATCTTACAAAAGAGCAAAATTTTACGGTTTCATGAAAATATTCAAGTTTCAAGTGTTTTTATAGCACATTATTTATCTATTTAACGGCAGATGGTATGAAATTAAGAATAAGATGTTTTTAAATGAACGCGTTGAAAACGTTTTTCTTTTCTTTAATGTTGTCGAACTATTTCTAAGTTAGCGATAAATTTAGTTTGGAAATTTTCTCCAATTTTTTGTATTTTTTCCATTACAAGTCTCTTATCCATTAGTAACTTAGTTGAACATTTATAAAACTTTAAATAAAGAGAAAAAAAAAACTTGAACAAAGTTTTCAACAAACAATTCATTTGGGAATACCAGTATTACAGACCTATTACGTAAAAACAACATTTTAAGTGCAATATTAAGCTAGTGCACCCAACCTTCATCATCAACAGTCTTAATTAAAAAAGCAACAAATTCAACTGCAAAATAAAAATAGGAAGTTATTTAAAAATCTTTACAAATGAGTACAAAACTTGCAGAAACAGTACACATTTAGCATCGCTCGTTGTAAAGCTATCCAATAAATTGTTGCAGCCCTGTCTCGGACCACTGTTTGCGAAGACTCACTCTAATAGACCACATTACTTCGAAACTTACAGGCTTTTAAGACAATAGGAATAGAGGAAAGAAAAATACGACTCTATTGAGGGAAATGCCAGTTGGAAAAGTACTAATTTATTTGTTCTTAATTGTGTTGCTGGTCGGAGACTGATATAAAATAAATCATTATGAAAGTTGGAACCTGGAATTATAGGAAATTTAAAGTATTCTGAAGATTCAGACATTTTTAACTTTTAGCAACACAAAAAGTCGCTAATATGGAACGCCGATTAAGAGGATTACAGATAATTTATAGACAGACAGATATATAATTAATTTGTTTGCAGATAGAATCGTCGACGAAATCAAATCAAAATCTAAGTTACGAGTTTGTCTCGCACCTTTGTCTAAGTATGATTTGTTATTACGAAAAAAAAACATTTGCAATTCATTCAAAAGAGCGAAGAAGTTTGAACACCGTTCACAAAGAAGATAATACATCTCATTTTAAAATTCTCTGAACTAACAGACCTATAATTGCAAAATAAATCTAAAACTGTAATTCATTAACAAACTTACCTAGTAGATATAATATAGTTAAATTGTATCATTAAAATCAGACAAAGAACAAGTTTTGGTGTGAGTTACTTAATTACTATGTTTTCAAGACTATTTATTTTACTGATAGCGTAATACAAAACCTAGTCTGAATTTAGACAAGGTCTGCTTTGTTTAGTTTGAAATTAGTCTAGCAAGATACTTTGTTTATTTAATTGAAGAGATTAAATTTCTAGACGATTCATCACCTGAATGTGATTTTAATTTCGAATTTATCAACATTTTTCCAGTGGGCGTCGTTGATAGTAAAGCAAAATAAAGTGGAAGAAAATTTGATGTAATTTTTTTTATGAGACAGGGTTCAAATGAGATCGCCTGATGTTAAACGATTCCGGTCGTCCGTTGACATCCGCAACACCAGAGAAGTCACAAGTCCTAATAATTTTAGGTTAGACAGAAACCAAAGAAGACGATATTCTTCAATCAGTGCCACCTGCTGATTATGACCAACGGCACCAAAACGAGGAGTTAGTAAAATAGAAACTGTGGCTACTCCAGTAACGTGTTCTTCGTGTTACGTCAGTAACGAGTTATGGAGGGAGAAAGGATCCGAGTTTCTTTTAAGGATAAAATCACAAATGAGATTATCTGTAAAAGAAGTGGAGTGATGGACCGATGACCTAAAAAAGGTAGCGTGTGGAAGGCAACTTTGAGAACCCGATGTCTAAGAGTTAACTGCGATAGGTTGAGTCGATTGAATGATTGATGAGATAAAAGGCAACGCAAGTCTCGGATCGTGGACAATTTTAATGTCAAAGCAGCTTGAGAGTAGCTGTAAACTACTGTTTCTAACACAGAGCTTTGTACATAGGCACGCACCGTTAAACAAATCAATAAAATAAAATTTAAGTTCCTTCACAAAGTAGCACTTTTTGAGCGTTAAAACTATGTATAACAGCATCCCGCCCACTATTCAAGTGTAGCTGTAGTCTAGCTGTAGAGAAAAGCCCGCGCAACAAACTCTACGGCATTGCACGCTGTCACTAACAACGTCTGTCTAACACTAACACTGTCAACAAATACAAAACGATTACATACATATGTAAATGAATTTATTAAATATCAAAGAACAGCAGCAATAGAAGACAGTGTTTAAGGATGGTGGCAAGAGGGTAAATTACAATGTACTTAATTAACTATAGACCAAGATCAGTCACCACAAGTAACACTTTTTCACGAACATAAAGTTATCAGGCATCCAAAACATACGTTGCCTCCCTCTGATCCAAATAAAAGTAATAATCTACGATCCCACTACACTTACTAAAAACAACTTATTAGTACTGTTTACTGTGCACTCGATAGCAACTAATAAAGATCAGAGTAGGGTGACCGCTATCCGGCAGAATTAAGGAGACCGCTACCAATAAGATACTATACAAATATACTGTACGTTTCAATTTGGTCGAGTTGTATATGTTCGGGCTGTAGTTGTGCGCACTTAGATGTAATATGGTTGCCAGCATTTAGTTGTGTATGTTTTCCGGAATCTGTTTGTTTGTTTGTCTGATATTTAAGACTTCGATACATCGTTTTGAACAATAATTTTGGGTTCATTTCAAGCTCTGAGCTGACCTCATGTTTGAGGTTTTTTGAAGCGAGACGTTGTTGCGTAGATGTGAGATGTGAAACAATAACAATAAGGGTTGCGATGATCGTAAATTTAACAAAAAAAGTACAAAAATGGTCCTTACAGAATTAAGATAAAGATGTTCATTTAAAACTAGTGATCTACCTGTAGACTGAAGAAGTTATCGTAAGATATTCCACTCTAATAGATGTTGAGGTGGAATCAATTCACAGAAACTTACGACCAATTGAATCGCATAACTTTGATCTGGACGTATTAATAAAAGTTATTGCAGTTTGAATGCATTTTTTCAGCAAATGGAACTTAACGATGATTTTTATTTTCCTAGGTGTTTTTGTACGTTCCCCAGTAATTTTAATTAATAAAATTGGTGCTGTTTTTTTTTGTTTATACCATTACATGTAAATTCAATGGAACTTCATAATCATCATGAGTTTTGAATAACCCACAGCTGGACATAAGCCTCTTTTTGTTTATACCATGCACCTATGTCTCTTTGCCTCCTACTGCGATTTTGCCACCCAAATCTTGGCCACCATTCAGTTGGTAAAATTTACTCCATCCTCCGCCATCAGGTCTGGGTGGACCAAACGACTTTATTAAAAATATACCAAGCATCGAGATTTCTATCCGTCATTGTCATCAATAACAAATCTTTTTCATCACCCTTCTTAAAAACGTCCTTCCTCAAATTCTTCTTAAATTACAAAATTAATTCTCTCCAATACAAAGTAGGGACCAGCTATATTTAGTGTACAAATAAAGCCAAGTTCCCTTAGCGCTGGTCGGTAGAGCATTAACAATGATATACAACGGACTTGCGTTTCGCTGCTATTGTCTGCTGCAGTTCCCACAACCGTTACGTAAGACGTATCCTGCTTTCTTAGATGCTAGACTGAATCTAGAAATTGGGTACCTATTTATGTATTTATATAAATGCTGGCTGCTTGTTCGCCAATGCCAGATATAATGTTTTGGGTATTTTAAATTCAATAATCCTTTGATACAGTTTCTTTGTGACCAAAGGTCTTTATTATAGTGATGTCTTGAATTATGTTAGACAATGTTCCTTTATAATTATAAATAATGATCATTCAGCAATTCTTTTTTTCTTTTGAATGTTTGTGTTTTCAATTTGGTGAGTAAGGGAGTATATATTACCTTATCTACCTTTCTCAAAGGTAGGAAAAACCATTACAAATAAGCTCTTATTAATGCTCTTATTCACTAACTGCACTTGCATTTAACTACACTATGACAACAAGACCAACAGGCACTGTTACATAACATAATTAAATACAGTATACTTGTGTTTACTAATTAAACATCTCTACCAACCCTTCCTAGGGAATACAAGCGTGATGTGATACCACTCTCGCAACGATAATGTACTTCTTGTTCAAAGGAAACCTTTGTTCATAAATTATGGAAGCTTTTGTACCAAAATGAAGGTGAATTTCACAACTAACGTCATATTGTATTTGAATGTGCAACGAGGTTATATTATTTAGGTACCCTATTAATACTGAATTTTGCAACTAATATGTAGAAATAGAAGATCTAATCAAGTCTACGCTCACACAGGAGGGGAACAATTTGTGTTGATGAATATATTGCGTAGGACAAATGTGTCCCGCCGTGGGACATGAAATAATTTATATAATTAATTTAAATATTTTACGTTAAAGCAAGGCCATTTGTTAAAACATGACCGATATATTATTATTCAGTTTACATCAATCCCGCAGAAAGGAATTTAATCCTTATAACATGACCGAGGTTTACAAGTATCCAAGTCACATGCACATAGACGCTTCGACTCAGGACAAGCATTCGTGAGTCTCACAAACGCTTCTAGTGCGCGGGGATCGAACCCCCGAAACGTCGTGCTATAGAGCTTGGAGTGGTGACCTCAAACACTCGGCTAGCCGTGAAATCAAATTTTAGAAGTACTTTTACAATAAAGCATTTATAAAAGTAAAATCAAAGGCAAGCCCTAGCAAAATGTAGGTTAAAACTAAAACCTCTTTAACTGTAATAAAACAACAATAAAAATCCCCACAATATGAAAACATTGCAATAGAAAAAATATGAAAGGCATTTGCCACAATAACAGGCAGTCGAGAAAACTTTGAATCAA
The DNA here is from genome assembly GCF_003590095.1 of Trichoplusia ni. NCBI lineage: Eukaryota > Metazoa > Arthropoda > Insecta > Lepidoptera > Noctuidae > Trichoplusia > Trichoplusia ni. Next base: position 870,904 of record NC_039503.1, read on the forward strand.
ATGAAATAAGTAATTTAAAGTTGAGATTTTAGTTGGATACATCCGCTGTATTATCAAGACGAGGTATCAGTGTAAGCGGGGATTAAAATGATAAGTTTATACTTTTAAATAGGCACATGGTACCATATATATTCCAATATATATCCAACAAGTCTACCTAGACATAGTTTGTCAGTTAGATATCGTTTTCAAATTGAAACCAACAAACATTGAGACTATAATAATTGATAACTATAGTGTTTAGAATTTCTTTAAACTTAAAAATTCAACATGCGACAATTGAGTTCACTAACCAAGAGTGAAAATATTTCCTTTACACATCTATCCGCTACTTTTAGGGTATTTTTTTTTAAATTGTAGAATGAGATTTGGAAGTCCAGAAGAAAAATTAAAGAATGCGTTAAACATTAAAGCGAAAAATAAGTTGTTAGGTAACAGACAAACGTATTTCTTCTTTTCCTATTTAGTGAACCTGAGGAGCAAAGGTTTTACTGCAAACTTTTGATATTTAAATTAATTATAAATATTGCATCACAAACATAATATGCTGAAAGCAAAAGGTTTCAGTTTCAACTTCAACATAGATTGTTAAAACAAACCCCTGGAGGTCAGTTGCAGTTAATGAATGCAAACCTGTGTTTAGCAAACATTTATGTTTCAGAGCTCTGGTTTGACAATTTCACTACAACCACTCCGTTACTTTAATTTACGATTTAGCAACACAACACGAATAAATAAATATTTAATTCCAATTTATTATTCACACGTACAGAGTAAAATTCATACTTTAAGACGTGTTATAAATACACATAACAATGTTTAGGCCCCGCAAGTAATTCCCAAAGACATACTACAATTGTAACATATTCATGAAACATACATGTGTAATACACTCACCCCTTCTCAGATACTAATAGAAAACCATAGAAACGAAAACAGCCTGCAATATGTACAGCAACACACGCCTACACTAACGAACCCGGAAAACTAACATAACAATCTTATTTTACAATCATAGTGTAATCAAATATTAATAAATTAATTCCGCTAATGCGCGTCATTAAGACCCCACCCTTACACTACCACTCGAAACGTACAAACAGAGTAAAATAAAGGAAAGAAGACTTTATTGCTATCGGAATAAGACTTGATGCGTCCGCATAAGATATGCATTGAGATAACAAGCTGATGCAAATTTAATTAGAAACTTAAGAGACTGCAGATAGAGCGTCTTATCTGTTTCAGTTTTCTCGAACGGGTGGTACGTTACGGGGAAATTGCTTTCATGAAAATTTCATAAACACTTCTCGTGTAGTTCTGAAGTGTCGGTGCTTGGATGAGAAGAAATGGGATGCTGTTGAGCTTTTCTTAATGTCGTTAAATTGTACCTGAGATCTACGAAATACTTTGTATTGCTTTTGTTTGGAGAAGAAACAAAATTCAGGCTGAATATTGAGTCATTCCTTGCGACAAAGTAGTTACTATTTTCTAAATATTCTTGCTGGTTACAATCTACTTACTTGGGATGATGACAATATTTGATCTGGATTACTTACCTGAAAATTAAAAATATAGGTTAAGATTTGATGCATGTAACGTCCTAAGATACGTAAAACTAAGAATTACATCCATTTCGTCTATGTTGTGTAATGTTTCTCTTTCCTATTTTACGATAAATGCTAAATACTCCAGGAATATATAAAGTATTTACCGAGGAATCAAGTATTTACCCTTGAAAAAGTAAATAAAAGCAATATCGATGGTAATTTCGTACTAACCTACATAAGATTGTTGATAGAATATGCACGCGACGGCGGGTGCCTCGCGTCACTGTAATATGATTTAAACTGAGGGAAAGGACGTATCACATAACACGTGTGTATACATGTTAAAAAGGTTATTTTGCATCGCTTTTATGTTTTTAACAAGGATATTCATTATATTAGCTTGTATTTGCTTGTAAAGTATCACAATTGTATCTCAATTACAACAATGTAGAGTCAAACATCCATAAATTAATAAATAACATTTTAATGAATTCTGCATTCAGAAATCTTAAGTTTGTTAGCGCTTAGTCAAAGAAAGAATCAACCTAACAAAAAAATCGTCGCAATTAATAAATTACCGCAATCCTAACGAAAACACAATTACCCATAAATGTGTGGTAGCGTAGCACTATATCCAACGAAACAACTTCCCCTTAAATCTCAATTAAGCCTTTTCGGAATCCTCAAAGCAAACTGCTAACAAAAACAGAGCGATTGCCAACAAAAGGAATAGAGAAATCAGGAAACGTACAATCAGTAACATTTGCATAACACAAATGGAAAAGCTTAAGAGAAAGTGGGTAGTCGCTAATCCAATTTGAAACACGTTACAAATCCTTCGGTAGATCCGCTTACAATAAATAGAACTATTACTGAGAACATTTCTACAAGTTATTTACACTTATTAATATCATAATAATTTCGTAGAAATTCTTTATTACTTTCGAGATAATTAATATCGGCAATGACTGTATTTATTTTGATGATACTAGTAGGGAGCCAAGGCTATATATCAAAATCTTAAAAAATAAGGGTCTTGTCCAAAAACGTCTTTTTTATGATAATTTACATTAAATTTAAAGGCAAGTAAAAAAAGAATTACACAATCAGAATTTTTACGACAAATATTTCTACAGCTAACTCACAAAAATTTAACTAACAAAACTCCTTAAAATAAACTTCAAAATGCATTAAACCAAATTCCGAAATAAACAATCGATGCTCCTCTCGTAACCTAGATCCATGCAGACGATCCACAGACTGTGGGTAGTCGCTAATCCGCTTTGGGCCGAGCAGTCCGTCCTCATACCTACGAGTAACATGCTCGTTTTATTTAAGTAGAGCTACTTACTCTTATTTTAAGTTTACCATACAGCCTGGTTTAGGCTAAATTCCAGTTTTATATTCAAAGTTTATTTCGCGTGGCAGTTTTTCGAGTTGTCATTTGTTTAAGCTCGGCTCATGGAACGTAAACCGGGGCTGGGAAACAAGTCTAGATTTTAGTACTTTTGTGGTATTATTACAGTGAATTACTTTTAAGTAATCATTTTAAACTTTAAATCTATTTTGAAATCAGCTTTTGGCGTACCCGTGTCAGCTTTATACCGTGTTTTGTACTAACCGTACTGCCCTTTTACGGAATTACAATAAACCCTCCTATTCTTTAATTATTTTATTGTCAGCATTGAGTTTAAAACTTTTTTAATAACCAAATTTCAAAATACCAAAAAATAACACCTAGTTGTTGGAATAAAAAGCGAAACTACACAAACTAAGAAAGATATATTCCGCGGGATCAACACGGAATGCACTCGCAACTTAAATACAAGTGGCTCGGAGAGAGGGTAGTCGAACATTCCAGTAAATTGAATTTAAATCCTCCAGCTATCTCGTATGTTTTATGTATATCCACTAGCGTTGTTTTAACTCGGAAGTCCTGCTTTAATTTAAATAAACCCCTACTTAAATTTTTGTTGGACAAAAGTGAGAATCGCCCTATGTAAAATGTAGGTAAAGGATTTGAAGGAAAAATAAACGGAAAAGAGTTAACTGTTAAAAAAAAAGTAGTAAATAAATACCGGTCAAGAGCGAGTCGGACTCGTGGCAGTAAGGGTTTCGTATAAAAAGGCTAGATAAAAATAAATTGTTCGGGTGACGCATACGTGAGAGGAAACCATACCACAGTTAACACTACTTATGGGATACAGTTTGTTGTAAACTTTTCGTATTATAGAACATACACCGAGTAAATCAGATGCGATTGTAACAATCCGAAGACAATCGATACCGTTTGCATAGGCGCTTAGTTCTAATCGGATTTTGAGATTTCGATAAAGGTACTTGGATTGTTTGAAGGAAATCCTCAGTTCAATAAAAAAATATGCTAAAATACGACTGTACGATTTTAGAGAAGAAAATCATATTTCGAACTATTATGCAACATTTGATTTCAGCAATTATGCACTGCAAGTCTTTTATAACGCTTACTGATTGTTATATTCAAATAGTGATTATATTATAACTGAAAGAATAACAACTTCAAATATACAATTGAGTTTCCAGCAAAACATTGCGTCAGCCCCATGTTGGGCGGCAATTTATCTTGCGTGTTGCAATAATTAAACGTCAAACGGTTACGAATCGAAGCAAAATAGATTCTATTGATGTTAGTCGAAAATTCTATTATGAACGCTTGATTAAACAGCACTCGAGGCGAGCGTCAGGCTTGATCGGGCTTTGCAGCTTAATGTGAATCAAAAACAATAATAATTGGATCTTAGTTAATTTAAACTATTAGATGAACCACTGTACTGACAAAACAATAGAATTTTACTACAGATATCAATTTCGCTTTACTTCGCAACGAATAAAACAAGTCTTTGTTCATATATCATAGTTCATAGTTCGTTATAAAAACGAAAACAGAAAAGAATTGTATGAAATCAAGCAAACAAAAATACAGTGCATTCATTTTGCCGGTCCCGCGTTGGGCGCCAATTCATCTTACCCGTTGCAATAATTAAACGTCAAACGTGCACGCATCGACGAGCAAATTGTTTCGCCTTCACAACTGCGAGTCGGCTTTTGACATCGTTTTTCCTTAATTAATTACCTGCCACACGTTATTATTGCGTGTGAAAACGAAAACTATGCCCTTTTATGAGATTTTGGGTTAATTAAATTTGAATTTATTGGTTGTGTCGACACAGATCCACTACGTTAAAGCGTGGATAACGTTTATTGAGTATAAAAGCACCATTTATATGTACTTTCAGTTAAATTTACTGACATGGTAAGTAATTTTTTTAATATGAAGTTTTCAGTTTGTTATACGTCGTATTTTTGGCTATATTGGCGATGCCTGACTAGTTTTCATTTGTATTTGCTATATTTTTATCTGAACATAGCAAGCAAACTCAATAATGAAATATATTACAACCAAGGAAACCAATGAAATACAAATATTTTTTATTATAATTTAATACAACATACATTTTTGACCCCAAGTAACTAACAAACATTCACTAATAGAACCCAAAAGGGGCCCCACGTCGGGCGCCAATTAGCAGGTAAAAGTCCATTTGGGCTGTTAACATTTAGTTAAATGCCTAAACAAATGGACAGTAAGCGGCAAGTGGTAAAGCGTGTCCATTTCCTGCCGACACACGGACACGCGTTATCGGATCTACTTAGATGTAGATCGTAACATTTGAGGGTAGGTTATAGGTACGATGTATTCTTAGTCTGTATATTTGAGATTCGATTGATTGTGGAAACATGGTTCGAGAATTCAGTTTATGTGATAAGTTTTGTTTTACATATTTTCTATTCTATAATAAATAAGGGTAAGCAAATAAGTATCTAAATATATTTCCCCTTACTTCTGCTTAAAGGAAGAGATCTGTGCTTGGAACATTTATTGATTGACATTATATTTTAGTTAAGATTATATAACAGCAAAATGTTATTTTATTTAACAATGCTTATTTAATGGGATAAGCCGCATAGGTTTTGCAGGTCCCTTAAGCCAGGGTAAATACCACCGAGAGAGCTTAAACTCGGCGTCCGAGGGAATGCTGTTATGTAATTAAGTTACCACGTTTATACATTTCTTAAATTAAAATAAAACTTTACATACCGGCGTTTTCTTTTACTAATAATGTACGAATAAATAAAATATTTCAACTTTAAAATAAACAGACTTTCTTAAAAGAAACGAAAACTTATTCAATTCAAATTCCGAAACTTTTATCCCTGAAAAGCTCAACCTAGACTTTATTTCCAGACAAAATCTTTTTACCTGTATCCTTTAGCTAACAGAGCAGCCGTAAATACGTGGTTTGACCTGACGTGACACGTACGTCTACGTGACGTGACTGTTAGAAATAACACTCGGCAGGCTTCAAATACTATTATAGAAAATAAAATGAGGATAGTATGAGAATGGAATAGCAAAAAAATGATACATCTACATTAGGTTTGTACTCGCACACGAATATCCACGTGTATGTTTTAAAGCCAGGGTTTTATTAGTTTGAGGTTCAAGTATTTTTATTTACTAACATATTGTTTTTGACTTTTATACAGGCAGGTTTTTTACTACTATATTTGGCAGTATTTTTTTTCCAATAGCGATTTCGATTTTAGTTACTCTTAGAGAGTAACTAAGAAATACACTTTTAATACCAGCTGACCGGTAATTTCTACGCATAATCAATCCTTATTTTTATTCTAAAAATACTTATTTCATTAACAATGAAAATGATTTTACGTAAGTCCAAAGAAAAACATGGTGCAACATTTTTATTACAACAATACTCTACCGTCATACAAATACAGTTTTTCTCAACTAATATGAACAAAACTCACATATAGATTAAGTATAACCCAGTTATCCTTAAACCTAATACGACAGGAACATAAAATGTTTCCCGGTTAAAATGCATCGGCATCCGATATCACATGCATTAACCCTAATGCATTCTAAATAACCTCACAACGTGAACTATTGTTTAATATAACTGACGTTTCGACAGTTAACTGTCAATATGTTTAGAGCATTCGGGAAGTTGTGGATTAACTGTTAGGTTTTAATTGTTGAGCCTTTACGTAATTTTAGAACAAGTTTTCGGGGTGCAAACTACAAAGAGAAATTACAATATTTGTGGTACTGATAATAAAATTAATGTTTGCTTAATACAATATCATATTTATATCTATTTATATTACGCATTATCTACATCAAAACATAAATCACAAGAAAATATCTGCAAAGTCTTCGGATGAACACGATTACTGAAAATGAATAGCTTATCACTTAATCGGATCATTCAGTTAACTGACCCATAAAACAGTTAAATAGAAAAAAGATCAGGAATTCATCTAATTCAGAGGACCTTCCCATTTATTAAACCAATTACCAAATGCATTATTCTGTCTGTAACAAAACTAATTCTAAAATGATACGTACCGCCAATAAAGTATAAAATATCAAAGATTCTGTTATACAATCCAGCCGCTAGTAACTGTCAGTTAAAACTGACGCAAACATCAAACGTTAGGTAAACCGTTAACCGTGCAACACAATGGTTTAGTTCACAAACAGGGTTGGTAAACCTTTGGCAGTTGCTAGCAAGTTGTTTATAATTATTAGTTTATTGGTAAAGTAGTTGGAAATATTTGTTACCTGTTTATGTAATGAGAATCGTAAACCTTAAATTGTACCCAACCTTTAATATATGTAGGAGAACTATTATTTAGGACCGCGTCAAACTATATTCATAAAACCTCCAAAGTTACAAGATTATAATCATTTTAAGAATTTATTTATTCTTATTTATTTATTTCATTTACTTCCAAATTAATTAAAATTAAATATCACAAAAGGTTACAAAAATCAATGTAATTTATTTGAACCAATATTTTTATTTATTTAACAAAATGTTGCCAACCCCTAAAGTGAAGCAACATCTGTGTGTCGTGCATTAGAGTCATATTACATGTCACTCATACACGATGTCGTGTTGCGACGGTATAGCTATTGAGAATATCATCTAGCCAAATCAATGCTAATTTTATTATCTATAATTAATGTTGATACATCTTGTTGTAAGATATTAATTTTAAATAAAATATTTACATCTATATTAAACCATGTTTTATCTCTGCATTAGAATACCGTCGGCATCTAATTAGAACGAGTACAAATCTCGTGCATAAAGCAAAATTAAAAATAAACCTTACAAAGCAAAAATTAATAATTAAAACACACAACCAAAGGTTTAACTTAACGCACACATGTAACGTTGCAACACGATTGGTTGTCTATAATCCAATCGCGTGGCTCGATTTGAATTTCGATCGGATTCGTGTTCTAAATTTAAATCTGGTTCGGATCACGTGATGTGGACGTGAGGATGCAACCGACCAGTATTTGTAACTTTGAGGGCACTTGTTTGTTTACTGGGGTTTTTGGTTTTGTATGTGGGTAGGTGTAGATTTTTTGCCTATTTCGTTCCCAATTCAATAGCTGTAACATCTATTTAACTTCAACAGTTTTCTCCTGAACCCTAAAATAAATCACCGGTCAACTCATATATCAATATTTTTGTGTTACATGATTAAATTCACATAATTCGTTATTAATATGCTATAAGTTAAACTACTCTGACGTTCAAAAAATGGGATAAATAACTTGAAACGTATTAAGGAACATTTATTCACAATGTACCTAAAACTTAAATGTTTACAATTGTTTGAAAACGAGAAACATTAAGTTCGAATTGGAGGTGCATATGCATTCTTTTAAATAGCAAAAGCAACAAACAACACGCAAGCACTAACCCAAAGAATAACAACAATTTCTGGTCTAAAATTCAACCTCCCCCAATCCACCTAAACTACTCACTCGTTCATTACCTAAAAATACAAACGGACACATTTAACCGAGCAAAACCGAGTGCATAGCCCAGCTTATAGCAACTTAGCCTGCCGACTTAAAAGTTGCCGTCGACCGCGCGTCCACCCAACTTTCGACGTATAATACCATTTAAAAACTTTTAGAGTGTTTTAAATAAACTTTCGGAATTGAGATAACGAGTACGATGCCGAAATGTGAGAGAGAATTTGGGTTTTTATTCTGGTGTTTGGTTTGGTTACATAATAGTGTGTAATGTGCTTCATAGCTTAGTTTCTTCAGCATGAAATAGCGCAGGCTACAGAGAGGTTCACGAATGAGTTTATCGTATATCCTGAGTGGTGATTCAAGCCTTTGCCAGGCAGTTGGACCACAATACTAAAAAAAAATAAACGGGGTGTGCAAACGTAATCCTATACACTATTTATAAAATTACAAAAAACTAGCCACAATAATTGCTATCAAAATTATTATTAGTTTCAACGTCACATAAATTAACATTTATTGTTAAAAGTTCAAACTTTTTCTGCAGCTTTGCCCGTGTCAGTTATAGCGAAAACATTTCTCTCGTCTAGAGCATCAGCAATCCCTACCAAATTCCATTATAACTGACTCAACCATATCTGTTTAATGAGGTAACAAACTTTCTGTCACTTTATAAAGATAGGTACAAACTAGACAGCCACCACTCTAAAGCTGACAAATGTATCGAATAACTCCAAACACCTCTATCTCACTCAACACTCGAATTTGGAAACATCGACGAGAATTCGATCAAACTCCCAAACATGTGCATCAGAATTCTGAACTTCCGATAAATCTCCTAGTATCGGTAACTTGGAGCGACTTACCGAATTCTATAACCGTTGTCCAACAGGTGCAGGCTCGTGCCAAAACAATTGCTACCGATCTGGTGAGACTTGGATACTGCGGGAGAAGCCACTGCCAAATGGCTGGATTTGTCCTAATTGTGTTATCGCTGAATTATTTGTGTTAAAGCTTTAAAGTGGAAAGCCTTGGAAAAGATGGATAAAAATAGAAAATAACTTCTATCTGTATAAAGCACTTTTGCACAATGAAATTTGAGATCCTTTAATATCCGAGTAGCGTTTCTTCGCAGACTAAAAATGCGAAACCTTAGAACTTATCGGCATTTTAGTATACGGCAGTACGTAAGAAAATCACATAGCAATAATATTTGAAAAAAAAAACTAACAGCTCAATTCGTTTCCCAAAAATAGAGCTACAAAATGGTTTGTCCGAAAATAAGAAAGCTTCCGTAACCTGATAATCAAAGACCTACAAACTTCAAGGCTACTGTGACAGCGCAAGTCCCCCACAAAGAATCACAAAGGACCTGCCTACACCTCGAGAAATATTAATAATATACCTGGGAGAAAAGTTTCAAAGGGAAGAGTTTCTTGGTGGTACTGATGAAATTATTTTTGCCGGCTTAGGTAGGCTAGATCATACTTACTGGCACTTAGATGGCTTTAGACTACTTATTTAACTCAATAAAAGGTACCGTAGATAAATCTTAAGACGCATCCATTTTGATAGAATCTGAGAAAGGAAGATTGAATCCACAGCACGTCAGTTAATTGGATCCCTATGATGATTTAGTATCGAATAGGTTTTCGCTTAATTTGTTGCTGACCGTATCATTGACAAGAAAAGACCAATCAATAGGTCACCGTACTAAGATATAATGGATGGTGGCAGAATTACATCGACATCTTTATAAGGAATGATAATATGGTGGAAATGGTTCTGGGGGCCTACGGCCGTGTAAGAGAGATGCCTCTCTACGCCGTGTATGGCGCTGTTATGCTTCCACAAACAGGATGATATTACCTTAAGACGTGGTAGTAGAACCATAGGAGAATACTTTGGACTCAAATAAGAAGACCTTTACCATAATCCTTTTTACAGTAGGTTGCATATTACAAAAGATACAAAACATTTAAAATAACTATTTGTGACCTTAATGGCACAAAGATGTTTTGTTACCAACCCAAAATTACAACCAAAACTTGTTGAAATGTCATCTAAATAAAACTCAATCTATTTTTGAAGCTCGTTATTCTAAATGTAATTAAGAATGCTAATAATTAAATAACTTTCGGCGAAGAACAAAGTTTTGGTATTTATAAATTCCGGTAGATTGGAAACTTTTCGATCAGAAATATTTGATGAATATAAATAACACCGCATTGTTATTGGTACATATTTTTATTATTTTCAAAGTAAATTTCTAATTATATATAAACTTTTAAATATCGAAACATAACAAGGATTAATACTATTAACTGTTAAAATGATATTACATCACTAATGTAATTCTATGGCGTACAATAGAGAATATTCTATAACCTTTGAGGTTTTTTCATTTGAAGATTTTGGCATTCCGACTATTAAATTGAAGTCTTTTCCTATCTAAAACTATTTATTTGCTTTCAATACTGTATTTGGGAATCAAGATACTAGACAGTTTCGTATTATATGTTTAACATTTAACTATGATTAATTACTTAGTCTCAAAATGCTATATTGTGGCCGTCAAACTTATCAACAACAACTAATATAATAAGTATTGTAGTCTCTACGTGCTTCCCAATACATTTCTCTCGTAACATTCACGACCCCTCAAATAACTCGGGACAGTAAAAGTTTAACCCTCTGCCACCACGGGTTTTCAAGTCCGTGCCTCTTCGTCCCGCGTCGGATCGTGAGGGTTAACTCCGGGTTTTACTAGCTCTGGATTTTAGTTTAGTGCCGTTGGTTTGATTGCTAGATATATTTCCTATTTGATTCGAGATAATTATGTTTGAGACTTCGAAACTAAGCGATCGTATATAAACCTAACGTAATTAGAAATATTTTATTCGGTCTGCTTGTGGAACCTCGTTAGTAATAAAATATTTATTTGTATTTTAAATCACCATAATAATACAGGTTTTTAGCAGATTTGGATGTGGTTTGAAACGATATTTATTTAATCACTATAACAACCATTATCATTAAAAATATACATTTTCATAATTTTAAGGAGTCCGTTTGACTCCAAAACTAATTCGAGCTATCCCGATAAATACACGTTAGTTAAACACTGCATCATTTAATCACAAAATCTACTTTATAAAAATCTCACTTGTTATCATGTGGCCCCATACATTTTGTTTTGACAAAATCGCTCTTATCTCTTACCAAAAATCTGAGTAAAAAATTGAGTAAACCTATGTATATCAAACCTCAAGATTCTCTTAATCGATTCCTGCAGACCAGCAGCTACATGGCACTCGCTTCGAACCCACTACTATTTGAACTCCAACACAAGTACGAACTCCACAGACCTCGCCAGCAACTTTCGTAGAGACCCTCACTCACAATGCCATTCATTCCGGATCGACTACAACTTTGGGTTACACTACAAAACTTTTCCTAGTTCGGATTTAGTTTGATTCGGGGATTATGGCAGCTTTGTTATTTTAATACGTGTTTAAGTGTACGTATTGTGTTAAATCATTTTCATACGACTTCAAAAAGGAGAAAGATCGTAATTCGTCTCTATATTATAGTTACTTGAGTATTCATGAACTGATTTTGTTATTTTAAGGGTTCCGTACGTCTGAATACAAAAACGGAACCCTTATAGGATCACTCGTGTGTCTGTCCGTCCGTCGCTTACCGACAATTATCTCCGAATCTATTAGACCGATTAATTTGAAATTTGGTACACATATCAATTCCTGTGACCCAAACACAGAGGTGTGACGTGAGCAGATGAAATCTGTATATGGGGGGTCAATTTTGGGGAAGAAGGGGAAAATTACAAAAAAAAACTGAAAACTGCATCGTGTGGCATATCAAATGAAAGGTCTTGTTTTTTATTGATTTTGTTAAAGTTTCTCTCGGTAGTTTTTCTATTTGAAGTTGCCGTTCTCGTTTTAAATACAGTATTATTTTGTACCAAAATTGAAATATGATGTTATCCAGACAGCCAACCTTCATTATTGGAAGGGCAATCAAAGTTCAAAAAATACCGATATAAAGTACTAACGATATTATGAAAAAAATGACAGATTGACGATTCTGACGAAAAACGTCTTAAAACAGTCCGAAATCATTCACCTGTTCAAGTTACACGGTATCAAAGACAGACCCAAAAAAGCTGTCAAAAAAAACTAGAACTCTTTGCTTATTATTAATATCATTTTATCCATACAATATGTTTACAAAAACACAACACAAGTACAGAATTCTACTCCAATTTGAACTGTCACCGTTCTCTAGTTATTTTAAGTACATTGTAAAACATTATTAAGTGTCTAAAGTATGTTATAAATTTACAGCGAGTTCATTAAAGTGTTACTTTAAGTACCACACAACATTGTTGTTTTAATTAAATATCTAAGAAGCTTATGCATAGTTACAAAATATACACGAGATGGTTACCTTATATTACACAGAAAAGTTGTAAACTGGGTTTTTTTACGAGATCATATTTTAGTTAATAATTAGCTGTTGTCAGCGATTCCGCCTAATAATCGAAAATGATCCTACGGAGACATAAAATTGGGATAAACAGAATCCTATACGTTAAGCCAGGTAATAAACTATCTCCGTACCATATTACTTCCAAATCCACCCAACAGTTTTTGCGTGAAAGAGTCATCCATCCATTATTATAAAGTCTCGCATTTATAATATAGGTAGGATCAAGATCAATGAAAACATTTAGACCGCAGATTTAAGATTTGATTATTATTCTGTATAAGTTCTGGATTAGACGCGTAGGCGTTAAGAACACCGTAAAAGATGTTAGGAATTCGAAATGCAACCCAAAAGGGTCCTATTGAATTCGCTAATAAGCTACTTATTAATTTCATAGAATTCAATATTCATTACCATCTTACTGAATCAATCATTGTTTTCAGTGAGTATAAAAGAAAAATCAGCACTTACCTGAAACAAGAAAAAAAGATCATTAGGACTAATTATAAATAAAAAAAAATATATTATTAGTGAAAAATGGGAAGTAGACGAAGACAAAATATTCTGAATAGGTTCAAATACAACAGAATAGGTTATTAAGAACAGATTTTTCACAAATCGACTCCCCATTCGTCATTTTCCACTTTTCAACAAAAACGAAATCCACTGCTCTGTCCTGACGCAACAAAATATGACAATCAATCGCAATCAATCAATGGACTTCTAAACAAAAAGGTGTCGGGAAACGGTCGCACCGCCATCGTGCCGCAGCGCCACCTAGCGCGCGGAAATTGCAACATCGATCCGTCAGCGAGACCTGAATGGCCGAGTGATGTATTGGGCACCGTCGCCTTGTGTTAGCAACGGAAATGTATGTGCTTTGTATGGCGATTAGGGATGTGGCTGGAGGTAGAGCTGTGGGTTTCGAGTATGGGAATTCTAGATACACATTTGACGGATGTGTTGCTTTTAAGCATGGTTTATTAAATACATGTTAAGTTGTAATCAGTGGCGATTCATAAGAGAGATAAGAAGAATGGGGAATCCCTACTAATATTATAAATGCGAAAGAAACTCTGTCTGTCTGTTACGCTTTCACGTCTAAACCACTAAACTGATTTTAAACGAAATTTGGTACAGAGATAGGGTTGACCTTGAGAAAGAACATAGGATAGTTTTTATCCCGGACTTTTGAAGAGTTCGCTTGGAAACGCGATATAACCGACATCGACGAGGGCGAAGCCGCGGGCGAAAAGCTAGTAAATAATGCTTGACTTTATCCCTCACTTTAAAAGAATATACAGTGGTTTCATTTATGTCTAAAACTTAAAGCTATAAAGATTGAAATAGAAACAGTAGGAAGAAAAATAAATGCATCCCATTCAAAAATTCACAACACTATTGTATATTTTTTTTTTAGGTGCCCCTTTGTTTTTAGTTTTTTTTTTAGGGGATCCCACTGCTGGGCAAGGGCCTCTCCCAAACATTTGGGAGGAATTGCCATAATCGCCACGCTTTATTATATTAGCTCTAGTAAAATGTCGAATGCTGAATGCTGGGCGCAAATCGACGTCGAACTACAGTAGAACCAAAAAACCTAAAAGAATTAAAAAAAAATAAAAAAAATAGAATAGAATTTACAACCACCCTCATTCTAATCAGCGCCCGAAACAAAATGTAACACACAAATCGAATTCAAAAACAAATCGACAACACAACAAAACAAATGCAAACCAATAACAAGTACATTACAAGATTACTTGAACCCGATATTCTATTTGAGAAGCACGTTATACGCAGAAACAGCTCTCAAAACCATACAATCACATTTGCTATTCCACAAAGTATTCTTTTCTAGCATTAAAAGGATTAAAACAACATTTTATAGGATTTTCAGTTTGTTTATTCAAGTATCTTGGTTGCTATGAGTTATTCGTAAACTGCAGTGCCTGTACTATGAAACATCAAAGCTAAACTTTTATCATTGTAGGAACGAGACAGCGCTCTACAATGCGTATAGCGTTGTTTCGCTTTCACGGTGGAATAAGTTATAATTTAACAGTTTGTGGTGAGGGCAATGGATGTTGCAGAGAAATAACATATGTATGCGGTGCCAGCGAGGATGGATGAAAGATTTTCTAAATCGGTTTTTCTAGATGGACTGTATTTATACCTTTGCGAATGGAAAAGACTTCTGGAACTTAGAACTCAATGCCGTTTCAGCAAGTATATTTACAAGGCTAGAAGACTTTTTTTATTCATACTTAACAAATAAGCTTTCTTCAAATAAATCATCGCACTCATGTCACATTTCTCTGAAATCTATTACTGATGGATGGAGTTGCACTAATTTGCGTGGTTGTCAGAAATACTAAGTGTAGTGACAATTTATCTGCCCACATCTTCAAAGAATAGATACGTAAATAACTATCTGAGAACTTTCAATGATTTAGAGTGAACAAGGAATCTATTATAATAAAACCGTTCTAGTTTTAGTTGGACTGCGGTGAAGGGTAAGCGAAACTGGGTGCTGTCAGTAATCAAAAAGTGCTGCTTAGTAGTCTTATTTGTATAAATGACATTTGATTTTGATGAAGCTCGCGAAACTGAGTCGAGGTTCCGTGGATATAAAAGAAAATCAAATTCGAGAAGAACTAACATTGATGACGAATCATATTAAGATCGTAAAAACCTCTGATTAAACTCGTTTTTGGATTTTAGACGTTTTGCTATATTATTTCGTGTTATACTAGAAAAACATCACCTGTGAAAATTCCTACTGAGTTGCCGAACTATCAGGGTTTATGAGATACGGCCTTGTGACAGATGGAAGTACAAACAGATACAGTGGCGCCTTAGTAATAGGGTGTAATTTTTACCCTTCAATTACGGAACTCTTAAATCCAACGGTAAATATTCAAGCAAATTAATTAAGTCAATAGCGCGTTATTAAGCGTCGCAATTGCGTGTGAATCGCATGAATTATCTCCGGTACGTACATTAGCGGTGCGCCGTCGGAACGCAGGAAGCGTCTTGACGCGCGACAAACGCATATATATCGCACGCTCTGAACACGGGTTAAGGTGCGGTTATCGTGTGGTTAAATTTTGGTGACGTGATAATAATTGTTGGAATGAAGATATACCCTGTTTTTTTTTATTGATCATTCAGTTTTTATATACGTGCCCTTAAACCACGTTTTAATTTACAATAATGTTTTTGTCTGCTAACAAACAAAAGTTTTTACTAAAACAAATTCAATAAAAGTAGGTATATAAAGTTTAAAGTGCATTTATCGTATTGGGGTAAGTTATTCATCATTGTGTAGAAAAGAAATGTAAGCGAAAACAGAAGACACAATTAAAAAAAATGAACTTTAAAATTGTGAAAATGTTACTATAATTTCCTTAACAATATTTTCTAATTTGAAATTAACTTAGAACAACTCACAATGACACAGACCAGACTCACAGACTTAGTAGTACGGAGCAGACTTTTAAAGCTTGAAAATGTTGAAAAACATTTTATTTTTTATTTTCTCCGGTTTATCTCATAAATTAGCGAGCGAGTGCCCTTATACACGTCGGGTACATCCTTACCCGAGATTTATGGACCCACTAATCTGTGTAATGTATGGAAAATTAGTATTTGCACACGTATACGTGTTTGTTAATTGTATGCGGTTTGTTTGGAATTGATCTTAGTTTATTTTTTCTTAGTTATTTTGTGATATTGCAGGAGTAAGGCTTTTTTGTAGTATTTTTTATACTTTATAGGAATACTACTAGCTATTGCTCGGCTATTGTCGTTAAAGCTGCAAAAACATGACCCTTCTTTGAATTATCACATTTTTTGCGCTTACATTGCAAACGCTGACTGAATCCTACAAGATAGATAGAAGGCAGATAGATAGATAGAAGGCAGGTATAAATTATAACTTATATCTTCTAACCACGCGGACGAAGTCGCGGGCAACAGCTAGTGTACTAATATATACTATAGTATTATCTACTTACAGGTAAATGAAAACCTAATTCGCAATCGTGGATATTGTTAGTAGAAAATAGACTAATTATTGACTAAGCTATTAATTGAACAATACACAATTAATGTAATCGACGTGAACAGAGCAAGTAATTAACTGTCTTTGTTCAGATCTGCTTCAGAATCAATTTTAATAATAATGTAGACAGTTGTAGTACTGAGTAATAATTATATCTAACTATAAAATCTAAATATATTAGAAAGCTAAATATTAATACTTTCGTTTAAAAAAAACGACTTCCGCATTCAGGTCGGCAGTCCATGCATCGAAAGGTGATTCACAAACATTCAAGTCACTTGCACATAGACACCCTGACTCAGACAAGCATTTGTGTGATCCAAGAATGCTTATCCTGAGTCTGAGTCTTACATAGGTCTTTTTTATAGGGCATAAAGACTAAATCCCTTACAGCGTGAGTCGTGAAAAAAAACCCCAAAGAGAATTGTACAAAGACAAGACTTGAAACATCAGAAACTGCGTTACATCACATACAAACATAATGAAATAAGATCTTACAGCAAGCAATTTGAACTAGCTTTGATGTAATTCAAAAGGCAAAACTTGACCTTCCGAAAGACCCTAGTTTTTATCCTTTTACCAGTTTTTCCATCGTCGTAAGTCTAACCCTACTTATCCCGAGTGATTATACCAACTAACCCGAGTGTGCTTGAAGCTGTGGGGATGTTGCGTGAATATCAAAGAGAAAGATGTGGGGCAAATGGGATTAGCTTCAAATGGTTCAGTAAAACGCTATATCTACATATACGGTAACATTTTATTTATTTTTAGCCTGTGTAAGATTTTACTGCTAAGCAAAAGTCGCCCTCTGCTCCTACCAAATCTCTGCCTTTAGCAATTTCTGGCTCCGTAGGTGCGCCCTTATATTTGACCACCTTCTCTGGGGACATTTTATTAAGGAAAAGCAAATAGTTTTGGTGTTCATAGAGTACCTTGTTTTAAGAACTGCATGGATTCTCTTTATAAAGGCGAATTTTTTTTACGGATCCTAAGAATCACCTTATTAGAAAAATCTCTAAAAAGCTGACGAACTAACTGCTTCCACTAAACGGATTAATTTAGCTCAAAGCTCCCTAAAAGTAGCCTTATCTAGCGTATACACGACACTTTAGAACTTCAAAATAAACTTAAAACACCATTCAAGTACGTGACTCGGTTCCGTACGATTAAAAAAAAACAATCCAAACACATCAGCATTCATCATCTTTTAATTCATAGTTGCTATAGACACGAAAGTCATGCAAATTAATTAGTTATAACCAAGGTTCGAATAAAACTAATATACTTTTCAGCTCAGGACTAAGGACTCCAGTTGGGTCCGAAACTAGTCAAGCAATCCACATAAATACGCATGTATAAACCGTTGCATGTAATTAATAAACTTCGACTTCACCGAACAACCAATGGGAATATGTATATGGTTAAGGTAACATTTTTCTGCCATAAAAACTGTCCCAGTTCTAATTAGCACCATTTCACACGCAACCCTAATACACTGTCCTCAAAAACTCAAGATCCACGCCATCCCGGCAGCTTTTGATCTCACGAGCGTTAAATCGCGGCCGCTTTGCTTGTTTGTTGAAGCGAACCGCTCTAAACTTTGAATGTGGCAGATTTTTAGTTTGTTTAGCCCGCACGTGAATAAAGCTGGGGAATTTAAGGTAGCGAAACGTTTTATGGAATTTAGGTAAAGAGACTTATAATGTCTTACGTGATCTTTTATGCAGGAGATATGTGGCGGTCTTAAAGAAACCATAATAAATAAAATTTAAAAATAACCGTGTTGAACTGTGAAGTATTCTTTTTTTATTATAAGCGATGTCATAATGTATTGTTTGATACATATGCTCCTTAAAGTTGAGTATCCTGGGATAACACACACACGCCTTTCATATACACATTCATTTCTTTATGGCTAACATAAAAAAATACAATTATTGAATATTTTTTAAATTCAAAAACTGTCAGCTGAATTGAGAATCCTCCTTCTATAGAAAACCACAGTATTACAATTCTCGAAACACCAGACAAATAATTTCTAAAATAATTCCGAGAGAACAAAATTTAAATTAATAGGCCGACTGTCATAATTTCAAAACACCACAATAATCTTCCCATTAACATTCTGAGCGTCGGAAACTAGTATATTGCAACCTTTACCGCTCCCCCCGGTACAGCCAGCAACAGAACTTCGAATTCGGTCAACACAATACAATTGACAACGTGTTTTTTATTGATCTATAGGAATAATAATTTTAGTTTTACAGTAACAATTTAAACAGGTGATGTCTGTGAGAACATAAACCTAATCTTAGGCTACAAGGATAAGAAAACGGAGTGTGCGCCTCTGTTGGCGCACACGCTTGTGCACTATAATTTATACCGCGGTTGCACTGGCTGGTGTCTAACAGCAACAAGTTTCCTAAGTCAATAAAAGTTCAGGACATTTTCAGTTTAATTTTTAAACAATTATTCTTATTTAAAGTATTGACATCCCCAAACTAGAATATAACGTCTATATTTTTGGGAAACAGCGTTCAGGAAATATTAGAAAAATTCAATAAAATTAGCATTACAGCAACTCATTAATTTTAACTTCTAATTGTTTTGATACTAAGTCTTGTTTGTGTTAACTGATTCTCCGGCCATGCATTGATATTTTAAAGCAAAATTATTGTAATTGTGGAAGAGTGACAGTGCACTGTACGTCGTAGAGCTACGACTCTCTACCACATCCAATAATTTTATGTAGACCTATTAGATGCAGACCTTACCACTATGGAGCACCGGGTAGCACCCGTTACCCCCAATAAATATTTAACAAATATAAATCAGGGAGTCGACAGTAATTAGTTGTAAAACGTAGTCAAATTCCTTCCTATTGTTGGGCCTGCTTATAAATCACGGGGCGCTAGGGATGGGACGCGGTTACTTAATGAAGTTACTGTGCGATAAAACTATATTTTATTGTGATTTTTCTGTTTCAGCTTTTTTAATTCAATTTTATGGGAAAAAGGTGATATTTACTCGAAGAAGTTTCAGAAAATCCGTCATTTGATATCCTTGCCTTAATAAACACATCTCAAACTCAAATCGTCGCCTTTAGTAGAAACTTATCTTGCCTCATATACAAAAATTCTTACCTCCAACATAACACTAACACCACTTACAATTCCGCTCACTACCAGATGATTACAGGCGAGGAGATAAGAGCGCAACTCATTCATATCTACGCGGAATAACAATGAAAGTTACACAGAGTTGACATCGAAATTCTGGGAAACCCGTTACGGTAATAACTTGGGAGTCTTGGTTGCGATACCTGGTAACGTTGGCTGTAATAAAGGGTAACTTGGTACGGGGTTATCGAGGATGGTACCAGTCACGACTGTTCAGTAAATATTTTACCAAGAACTAACAGAACTCTTGTATTTAAGTCGGATAGTTTAACATTAGAGTTATTATGTTTTGTGTTGTAATTTAATCACTAGTGCGTTTTGGAAATTGATGGAGGTTGATTTCATTGTAACAAGTATGAGTGTAATTACAAGTGTAATAAAACACTTGTAATTACACTCTAGCACCAAATTATTTCTATATCATCGCAGAAAATGTGCGTAATAAAAGAAAACTATTTTAGGAATCTAATCAATCGCCCAACAAGTTTATTTTACATTGCAATTTCACGATTCAGAAGTGCCTCTATGACCCAGCTAACTATTTTACCAATCTGATTGGCCATAAAATAGAAATAAAAAAAGTGACGGCTTATTGGAAATAAAACCATTTCCATATTTTCTCTTTCCGACTAGACTACTAAAACAGGCCTATTTATACGCCACTTTGTAACGGTCTCATCCCGCACGATTTGCTTTAATCCAGAGGCAAGTCACTGCAAAACCAGCAAGAGGTAATTACTACGAGTACCATCGCGAAAAACTATCGCTCTCTCTACCCCACACAAAGAATACGAATATTTTTATCGCGCTCTAACAATCTTTTATCTCTTTTCCGAACGACCAGGTTACACCGGCCGCAGCATAATGGCAGGCAGGAGGTAATTTTTGTACCCTCAAAGGGAGAGAACGGTAAACTTTTTCCTGTGAACTGCAATGGCCTATTTTAATATAGAGGCTTTACTGAAAAACGGTTCCTGTGGCGTTACATATTATCATACATTTTTGTTGGATAGGCCAAGTTAGCTGGTTACTAGAGGTTCTAAGCAAATGAGTTTCGTAGAACCTTGCTAAAAACTACAGTATCAAAAATGTGAACCTGATATTGAAAAATGGTTTTGAAAAGCAGACTTTACACATTCTTTTTATGCATGAATAAGTAAGTTAAGATATTATATTAATTATCCCATACATCATTATCAGTTTGAGAATTCATACACAATTGTGAACAAAACAAGGCATCACTTACAAAACAAACCCTGGCAATTGACATAATACTTCGTTTTCGAGGACTAGTGTAATTAACACGGATTATAGACCATTTAGTACAAAGTAATTAACATTAAGTAATAACCAAGACTCACCAAATTTCGGACAAACAAACTCAAAGTTAAAATGTATCTATGAAGTTTGTTATAATTAGATTTAAAACGGATTAACGAGGTGAAGACTGAGGAAGGGACAAGAAAAGGGGGGTGGGTTATTAGATTATTGAAACTGATGATCTAATGAGAACCTGTAACAGATGCTCACTATCATAGTGACTATAGTCAAAATAACTTACTGAAAGCAACTTAAAGCTACATATATTGCACAATTAATACAAAGTATTATGCTATGTAAAATCGTGACAATGGATTTTTTTTTCTTTTAAGTTAACAAAATAATTGTTGAAAATTTATTTCAGGGTCCCTCAAGTTTATTTGTCT
The DNA here is from genome assembly GCF_003590095.1 of Trichoplusia ni. NCBI lineage: Eukaryota > Metazoa > Arthropoda > Insecta > Lepidoptera > Noctuidae > Trichoplusia > Trichoplusia ni. The sequence continues at coordinate 892,809 of NC_039503.1, forward strand.
TCCAACCGATTTCTTTTTCTTTAACGTATTGGAACGGAAAGCTCAAATCAAAAACAAAATACAGAAAAGCCACTTTTTCATATGTTTGAGTTAAAAACGCGTACTTAAAACAAAAAATCTTACCAGCAGTCGCAGTTACCGACTTTTCAATTTTCTTCACTTTTGTTAAAGCCCAAATTTGAAAGGTACGAATAAATCCAATCTTAAAACACGAAAAAAAACTTTTATTAAAAACTAATAAAAAAAGTTTTATCGAGTATTTAGCATCGCATCCCTAGCGGGGACAAAATTAAGTGGCCGGAGGGCAAGAACTCAAAACAATTATAATGTAATGGCGGTAATATTAAATAATCGGCTCGTTTGTTTACTACAACAAATGGGAAAGAGATATTTTTAGTTAAGAATTTTAAAGTGAAGTATGTATATCATTCTGCAGTTATATAATATTTTGTTTTAGAGTTTGATAAAATTCGCTGGAATTGTATGCGGAATACGAAGAATCGGGTGTTTTGTTGCAATATAGGGTAGTGTCGATAGTGGGTCACTTGAACAGTATTCCAAGTAATTTAGTTAAATTTTTCATTACATGCTTTGCAACTTTTTAAGGTGAATAGACTTTAGATGAATGTGTTGAAACATCTAGCCATACCTACTTATAATATGAGGTAAGTTGGAATTGTTGAAGTGAAAAACAATATTTGAGAAAACGATTAAAAAAACCGAAATGTCTCCATCGCGTCGGTCCCATTTCTCAAACGGTGATTTCAAAGTCTATGAAATTATCCATTATTAAATATAACCTAGGTACTGAAATTAACATTGCCAGAACTTCAATGAATATGTTGTTACAAATTCACAATAGTTCTTGAATATTTGGTATGATACATACATTTTTTTGGGTTATATTTCCCAGCAGATATACCTAAACAAATAACCGATTAAAAATAATCATGATGTGATATACATAATTCAGGCGCACGTTCTAAAAGCGTTTCAACAAGAAAAGATTTCATTCTTCCTGTCAAATATATTATCATAATACAATAATAACTACTATCTAATCGATTTTTAATAAACAATAATTCAATCCGTCATCAATTAACATCAAATGCAAAAAAGACGGTAAATTTGTAACAACATATTGAACCAAAATAAAACTCGTTCAAAAAAGGGCCTTCATTAAACCTCAAGGAAAAAAGAGTAACCAACTCAACATTTAAACTTTGGCGTCAACACTTAGTTTTTAAGTAGTGTCCGTACAAAACGGGAATTATAAAATGGCGCAAAGTAACTCCCATTGCTGACCCTTACTATGAGCTTTCAAAGTTAAACTGTGGCTGTTGTGGAAGCAAGACACCGCTATATAAAATGTAGCGTCATCTCGCTTCCTCATTGGCAGTTGTCACGTTTTGTGTTCTGTAGTACAGGCACTGTTGGCCACTTGATGAATTTTGATTATGAGCACGTTTCTCGTTCGTGGGTAAAATGCTAAAACTTGTGGATTTGCATGCTTTTTAGTAGAAGCCAAGATTGTCCATTATCACGTAAATATGTTGTAATTTGCTGCTTGTTGGGGACGCATAGCTTAATATTTCTTAGGTATTTTTTTCGACAACATTTTATAATTATCTTTTATTTTTAATATTAAGAAAATATTTGAGACAATTAACATGAAAAATTGTATTCTCATTACATTTGTTACGAGTTATAACGTAAGAATTAAATAAAAAGACGTTTATATAACGATCAAATCAATTTCAAAAATCCTTTTAATTTTAACTAGTATACCTACATATACAGCTACAACAACAACAAAGAATACCCCGATACTACAATACGAACACAAAAATACCATCATCAGTAACAAGTTTCATTAGAGGCCGAATTCGGGCCAGCCGGGCCTTGCTACGGCCGAGGCCGACAAACGTCGCGGTTACCGGCCGCAAGTGGAAACGGATGTGCAATGTCGCTTACAGTTTTGTGTTAAATGTTGTGTTTGCTGTGTGTTTGGATCCAATGCTATTATTAGTAGTTTCACACACACTGTTTTGGTAATAGTAGGATTTAGGTAGTCAATTAGGGTTTTAGTCTGATATGTAGATATCACTATAACGCTGCACTACACATTTTGAGGCTAAGATTACTAATTAAAATATAAGAAGAAGAAGGCGGTAATAAATAGGCAACGAACGTTCATCTCGCGACCCCGCCGGCGCCAAACTCCGATTGGCTTCGAACCTAGTCAGTCAACACGCGAGAGCAAATCATTCTTAATCTACTAAGGCCCGATTTTTCAATTGTCAGATAACTTTTATCGGATGAATAAATATGGCCGTTTGACATATTTCTATACAAAAACTGTCAAAACATCAAACATATTCGTCTAATAAAAGTTATCTGGCGATTGAAAAATCGACCGTAAGAAAATCAAATTTAAAAATAATAAAATCGAAAAACATTTCACAAAAATAACCGCAAACAGGCAATTTCGAAAACAAAAGACAGCGTATCTTTAACAACACACCTTTTTAAAACCACAGTTAAAAAAATAAATCATTCTTCCGATTAATTCTGGTTCTGATGAATACGATCGGTCTGCAGGCGTGGCAATAAATCCAAGCGGCCGCAGTGACCGGTGTATTACGTAGATATTCGCCCGCTAAGCAATACTGACTGGTTTATGACCATCGAATGCTACAGCTTGATAACTTGGATGAACTGTAACCGTTGTTGATTTTTATTTTCATGAGGCTTTTGTGTGTTCAATGTCTTCTTAGAGGCGTTGTTCCGACTGGGTTTTCTTTAATTCGCGAGTTAAGTATTTAAGAGTTACCTGTATGTTAAAAATAGCTCCTATTACTAAAGCTCTGCTATCTTTCCACCTCTCCACACGTATTTTACCAGGCTACAGCCTGTAGTCTAGAGCTACCTACCTTTGTCAACAAAAAGTATTTTGTTTAATTGGCTTATTAATATTTATATTGATAAGTTGTTTACAGTTACATAATTATTTTTTAACTTAAATGAGGTGATAAATATTTTGATTGTTGAAAAATAAAGTTTAATTAAAAAAAATGCAAGTCATCATGACTGGGATCACTTGCGAGTTTTTAAAGAAACACGAGCATTTGAAAGCCTTACCTATTGGAACTGTTATTTTAAAGATATTTATTTATTATTTTATGTAAATTAAATCTCAGGGATAAACCATTCCTATTTTTGTAACACAATTATGCTATTATGTTGGTTAAAACCCATTACTTTGATTTCCCATAAATATATCTTCGTCTATTTTTATATTGCTTAGTAACTCGCTAAAAATAGAACTATTCCATTCACAAACGAAGAAACGGCTTTACTAAATAATATTATTAATCCATTTATTTGCAAGTCAAGACTTGCGACTCGCGAAAACGTCTGGGCACAAATTTATCAAAAACCAAATTAGGTTTATATTAGTTATTTGTTGCTACATTGGGGTTAAAGATACAGCCTTATGCCACACGAAAGGACAGACAACTAAGCTTTAGTAATTCCTAAAAAAAAAACAAATTTTCTAGTAAAAAAAAAATAAAACTGCAACCTAACTAAAATCGAAACTTCTCTTCCAGATCAACGGGAAACAAGTAGCATTCCAAAATGATGTTCAAACAGTTACCAGCTGGTATCAATTCAGTTCTAAACACAGTTTATTTTACGTTCCGAAACGGTAGGAAAACTTTCGTTCGAATGGATGCAAAAGTTAGTAATCACTAACAATGTGGAAAGCTTAGCATACTTTTATCACTGGGCTCGCCACATCACAATGACGGTAGTACTTTAAACTTACATTCTATCCCTCCTACCATGATACCGTCTCGCTTACTCTGAAAGTTCTGTCATAATACTGCACATTTGCTATCAGGTCCGGGCGGTCTACCAGCACGTCTCAAAATTATCATGGTAGAGGAAGCGTGACAGCGCTTCATACGGCGTAGAGCGCCTTCTCCCTTGCACACGTGCAAAAATATAAGTTTCAGACATCGTGGTAGGCCCCCAGGTCAAAATCAGAAATCAGAAATTTATTTGTATAAAATGTAGGTATTACAATAAGCTGGTAACATAAGTTCGAGAGTCCTTGTATATCACTGTGAAAGCGAGGCACCGCCACTGCTTGCAGCAGTCCTTAATAACTATGGTCATTTAACAGGTCGTAGTAGAGATCAGATATTGGGATTCACTACGAGATATTAAAGCAGAACTGTCTTGATTTAAGCTAGACACAGCTTAACGAACAGTGCAATTTAAATTTCAAACAGAATATGAATTTTCGAGAAAAACTTACCTGTTTTCGAAAGAACCTTAAAGAAAATGCTAAACCATTATTAAAAATGCAATACTGTAAAATTTTGTCGCAACTGCTGTTCACAATTCAGCCTTCTACGGAGTCTACAACGAAAACGCGACGTGACGGTGAAGAGTCGCTAAGTCAACTGACTGAACTTCCTTATAATTTTCCTCAAACAAAACTACAAATTTGATCACTCTAAAAATCATGGAATTTTAATCCAAAAATAGGTGCGTGAGTAAAGGCTTAACGGCTATGTTTACAAAAACAGCTCTGACGTCAAGCATCTCACATTGCCCCTATTTTTAACGAGATTATACCAATCACAATGATTTGCAGTTAAAAATCTGTTTCGTCATGATACCATACTTCTGACATCTAATAGCAAAAAAAAATCGAACTTTGAGCCAGATTGAGCAAAGAAATTAAAATGTTACTTGTCTGTCCAAAGTCTATCTCTATTTTCCTTATTAGTCAGAGATCATTGTACTATCGCAAAAACCGTGGGTCCAAAGATCAGGCGATTTCCATAGCAATCTAAATTGAACTTTATTGTTGGTTACTATAAAGCAGAAAAATTATCCATACTTCTTTTTCAAAACAGTGCCACCTGTCCGGCCCTGCCACTTTAAACAACTTTGCACTTAACACACTTTAAATAGAGTTTATTTTACAAAGGCAACAACTCTTTTTTTCGCTCCGCTTGGCTGGCTCTGAGTAATAATTACCTTAAATACATACTTAGTGGTTATTACATCAGATAATAATAGTGGTGACCTTGAAATTGATAGATCATATTTCTAAATGCACGGCAACAGTAAATAAATAAACAAACACGTCCAGTTTGTATACTCGAAAGTGTCAATAGTATTACGTCTTGTAGGAGTTCTAATGAATACTCATTGGTCGTTAGATCTACTGAAAGTCTTGCCGTCTGATTGAGATGTCAGTAATTCAAGAGTTGTAACATTATTGATAGTAAAGTTACCCAGAAACACAGAATTTTGTTGCAAAGATGCCGTGGGATCCTTAAGGTGCAATTTTGTAGAACAGAGTCAGTCCAATAATTATCGGTGCTCTGAATATACGAAAACAACATCGCAAAAAAACTAAGAAAACCCAGCCAACATTTTTACATAAATTATAATGGTTGGCCGCAAAAAATCTCATAACACAAACTATAAAATGTTGAGAACACCAAACCATATCAACAGAGGGAACCGGTTTACTAATATACAAATCACGGACGCCTAACGTCGACAGTCGTACGGCAAGCCTCAACAGAAACGGTACCGTAGTATGGATTTCACCGGTAAAATTGCTATCGTAACCGGCGCCAGTTCCGGCATCGGAGCCGCCACTGCCAAGCTGTTATCACAACATGGAGCCACCTTAGCACTGGTGGGACGAAACGAGGAGAGATTGCTCGACGTCGCGAAGCAATGCGCGGCGGCGAAAGGAATACAGCCGCTGTGCCTGCTCTTAGACTTGACTATAGATGTGAACTGCGACGAGGTCGTAAAAAAGACAGTGCAGACGTTTAAACGGATAGACGTGTTAATAAACTGTGCGGGAAAGGCAAGTGTGACTTCGTTATATGATACTACTATGGAAATTTTTGATGAGCTGATAGCGTTGAACCTCCGTGTGCCTTACAAGATGACTCAGGCGAGTATCCCACATCTCAAGAAGACGAAGGGGAGCATTGTCAATGTTTTCGGGACTCCAACGAAAGTAAGACCAGGATTTTTGCCCTTTGCCATGATCCGAGATGCCTTAGAAAGATTCACGAAAGCGGGAGCATTGGAGTTACTAGACGAAGGTATAAGGATGAATGCAGTTCGACCTGGCATTACAAGAACCAAACTTCTGTCGAATTTGAATGTGGCAGACGAATATATGGATCATACGTACGATAATATTTCTAAAACAGTACCTAATAAAAAGATTATTGAACCAGATGAGATCGCTCGTATGGTTGTTTATGCTGCTAGCGACATGTTCCCTAATCTAATTGGTTCTAGTTTGATTATAGATGGTGCCGCATCTGCATACTAAAACCCAAACTAGTGTTTCAAAGTTTTGACTAATTCTGTTTGTGACAGCGTTTAAAAACAATGTCTACAAATGTGTGACGAAGTGTGCGTCAAAATAAACAATAACTGGTATGTTAATGCTGTTTTAATTGACTTATAATTAATTTAAGGTATTGCTTTGTGAGAATGTGACATTGACACAATATACTCGATTTTGAAACAAGTTTTAACGTTTTGATGCAATCTCTATACCAACTTTGGAGAAGTGATCGTGAATTTGAACATTTCTGTTGATAAACGTATCTAATAAATGTTTTTTCACAATCATGCTGTATTAAAATAGTGCCTTGTGTGGTTTGGGAACTGATAAGAATTTGTAAAAGCTGTAAGTATGAGTTTATATAAATCTGATATTATTTTAACGAGATAAGCTCGTCAAAAAATAATTATCATGCTGTCTTTTGTAAAACTGGATGAAGCCAAATAAAGACACTAAAATTATGCTAACATGATAAACATACTTATGTGGAACTAAGTGACGTTCTGAAACATTATATTTGTCTCTACTTTCCGCTTGTCAATAATAAAGACATGTTATCTTCTCAGGGTAGTCAGATAAGAAATGTCGACACCAGCATTCTCACAAAAAAATAATGTAATAATATAGGTATATTTTACCCTACTTACAACATATAAATAATCATTATGCGGAATTCTCGAAAACTATCGACACACACAAACATAAATCAGCTAACACAAATCACTTCCTGTCCAAAAAAACATTGATTCAAAAATACATAGTTCAACGAATATTTCATACATTTACGTAATATCTAAAGATATATTTAAGCCATGAGAATTGAACTTGACCGTATGAGGATAATCCATACAATAATATTACAGCAGCTACTAGTAATTATGACGTAACTACGTTGACAGCGTATGTAAGTGACTTGGTCTTGGATCGTTTGTTTGTAAACTGGGCAGTGATTGTAAACCTTCGGTTGTGATGATAACTTTGTTTTTAACGTTATGGGTATGACTTGTAATTATTGTTAGTACTTTTAGTGCATGTTTTTGTATGTAATTAGAGATAAGATTTGTATGTTTGTCCAATTACGTTGTATGTATACCTAAGAGAACCGTATAAGAGTTAAATGGTTTTACTTTTTAATGTATCTGCTTATTTCAATGAATTAACTATAAATTACAAACATTATTTTCTGCTTTTCTAAGCATCAAAACAGTTTTCTCTAAGTTGCTATATCAAACCTGCTTAGCCTACGACTACGACGATAACGTGGGTGATACTTATGAAGAACCAAATCAATGTACGACTCTCAATTTATCCTAGAAATAAAGAAATAACACATACGCTTTTCACACATACATTTTTGCCCAACAAATTAAATACGAACCAACATTACTCCAAAAAACAAAAAGCAAAATATTTTCTTCTTAAAAAAACAAATACAAAAATCTTCATATGTGTGCCGCTGATGAGAATCTGTGCATTGTGTGGCATCCCGTGTTCGCGGCCGGTTTGTTTCACGTTGCATCACAAAAAATCTTGGCCTTCGCAATGAGAAATGACGGCCCGAATTCTGGGTTATGCGGCTTTCAATTTTGTTGGGTGAAATTATCTTTAAAGTTAGTTTTTATGATGCTTAAATAATGTATTACGAATAGAAGGAGGTTTCCTTATGATAGAAATTTAACTTTTTGTTAGAAATTTGGAGATATTAGGGTCGAATAATCGATGGGTTTTATAACTTGATCATGAAAGAAACTAACCTAACATAACGAATACAATATTATACAGAGTTAAATTAACATGTTATAATTAAAATTATAATTACAGAAACGAGTAATGAATAGCAAAGATAAACAGATATTATCAAACGCACTCGTAAACACATCAAGGCCACATTCGGCTTGATACAACAACCAGTGATAACACTATCAGTGCTAATCTAATCATCGTTGCGAACGGACGTGTCACCGAACTCAAAATAAATGTTAAAAGACATAAAATAATTAAAATCGAAGCAGAAATGCATAAAATGGACTTAACCGGCAAAGTGGCGATTATAACTGGTGCAAGTTCTGGTATTGGTGCTGAGACCGCGGAGCTTTTCGCCAGTTTCGGTGCCAGTTTGACACTAGTGGGTCGTGACGAAGCAAGACTGTTGAAGACTGTTAACAAATGCGTGGCTAGCAACTGTTTGGTGCCTCTATGGCTGAAACTGGACTTGACGCACCCGGGCAGTTGTGAAACTGTGGTGAATAAGACAGTGGAGTTGTATGAAAGAATTGACATTTTAGTGAACTGTGCCGGCAAAGTGATGTTATCTTCACCGTTCGGTAACTCAATGGAAGTTTTTGACGAATTGTTGAATATAAATGTGCGAGTGCCGCATTATCTGTCACAGTTGTCGATGCCGTATTTAGAGAAGACTAAAGGTAGTATAATAAATGTTGTATCGTCGATGCCGAAGCGGCCGATACCCGGTCTGATGTCATACACCGCATCTAAAGCCGCGTTACAAGTGTTCAGTACACATGTGGCTTTAGCGGCGGCGGCAAAAGGTGTCAGAGTGAATTGTGTTTGTCCTGGGAGAACAACGAACGATGCCTTCAGGGATGTGGAACTAGACGAGAATATTAGATCTAAGTTGGGTCAGGTAATGCCTAATGGGAAAACTATGGACCCTAAAGAAGTAGCGATATTGATATGTATGACTGCCAGTTACGTTTTTCCTAATTTGACGGGAGCAGAACTACCACTAGACGGGGCCTCCAGTTGGGCGTGATTTGTAAGAAATTTTAGTTTTAAGTTTATTTTAGTTATCATAGTTTTAAGGTGCGATTGCGTAATATTTTTTTATCGTTTGTACTGTCAAATTAGGGTAATTTTTCTGTAGTAAAAATGTTTTGTTTGAATTAATAAAAGAAAAGAAATCGAAGAAAAGAGCGCGTTAATTGCTGATGAAAATGATGTGAACCGTTTATTATTTTGTTTTTCTTTGCTCAAAGATTTTAAATAGAATTAAGTGTATGAAACACAAATACTGAACTATTGTTTTATGTTCTGGCGAAAAAAGAATGTATATCAATGTCAAGAGACAATGCATTTCAGGTACTTATGTTTATATATAAGGATTTTTTTTATAAAAAAAATATATTTTGAACAATTTTCTATATGTTTACGTGTTGAATAAGATTCGATCTATAAATATATTATGAAATAAAGATATCTGAATGCCTCTCGAGTCTGTCGCATAATGATAACATTGTTTTGACTTCTGAATAATAATTTACGATAAAAGTAATGTCATATGGTTGTCGATTGCTTATCTTATGTATTTAGAAATATATTTTCACAATACATCTGCCTTGTTTTATTTTGTTGCATGTTGTTTTTTCCTTGATAGTTATATAATATATACAGTAAGTATAGTAAGTGGTCAGTAATAGTATATAAGTAGTCCAAGGTAATATAAAATGGTCTAGCATTTCATCCATAAGAGCAGTTTATTTATGAAGAACCGATTAGATGCACACGTTCTGATTAGTATAATTATAGAATTAATTACCATTTTTATATTATGTTTGGTTGGGCTGATCAATTGCATTGGTAAACGACGACTTAAATCCATTGCGAACTAGTTCTCAAGAATTTAGTTTTTTTTTTAGTAAGTCTTTTTTAATTTATTAGTTTCTGAGCTACAACAGATATTCTTTACGATATTATTTTAATAAATTAAATTGATCACGGGAAGATAAAATTATTTAGTTTTTATTTTATTTCTATTAATAATCACAAACTTAATCATTTTACGCTACATTGCAACCCCTTAATTGTTCGGACAGGTTTTTAAATACATACTGTTGACAAGTATATTCACACAGTAAACCATCTCTTATTAAAACTACTAAATAACTCCCTTTATACCAACCCAGCTTCCATCCACACACGCTGACAGATTAAAAACGTCACAACTTGCACATTTCGAAACTTACCTGAAACAATGAGATACAAAGTTATTAACATAAAGCCTTCATTCATCAAAAGGAATTTAAATTAATTAAAAGGTAAAAATCTACTGGGACAGAAATGAGGGGAAATTTTGGGTGAAAGTAATTCGTCAGCAGAATATAAAACGATTTGAAATGGCTTCCAATTTGGAAGTTTTGTAAATAGTAAATATTTTATCGTATGTTTTGGTATATTCGGTCTTAGATATGGCCAAAGACATTCTTAATTATTTTCTTATTTACTTATAAAACAAATAAGCAGTGATGTTCAGTACATACAGTGCAACGGTACAATGGCGGTCTTGATCGTCAATAGCAATATCCTCCAGAAAACCTTTGGATGGCAAGGAAAGATAGATGTATAAATATAATTAAGCGTACTTGTAAGTATTTTCAGATATACTAATACTGTAACACAAGTAAAAATCCCGCCAGATAGTTTCTCAATTATTTTTTTATGAACAATGAGAAAAACGTGTCCGAAAGAAATATATCAAGTGAACCTAATCGAAATAATCTAATACAAATAATATCTATGATAGATAACACAGTCAGGAAGTCAGTCAATTTAGTATGTATAACATAATAATTTCTTAAATACATATTCAGAATATTTAATGGCATTTTTCTTTATCTAATGAATTTTTGCTTTGGTCCCATGTGGCCCAGAAATGAAAATCGTGGAAGGATTTGGGGAAGGCCTTTGCCCAGCAGTGGGACACAGGGGCTAGATAAAACAAATGGTTCTTATAACTTGAATTAGAATGAATCGTGCCGGTACTATATGCACAGCAATAAATATGAAGCAAGTTTTCTGTCATTGTGGAAGCAATGGCTTATAATAGTGTCTCGCTTGCACACACAGGAACATTCTCTCTCTCCAACACTACTCTTGATAAGTATGAGCTAGATATTTATTCCACACAATCTTAAAACAACGATTCAATTATCAAAAAAGTGTCAAGTTATTACAAGTCATAAAATGAACGCACCTCTCAAACTTACTATCAGTGAGCGACCGTATAGAAATCTATAATTAGGAGTATTATAGATAAGGTATTATATCGTCGAACCGACCGGTGCAAAATATTGCAGCGTAGGCATGATATAGAGTGATTAATACTGTGATAAATAATTTAGATCCGTTTAATTGAAAATACAACAATAATATCTTTCATTACGGATTGCGTCATTCAACAACATACTATTTTTGAGAGACAATAATTGTATTAAAATGATATATGTTTTTATTTCTTTATCTATACTTATCCCAACTAATATTATAAATGCGAAAGTAACTCTGTCTGTCTGTCTGTTACGCTTTCACGTCTAAACCACAAACCTGATTTTAATGAAATTTGGTACGGAGATAGAGTTGACCTTGAGAAAGAACATAGGATAGTTTTTATCCCGGACTTTCGAAGAGTTTTCTTGGAAACGCAATATAACCGACCTCAACGCGGGCGAAGCCGCGGGCGAAAAGCTAGTCAGTTTATATTGGTGTTACTCACGGTGAGTCAGATACACTGACAACCTAAATTTCAAGTATGCACAGCAACTCCACCCCCTGAAAGCGTTTTTTTGTATAAGTTATTACATACTCACATACTATTAGTCTGATAAACTAATTTACCTTTTTTTATTTTAATTATTTAATTATCACACTAATCTACCATTACAGGTTACTTTACCTAATGCGGTAGCTAGGACTAAACAAAGGTCTAAGTATTTATGTGAACTATGGTTTCAAAGATTGAATTATTAATAAGGTTGTAAAGAACTCGAGTCTTTGAGTCCTAAATTTTGAAATCGGCTGACAGTTTTCACGACTCGACCTATACCGTCATTATTATTTTGTGCGTAGGGAAAGTAGGTACCTATACGTCTAAATCAACATTATTGATACCGTAAAAGTTTAGCTTTGGGGATGGACATAGACAAGGAGCCCAGTTTGATACAAAACTAATTGGGCATTATCAAATAATCATGCATGACGAAAGTTTTGTAAATCTGTTTCAAAAACGGACAAATATAAATAAAAACCTTACAATTTATGGACTTATATAAAGATTTTGAAGTAATAAATTATCATTTGGAGCAAAAAAACAATGACTTGACAACATTTGGTGTTAATCAGTATCTGGCACAGAACAGACGCGGCACCAACGATTCATATTGAAACGGAACATTGCATTACAATTGAAATAATGCACGTCAACTCATCACGAGCGCGGAGACAATAGGATTAAATAAACTGTTCGATATTGATTGGTGTTCGGCATGAGCGGTAGTGGGTATAGCCAGACTATATTTTATTCAATAATTTATTTGCTCGCTTCGTACTAAGTATTCCATATTTTACACACTCATATTGTAGGTACATATCTGATCCTTAAAAGGTTACAATTTAACAAAAAGAAACGTCAGTCAACACCTATGTGCTTCATTACTATCGTTACTGTGCTCCTTCTAAAAGCAGGGACCGATTTAATGTTTTTTTTTTTTGTATTCGTATGGATATCGACCTAGATGGTTTAGATTTACAAAACTGAACCCTTAATCAACCTACTCTTCGAAATACCTTCACGTATGTATTCCATCAAAACCCTACAGCTTAAATCGCACAATCAATAATGAAAACATCTTCCTAGCCATTAATCATGGCAACCTTTCAGCAATCATCACAGCAAACACCTGTCTGACAGGAACAGATTCGCTGTCTCCACTATATCAGTGACGGAACATTATCATCAGAATAATGTGACAGAGACAATGTAATTAGACATAGCACGTGCTTCGGTGTGCCTTGTACTGTTGTGGTGCAGAGTGAAGCGATTTGTTGGGTCCACGAGAATTTTCAATTTGTAATTTATAACTTTGTTTTGGACTTGCTTAAAAGCGTCGTTTTTTTTTCACCTTGTCCTATCGCTCGTCTCGGTATTACTAACTCCCTTTTATTTTATTTAACTTTTCAACAATCCATCCATCCTTTTTTTGGCCTCTTCCTCTCCATCCCTTCCCATGTAAACTCATATTTCTTACAGCAACATACGATTGATTCATACTCTTTCCATGACCATACCAAAACAGACGATTCACTATTTCTGTCACATTTTTTACATAGAAAGGAACTAACTTAACTTGTTTTTAAACAAATAAAGAGAGATAAACTTTTGGTATTTTATCTTTTTCCGTACCTATTTAAAGTCACACTACAAGACTACCAACGTGTTTAACTATCCGAGTTCCTTTTCATCTATTCCTTAGACAAATGATTATTATAATAAAGTTCGAAACTTAACACGCTACCGCCTATAACACGGACCCTCGCACATCACAAAGACTAACATTCTGCTCTACTTAGTTTGGCACACGCGAAATATCGTCACTAAATAAAACCAGCGCCATTGTCTCACTCACATGCCAACTGACGAGATCGTTACTCTTTAATCTTCCCGTACCGGCACGTCTTGAACTAATATTATTGTAATTGTGGAATGTGACAGCGCTATACGCGGCGTAGAGTGGCGTCTCTCTTTTACAGCTACAATAATATTATAGAGGTGATTGTAGGCCTGTTGCTTGATTTATTCGCTTCGGAACCCTTCCTGTACTCAAATACGGATGGCATGATAATTTTATATATGTATTTTGATTATTGTCTCGTGAAAAAGAGCATATTAAGTTTTCATTTTACTGTTTTCGTACGTTCTGTTGTACGTTGTTGAAAAGAAACAAAAGTTTATCAATGATATTACAATATAACACAACCCAAAAAGCTATCAGCTTTGTTTATGGTTTTGAATATAAATGGTAAATATGAAACCTTATACCTTATTACCTATCCGTATGCCAGTTTATTGTTCCTTATTCCTTTTTTAGTCCAAGCGTTTATTATTCCTTTTTTTTTCAATAACATAACAATCAAAATTCGTTACGAAAGGTCACATAGCTATATACATATCTGATAGCATATTCAATCCCCATTTCCTTTAATCCAAATAGCACAGAGACAAAATTAATTGCGCTATTTACATGTCATCTGAAAGTTAATTAAACTTTGCATTAATTATAATTCATTAGCCATTAAATCTAATAGGTTCCTGGCTAATGACAAACAATTATAATATTATACTAGATCAATATAATCCTATTTTATTGTACCCTTATTATGAAGACTAATAATATGTTTTGTGCAAATGACTGTTGAACCTGCGATTTTGGCTTCTTAAGATCGTAGCGTGACTTTATCTAGGCCATTAAGTGGAACTTTGAGACCTTTGAGTTTAAATATATGTCTTTCTCATATCTCATGCAAAAAAAAGGGTATTATTATTTGGAGGTCTCTTTCTGTTTATGGCATTGTAGCTCCCGATCGGATTGAGCAATTGACAAATTAGTCCGTGTGTCTTAGAAAAGTTTAGCCAATGTCTCTTGTATTTTTTATTTTCCTAATGGAAATGAACTGGAAATAAATCAATCATATCTACATTTGCAAAAAAATAATTTAATTTCAAAATTACCTTTATTAAAAATCAGAATAAACACATTAAAACCCCGATTCAATATAAATTACATGACTGTGATTAATTTATAGTGATTTAGTGAACTAATGGATCGTATTAAATATGGATCAAACAGGGTTTTGCGATTAAGATAAGCAAACGGTTTGTACGGCAATGCAATCGACTCCTTTGATTAATTCTGTATTTGCACTTTGCTAAGTTATTTGAGTTACAAACAATTACATCTCGAAATGAATATTTGATGCACTAAGTGATATAGAAATGAATCGCAATCAATTAAGAATAGTTTCTGTACTATGAGTGTTATTCATGCTTTATTTTTCGTTTGGTTGGTGTACAATCAGATGTCCGAGTTTAAGGTCGAGTATTTAGGTTTCTGACCCAACTAAACACACCTTTAATAGATACTCAAATGTACCGGTTTTGTCAAGATATTTTTTCTTAATCGTTTTGGCACTTGTTAATTATTTTTGTCACATGGATTTGAAAAGACATTGGTGCTGGCTGGGAACCTGCGATGCAGAATATAAAACAGTACTCTACTGTCTCTGATTTGGCGGTATAACAACGTGAAAGAGCGAAAAGGAATACACCTATAGTATAGTCATTTCGCTTCTGCAATGATGACAGGCTTACTTTTTAAGCCTTCAATTTACGACAACCACGTACATCAGTATAAATCAATTTCAAATCTAAGTTAAACTATTGTTTGAGATTTGTTACTTCTATTCTTTCGGTCTGTAGTTAGACCCGCTCGCCCGCGTCAGCTGACAATCAAGGACTCCGGTTAGGTTCGAAACCGGGCTATCCCGATAATTACATGTAAAACTTTATAATAAATCATCATTACTTAGTTGCTTTTATATTAAACAAAAGACTTAATCAAAGTGCCTATTGAGAAACCAGAAACAAGTATACAGTGAAAATACTCGAAACTTAAACGGTGGAACCGTTTAAACATTCGTACAAACTTAAAAATACAGTAAAGTAAACACTACAAGAGATGGCACGAAAAACTCGTTTTTTTTTCATAAAAAGACAGAACCGAGCCTTTTGAGAAGTTTAATGGGTTTCTCTTTTATTTCGTGTCCGGCGCAAAACGGGAATTTCGCTTTTAAAAAGGTGATTCGTTCGTGATGTCAAGGTGACCAGTTTGTTGTTTGAAAAATTACTTATTTCTTCCTCAAATATGAGCATAACTTTATTTTTTATCTATGATAAAGTAAGAAAATTAAACATACACTTCTTGCACTTTTCAATATGAATTTTCTTATATACTTATTACAAAAGATATGTGTTCGTCTTAATAAAGTCACAAGTACATCATACGTTTTAAAAGTACCGTAAATTAATTTAACAGTAGCAACCAAAAACCTGTTTAAGTAAGCCAAAATATTTAAGATTCGTCTGCTTTGGCACAACCCTCTCCTTCTCGTCCAGCCAAGAAAATAAACCAAAGCTAACCAAATCAGAAACGCGATAAGAATACATAATAAATTACTATTAATACAACACCCATTACATAAAAATCTTGAACAAGCACTCTTGATAACTAAGGAGTGGTAAATTCTGGCGTGCGCTAATAATTAAGAGATAATGTAATGGAAATTTCCACGTTATTGCATAATTATCAAAATATATTTTATGTTATTCAAGTGATATATTAAGATAATGGGGATTTTTCATTGTTAGGTAGTACATATATTTACTGTGTACTTATTTTTCAGATTTGTGCAGGCCCACGGTAGGGCAATAGCCGCTTATCGTAAGAATTGGCAATTTGAGATGACTTGTATGATTTTTTGGGTTCCGCTTATGAATATCATTTGTTTTTTAGAACAAGAACAAGTACAACGGACTTTAATTAAAAAAAAAAGGAACCAAATAACAGCTACATCACGATAAATGAAAAAGAATCAGCGAAATCAGTTCATCTAGTCTGACATTCTGGTAGGTAAGAAACATAAAAAGCAGACGAATTGAGAACCTCCTTCTTTTTGAAGTCGATTAAAAGCGCCCTTACTAACTACAATTACTAATATGAAAATTAGTTTACAAGAATACAGCGGCCATGTTTGGTCCAACACTCAAATCGTGGGACGCCATCTCTACTCGCGTAAGAATTAGTACCTAAGCATACCTAATTAGAAAGTTGAAGGCACGCGTACCTACATAGTATCACTTATTACGTTAGCAGCTGGGAGAAATCTAGCTTTCTAATGCAAGCAAAGGTCACAGTCATGGTACTAGGGTTATAGACCTGATCGGAGAGAGGATTACTGCTCAAACACTTGAATTTCTATTTTATATTACCTTGAGAATTTATTGGCTAGCCTATTTACTGACTCGCTTTGTATTTGTAATGATGTATTTATACTATCTAGTTTTGGTATCGGTTGACTTTTAAAACACGATTGTATCTATCAAACTGAATAGTCGAAAGTTACAACAGACATAATTGCATTATTTTGTATATTCGGATTGATAACAGAACTTATAGGAAATCGATTCAAAAGATATAAAATACATCACGGCATGGAATAATTTCATAAAATTGAATTTTCTACTTCTAAATGCAGGTGCCAATGAAAAAATCCCAAACTTGGTTATACCTACTAACTAAATTGAAATCAACCACAGAGCATGCTACAAAATATTTTCAGAATTTGAAATATGAAAAAAATTAAACAAGCAATAGTCGCAGCTACAATCAGATCGGCACGAAATATTTTTTCGCTCCACTATCACGGATCTGATACGAGTGAACGTTAAAGTTAATTTCCGTGATACGTCCTGCCGGGCCGCACGTCGCTCACGGACTGACGCCCGAGGCGCGAGTCCCACGCCCGGAAATTTAAACTTTTCGCCGACTACCCTCGATTCGAGTTTCAATATTAGTGTCGATTAAAATCTATAGTGGCTTATGGCTTTTGAGCTTTTGTTTTATAGCATTTAATGTGTAACACGAATGGCGATTTTTTGTTTTAATAAAATACCGACTTTTCCATGTTTTAAGTGAATGATGTTTATTATTCAAGATTAGCTTTATGTATTAGCACAAAACGACACCGGAAGACACATTGTCAAACAAAAATGACAAGACTAACAAATGGCTTACCATCTAATTACAACAACTTACAACCACTTGACCTCAGAGATCAACATCAACAAACCTCGGGACACATGTCACCATCGTTAATCTGAAAACCCGGCCATTACACAACAATTAATCAGACCAAAAAGAAAATCCGAACAAAATCAAGCAAACAAATTAGACATGAAGGAATGTTTAGTTTTTACAAAGCGATCCTATCATCAGTAATAAATTACACGGGCTATTAGTATCAGAATATTTTTAACCAGTTGACTGACCACTCACAAATGACCCCTGTAGTTTTTTCCGCTGATACACTGAAGCACCATTCTCAACGAAAAGTACAACGGTCTGTGGGTCAAAGTAAATTGGTTGACGACTTTTGGCGGGCATCCAAGTTCGCGGGTAGCTTTCAGCTATTGTAGATAAGTGTCATCCAATATTGTGTCGTGTGATGAATGTAATATGGTTGTAAATTAGTTGGCGTCTGTAGTAGAGAAGTTATTGGGTCTTGATAGGTTCAGGGTAAGTATGTTAGTAAACGATTCGGGACGATATTAAAACGGTATAAAGATGAGTTATGGTTGAGCTACGAGGAATTACTTTAATACCCAGTTTAGTGCTATGATTGCATTTTAAGTATTATGTTTACTAGAATGTAGATATTTCACATTTCGGATAAGTAGCTAATATGATTTTAATATCGGTGTCCTTTCTTACGATTCGTTTTACATTCTTGAATGGTGTCTTATATTTAGTTATTTACTAAAAATCTTTTTTTGTCTCCGATGTCTCCATATTCTTATTTCAATTGATGTGTATTTAAAAAAATCCCGTGCCTAAACCATACACAACATAGATAAAAAAACGGACAAGTGTGGGAGTCGGACTCGCGCAATAGACAAGTCAAGAAAAACTTATTATTTGGGTGACAAATTTGTGACCACCGACACCCGTTGCTTAACCCCTGTGCAGCTAGGTAACTGTCGGAATGATGGTCAAACAGCGGAACCTCAATAATAGGCTTTTCCCTTTGAGTATAGAACCCTAAGCAATAATAGTCAAATAAAAATATTCACGTCTTGTATCTTCAAACCAGCACACATTAAACAAAGGATCAATAACTAATTTTATAACTGCCACATATTTAGGGCTCCTTAACTAACATTAACGATTACTGAAACTTTAACGTTTATCGGTTAAAGCATTAAACTACTTTGTTATTGAGAGCCAGTTGTAAAATCATTTCAAAGAATGCTATTTGCATGATGTATGATTTGTGTTTTATGATTCTGTGCTAATTATATTATTCGACTGCACGGATAGCCGTGTTGCGAGGTCACCACGCCAAATCCACTGTGCGCGACGTGTCGCGTCTTCGCTTCAAGCGTTGAACAAGCGGTTGTGTGATCCATGAAGGCGTGTTCTGAATACTAAGTTTGAAACCTGTAATACCTTATCCTCTACCTACTAATTTGGAAATTCGCTATGCAAGTTCATTTCTTGCATAGCCTAACGTCAAAAAAGGGTGCCCAGCGGGTTTACACCCGAAACATATGAATTGGGATTTTGGTACTAATTTTGAACTCAACTGCAGTTCTTTAAAATAAAGTTGCAGCAGACAATCAAATCAATCAAATTTTTAATCGAAGATTTGAGAATCGAAAAATAAATTAGACACATTAGTAAGACTTAAAACTGCTTAACCAAAGTCAATCAATATAAATAAAGGTACATACGACATAGATTGCTGAACAACAACATTCAAGACATATCTATTTCATACTGTTATCATTACATTAATGCATATTTCTAAGAAAACTTACTCCTTTCTATTCTTGACTTTATTCTCATGTTTCCCTCGAAGGATTCCTTCGCATGGATGGAAATAGCTTTGCACTCGTTAGTTCTAGTTCTATTGTGAAATGCCCTTTATAAAATAGAAGACGTAGAAAACATCTTCTTTATATAACTTACTTAAGTAATATTACCTTATGTTTTATTTAAATTATTTTGACGCTACATGAAGAGCATTGTTTCTTTCTTTATCTATTGCTTACAAAAGAAAGATTGGGTTTGGAAATACTATAGGTTGCACAATTGGATTAAAACGGTTTTAGGATCGAGTTTTTTACAGTTCACTATGTTCCATTTTATCCATCATTTTATATCATTTCCACTCACTCCATGTTGCCAATAATTAGGTGGCAGCGTATAGTGTCACCATCAAAAGCATATCACCCCAAAAAAGCGACAATCATCTCATAATTAAGTATCCTTTTAAAATCCAATACATAAAAACACTATTCAATTTCATCCGACACCGATAACTTAAATTTAATCAATAGTAAGCCAGAATAAACAGAGACCCATTCTTTATAATTTTTAATAACGATAGTATTACTAAAGAAAGGCGAGAGAAGAAAGCCTTGGAAGTAACATCTTGATGGATCTTGTTTTAAAACAAAGTAACATGTGGTTCCTTAACTCGGTTTAACTTTAGATAAGTTTTAATTCAAGCCCTACTTATTGCGAAAAGCTATTTAGTTAATAAGAAGTGACTGAGGGGTAAGATTGATGAAGCTAGATTATATATTTTACTAGTTCATGAGGATTATATTATTGAAGACAAACATTTTGTTTCTGGAGCCAACTTATGGCTAGCCAAAAACCCCCACTGTCTGTTGATACATAATTATGTTCAAGCTGTTTTCACAGAGCTTTTTTCATGAATGACTTACATTTGTGTTTTTTGACATCAATCTGGGAGTACCAAGACCCATACTTTGGTCTTGGGGATATGGTCTTAATATGTTATAAACATTTTTTGCCTAGCATCGAAAATCCCATTTAGAAGATCGCTAAAAATCAGACAAGTAGTCTTACGATATGTCATCAAATAGAGCAACAATTTCTAACTCATCAATGAAATAAATCAATCAGCAGTACAATATACTGTAATTCCATAATAAAATAGCAAAACCGAATTAAATAATAATCTGTTAAACGGAAACAAACCAGATTGTTCCGCGTAATCCGTTCGGGCGGCTCTCGATAAGGTAATGTAATCCCGAACTATAATCACAGTGGCGTCAATCTGTCCATCAATGTTACGGACGCCGCATACCAATGAGACGAGGTGCATCATGGATATCGAAATACTGGACACTGTACTGTACGGATATCGAAATATGGGGTTTTTAGGCTTATAACCCGATATTATTTGGGTTAAATTGTATTAGTTATAGTTGAGTAGTGTAATGTTTTAAGTAACGTTGTAACCTTTTTAGCCTTCAACGGCAAATATTTAAGGGTATCTACCAGAATAAAGAAAGGCAACTCATCTTCATCCTCATAAAATATGTACTGTCTGATAAAATTCTCGACAATACTTAATTTTTTCCTCTATTTCTGTCCAAAGACAAAAAATTAAGATTGTTGCATTTATACTAGATTGGTTTAAGTACTCAAAAGAGCTAACAATCTTGCTTATCTTTTTATACAAACAATAACGACTGATATGTTTCAGTGACAGAAAGCATTTGGTAATCTTAATTAGTGTCTAAAATTGGTTTTTGGTCGTATTTTAGTTCTCAACTCTTTTTTTAACACCTAGTTTGTTTTAATGGAGTATAGGTACAAGTTGATATGAATGAAAAATATGCAAATGGCATAATCAAATATGAATGGAAAGCAGGGGACGAACAAAAAAATGTCCCTGAATAAAGTAGTAGGTAGTAGTTATAATTCCCAGAGCGACAAAAACAAATGCGTTTAATTCACCCTCGACAACTGAAGAGAGATAAAAATAACCCATTTTGATCTTATGAAACAAAACACATTATATAAACGTACTGTAACATAATATCTGATATCTCAAAACAGAGATACAGTTATCTAACCCAAGCAATTTACGTGAAGTAATGCAATAAATTGATAAACTTTATATATAAATGTGACAGAATTGTTTGCTAAAATTGTATAATTCATGCTTCAACACCTGTTTGTGCGTGTGCGTGAAAGATAACTGTATCTTTATTAACTGATATACATTTTAGTATTTCAAAAAAATAAGGAAGATAATGTTATCGATTTTTTTTAGTACTGTCCAACTGATTGATCTGATTTTAAAGCTATTTAATAAAAATATAGCAAGGCTGTGTATGAATGAAGAGCAGGAGTAATGGTTTAAATAAAACAATGCATAAACAATTCATACCAATTTATCTCTAAACAAAATATACCGATTATAAATCGTCCTAATCAATCGAATCTTAATTTTAGAGCACTCGATAAAGACTTAAAACTTAAAAAAAGAAAGTCACAATAATTCTAATCTTTAAATACAATTCCATCAAGGTTATATAAGCGTCTGTCCGCCATCGATTCCAAAGTGAGCGCCGTTCAGGTTAGGGCAAGCCTCACTGGCCATAAAAACGACCATATTAGCGACCTCATCAGCTTCCAAAATGTTCATTTTACTAGACAAGGCATCATAAGTTTTCTTCACTTCCTCTTCTGTCATCGCCAAGTTCTTTAATATGTTCGTCCTTGTCAAACCTGGCTGCACAGAATTGATCCTGACTCCTTCAGTTGATAATTCAACAGCAGCTGATTTCGTGAATCTTTCCAATCCGGCTTTGGTTATAGCAAACGCTAAGAATCCGTGTCTTACTCTTGAGTTTCTAGTTGTATTCACATTGACTATATTACCTTTAGTTTTGACAAGGTGTGGCACAGCTAGGTGCGTTAGCTTGTATGGTACACGAAGATTGATGTCTATGAGTTCGTCAAACACGTCTGTTGTGTCATCAAATAAAGATGCGATGAGCATTTTGCCGGCACAGTTGACGAGGACATCAATTTGTTTGTAGGTATCAATAGTCTTTGTAATCACTGTCTCACAGGCTCCTTTTCCGGTAAGGTCGATAAGAATACACAACGGTTGTAACCCATTTGCTTGTAGACACTGTTTTGCAACGATTCCAAGTCTGTTTTCATCTCTTCCAACTAGAGTTAGTTGGGCTCCGTATTTCGCGAAGAGTATAGCTGAAGATGCTCCGATTCCCGAGCTTGCTCCGGTCACGATCACTACTTTGTTCGTGAAATCCATATTTCAACAAATCGTTTTTAATCGATACTTTCAAATCTCACAACGTTTTTGTGAATATAGCATCAGATATAATATATTTACGTATTTTATTTATCAGCCGTCTGACTCAAGCCATGGTCACACAGATACTAAGTAAATCGCATCGTCATTTTATGTAATGATAAGGGTAGATAACGTTATCGCTTCGAGCAAATTACGAAGAATTTGTAAAACGCGTTTATTGGCAGAACTAATAACAAGATTATGTATACCAGCTATTAATGCCGAAAAAAAGAAAAACTGAGGAGTAATTGAAATGTCGATCTTGACTGCCCATCCAAGTTACAAAATCTCCAATTGTTCCTTTATTCATTAACAATCAACAAACAAATTTAATCACTAACATAAAAGACGTGAGCATGAATATTTGTTATCAACACAGAAACACTTGTTTTAAACAATGTTAGTAGAAATAAAGGGTCTGGCCTGCATCGTGTTTTATGAGAACACCATTCATACTTGGGCAGAGATCACTAGCGATAAAAACAATCATATTTGCAATTTCATCGGCGTGCATAATGTTTATTTTTGTAGATAAACATTGATAAACGTGCTCCACTTCAGCTTCGTCAAACTGCAGGTTTTTCAATATGTTTGTCCTTGTAAATCCTGGCTGGACTGAATTGATTCTGACTCCTTCAGTTGCTAATTCTACTGCAGCTGATTTTGTGAATCTGTCCAAGGCAGCTTTAGATATAGAAAATGGTAGGAAACCATGCCTTACTCTAGAGTTGTCTGTTGTATTCAAATTTACTATATTACCTTTTGTTTTGACCAAGTGAGGTAGTGCTAGGTGCGATAATTTGTACGGAACACGAAGATTTATGTCTATTAGTTCATCGAATATTTCTGGTGCGTCATCGAATAAGGATCCCAAAAGACATTTACCGGCGCTGTTGACTAGAACATCGATCTTGTTGTAGGTAGCAACAGTCATTTTAACTACTGTTTCACAGGCTCCTTTGGTAGTCAGGTCAATAATGATGCACAAAGGTTGTAGTCTGTTAGCTACTTCACATTGTTTTGCAACGATTCCGAGTCTATTTTCGTCTCTGCCAACTAGTGTTAGTTTGGCTCCAAGTTTTGCGAAGAGCATGGCTGATGCTGCTCCGATACCGGAGCTTGCTCCAGTCACAATCACCACTTTGTTTGTGAAATCCATTTTTTACCACTGCTTATACTTTTGCGGTTACTTGAATACTTAATATACAGTGGTATTTCACAACGTTTTATATGTTCACTAACTCAGTATCTTTGTTTTTATCAGTCGACTGGTTCACGCTATAGCCATGCCGACACTGAGTATAGCGCATCGCCATTTATATAACGATAATGGATCTCATCATACTCTTATCGTCACATAACATTAAAAGACGATAATATATAATCGAATGTTATCTGGCTTTCAGCAAATTATGAATGTTTTTAAAGTACTGAATAAACATGTTCAGATTGAATAATACAGCCGGAATAGAATACGTTAAACATATTTTTAACAGAAACTGAGGGATTGTGCGGCATCAAGTTTTATGAGAACACCATTCATACTTGGACAAATGTCACTAGCCATAAACACTATCATTTCAGCAATTTCATTAGGATCCATAATTTGTATTTCAGTGCCCAACTCGTCATAAACTACTTCCGACTCTTCATCGTTCATTCCTACGTTTTTCAGTAAATTTGTTTTCGTTATTCCCGGCTGGATACTATTGACTCGAATTCCTGCAGGAGCCAATTCTACAGCAGCTAATTCCGTGAATCTTTCTAAACAAGTCTTGGATATGGCAAACGGTAAGAATCCATGTCTCACTCTACAACTGCTCGTTGCTATTAAATTAATAACATTACCTTTAGAAAGAATTAAGTATGGCACAGCTAAACGAGTCAGTTTGTATGGAACACGAAGATTCATATTTATCAATTCATCGAAAATTTCAAATGTATCGTCAAATAAGGAAGCCATAAGCGCCTTTGCTGCACTGTTTACGAGAACGTCAATCCTTCCAAAGTTAGCAACAGTCATCGCAATCACTTTTTCACAAGCACCTTCCGCTGTCAGATCTTGTTTGATGCACAAAGCTGGTATCCCATAAGGTTCTTGACACTGTCTTGCCACGTCTTTGAGTCTCTCTTCGTCTCTGCCGACCAGGGACAGAGAGGCTCCGTATCGCGCGAAGTGGATGGCTGATGCCGCTCCTATGCCTGAGCTTCCACCAGTCACGAGCACGACTTTATTTGCGAAATTCATTTTGTTGAAGCAGAAAACTATCGTCTTAATAAAGTTAAGCGAAATTTTGTGAGTGTATACAGTTCTTTAGCTGATTAATCTCCTACATATTTTATTTCTTTATCTTTCGTCTGGCTCACACCATATTCATGTCGATACTAAAAAGTTCTGAACGGTTTTATCATTATTGTACGATACGGATTGATAATGTTATCTCATTGTGACAATTACGAATAATTTTTCAACTGTGTTTACGTAAAAACAAATAATAATGTAATATTATCACCGATAAAAATGTCTGATTATTCTAGAACTTACTGTGTTTCTATATTTTTCATAGTCTGTAATAGTTAAACATGAATTATTATAAATGTTTATCTAATGTATACCTAAATAACGACACATTAAAGATAATTAGGTTTTTATCTTGAGACGCAAATCAGTTTACGTATGTTTGTTTAAACATTATTGACAACTTTTAGTCATCTTATCTATGTTATCAATATTGAATTTATGGTTTTTCAGCTGTGATATTTTTCTTCAAATGTACGATAGTGACACAACATACACAACAATTTCATAATTTGTTGAAACGAAATTGTATAGCGTATCTATTATATAAATGGAAGTGTCGAGAGACACGCACCTATTACCTGATAATCGTTGATTGGCAAATAACTCGCGCACATTACGGTAGATGGCGACTGATGCAATTATCGCAAATGCGTGGGAACCCACACTGGTGAGTCCTGTGTGTTTTCAACCAAAATGCGTTTCGATAATTTATGTTGAGCGTGTTGACAAGGCAGGTTTTGGATAAACCAATGATGATGATGATATGTCGTTATTTTAAATAAAAATTATTTATTTTTAATCACAACATTTGATCATTACCATTGATTATTTTTTTCCAAGAGTAGAAGTTATTGGAAGACTAGATTCCTCTTCGAGAAAATGCCCTTAATTAGCCACGGAAAAGGAAGAACAAAAGATTGTTTTGCTGTATAGCCGCTAATGGTAGAAAAAAATATTAATTGAAACATGAGTTCAATTTAATATAACGAATTATTGCATCTATTACCGATGAAAAACAAAAAAAAAATGACTTTGCCGATTCTTCCAAATCTTCCATACAAAAGGGAAAGTCAAAAGTTTAGACACAATTGCAGCTCAGTCACTCACATTCCAATTACAGCACGAAACCCCAACGGAAACAGGTTAACCATCGGATTCGGAACACGCATCAATCATTGCGAGCATCCGCCGTACACAAAGTGCATTATCATAACACAAGCACACCTCTTCGTGTAGTACGTCGTGTAGGTTGTGTACATGGGGTATATGAGGTATAATGCGAGCTTATCTCCCTCCATTAGTCGAATTGAACTGGGCACTTTTGTTTGCAACGCAGTGTAGTGACGGTCTAGCGGGCGGATTGTTGCGATACACGTGTGGTGTGGTGGAAGGTGGAGAGATGGCGTGTTTAAGAGCTTAATTGATTTTTTTTATGGGAAAAATTGTTTCGACTTTGACAAACCTGAGTTACACGTCATATATATGCTTTATGGGCAATAGCCACACGGCCACTTTTATTTGTTAAGTTTCAGATGACTTTTAGATTTCAGTTTACGTTCATATAACCTTAACAGTGGAATTCTACAAAGGCAGTAAAATTACATATAGTATATGATTGTTTCACACACATACATAGCGTTGATAACATCAATCGCTACCGCTCATAACTCGAATACGATTGGCATCAGTGCTGGAAATAGAAAAACAAAGCAATGCAATCTGATTAACAATCACGCGCTAATGAGTTTGAGAAATGATTTATATTTAGTGCATTTTTACTAGCCATAAAAAGTCAAATAAATACATGGAAACGAGTATTTTCTGTATCCAGTGTCATAAGAAATCAATCCCAGTACTGGGAAGCAGTTTATGGAACTGATAATTTTAAACTTTATTTTTAACTAGCTTCTTCGCCCGCGGCTTCGCTCGCATCGAGGTCGGTTATATCAAGTTTTCAAGAGAACTCTTCAAAAGTCCGGGATAAAAACTATCCTATGTTCTTTCTCAAGGTCCACTCTATCTCTGTACCAAATTTCATTAAAATCGGTTCAGAGACGTGAAAGCGTAACAGACAGACAGACAGAGTTACTTTCGCATTTATAATATTAGTGGGATTAGTACGGATTTTAGTTATTCAGAAATTAATTTCTTGACATTTTATTTTTTTGTTGGCTCTACTGTGTTACTAAGACAAACAATGTTATTTAACCTATACAACCTTTTTGAACCTTCGCACAAGAATTTCTCCCTGCATCTAGTTTATAAGATGAGACTTAATTAAGAGCGGTGCTAAATCTGGAGAGGTTGGATTTTGTTTGGGGAATATCCTATATAAATTAAGAAAACGAATTCTAGACGCGGTGAAATTGAACGAGTTGTTTAGTTAAGAGAAGGGCCTACCAAGTTATGTGTAGAGGTAGAAAATAGAATTATGACCTTGGCGAATCTTGTTTAGTGGATCAAAAAAAGTATTATTTTAATGCAGCCTTATTTGCATTGTTCTAAATACTTATTATCCCATCAAAAACAATACTTGTCAAAAAAACCAAGCCTCGCAACTCAGTTGTTCTGCGGTAAAAAGTTGTGAGATCCATGTAATACCAAGTCGGTTATTAATTTATTCAGTCTCTACTTAAGTGACTTTCTGTCTTAATACGTCCAGTCTCTAAGACCACGATCGTGGTCCATAACAATTGAAAATCAATTTTATTGTGTCTGGAATCTCCGTACTCGAAGCATTAAGTTGTTACGTAATAATTAACAGCTTCTTATAGTGACGTATATCAATATTAAAAATCTTGAATGTTTTATATAAATATATCGAGACTTGGCCATCGCCTGAAAACACGTGTAAATTCAATCGCCTGAAAACACATGTAAATTCAATTATTTAGTGCGATGGCAAGTCATTTTTTGCGAATTCTTGATAATAAATCTAATCCATTACTTACTGTCATCGTAGCCTATCTGTAGATTTATTCTATAATACCAGTCCGTCAGCAAAACCAGAACTTACCTGTAACAAAAGATAAAACACATTAAAAACAACACGGTAATTATTATAATACTGAAAAAAAGTTTACCTAACCTGAGTCAATAAGAATGATTTGCACTCTTCAAATCCTGTATAATTAATTATCTTCCTTTATCTTTAGTCAAGGCATGAGTAATTATTCTCGTTGCTGTAGAAGGTTTACTATAAAAACTGTTTGTTAGCTAGATAAATTTTCTTTGTACTTCCTTTCATAATTAACAGGATATTGTCGCTTTTGCATAGACAACAATTTTTAATATTATTCCTAGCTTGATAATTGTCTGTTTTTATTTTATTAAAGATTGGAACGAATTCTGCTGGTGTGGGATGCTTGAGGATGAATGTAAGTCGTTTGACGTAGTACAGTCTAAACCAACCTCGAGCTGTGTCGAGACGAAAATCGTGTTAACATTACCTCATAATTTAAAGAAGCACGTTGAGTCGTTGGTCAAGATAGTCACAAATTTTGTTATTGTCTCTTTCATGAGAGAAAAAAGTTGAAGAAGACGTTTTTGCCCAGTAGTGGGGCTTTACAGGCTATTAATAATAGTTGTGTCCTCTCTCATCTCATCATGGAATACTAGCAAAAAAAATGGTTTTGAAGGTCATGAGGTAAAAAAATACTTGAGAAAAATATTAATACAATTTGAGACACATTCGATCAATTTTAAATAACACTTCCTTTAAACGACTGCTTTAGATACAAGGTACAGAATCATGTAATTCGTCAGCAAAACTTTTGATTAAAATGAATATGCCATACCCATTAGGGCCTAAGGGGTACATCGAAACGAATTCAGCCCCCGCACTGAACAAACATTTGCATAGACAGATTGATAACATTCCTACGTACGGATGTTTTCGCAGAGGCACACACTGCAAATGTCCCGTGTGTTTATTTATCTTTACCAAAGATAAACTAGACGAAAACTGATTGTAAAATAGTTGATGTTTTGTGAATGGGTAGGCTTCTGCTTGCGTATTTATCTCATGAATTATATCTTAGCAGTCATTTAGTAGTTGAAAGAATCAGGAACAGAAGCCAAGAACCTGATCGTCACCAGGCAAATATTCTTCAAGCGATACAATGTCTACGAAAGGGTTGTCGAAGAAAGACGTGTAATAGTGATGATATTATCTTCTTTTGAGAGTAAATGATTTTACTACATTTCACATATTAAACTCATCGATTATTGGAGACTTACCTTGAACGTCTCTTGCAAGGATTAAAATTATTATTAAATCCTCAATCCTTGTTCTCATGAGATATCGAACCATTTTCGAATATACAAAGAAAATACTTATTACAAACTAATTTTCGAAAAAATCGCGTGTTTTTTTCAAATACTAATTGAATTCTGGTTTCAAGGCCTATTAGTTTGTTCCTGAAGAGCCGAAGCTTTTAAAACACAGTATAATTCTCAGGAGCGCCACGAATTGTTAACTTTGGACGTTTAGTAATAAAATTAGCGATTCCTGTTCGGAAACAATTTGCGCTTGAGTGGAGTTAAATTGTGCGTTTAATAGCCCCATGGGGGAACGTACTGCTCTTAGCAGTTACTTTGTATTTTTTAGGGTATTTCTAGAAAGAGTTTTAGTTGTTCTAGGTTTTGTATGAAGTGGAAGTTTTAGTTTTATTGACCATTAAAGTTTCGATTCTGAATATTGGAAAGATAAATTTAAGATGTTCGTAAATGTTTATAGCCGCAAGTGTGGACACATGCGAATTGATGTAAAACATACAACTAATTGTTTTCTTCTACGATGCCATTTCATTTGAAGTGAGGCTGTTATATTCGTTTAAATGTTATAAATAGGGCAAACATAGACTTCCAATAAGAATGGTTAAAAACATAAAAATTAAGTGCCTATAGCTTAGACATTTGTATTGTATTCAAATAATTAAAAATCAGTTTAACGACCTAACGTATATCCGACATTGATGTATCCCTTAAGTTTTTAAAAATTCCCTGAAAAAAACCCCGTCCTGTAAATGATGAGAACATTAAAGTCGGTAAGTAAACGGTCGATAAACATAAACGGTCGGAGCGATAGCACTCCGATCAATTGGGCCGCAATACCGATTGCAGTGAAAGGACTGTCCCGCTCACCCGTAAGGCAAGGGGCATACCGCATGGAAATATAATTAGGAAAAAATATATATATACATATGAGTTGCTTATATAGGTATTTCTATAAACAGACTTACGACAAGGTTTGTGTTTTGAATGGTCTCTAAAAAAACTATATCTTAAAAATTAATATGTTTTAACACACACATTTACTAGCAGACGCAGTTATGTTTGTTTGACGGGCAGATTCTAAAATTAATCTAAAACATCAAACGTATAAAAAAAAACATTCTATTTGGTCCAGCCGTTTAGGAGGTCATACGCCAGTACAATATAGTTATATATTTAGATGAACATGAACATTAACAAGTTATATATAAATGTTTGTTGTTGCTGTTGTTAAACATCTTAATTCAAAGTCTATAGACAAATTATATATCCCCGAACGCTTCCACCGTCGAAATATTTAACAAGTCGATTACTAGTCGAAAGGGATGTGCGGGCATGTCATTTAACTAATTTTAACTTTTTTATAGTTTTTGTTATCTTCGAAAAAAAAAATAGATCACTTAAAATACAAAGAAGTACGACACGTAAGTTGGTGATCGTCTATTAATTTATTTGGCAACTGTTGTGTCTAGACACAAAATAAAACTATCGATTAAAAATACTTACCAATCATATTTATGCACACTCCATTTTGTCTTGCTACAATCCTTCTTTAATTCCTTACTTTGGTCCATATCCAAATTACAACCCAAAACTTAAACCGTGCTTAAGGTAAACACACCACAATAAATCCCACAATATTAGACATACCAAAACCCACCCATCCGTATTAACCTGACATATCTCAACCCTCCATTATCTAAGCGAGCGGTGTGTCTCCACCCTATACATCCGGTTGTAACCGCTTCGAGCCGGCTCGTACCGCTTCGAACCGCTCCTGACCGCTTCTAGCCGGAATTGGATGGCTTAATTTACCGACACTAGTTCGGCTCGCCTGATTAACTGCACCCTTCCAGATAGGGGGGTAAGCAGGACGAATATTGATGATTCGGTTGCCAGACAACCGGCCGACCAACTGCCAGTATTGAGGTTCGGTTTTGGACGGTGTATTATCGTGATTAGAAATTTGGATGTATCGATATGTTCAATTTAAACATTCATTTGGACTCCTCGGTCCGTCAATATAGCCTGACCGTGATATACATTCACGTATAGCGTGACACAAAAAATTGAACTATTTATATAACCTTATAATGTCTAGTGAAATCATTTACCTGATTATTTGAAAAAAACTATAGAAGAGAAAAAGTTTTAGATTTTACTAGGCTATTACGTCATTACTGGAGGAGTAAGCCCAGCCGTAAACTGCATAAAAATATCGACTCAAAGACATGAAGATATACAACATCAAAAGATGAAAGATATAATCAGCGCCAACTCCACACTTTATTTATTACATTACCCTAACGCGATACAACCACAAATTGCATAAAATAAAACAAATTACGTCACAACAAGAAAACTCCAAACCAAAGTTAATAGAAAAGAAATGAATATCTAATCAAAATAATCATGCGAATTTCGCTTCCGTGTAATCTGACACCCTCAACTTTACTTCACGACCTTAAAGTTATTGCAATAAGATCCATTTTCCCTTGTATGAAATTATTACATAGAGATTTGCTCAAGTAACATGTTATAAGTGTAGTAAGACTTTATGACGTTGGTTTTAAGAGTGATTTTGGCTTGTGGCGATTGTAGAATGTTTGCAAGTAGCAATGAAACTCGGGAAGACGTGCGGTGAAAGTTTTCACGCTGACTGTCGGAAAAACCGTGTGTTTGACGCGTGGTGCAAGTTACGAGCGGACGTATCGGTATAGCTTTGATTAAAATTGCAATTAATAATAAATTACTCGGATACTGTAGTGTAATAGGTAGTAGGATTATAATGTAGATATATTAATTATTTAAATTATTTTGCTAAATTGCTTAAAGTTTTTTTGTCAATTTCTTTACTCCATGATGATTAGTACCTACAGAAATACAGATAACAAACAATATTAAAATACCTGATACAATAGGGATGATGACAATTTTTTTTTGCAGTGTCCGTCTTGTAGTTTTTTGAATAATAATGGACACATATTTTTTATTTTTTCCCGCAAACATAAATTGACCAAATCGCAGTGAATGAAACTTACGCGTGACGTCACGATTGAGTATAAACTTTACCATATCGTTACGTCACAAGCCCCCTCTCCTAAACTTTAAAGCAGTTAATCTTTGTCAATTCTAGTTTTTCTGAAAAAGGAAAAAATATGTGTCTCATACTTTTCAATTATCTAACTGAGGTACTAATTAGATTTTTTTATACCCAGTCGTCATCCCTATTCAGAGCTGCGTTTGAAAGGTTTCATTTAAAGATAAATTACTTTGGCAAAAACAACAATTACATTGCAATTCCTTCGACTCCGTAAGAACTAACAACTATTATAATTGATAGTTTTCCTTTAAATCAGTAAGGTTTAGCAACAAACACACTTTTAAATCGCTATCACTTATAACTCGAACCGGCCACTTTTACTTAACTATCGAACGCGTGTGAATCGAGTTTATTTTTTTTTGTAAAATATTACGCGATCTCAATGTAGCGAAAACGATGGAAGTAAGATGTCTGCCACTATTATGACCTATTATAGTAACGAGGAGAAAACAGGTGGGTTTTGTATGAAACAAAGGAAGTTCAATGAAACTATAATGAGTACTTGGTGAGGTTCTATGTATGAAGTCGTAGTTTTTTATATTGTAGTGTACAAAGACATAATTATGTGCAACTTGTCTGGGAGGGACGATTGTCCACCTCCATAGGTTGAATTGATTGATTGTAGCAGGTTTCGTGAGGATTCACAATTAAATGATACAACGGTTTACTGCGGCCGATGGCCTATACACCGCAATGAGTGATTTCGGCGATTGCTTTAAAGATAAGGGGGAAGTTTATAGTAAACAAATGCAAAATAATCTTAAGTTATTTTTCTTTATTATATGTTTTATTTTAGGCCCCTACAGCTAACACCTAATAAAACAAGAAAACATAAAAAAAATGATGTCTCTCTCTCTCGATTTTTGTCTTTTTCATTATTCAATTCGTCAAACTTATTCCTAGGCTAAAAAATCATGCGATCGAGTCATTCTCGCTATACCCCTCCCACCTACCTATTACATAATGCCTCATTAATACCAGGGAGGGACCTCACCTCGTTTCCTCTCCACGAGAGGAAATGAGCTACTGTTTACCTCCCCTCCGCGCGACTTCACAAACAATTGTTCGGAGTAATTATAAAAAAGGGCTTAACTCTTTGAATGATGGGCAAGGCTTCAGGCGTTTACTTTAAGTTGAAAAAAGGTTTCTAACTCATGACAGGAACAGGATTCAAAGCCATGGTCTGTTGATGGCTGATGGTCCGTTTGAAATGGGGTTTAAAAATACATCATTTTCCACAAAATTCTAAACGACTTTTATTAACCTCTCTCTTCGTAACATCAGTACCCACAGATTAAATAAAGAAAATTGATAAAATATTAGAAAGGTATTCAAATTCAAAAACCTCATCATACATTTGAAACCCGCATGCGACAGGTTTCATTTCCAGATAAATTACTCTGGCAATAAATAAGAAAATAATTTTCCTAAAATACTCGTATCCCAAACTAAGGCAAAGGAAAAATTCTGTAAGACAAGTTCGGGTACTTGTCTTTTGGGACATGATTTATTAGGCCAGTACTCAATCATTTCTTGATATAAATTACATCTGAGCTCATGTAAGTTGGTTCTTTTCTATATTTATGATTAACAAATATGTAATATGAATATGCTTACTAAACATAATGTATCGTAGGTACATATTAGCATAAGTTAATCATAAATTAAACCCCATAGGCAAGTAACATTACTACAATTATTTATCAATCACAAAACATCTCAAATTTACCAAAATGACTTGATTCAATTACTTCACAACTTTTAGGAGACTACTCATGTTAGTAAAATAATAAGGCTACAATTGTCTTAATACAACTCTTACTAAACTGACTTTACCTAGTTGTTTGAGAAAGGAAACCACCAAGTCTTCCAGCCTATGGAAATTAATAAGACTGGAGAGTGTGGTATTCTTACCTCCATAAAAATGGACATCTTCGTACAAAAAGAAGGTTTCTGTTACGTCTTAAATGAACGATCTAGAAACTTTCCATAAAACTCGAGATTCTTGGCCTGTACTTACTCGGTAGCCTACCAATGCATATTATGTAATTTTAAAATATACTGCACAAGACATATAGAATTAATAAGCCTCACCAAGTTAGCAGCAAAAAAATCTATTACCCCGTGTCAAAGGGGAAAACGACCCTTCATTATCTCACTCAGTTACCCCAACATCCCCGTTACCCCATGAAATACAAGAAAAAAGTATGGAATATTTGATTTCAGGGAAGCTTCAAATGATGAAATTGTTAAAGCTTGTGTCAATTGATGGTTTTGATGGCATAAGCAATGTTGATATTATATATGTAGCATCAGCAAAGCAATTGCAAAATGTGAATGTTTGTGCATTCGAAAAGGACTTTTGGTCACTCAATGCTTCCTCACCCTACAAGTCACACAACAACAGATGGTTTACATACAGAACTAAAGATACACAATTTTGAAAATTATGTACAGTGTGCACGTTTGTATAGAAAATAAATATTCCAGAGTACGTATCGCGGGTCCATTTCCCTGGAGAAACATGCGTCGTCAATGGAGCCAGACGTTAAGCAAAATGTCCGATATTGATTTACTGTCTGCCACTCGCCTGGTTTGTTTACACAACGTGCATTTTTTTGGGCTGTTGTTTATGTAAAGGTTTTTCTAGATTATGCATTCGTTTTAAAAATGCAAGTTTTGAAGGTTTAATATTTTTTTCTACTTTCGTTACATTTTTTTTGTTGAAATATAATCTATATCTCCATTATTAAAACAAAATTGAATAAACATACATACATATATAAACATAGTTAATCAACTAATGTGAAAAATCCATCACTATAATAACCAAATGATGATCTCCAAAGGAAAACATCCCCCTACAATATATACCAAGTTTATAAAACTCGGTTACACAAATTCGCTGACATCGCAACAACAATGGTTCGTTTCCCCCGGGTACGCGTAAACGGAACTAGACGTTAAACGAAATGTCCGATATTGATTTATTGCCTGCTACTTGCGTATATTGTGTTCGACGTTTCACAAATATAAACCTTCGTTATTTGGAATAGAGGCGATTTTAAACCGTATTCTTTTTTATGTCTGTACTATATGCAAATCGACTGAAGTTTTTGTAATTTTTGTCGAGTTCAGCGTTTTATTGTTTATATTTTTACCTATTAGTACTAGTAATCGTAGCAATTAAGCCATATGTACAAGGTCTACATTTCCGAGTTGGTTGGGTGGAGTTTTACTGTTAAACTTGGTTTAACTTTTAAAATTTAATGAAGTATTGACATATACAGGGCATTATTTTAAAAATATCATGAAAATTCAAAGTTACTTTGAATATTTTTTTTCTCATATTTATTTCGCATGATTAGCAAACACACGGACTGATTTTATAGTTAAGAGATAGATTTTAAAATCACAGAAAAGTAGGTAATCCTGCAAAATAATTTTACCTAATTAGCACCTTAAAACTAGTACAAATTAGCATAGCCAGTTTAATTATAATTAGCCATCTGAAACACGTACAAGTAATGTATTTATCTGTTGACAGACGAATGTAGCGGTAACCATGGCTTACTAATTAGACAAGATTTATTGAGCTCAGGCGTATTGATTTACGGATTAAATATACGTGTCTGGAAAATAAATGCTTAAATTATTTAAATGTAACTGAAATCATGTAACAGTCTTTGAATTTGATTAGAGGGATTGGGTAAACAGACAGAGTGCAATGTGTAGCTATATCAATAAAATGTTATTAAGAACAAATCCATATCCATGGCAAGGCCATACCGATTGGCCTTTTTCAGGGGCATTAAAAGTCTATGGATATCACAAGAGGTGATGATAGACTTTAAATAAAATTGTGGCTGCCAGATCATCGATATCAACAGTCTCATTGAACCTTAGCATTTTTAGGTATTTTTTTTTCAGTTTCCCCTCTTTGTGACTCTAGATTGTTCTGTCCGTTTTTATTATATTCTATAATTTGTAACACAAAATAATAGCAAACATTAAGATAAGAAAACCTAACTAACAAAACTACCGTCATTCCAACGAAACAATTTAAGAGTTATAAACAACAATGTTTCTAATCCTTGTATAGAAACGTTTATAGTTTATTTTATTCGGTCTCCTCCGTTAACGAGGTTACATAAACGAGGAGTTCAGGGTGGTAACAGACGGATGACAGATTTTCTAATTATTTTCTTTTTAATACACAACCCTTAAAATCTGATTAAACTAATGATTGGTCTATTACCGAGTTTTTTATTGTCTAAGACTTACAAACCTAAATATGTCACAGAAACATACCCTTTAATAGCAGTCAGCTAAAATAAAGAAACATGTTATTTTCAGATCCCACTGCTGGGCAAAACCTGCTTTACTTTCAACCTCTCTATATATAATCTAAATATAATATTTGCAATAAATTGCAACCACATCATCAACTAGGCTACAAATTAATAGATTGGAATCAGTTGAGCGGGAATAAGCCACTATTATAGTTACAGCAAACAAAGTTGTTTCTGAAAGCCCTCGGGAGACGGAAGGTTCAACTTGGTAACAGGATCAGTTAACCGTTAACTGGAATGCATGTTACATTATATTAAATGTTAATTTAGAGTTCGTCACCTCTGCTCCTGAATTATTGAATTTCAGTAGGTATTGTTAGCAGAACTTTTATTCAATATATCGATACATTATTGTATTAACTAGTTTTGATACATTTTTAATAAAATTTATCAGCATGGATTGGAAAGTAAATCATTCTTCAGGATAGTAGGATAGCTTTAATTGTAAGTCAGAATCGCGAAGTTGAGGGTAAAATACAAATATGCTGGAAAAAAATGTTGTGATTTATGACATGTTTTGTCAGATACAATTAATGACAGACAGACAGACACTAGATTCAACCTGTAATTAAATGATTTTTTGCGATGATTGCGGCATATTAGATACCGAGAGGCCGTTTTAAGTTGAAGGTACGTCTGCAACTTTTTAATGCAATCAAAAAACAATGTAACTCTTAAATGTGTCTTAAATTTGAGTTAAGCTCGAGCAAAAGGTTCATTAATGACGATAATCGTTGTCGACCCATTTTAAATTTATAATTACCTCATTTAAATGTGAATACGAAAAATATTGTGCTCATAATTGACTTTACCGTCATTTCTTATTAAAATGCAAATTTTAATGGAAATTACTTTTATCGATGGATAATCGAATTCCATATTATCATAATGAACTCACTTATTGTTTTTAAAGTAAAATACGTGGTCTGAGTAATCAAATATTTCACTCAATAACGATGAGATACGAAATGAGAATTATGTAATAACACATAAGGTGTATATTCCTTTGTCAAAAATAATGTGTACTAGCTTAATTTTATAATGTACAATAAAATCAAACATACTAAAAAGCTAACAAAGCCATAAACGTTACCATTCAAAATAAACGTAACGACGGATGTAGGCATTTCACAAAATGTCCAATATTGGTTTACTGACTGCCACTTGCGTATGTTTATCGTTTTACATTTTGACGGGCTCTTGGCTTTTATGGGTAATAATATTCTATGGGTAATTTCGTGTTTACGGAATCACAAAGAAAAGTCTTAGAAAAAACCCTTTGTTAGTGAGATACCCCATAGTCGGTCTCATATGGTATAATATTATTACCACACTTTGTAAATAATTTTTGCTTCCTTTGTGAATTGTTTTTTGATGTTCTTATTAGCAGTTAGCGTGAAATATAATGTTTTTTATGTATATCCCGACAATTTAGACGAGAACACATGAAATCTTTTTCAAAAATTTCGTTTTGTACGGCATAATTTTGTAACAAAACCTATCGTCCTAGTTGCATTCGTATATTTATAACATAAACTATTGTTTGGTGTTTGGACTATAAATAAATATCACCAGCCTGTGCTTGCAGACTTTTGTTAATTCCAACGCAGATACGTTAGACGTAGTGTCAAATCAAATTTATATCAATACATTAGGAATCATTCGTATGGTCCTGGTAATCGTATTCAGTATTGTACCGACAAAATCGGTGAAGTGGGAAATTCTAACATTTCCAATATAAACATAAATTTTCTTGTTCTATTGGGGTAAGCAGAAAGTCTTGTGTTGCATATTACGTTAGATATTTTTTTTTGTCAGTTAAGAAAGCCAAGATATTTTTCACGTTTTTTTTAAATTACAAATGAATCATTCATCAATGAAAAACATCATTTTTCTTTATACACTTGGAAATGCATGGGTATACTCATCCAGTAAGCATAAGAATGTATTATCAATTTTATAATTTTTTGACCATTATTTTCACTCACAAAATTCTTCATGTTATTCTCCAATGCGTAATAGAATTAACTGGTCTGGTCTGAACATTTATTAGATTTGTTATCCACAATCCTCACGTATACCGTATCACCCGCATTTATCTAGGTAATTAGCTAGATTTAAAAGGATAGATAAATGCGAAATAGACTCTTAGAGTGTAATGCTGTGAAATGAATGTTTTAACACAGAAGGGAAGTCAGACTAACCCAGAAGAATTAAGATAAAAATTCATAAAATACATATACAATTCTATGTCATCTCTGGTATAAAATATATGACATATCTAGCGTTCCGTCTAAATGAGCTTAAAAGAAAGAAACGTAATTAAAAATACAATACAACAGAACAAAAATTAAAAAAAATCTAAAGAATCAATTTTAAATTCAAATTAGAAAAAATATATCTACAAAACGTTCTAAAAATTTCTCAATACCCACAAACAGGTGACATGGCACGCGGCAGCACGGTCGCGTGACGCGATATGATCAGTCGCGTCACGGCATTCGCAGAGTGCGGACGTCTCGTTAACATAATTGTTTATCGCCGTTCATGTCATCCTTTGACGTCGTTTATCGACGTTCTGTTATTTACAGCTTTACGATATTCAGTTTCGAATGGTTCCGCGGTCATTTTGATTTTCGCGTCAAAATATAGTTCGTTTTTGGACGTGTTGTACTCAAAATAATAGTGAATAGTCAGATATTATTTATTTTGCAAGTGCAACATGTTTTTATGTTAAACTACTCATTTTGTCCCATTAACGTATATAAGGATGCAGTTCGAAAGTTTCTAATGCCTTGAAGGCCATATAAACGAAGTTTGAAGCGGGAGAGCACAATCTTAAACCACTTTATCGTTAGCTATCTAGGCTAGTTTGCTGTTGTTCAAAATCATATAAAGTAGAAAACGTTTCAGGCGTAAGCTTGTTCTAGTTTCGCTACCGTAATTGTACTCAAACCAGAATACAAAGATACAAGACTTGTGACTCTTTAAAGTACGACTGTGGCCGAAGTGGAAAGATGAGATCGCATCAAATTGCGACTATTGGAAGAGTTGTATTTCACTTCAACGAAGGAGTGTCTAAGTCCTGGATACTACTGTCGATGCTGAAATTAAGTGTATTATAGTTGTGGTGGCACAGGGCAGTAAACGTGCTTGCCACAGAGCGGCACCTGACTTCCACATAGGAACTATTTGGTTTAAGTGAGACTCCGTTCTCCAATGTAGATCGTTGTCAATTCCTCAATGAAAATTGCATTTTAGTAGGTTCTTCTTGCTCTAAAAGATAGAGAGACCAAACTCTGCAGTGTATAGGGTGCCATCTCTCTTCAACACTGTCAATTGTCGCCTATACAGAACTCACAGTACAAGTACAAGTACTACTTCAGTTTTCAGAGGGATAGAGAAAATTTTTGAACAAACAGCGCTTGTTGTACAAATTTCAGTATTCCTGTCAACGTAAAATCATAATTAACGTTAGTAACGAAGTAATTTCGTCCCGGCGATGACGTCACTCACCGGAATGCGTCTCAAGTGCATGCGAGGGAACTGGGTTAATTGTGATGTGTACGAAGATGGCGGGACATTATTTTAATCTGTTTATTTATTATTTACTTTGGCGTTCATATTTTCATTTCGGAATAGCTCAGACTCAATTGTTTGCTTGGAGGATTATTTCAATGCATACGTTTATATTTCTAATTTAGTGTGTGTTTAAATAAAGAAAATTTACGTATTTTATTGAATTTTATTCCATAGTTCAAATGTTAAGGTCAAGAAGATAAGAGTTAGAATGAGAGCACCTTTAAACATTTAGTAAGAACCAGCAACAAAATTATTACTGCTCTATTCTTGAGACATGAAACTTAAAAAAAAAACTAAACTTCGTAATCGGCGTATCTCTATTTATAATTTGGATTTTTGCAACACTCTCATTATTCTAATACTACTTTTGGTAGTAAAATGTATTATTGTTTTAGCCACTCAACTAAATTCGGAAAAATAAAAGATGAGGCCCCATTTTCACTGTTGA
Source organism: Trichoplusia ni (assembly GCF_003590095.1). Lineage (NCBI taxonomy): Eukaryota > Metazoa > Arthropoda > Insecta > Lepidoptera > Noctuidae > Trichoplusia > Trichoplusia ni. The sequence continues at coordinate 934,047 of NC_039503.1, forward strand.
TACTTATTACAATTCGTTCACAGTAGCATTGATTTTGTAACTTGTACATAATTTGTTTTACCAAAATGTTTTATTCACGCAGAATTCCTAAAGCTATTCTTTCAGCAATAAATAACTAAAATTCTCATTTACATATTAAACCAACTGTGTAACATATATTTTGATGTACTTACATCCGAAAACCATATTTTTAATAACAATATCTTGGCACAAAAGACATGGGGTCGAAAGTACCCCTCCGGAGATTTTGATGGCTTGATTGCGTAGGGATGGAGTCAGAAATATATTTTTATTGCGGTTCCTTATTATATCTCGGATCGTCTGTCACATTTTTTGTGACGAGGTTAAGATTACCAGTGGTAATAAGGTCAATATTATGTTTTATTATATTACAAATGCGATAAACTTTATCGGAATTCAAATAACAATCAATTTTGACACCTACGTTGAGTTAACCAGTTAGAGATTAAGTTTTATGATGCCTGAAAAGCCTCAATATATATTTCTTAGCTATTAACTACCTGGCTGGGCACTCTATCGGCCTCCTTCCATCTAGATAAGATTCGAGCATTGATCACTACGCTGGCTCACTTCTTACTACGATTACAGATTCTAATATTTGCATTCCAAGTTTCCCAAGTTTTCATCCACCGTTTGTCAGTGGTGCATTACAACAAGTACAAATAACTTTGAAAAAGTCATAAGGTGCCTTTTCACCTGCTTTCGAATCCAACCGCATGTCCAATTTGACTTCTTTTAAAGTCGTTGTACCTAAGCATATTTTTTTTGTATCATATAGGATGTAATTTACCGCGCAGCAAGATTACCTGAAAACGGATATTTAGCGAATTTACAGGTACAATCGTCACGTAAATCAACTTCACCTAAAAAAAACTTACCAACCGTAAAACTAACTTAACTCGTCTCATTTCATGAAAGGTATAAAAAACTTCAATTGTACTGAAAAATATAAATGCCATCTCGTCACATGTCCGCCCGAGGTCTCCTGACTTTAATATTAAACTAGACTTAAATGAAGACAATTTATTCTGTTGACGAAATTTCAGCGCCTCATAATAAATTCTTTAAGTTAAAACGTAAAAAATGTAATAAGACAGAGACGTCTCAGACTAAAGTTAACTAATCCGTTTAATACTCTTTTTATTTTTAAACTTTATTTACTAAATAGTCTACGTGATAAACCGCTCTCAAGAATAGAATAAACTAATTATTAAAACATTTGTGGTACTACTGTCATGTTATATTCGATTTTTATTCAGTAAATGTTGAAATTCTTACATTAAAGGCAAAAAATCTTTGAAGACAGCGGATCCATTGCAAAAGGCACTTGTTTAACTCTTTGTTTACGGTACCCAAAAAAACAAACAAAACAACGAAATTTTAGTTAAATTTCTCTTAACAATGAAACGTATTCATTACTTCATTATAAATATTAAATACTGTCAGTCGACACATTATACTTTGGCATACATTTTCTCTATAAAATCCACGTTAATTTGCCATTATATTGAATAACTCCTACATATACAAAGTATAAATCAAGGTAAAAGGTAGGGTGAACATGATTTTCACCTATTTAGGATAATCTTGGGGTTATCATTTAAAGTTTAAAAACTATTAAGAAAGAGTATATTTAAAATGACGGGTCGAAAGCCTATCACATGTTTGACGTAACAAGAAATTAGTAACAAGAGCATCGTAGGTTTGACAAAAAGATTAAACCGGATAAAAGTGTTCTAAAATATTGTTTGTTTAACAAAACGACTCCCGAAGTAAGGAATTTAATCCTTGTATGACAGGAATTTCACAAACTTTTCGGTCAAGTCACACCTAAGCGGGGTTCGAAGCATCAACCCGTCATGCACAGTGAGTTTAGTGTGGTGACCTGTACTACTAGGCTATCTGTGCAGTCGAATTACTAAGTATTCAAAAAATAAACCTACTTCACAACAAGTAATTTGTTTATGCAATATTAGTACTAATAGCGATAAGCCTTCTCATATAAAGTAATAAGCAATTTTGAGGGATAATTGGTCTAATTACCGCAAATTGGTAATCTCTGTGTATGATATTAGCGCACTTAAGTATCTAATATTATTTTATTAGTTTCTTTCTACGATACTTTTATGAAAAACTAACGTAGCTAACGGACTGGCGTAACTAACTTAATTATAATTAAGGTTTTCGGTGCAAAAAAAAAAACTCGCAAAGTATTTCTGTGGTTCTATATAATTTTCTCTTGACATAGTAAAATAAATTTAACAGTCGTCAACTAAAAAGAGTTTAGAGTGACACTAAACATACGTATAGTCTGGCAAGTTAGGCTAAAATCAGAGTCTAATCATCTATTTGGGTGGTTTCTAGACCAGTCAGATCTAACAAGATAACATCAAAATAACAATGATTTTGAGGTTAAACCTAAACTTGCATTTATAAAATCAAAACGGACCGATATTCAGATGAAAACAACTAGACCTGCATACAGCCAACTGATTGTCTCAGCGGCCGGCCATTGTTGAACAGTTGAATTTGTTGTTCGGTAGCCCGGTTCGTTATCTATTCGGGAGATATGCAAGAATGCTTGGGGCGAAATGGTCAAATTCGTATGTATCTTGCAGTTAATATGCATGACTTTGTTATGGAAAGTTTGGGACGCACGTCCATCTGAAAGACAGGAATTTCATCGTTGACGTTAATATAGTATGATGTTTGTTTTGTAGCAATCTACATACTTCTACTGTAGGAAAATTAGGTAGCATTAGGTAAAAATTCCGAAATAGGCCTTGTTAAAATAGAACCTTGGGATTGTAAAAGTACTGTTAGTTTTCTTTGACTTAAACTAATAGCCTATTCCTCGTCTGGACAAATACTATAACATAAAGTCGATAAACCCACATCCATTCACGAAATATCAACACCGAAAACCATCACCACATGTCTATCCGACGATAGAATCTACATTTTAAGAAAAATCGATATCTACCCTCCGTACGACAGAAAACTAAACATTTTATCGCACAGCATACACGTTTAAACTGAATAATATACAAGACGCACGCATGTGACTACGTCGGGGCACTCGACAATAAATATCAACTATTCATACACACTCCCATTGCGTCGTCACAATGTTTTGATGGAATCTTGATACGGAAGTTTGAAACATTGATTTGACGCATGTTTTATAAATGTTTTAGGGATCTGTCTCATCTATGTGTAGGTATATTTTTTGTCCTTTGTAACTTTATTAACGAAGAAGTTTTCTCCATTTGTGGCAAAGAAAAATAAGTAACAAGTAGCACATGTCACTTCTCCTATACAGAAGCACATATTTACGATATCTTAGTTAACATAATTCTCTTCGAATGTCTGTTTTCCCGATCAAAATCCTTTAAACAATGTCACAAACTAAAATACTTCATGAATGCAAACTCGGCAACTCCATATTGTACATTATCTGGCCGCACGTTAACTCGCCTAAACAATTTAGTTAGCCACTAATTAAAACTTCGTTGCAAGTATTTATTAAATGATAAATACGCTTGCGTCCGGGGCCGGTGCCCCGGGACAGTACGGTCAGCTGCAGAAGTCGTTTAACATTATCAAATTTTGAAAACAACTGTACACAATCAAATTCAAAGGGTTGTTTGTTGTAAGGTAAAAATATTTTCCAGATTCTCCTATATTTTGAACTTTGCAAACACATATCTCTACAAGTCACCTAAAAATACTGGCGCTTTGAGAGTCGGGGTTTGTTAGCCGGCTTCTATTGTTGACTGTACCCGGGTAGCTTACCCGGTTAGGTAGTGAGAGCAGGTTGGTCCGACCATCGCACGGGATATATCAATTATTAGTCCCGCCGGGTCTTTCATTATCGATACCTATGGTCGCTCAGCGAGTCTGCCAACGAAGTTGAAACGAAAAATATGCAGCTGTTAGGCAGTAAGTACTTTCTTATTCAAATAAACAAGTAAAATGGTTGCAAAAAAATAACGTAATACACCACTTTCATTTCTTATAACTGATATGCTTTAGGCCAAAAGCTTATTCTTGCGCAGAGTAGAATAAACTTAACTAAAGTAGGTACATAAACGAAAAACGTACTTTTCCTTGCTTATTATGTATTCATTTAAGTAAAAAAAAACATACATATATTTTCACACAAGATATAAAACTGTCTAACATAAGCTGTAAATTAAGCGGTATACTCTTATGTGCGCCATATTACCTCACCATACGTTTAAGAGGGTTATACACTCCATCTGATAAGTACTTATTATTCTTACGAGCTTAATTAATGTTTATATCGCCACACCGTATTACTAAGAGTACGTAAACACATCACCGTAAAGCTTTTAAACAAGCTAAATAAAGGCAAGACTCAATGAAAGTGTAAATAAATTAAATATTTTAGTACATCGTAAAATTCCGGGAGAGAAAATCCTATGAAATACGGTAGGATGGTCACCCTACGGTGTAGATAAATTAGTGTTCGTTATTAATTAGTGTAGATATACGAAAACTGACAATTTCACGCGAGCTTCGATAACTAATGAGGTACATAAACATTGTATTGTTAGGGTAACCGCTAAATCATTGGTTCCCAAAGTGTACAATAATAAGTTTGTAATGGCCTTGCGTAAATTAGGTGTGTGGTTGTGTAAATTAGTATGCACGAGAAGCAAGTTCGATCCCGATCGAGCTTTTCAGAGTTATTCATAATTTTTTTATTACTATAAGACAGCGCTGAATTGGTGAAGGAAAACTTTGTAAAAATACCAGAAATCGCACACAGCCACCTCTGTGAGCTAGATTTGGTGATAAAATAGTCCATCAGTACGACATTTTTAGACTGTTATTATAAAGTGGGCTACAATACCGCCCTGTGGACACTGCAGGCCTCAGAGAGGTATGAGGCCCAACAAATAGGCGCTGTCATGTACTACCGCCACTATTAGGGCTAGGGCTCAGCTCTTAGATCAAGACACAGGTCAAACTAACTTTTGTAAAAGCCACATTTAGGATGAATGTCATTTAAAGTTGTAGTGGGTTTTTAACTGGGTAAAAAAATACGTAGCCAGTAGACAAAATAAGTTTGAGAACCACAGCGTTAGATCATGACAGTAATAATTAATATTATTATCGTATTTTAGAACAAAGGAGGTGAAGGTTTATTATTTGAAATATTGCTTTTATTAATAAAAGGTGTTTAAGGGATTGTTTACGTTGTAAACAAAGAACCCTAACCCGTTGAGAATGGCCATTATAAATAAATAAGATTAAGCATTAAAAGGCTTGTTTTACGGTCTTGGGAAAATAGTAGTTAAATTATAAGGCCAACATATTTTTTTTAAGTTCTTGTTAAATGGTAACTCTTCTCTTATAATTTCTTTCGAATTATAACGCTGATTTTTTAATATTTTTTTGTATTTTAACTTGTAAATATTTAACTCTGTAAAAATGTAAATAAATAAAACATTCATTTTATAGGTATAACACTTAAATCAGTTTTAAATTATCGTCACGATACTCTTACTTTAAGTAGACACATAAAGGTAAATCTTTAAGTAAAATATGTCTTAACATGGGAATACCTTTGCCCAACAGTGGGATAAGTACATTCCAAGCCAAGTGGAATATCTACAGGACATTTATAATACACTGTTAAAGTCAGTTTCAACCATCAAAACCCTTTATCACAAAATAAATAATTCAGTAAAATAATTTAATTACTTAACACCATACTACTCATCTCACAAGGGGAGGTTATACTCGTAAAAATGACGTCACTTGTCATGTCCAGTTAGCTACACAGCCTTGTTAAATGATACTACGAAAGTTTTATATCCCGCGGGACCTGTTTTAATATGGCAGTTAAATTAGACCGGACGAATTTAATTTTAACTGTATTTGTGTTTGAGGTATACGTATTGTGTTGAATTTTAACATGCCAATGTTTTTATTTTGTTTAAGATATTAAAGTGAAATTAATCAAACTCTGGTGAAGTATTTAATTTTCAGTACAGAGCAGGCTTATGACAAGGACAAAAATTAAAAATATATGTCCCTAAAATGAGTTAATTTTTTCTTCTAGTTTAATGAATAATAATGGATACGAATTTTCAATTTGTCCTGCAAATATCTACAAATCGGTCAATTTATAGCGAATGAAACATACGCGAGACGTTGACATTACAAGCCTAGTTACCTTACCTAAACTTTAAAGCACTTTATCTTTGTCAATTTTATTTTGTCAGAAAAAAGAAAAAAACTTGCTAATTATCTGACTGAAGGTCTAAATACATTTTTACTTTTTACACTCAGTCGTCATCCCTAGTCGGCACCCTATCTGTTTCATCAGGTAAAAAACACCGTCCCATTTATAATTTAAACCCGCCAAAATTAACCCTAAAATTTCTTCAACATCCACAAACTAACACAATCAACAATTCCCGAGAGTAGAATAATCTACTAAAATAATTACGTCACAATGTTGTTATCTTGTTCGTTAAAATGGCCGCCTTATAAAGCCGGCGTAAAGTGTAACGTAGTGAATATTATGGCTAACCTACCATCCGACTCTTATAGTATTTTAGCAGTTGTTAAAGAGAGACAGCACTACATGGCATAGAGTGGCGTCTCTTTTTCACAACTGCTATAATGTTACTTTGAGAAGTGGTGGTGAGCTTAGTGGTAGATTGACGAGAGCTGAATAACAATGGGATCAAGCGTTCGATTTTTTTTTTAAGGTTACCTATATTTAAGGTCAAATTTTTAATCCGGTTGTTGTATTTTGTTTTATTGTAAGCTATAAAATATCAGCACTTGCATATAAATGTATGTTTTACAGCATTTGTATTCTATTTGTGAGATGATAATATACTGTTGCAGTTGTAAAAGGAAACGCTTTATGTCGCGTAAATCGTGACATTTTGGATGGGAATACATCAAATGACTTCTTCGGCTTTGGGTTGAGCGGATGCGATGCCTTCTATTCTTTCGGAAATTGCCGCTGCCCCGTGGGTTTAATACCCCTGGATTGATAAAATACTCTTTTTTTTATTTACGAGACAAATTGAGTCAACTTTCATTAACATGTCTCGTGTTTTCTCTGCTTATAGCAAAGAAATATGGATAATAATCTTGCTAGTTTGATTAAGCAAGCCCGCTCTTCCAAGGAGCTTTCTCGATGCTTATCCCACCCAGACTTGATGTAGGTCCCGAGTCACGTGCTTCGCTTAGGTGTATAACCCACTAATAACAAAACTTGTACTGGAACTATGGCATCTGAGATGACGTCACGGATTTACATGCAAATTAAATCCAACACGAGTTAATGAAACCCTTACGCCTCTCTGATAACTTGAAGAGATTGTGCCGAGATCTGTTTTGTTATTTAATTAATAGTTTGGGACTAGGCTGTTGATACACGAGTTTGTTAAAATGCGTACGATTCTTTATGAAACGACTCGAAGGTTTTGTACGGAAACCATATTTTAACTTTACCGTTAAAACTTTTAGATAATAAATTTTGAGCTTATGCCATTGCATATGCGTTACGGGGCCCATTACTTGTCAATAAGTGAGTGTATTAATCAGTCAATAAATTCATATTAAATAGTCACTCTATTTAACGCGCTATGTAAAAAATATAGGAGATATCCGATAAATCATCAAAACTATTATACAGCGTTAAAGAGTCGACGAATATGGGTGATATTCATTATACTTTGATGACCAATTATGCAACTTTAAATAATTTTTTAATTAAATTACTAATTTTATACAAAAAAAGCACCAAAAAGTCTTCTCTCTACAATATCAGACCTCTATTACAATACGCTGACATTATTCTTAATTGAAACAAAACAAGGTCCCCCCTATTAAGTACAAGATGGTTATCAAAACACCTTCCTGCCGTCCGGCTGTGCGTTGTTCTTTCGTTTGTCACCTAATTCCTTGCTATAATTGTTGATGTAGATAAGTATAATGCTAACGTTTAGCTGCGTTTTTTTGGGTTGTTGCTTACGGTAATATATTTAATTGTTTGTTTGTTATCAGAGTGTAATACAAATGGTTATTGTAGGACAATAAGATTATACACACATATTACAGGAAAATAAATAAGCTTACGAATATGTTTAACATGCCTAATTTGTAGATAAATTACACCCTTATTTACATACATGGTAGACCAGTCAGGACCTCTTTCTAAGAACTAGAAAAACAGGAAAGTCTATGAATGAATCTATGAATAGTTTTTTTATGAATGGGCTAGTATACTGATTTCCATTCCATCAATAGATACTCCTGAAAACTTATTCGTAGTTTAAACAAAATTTGTTACTAACCTTACGTCACGTTAATTTTAAAGAAAATGCTGACGCATATTATTACATGCCGGACGGTATACTTTAGTAGTTTAAATAGTCTGGTACATACCTGAAACAAAAACATTTTTTATCAATGACTGATATTTTGTTTCAATCAATTAAGCCAAGGGCTACTGCTATAAATAGACCTTCCACAAGATATTTGTTTAACTGTTTAAATCCTAACTTTTACCAACAGATTTTAAAAAGCTATCACGTTTCTGTAGATACAGCCTGGCAACAGAAGGACGAAGAGACGCTCAGACAGTGCTGCCTCAGTAATATGGTTCCGTTTGGATAGGGAACCCGAAAAAAAAGTTACCTAATTTCCTATTATACGTTAGATCTCACCTCTGAGGTCAAAGCTATTTACTCTGTTGCGTTAAATCGTAAAGTTATTGATACTAGACCTATGTAAACACGAGCGTCAGATAATCTGTTCTCGTTTATATTTGCGGCTCTATTATTATGTTGGCTTTCAGGATTTTCATTTAAGCAGAGGTCAAGGTTGAATGTCGATTAAAATTAATAGAGTTACTGTATTCGGGTAAAGATAAACGATTTAATAATATTTTGATAGTATCACTGGGTCAACCGTATGGAATCTCTTGAGTAGGTTTCAGTTACCGGCTAAGGCGCAGTTTAACAAAGACATGGGTTATTTTTGGTCGTGATATTTTATGTTGTTAAAACAATGATTACACAAGATAAATATTGGTGCATCTATTAGCATTGCGTATTGAAGCGTTATTTACGCAACCTGTAAGTTACATATATTTACAGAAAAAACTAATAAACTGCAATATTTATACTTTGTTAAAATAAATAAAAATCGCGTGTCTACTGAAGCAAGTATAAAATTAGCTTGTTTAAACATTTAAACAAATTAAAACAAACAAAACATGCTTTCATTAGTAATCGTCACAAATGAATTTACAGAACAACCTTAAAATTTCAAGTACCTACTAACAAAAAAAACTTCGGAAATTCTATAGAAAGGTTTTTACTACACACCAATATATGTATATCCCACATTTAATACGAGTTAAAACGATCCTATCTGAGTAACATTCACTGGCTTTCAAGATGTTGAACCGAGAGCATTTGAAAGGGAACTCCTTCTTGAAAGTAGTCCATTTGGCGACATAATATTTTATACAGAGGCCATGATAATAAAGCGCGGGCAGCACAAACACGGAGTCAACTCAAAGAGGAGCTTTAGCGTGTACACATGACCGCGAGCGAGTGAGTGTGTGTGGGGTGCCGGTGGTAGCGGTAGAGAGTTGACTATTTTTACAGGTAAAAGTAAAAATTCTTGTTCTACTAAAGTCGGTAGATTCTTCAGGATAATTGCAGTAATTACTTTTAAAAATATATGGAGGTATCTAGTTTTGAAAAGTTTCTTGTTTCTTGTGGTTTGTTTTACTTTTCTAGCCTAGTGCTATCATCTCGATGATAGATATGTCGTAGAAATTAAATATCTTATTAAGATGCACTGACTTAACTCACATAGCATACATCAAAGGACGAAGATTGTAGAGCAGAAAAAAGAAGACAACGTTCATAGTTTCAGGACTGGTAAATAAAACCGGAATCATTCAAAATATTTTACGATAAAGATGGCGAATAATTTGCTGTAGGCTTGAGTTATCACAAGGCACATTCTTACATCGGGCTAAAACTGTGACCCCACCCCAAGCATTTACGCGGTCTCAAAAGCGGGCCACGGCTCTTCTAAGATTGAGCCTCCAAGACACCGCCAACGGCTATGAATTCAAATGAACGTTTCACCAAACGTTGCCCCAACCGCCAACGTTTGGTCAAACTTTTGTGCGACCGTTGGAGTTTCAAACAGTTTAGTAGCGTTTAAACCCTGATATCGTATTGGACATTCAACTTGGACGTCACGTAATTGATTCCAATTTAATTGATCGACTTTTAAACGACTTTCAATTGGTTTTCTATAATACTTGAATGGATAAATAATTTAATATGTGGTCTGCATTATAATAGCTGGTAACGAACTGTATTGGACACGAAAACTTCAAGCACCAGTGTTTCTTTGTTTTTTAGTCATACAGTTGACAAACGTACACGAATATGGATCTTACAGAATGAGTTAATTTCAAGAACAAGGATTTGCTGTTAGCCATTTAACCAATTCTTATATATCCTGTGTAACTTTATATTTTCCAGACAATTCGATACAACACCATTCAACAAATTATCATTCAATAAAACTGGCAATAGCGCCATTAAAATGTATTGTAAACTATTAACACTCAATACCACCACAAAACTCCCCTACTATGTACTGAAAAAAAACTTCTCCCGTACAAAATCTTCCCAATACAAAAAAATAAGCAGCCTGCATTTAAACCCAATGCATCTAATCAGCGGCACGCGCGGTCTATTTCCGTAGCCATTCGCAAGTTCAAGGGCGAACCGCGATAACTATTTTACGAGAACATTAACCTATTTCTTCTCGTTGACTAATATAGAGGGTTATGGCGGGTTATTTAAATATATATTACGTACAAACTGTGGTATACAGGGTGTAAGGAACACCGTGACTTTTCCGTGGGACCTGAGTTCTAGACATGATTCCAGACCCCACTGCGTTGGAATTTTTCATCGGTCTTTTCATGAAAATTGCAGTTTTTTTTCGCGTTTTTTTAATGTTATGTGTCATAAAATCATTTTTCCTACGTATTTCAATAATATTTTCATAAACAAAATCATTATTAAGCCGTTTTCACAAAAAAAGGCAATGTAAATGAAACACTAAAAACTGCTCCCGATCAGCTGATTCGTAAAGGTACTCGTCGGTCATCGCTCTCTCGCAAATCTAACCGAAAGTGACGTCAAAACCGAACCAATACTCATGAGCGACAAGCGTAAGAGATAGCGCAACTATTGCGCGCGCACTCGCACGCATTATTCGTAATCCTGCCTACTATTCCTTTAAAAAAAGCCGCGCGCTTTGTAGGCACCGCTAGCCGCCTTTGTCGACACCGCCAGCGCGTCGCCGACACCTACAGCGGTATCGGCGAGTGACGTACCTGTGACACTGGATAAAATAGTACATCGATTTTTGTTACACGGGTTCCATGTTATAAAATAGAAAATCACCTTCTCAGCGTTTATCAACTTATCGTACTACGAAATTTATTAAAACCTTTTATTATTAACTGTTTGTTATTGTTTAGAATTCTGTAGTTCTAAAACATGTTGTTATAAACAATAATTTATTTTTTCTAAAATTAAACTCTGTTTTGTTACTAATATCCATCATCTACTAATGAAATTCCTGCCTAAAAATTTTTATCATTTTTTTTCCTACGAACTGCTGAATAATTATTCCAGTCACATAAAACAATTATGTTCTTACACAAAAGTACATTTTGTGATTAATCAATTTTAAAGGTTTAAGTTAAGTACTTTATTGTCAAGAATAATTTTACGATATTCACTTCGACCTCATGTAATTTATCGATAAAGAATCATAGGTACCTAGGTCCAACACTACTCAAAGGTAAAACCGAAAGTTCGGCTTTTTTCAAAATAGTACCTATTTTTACTCAGTTTGTTCCTTACGCTAATCGAATGTGCATGTGCAATCGGGTAATTCGCGGACTAATTATCGTGTAGGCAGACAATTTTATTGTGTTAAGTGATATAAGTGCGTGTGTTGTGTGTGTATTATTTAACTTACGATCCTAGTAGCTCGATAGGTTATTTTACCGCCCGGGAGAATGGCAACATGCTAATGTGTTATGGCGAAGCACGTGGCAATGCAAGTCTCGCGATGAACATTTACTGGACGCGGTACTTTTTGCCCCGGGTTCAGCAGCAGATTTTTCGCCGCGCCAAAATTTGTGTGCACGTAGATGGCGGACATTTCGAAATTTTCGAACCTTATCTGGTTAGAAGTGAGCGAGATTAAGGTAAGAGTAGGTTTGATTTAATAATACACAAGACACAGATTGAAGTCAGAATAGTGTAAATTGATTGGTATTTTTTTGTGATTGTTTTTCGTTACATCACAACATTTTTATAAAATGCGCGCGCGTTTCGAATGTTTCGATCGTGTCGCCGAGTGTCGCCCTCCTACCACATTACAGGTCGTGTAAGTACGTACGCTGAGCGTAAGGATCGCGCGGTAACCAATTCATTGCGTGCTCAAAAATGACTAAATCTATAAATATTAATCTCCGACGGTAGCGACTTCTTTAATATTAATTAACACGTTATTTTAAAGTCATTATGCGACTTTGGTGGTACGGTGTTCCTTACACCCTGTATGTTTGTTTAGAATATGTGTTGAGACGGTGATCATTTTAAAAGAATAACCTGTAATGCACGGATTGTTAGAGAGCGAAATATTGCGATTTTGCTGTCAAAATAATGTTTGCAAATAGGCAATACTGTTATATTGGTATGAATGGATAGTAATTGAGGTTTTGGTAATTCTAGTTGCCTTTAAAAGAAAAAAAACTTTTACTGTAGGTGTCTAGACAATACCTAATTACTAAATTTCCGATTCCCGAAATTGCAATTTGCTTTGTTTAATTACAAAACAAAAACACATTTTTCGTTAATACTAAAATGGGGTTGGCATTAAATTCGCATATTTATCGGAACATAAATATTTTTAGTGCAACATATCCGATGTAATTTATTTGTGTAATAACTTTACATTTAATGTACAACAAAACATAAAACGTCAAATAAAATTTTAAATCCGAATACTAAACCGCTGTAACAACGTAAAATCCTGAAAATTCAGTTCATTGCAACATTTATTATTCCATTTTCATTACAAAGTGCTGTTTCATATTACTGTTGTCATAATAAATCTAACAACCGCTGGATAACGTAACTACGCAATTTTTACATGTACCTACAGATAAAATATGAACGTTTTTTTTAATCAAAAATTTATTTGAAACGATACAAAAAAGTATATATAAATTGGTCGCAATAACACATTTCTTTGTAAGAACCCAACGCTGGGCAAAGAACTCATTGCCTTCTCTATCTGTTATATTGTTCAGCTGAATGTTTGCAGCTTTAATACAAAACCACATAATATAAACATAATTTATTAGTAGATAGCTACCCTGATCCCAACACAAAGGAGGACTATTAAAAGGCTAATTTCGGAACGCATTCATAAACGTCGTCGGTAACCGTGGAACGTTCTAAATTCAAATTTAAACGCGAAACGCGCGGGAATTTTCATTCGACGCTTAACTTTGACAGTGTAAACACGTCTCTTCAACAAATATGAAAGTTTTTAATGTTGGAAAATTAATTAGATACAGAAGAGCAAGTTGGATGGGATTTTATGGGACGAGTGGTGAGCGTGCTGTTTGTGTTTCGGAAATTAATTAGCTGTTTATAAGGAAGGGACAAAATGAATAAAATTGAAGATTTGTGGCCCATTCATATAAAAAGAAGTTTAACATCTTCGGTGTCTTAGTGTTATTTTTTAATTTAACAACATCTTAATGTTTTGGGCTTCCTATCAACAAGTTGGAGTAATAAAACGTCTGCTATAGATCACGATCAAATAAGCCAATGGGGTTCAAGATGGGAAGTCACAAATCTTCTCAAACGCTATTGTCTGTTAAAAACGTATAAAACGCGAATGAATTCGATTGTTATGTTCCCAATCATTGTATTCGAGTCTGTAGAGATTTCTCGCTTTTTTAAGTTGTTGAAGAGGAAAACTTGGCAACTGAGTCGAGTTTGATTCGTTCGGCAACTTGAATAAATAATTCATAATAGTACGCTGGTAAAGAATAAGAAAAATTACCTTAGTTTGTGAACTTTTTCTAGTTTATTGGTTACGCCATGGGCAGTCCATATCCTTCACATAGTAAAATAAGTCCTAATGTCTTATGAAAGGCAACTTGATGACGAAATTGCAATCCAGGATTATAAATATCAGATCATTGGTCAAATAGTTGATCGCCACAACTATTTGGTGTGTAAAGGATATTTTTGGGACATAACCTGCTACATGCTATACAAAGTGCAACCTCCAAAGCGAAGCCTATCATAGGCGGAGAGTCCAACTTGCAAACTGTAAGGTTGAAGTCGCGCAAACTCTTAAGTTCGTATTACTTAAAGTTACACTACTGTCTTAGTTCAAGACATGTTGTGTACGTTCACTTGTAATTACTTGGAAATGTAGTTATTTGATCTCCGAACGCATACTCTATTGAATTGTAACGAAAAAAGATATATATGTTACGTTTATCCAACCTTTCTATTATAAAGTAAAAAAAGAGCTATTTCTCTTTTTATTTTATCGTCACTGAAAGAAAAAAGAGACAAAAAACATGATATCTTAAATTTTCATTAATTATCAACCCGATTTTATGAAAAAACAATTGCTCACTCTTGATCTATCTCTTTAAAAACTCTAGATCCGAGCCGAACGACACCTAAATCTATCTTCAACAAACTACTTAGCGAGTTAGGAAGTGAAGCCTACCTCATTCATCCAACCACACTAACAAGATTGTTAAACACAGGGTGTAATCTTAAATTTTTCATCACCAAACATAAATTTACTCACGATAACGACTTCGCTCCCTGGAGATATTGTGGGTGTATTTTTTTCTCATTTTCTACGTGATCTGGCACTTACTACGAATCTCGAGTTGTTGATGTCAAAGATACTGTTTCTTTTACACCTGTTTAGATACGAGAGGAATAGCTTTCTGCAAGACTTCACTAAAAATGTTTAAGAAAATCCGGTAACAAAAGACTAGAAATATTCTCAAAAACAAATAAATTAGGACAATAGTACGCAACAACAGAATACAGAGCAGCGAAGAATAAAAAATTAAGAATAATAGAAAAAAATCGAATACGACGTCTAGGTATCTTAAGGAAATATTGAGAATTCAGAACCTTCTTCTTTTTCAAGTCGGCTAAAAAACAAAAGATTATTTTACCTTTTACATATTTGGGTGCAGCACCAGGTATTAATATGCATTTATGACTATTTCATATGCACATACGTAGCGCCCCATAAGCGGAGAAATGGGGCATTCAAGCAACGTCGATTGGTACTAGAATGGTACTTCGAATAAACAGTTTTATCGAGTTTTGATATTCATTGCGCCATTAGTGAATATTTGAAGTTTAGAATGTATTCCATGTTTATAAATTGACAATAGAAATGAATAGAAATGTTTTCTATTTTTAACGGGGTGCAGTAAAATCTTACAATCGTACTAATATTATAAACGATAAAGTATGTATGTTTGCGCAAAAACCACTGAACGGGTTTAGACGAACTTTGTGTCACATATACTTTATAACCAGGATTAACACAAGAAACTATCCTATGTTCCCGTGGGATCATTCTCGTTTTGTAGCGGGCGGGCCCGCGCTATATTATGAAATTTTATTTCCAAAAAAGCATTTGCATGGATTTATTTTCGCACACAAGTTAAATTGTGACCTCTTTAAAGTTATCAGAACTTTTTTAATGGTGAAGGAAATTATCGTTTATTCCAAAAATCGTAGTCTATTATCAATATTGATCAATGCTCAGACCTTCGTTATAAGTAAGTTTACAAGGAGGTCTGTTCCCAACAAAGATACATTTTTAGGCTAGTTCTGTTATTCTCTCCACAAAGATATTAAAATTTCTAAAAGACAAAACATTAAAACTATCAGACATCTTCAAAAATTATATAAAAAAACATCTGCAGACCCTATAAAACATTTTCCATTCAATTTGGAAAAGTACAAAAATTGTGAAACCCCACAGACAGGGCGTAGTTAAGATAAACAAATCTGTAAATCTTTTGTAGATTCGATGGGAATTGTCGATTCCCTGAGCAGATGTAAGTTGTTTCAGTTTTGGTTGTTACAAATGGGTAATACCGTGAATGTAATATTCGGATTACTTTTTTGTGTTGTTTCTAAAGTTTCAGTTCGGCGTTTTATTTTTGTTAGTTTGTTTATTTATTGGCAATAAGTTAAAATTTTGTAACTTTTGTTATTCCGAAATTTATAATTGAAACCTAAACTAATTTCTACTTTACAGTACCAAAATGTTAAAAACTATGATTTTACTTTTTACTAACTAACAAGAAAATAAATTTTAAAACATAACCAGCTCAAAAATTAACAAACTCTCAACTCCTCAACTAATTAACACGAGTATAGATTAACTCTGCGATAGCACGGCTGAACAGATCTTAAACGTCCTCGTATAAGATAAGACCATCAATCATAAAGAAGGCGCGCCGCAATAAAAACAAGGACAATTCTCCAAAGACAAACGTCATTTGGTAAAAGATTTTATCCCTTCAGCCCTGGAGGTCAAACAGCTGAATAATTCAGATGGAATTCAACAAGTCTTGCCAGTGTTGGGGTGTGTTTACGATACGGTTTATTATAGATATCGATTTTGTTTTATATTTCTTTTGGTTGATAGTAGACCTAAATTACGTATTACTGAACCCAAAAAGGTAAGAAGTCTTGCAGTGACCTATTTCTAAAATCGACAGTTTTGACTGGAAATATAGCAGCGCAAGTTTGTTTATTATTGTGTCTCGGCAATTAAAACGAATAGTTTTAAATAATATAAATTCATAATTAAATCCCATAGGTGGTAACAATGTATCCAAACGACTTCAATACAAATTTGAACATAAATGGAAAGATCATCTCTAAGAAACCTGAAATTATAGCATCATCATTAATCTAGTATAATGTAATAAGGACATCTGTTACAGTCTTCAAGAATGAGACCTATGCGTCAATTAGATAGGATCTTTCCCTAGATTAGTTTCAGACTCAACTCAAATCAGAATAAACAAAGATAAATTACGGCCCCTGTAAGGGATACACTATCCCTTTGGCGAACCGTTACTAATGCTTAAAGCTGAGACGTCTTAAATCAGCAGATTTTCGAAGAACTGTCTGTCGATACTACTTAAAACGTAGTATAGTAGTGACGCTAGTAAGTTAAGAGCAAACTTTGGATCTAAATTTGTGGTAGAAGGTAAGCTTTATATTTTGTGGTGGGTAATTTTACTTATTTTACAATTCCCTCCGTAAGAAATTTAATCTGGAAGACAGACAGACTCAAGACAAGCATTTATGGATAACACAAGCGCTTGTCTAAGGCGAGGATCGAACCCGCGACACGTCGACCAGCGGCTTTGGCATGGTTACCTCAACCGCTCGGCTAAACCATGTGACAGCATATTTTTAAACTTTCAGATTTCGCTGTCATTTCTACTCATAACTTTTAACCGTGCAAAATTGAACCGCCTCCACTGGACACTCGCAGCTCTTTGAACTAACAGTATATAACCAGAATTTCTTAAGCAAGTACATACCTATACCTATTAATTTCCGGTATCTACAATCGTTCTACCACAAGCTAATTTCCACCGCAATATAATGAACATGTGCACACATTGTTTAATAATAAAATTCTATTAAGCAATTACCTAACAACGAATTTCGAATATTTAATTAAAATTCGATACGCTCAAACGCCGTTACGCAAAGTCTATTAACAATCGCAAATCAAATTATACAATCAATTTAAACATTTAAATAGTTAAAATGGACGATTTCCTCTATGCTCTTGAAGCCCAGCTGTTATCGTTGTGGAAATGAGATGGCAATAAGCAGTATATAGCCTTCTCACTCTCACACCAAAAACAGTCAGCAATTCAAAGGTTATAGTTAAGGCCAGGATACATTTAAAATCAGTTTATTATCATTCAGAATTTAGGCAGTATCGTCCTGAATTCTGATTAGATCGATTAGGTTAATCGGGCTCTGATCGTAAATCATTATAATTTTATTCATGTTTATATTTACTTTGCTTTTCGACTGTCTAATCTGACGAGAATGGAATACTAATAGGCTGTAATGGATTCAAAAGCGTTCTGAACTTCTGAAGTGACGTCCTCCTAGAATCAATTACTTCGATTCACGATGAAGTTTATTAGTACTTTTTCGTAATTCTTGCCTTAAAAGAAAAACCAGGCCTATTTCACGATGTACATATGTGTCATGTCTATATCTATACTAATATATAAAGCTGAAGAGTTTGTTTGTTTGTTTGTTTGTTTGAACGCGCTAATCTCAGGAACTACTGGTCCAAATTGAAAAATTCTTTTTGTGTTGAATAGACCATTCATCGAGGAAGGCTTTAGGCTATAAACCATCACGCTGCGACTAATGGGAGCTAAGATACAATGGAAATTGTGAAAATAACAGGACAGGTATAAATCATAACTTCTATCTTCTACCCACGTGGACGAAGTCGCGGGCAACAGCTAGTTAGTTATATAACAACAGCATTGTCTGCATTGATTTTGAAAACATTGGAACAGATAAAACTCCCTTTACTTTTCCAAGTTGGGTAAAATTACCTACTAATGACTGCAGAAACAAAGGCTACGGCATATCTATCGACCACCGCGGTATTGTTTCTTGGTACCGTTAAATAATACACCTTAGATAGCTTTCTTTCTTGGTACTATAGATAATTAACGTATCCGCATTCTGTTTTGTAAAAAATTGAAGTTATTTAAGACAAAATTGCTGTGAAATAAACAATAGTACGAACTGCTTTGAGTTATTTCAGTCTTTTAAATATTATAAAGTTAAAAGTTACCTACTACAGTGTAAGTAATAAATCCAATTTCAATGCAAATAATAAGTATTTTCTCGTCTGCAATGCAATCATCTTGATAACCACAATTCTACAACCCCCAAAAATAAACATAACTTTAAAATCGATTTCGTCCACAGACACATTTACACAGCATCGATTCGTCTTGAAAGCACCGTGTCCCATCCCTAGTACATTTAAATGTCGCACTAAAACACAATGTTCGTGGTATTATCATAGTTTTACAAGAAGGCGACTGAATACATCAGGCATGTCGGATTTACTGCCGATGTTGACTTGAGCATCACAAATGCGAATACGAATTATGTATGGAGATTTATGTGTATGGGATTGGACGAATTGTCAAGTAGATATGTTTTATGTTTCTTTCTAATAGCCTGTTACAATACGCAAGTAATAAAAGGTGTATAATAAAAAATATTACATCGATGTTTCCTTATCGACTATTTCATAAATCAAAAAAGTTGGCAGATTGTATATATATATAATAATTGTTTAGACTGTCTACCAGTCACGTTTAAACGATTCAGACATACATCTTAGTGAAAATTTCAGCTGGCTAACTTTCACGACTCATGGAGGTAGCCTACAGCCTTGTCGTATCAGATTGATAGACATCAGTGTCTCATAAAGTACATATAAATAGGCTCCCTTTTTACACTATAGTTACAGAATTCTAAAATCGTTTTCTTACGATTAAACTTGTACTTCGCTAAAAAATAACCTTATCAAGCAGATACAAAAATAACGTTTTAAACTTATAAAAACCAAACCTATAAATAATAACAGACTGTTCAATATTTCTTTAGTAAGGAGAACAAATACGAGTGCCCTGAAACGGTTATATAAAAGTAGGCGGGCACCGCTTGCAGTTCCCAACTTGTTAGAGGCATCTCAAACTTGTCCAACTTTAAAGATTTAGAACTGAGACCGGTCTGCACTTGACTGCAGAATACAGACTTACGTACATACTGTTATTAATATAGATATGACTGGTTCTAGACTTGTAAGTAAGGAGTTCGTAATATCTGGTTTGCAAGTTTCGTGTTAGCTGTTAACTTCGACGATTTTAGATCGGGAATTAATGAAACTGAACAAATCAAACAAACCAAGTTGAAATATAAGAAAAATAAGAATTATCCTTAGAATAACTAGAAACCAATAAACATACCAATTTGAAAAAAAAACCATCTTCATCAATTGAAAAGAAAGTGATACATACCTGCAACAAAATAAAGACATTGTTAATTACTTGCATATAAGATAAACTAAACACAATGCTAAATTAAATACTACAAATTGAGAATTTACCAACCGAAAAATAATTAATTCTAGAATTCAATCTTTACAGTAGAGTATTAAACAAAACGCCTTGGTAATAGAAGAGTACTTTATATACATAAAAAGGTCTAAATGTTACCGGAGCACATAATTTTCAATAATTATATAACATGTAACCACAGCACCAGCAAGTTTATCAAGCCTAAAGCCGCAACTTCACAAGATAAATCTCGAACCAATTAAAGTTTCGCTGCAAATGTGTGTCAACTACGATCTAGTTGTTACTAAGGCTGGTTTCACAGCTGACTGGAGCCGCGTATGGATTCCAGGAACGGAGGCAGATGTGAGCTGCTGAGCGCTAGATTCTTCTTTTCGTATGATTGATGTCACCCTTGAAAAAGAACCCAGGTGTATTTTTTTACTCGCGAAGTTTTCATTTACTGTTTTAAGCCATTTATAATGAATTTGTAATACGCATATGAATAAGGAATTGAAGCAGCCGGGATACTTTGCGGAAGCACTGCTTCCCAATCGAGGTTTTAAAACCGTTTGAGAGTGATGCAAATTGGTCCGCACGTGTGCCGTCCCAGATCGAGTCTGTACCCCGCATCATCTTTCAAAGTTCTATTATATCCTATAGGCCGTTCGGCGGCAAATCAAAGATCGATGATCTAATCCCGACACGCATCGACGTCTTTTTGAACTAGTGCACCGAAGTAATAATCACTTGCGTGCAACATTGGGAGAGAAAACCAGAACACGTGCAAAAAACTCCTTAATATATTCTTAGGAGGTCAGGTGTTAAGCTACGTCAGAGATCTGAGACCTAAAGATATCTGAAACTCGTCGGGTCGAACATCAACTATACGAAAAGATCTTTTCAGAGAACTTCAGACCCGCACGGGCCTCTTGGAGAGCTGTGAAACCAGCCTTAATATATTGTAAACTTGAACGTGATAGTCGAGGGGAAATGTAGTTTCGTGTGTTCCGCTTATTATGCGGTTAATTAGATTTTCACCGAGATAAAGGTGCGCTTAGGGGAAGGTAGAGCTTTCTGACATTCATAACTGAAAAGGGATAAGCCGATATATAACAGGTGATTATGTAAAATACTCTGACAGCAATTTGATGATACAAAACTAAGTCTTCATTCGTTCTAATAATTTTATTTCTAATCATTGAGGACAAAAAATAACTCAACCTGGAATCATAAGGTCTAAAACTATCTACCAGAACAAAAAATAGAAATCCGTGGTAACAGTTAACCAAAAAAAACAATATTTGCCAAAATTCTAAACGAAAGATTCTCCATAAACTCTATATTTCAGCCATTATTTTCCCCCACACATGAATTCCCATTCCTACTCCGCACATTTGTGAGTTTTATCCAGTTTCCTTGTAAAGTACATAGAAATACGTTTAACACGTATCAACTACGCTCATAGAGTAGACGGGAACGTGACGCGGCCGACGCGCGGGCGTCACGCGAACGTCACGCCGGCGTCACGCGATCCCTGACAAGGGTCACGTCGCGACGCGGTGACGACTAGTGACGAAGTGGAAAGCATGATGTTGTTTTTGGATTATAACAGAGGTATAATACTTTTTAACAGTTCGTAACATGGGGAGAATTTATTGTGTTTATAATAATAAGAGCGATGCTTGTTGATGTAGCTGAGTTGCTATTTAATCAAAAATTTTGATTATCTATCTATACTAATATATAAACCTGAAGAGTTTGTTTGTTTGTTTGAACGCGCTAATCTCAGGAACTACTGGTCCAAATTGAAAAATTCTTTTTGTGTTGAGTAGACAATTAATCGAGGAAGGCTTTAGGCTATAAACCATCACGTTGCGACTAATAGGAGCGAAGATACAATGGAAAATGTGAAAGAAAAACAGGACGGGTATAAATCATAACTTACATCTTCTTCTACCCACGGGAACGAAGTCGCGGGCAACAGCTAGTTTTTGATAAACTATATTGAATGCATAGAAAGCATGTGTGACCAACTATTTTTGGTATCATTACAATATTACATTTGAATTTAAATAATCAGAATATCTGCATAAAATTAAGTGAAATCTCCCAATACCAAAACTAAAAATCATAAAACATTTTACTTCACCAAAACTGCTTATTTTTTCCATATTTAAGAGTATATTATAAATGCACAACTTAAAACAAACACCAGATGTTCTGAAATCAAGAAGACAAGAAAACGTAAATTCCATTCAGCCTCAAGAAGTACTGATAAAACATCTTGCTTTAGACGCTACGAACTTTACATATTTTACAAATGCAAAACCTTTTATGAAAAAGCAACGAATACTTTAAGCAGAATTGACAAAGAGGCGCGTTTAAATGCAGTTACGCGGTCCGCTTATCCTTCTTCTGACAACTTAAAGTAGAGTCACTATATTTTTATAATAACTTTCGTGACAATGATTCATTATGAAATGATGCAATGGTTTACTCACAAGTAATTATCGGGATTGTCCGACTGATTTCGGACCGACTTCAGCTTGACTGCACGGATAGAAAAGACGATAAGGTCCCCATGCCAATGAACACTGGAAGGGTGAGATGATTTTTTAGTCATTTGTTGGCGTGGGTTGGATACTTAACAGACAATAAGTATGATCTACAAATGCCAGGGTATATTTGTAAGCGTCATTCTAATGTTTGTGAAACCCCTGCAAGCGGACATCAAAAAAATTCTCAGGCCCGACCTAAGAAGTCGCTTGTGAAAAGTAATATGAATTTGATAGCATTCCCGATAAACTTCAATAGTTAGGATATGTTTCAATATTCAAAGTCACACAAAATAGACGTACGGAGCAAAAACAGAGCTTGACAAAATCACAACTTTCGCTTGTCCCACAAACATAAAGCTTAACGTACACTAGATATAAGGTAAGTACACAAAAAGGTTCACCGTTCACTGCCAAAGTTACACCGTGGCTATTTTAATGAGGTCATTGTACAAATAACTTCAGAAGGTCCATAGTTACGAAAACTTCGTTTAATTGGTCACGTGCCGTGGTAATTAGAGGTTTCTATTGCATAGATAATGTGAAACTATGGGTAGGGGATTTTGGGATTATCAGATAGGTACTGTTATTTCTAATTATTCGCATTAGATAAGTTGCCTGATGTAAATAATATTTTCAAGTTATGATTGTTATCAGCTTGTATCTGTTTTTATATTAATGTAGCAGCTATATTTAATAAAATTTGTTTTGAATTATTTTTTTTAGATACATCCTTCTTCAGTAGCTTATTCGAAAATCAAACTACACCACGTAAAGTGAGGGAGTGGGGAGCTATGTCAATATGTCATTCTCAAGCTAGTTTTATGAAATTAAAATTCTTTATTTATTTATGGTTTCAAATAGACCCCAAAAATCCTTTACAAAAAGCTTTTCAAACTACAATCATGCTACAGTTACACAATCTATTTTGCAGGGCTTTTACAACTGGAACTTCTGAATCTCTTTAGCTGTGTCGCAGTCCAGGTGCAAGTCCCACTTCTATTGTGTCTCCGAGATATAAAAGGTATCATGGAAAAAGATAAGAAAATATTTTTTATACAGTTTGTTTATAAAAACTAGCTTTCCTTGGAGATATAAGAAAACAGTGCTAACATTTTTTTTTCCTGTGCGAACTGTGTAAAACGCAGGTGGCTTTGAAGTTTTGTAGACAATATCTAATGCTTTTTTGCACGACTGTCCAGGGAAGGAGTGTAATGTGTGATTTCAGATTATTTTGAGCTTTCGACATTTTTTTTTTCAAACCATGTTGCATACTAGATTCATTCTAACCGAACTGGTCACTCGCGGCTCATGAAATATACAATTGAAAGAAGAGTTCCCACTTTTCTGGCATTGCCCAGCAGTGGCACAATTTATGTTGGTAACAGTAATAATTTACGCAGCCAAAAAACCAGACTGAACTGTCCTTACCCACTATACAAATCGTATCTAAGATGTAATGTAAAAACCAATAATATATCTACATAAAAAAACTACATAAAAGATGGTAAATCCAAGTTATCTCCAAGAGCAAGTTAGCAAACAAACATACTTGATACTTGATACGTATACACGGCTTAAACCGTCGTTATTAAAGGAGATTTCAATCATGCGCTGTTCAAACGATCGCGCGTGACTTTCTAACCGAGTGTGCTCCACACTTTATTGGAAAATCTTTATTACAAATATATTTTATGCGATCGCGTTCGCGTGTAGCTAACACATTTTTTTTCTATATTACGGTAAATTGCAGTCGTGTAAACTGTTTCTCTGGTTAGACTGTCGGCACAAATCAGTTTGGAAAAAAATGCAAGTTGGAGTGAAATAAACAATGTTGCGCAAGGTTAACAGTAAAAGAGTTTTATTAACTTTTATCACATATTTCTTTTAAAGGAAATTGAAGTGTCAATGCATGATTAAAATTCGTTCATTACCTTTTGCGTCATTTAAATGCGAGCGGATCCGGTGAGCAGTGTAAACTGACATGTATCGAATAAATTGATGAGTAGTTTTATAATTGTAAAAAGAAGCGTCGTATTCATAATGTATAGAATAAAAATATTTAAAAAACTAAAATAAAACGTTACTCTAAAAATATTTACAAAACCCTAGCGTGTCTTCTAAAACAGCCTGTACAAGGTGTGGCGGTAACGTATTCATAAAAAACGTACACCTACCGACATCAAACGTAGGAAAACAAACAGACTAACTTCCATGTTTATTTTCAACCGTTTTCGGGAGCAAAAAGTGGCAAAACCACATTCATAAAAGGACAAGCTGGGAATAAAAAATAATCAACAAAAGACCACGCTGTATACGGGGGCGGGACGCTATCGTCATATTTTTAAAAGTGAATTAGAATACATTATCTTTTTTGTATTTTTTTCTGGTTAAAATTACTTAGGGGAGGCTGCGAGTGAGCTTAATGCTTGACGGATTGAGCTTTTAAAAGCATGAACTTAGAGGCCTGATAACTTTTTTGAAATTATGTCGTAAATCACAAAGCATGGGTGGTTGTTAAAAGGTCCATAAAACATGTGACAAGTAATACAATTAACAATGTCTGAAATTGCTCAAACATTGCTCTGGAAACAAAATTTGTTTTCTGAAGGTTACATGACTCGGACTTGATGAATTTGAGCATATATTTTTTTTATTTTGGTAGTGTTACTTGTGTTAGTGGTTGTATAAATTTCTATTGTGTATATAAAATGAAATAAAACGTTTATTGCGTAAGGTTGAATCATCACTTTTACGTCTTTTTTTGAGAAAGCTAGAGTTTACTTTCCTATCTAACTAGCCTGAGTAGATATTTCGAAACAAACTTAGGGGTCGCTGTCTCAAGTCCAAACAATTTTAAAATGCTATCATAGCTCTGACTTCAACACTACATTATCCAGTAGTTAAAAAAAAACTATTTGTTTATACATTAACGTATAAAACAACGGTGCAAATAAACACTACCAATATAAAAACATTGAAATATATTTCAAATCGACTAAAAGTTAAGAAAAAAGAAATCACCTACTAAATTATCATACACAAACAGGCGTATAAAAACACAAAAACTTTTCCCTTTTCGCAATAAAAAGCAGGCATACGGAACCCGACACCGCAAACAGCCCTTACACGGCGAAGGAACATTATATGCGGACCCCTAACGATAAAACAATATGACGAAGTGGCATTCACACACGGTACTAAAATATTTTATAGCAAGCGCGTGGCAATGGGATGTCGGTTGGTATTTTATTAACTTAGTATTTAAGTTGTTGATTCGTTTAGCTTAGCCGTTGCCAGTTTTCGACTATTATGGAATAAATTATCTGCAGTATTCAGTGTACATTTTGTTAGATAAAATTTGCAACAATTGTTTTTATTTTCTTTAACAACTGCTACAAGAAATACATGTATTAAAAGCTCATAATATAGGCAAACCATCAGTCTTAATATGGGGCATCTTGTTGCCCAGATAACAGGATTGGGGAGGTAAGATAGGCATTCGCATCTTTAAAAATTAGTACTCAACTATATTAGACTAGGGAAAAGGCTACGATGATATTGAAAACAGGCACACCCAATATCACTCAAATACAACTTAACAAGACACTCAACACAATCAATTAGATGATCTTCAAATCATATCTTCAATAAATCTATTACCTCGATCAGAATAAAAAAGCACAAAACCAGGGACGGACCAACAGATAAAGTAATAGAATAACACTTGTGGAAACGAGACAGCACTCTACACGTTGAAGAGCGGCCTCTCACTTCCTCTACAATAATTTTACGTAAAGCTGTGTTAGCGCTAAGCACAATATCTATCCATTATCCCCTTTAATAACATGCTGATCGTTTGTTATCTTGTGCAACAGTGAGCTATGGGGTTAATAAACTGTAACGGGAATCTTCTTAAGAAGATGGAAAATTGGATTTTTATAGACTTTTTATTCGGATGAAGATTTTTTTTGAATCTGTAGTTAGGTGTGTTTGTAACTTAGTCAATGGTGGACTGGTAAATATTTAAAAGCAAAACGAGAGTAATGAAAATTTATTATTTGTTTATGAGATACAGCACCTTGGTGACAATCGAAAACACAGCATACCAGACCTATATAATAGGATACCGTTTACAACCTTTCGGCACGCAAACCAAAAACCCTAAAAGCGTGAAAGAAAATTCAAATACTGCCACGTGACGAATAAACTAGCACATCTGAATATGAACTATCGTAACCCACTAGAAAATTCATACACAATCACGCGATAGCACAAACGAAGCCCCGAATACGTAATACCGGTTCAACGGATTCCATAAAAATATTACAGATAAAAATATACCGAAGGGAATTGAGAGACAAATGAAAAGATATTCGGTGTTCGACAAGAGGGCATGCTACCACGTCTTAACGCAATATTATTGTAATTGCGGAACAGAGATGAGACTATACTGCGTATTACGCTGTCACGTTTTCAAACTGCAATAATATTATTACTATAAGATGTGGATGTAGGAACTTATATGTGTGTATTTAATGGTATGTAAGTGCGAGTGTATGTCTCACATCAATCAGAGATGACTCCACTTCACGTATGTGAGTTTGATCGAGATATATTTTGTTTTAGGAGGATTTTGATTGGAGGTATCAATTCGGTTACCGAAGGTTTGTTATGATAAGACGACGTCCATGAATGGAACAAGTTAACTTTGAAAGCCTTTTATCCTTAGTTATATGACTTGTTTTAGTCAGAGGATCATTTTAGTCCTGACTGAATGATTAAATTCCCTCCTGGTATAAGTCGAGCCAAGAACCTGGAATGGGAAATAGGAAGCTTTTTGACTGACGCTACGCCAAACTGACGTGATTCTTCCAATTAATACGCCTGGTAGCGGCTGGCTGATTTCGCACGCACAGAAAACGGTCAATCTAGACCAGTGATGTACAAACGCTAATGCTGTTCGAATTGCTAACATGTAGGTATTAAAATAATAAGTCAAAGTCATATGGCTCGAAGAAAAATCGATTGGCATTATACGATTATTAAATTTTCATTTGTTAAAATACTAATCGCATCACTTTACATTGGCATTCGCTCTGATACGCTTACGTATTACTCAGAGATACTTACATAACTCAAACTGACTTGCTACGATCGATTGCGCTGACAGTTGTCAGTTTTATTTTCTATGCTATGGGTTTACGTTAATAGTCCGTTTTAAGAATGTCCAGTTCAGAGACAGGGGTTCAAAACATGGGGTTGTAAGATGTCTAGTAGAAAAAGTGAATATTTTAAAGATTATATATGAATAACTTTTATTGTAAAAATCCTGAATGTATTTTCATTAAGAATGCGTACAGATAGATGATTACACTGCTGTTATTATATTCTAAAACTATCTTTAGGCGTTTTAAGTAAAACAATTTTATGATTAATGAAATCTAAACATGCAACCGTAATCATTAATATCAGCTTTAAAAAACTGCCTGGATGAACCTTAAATATTTAT
The DNA here is from genome assembly GCF_003590095.1 of Trichoplusia ni. Classification (NCBI taxonomy): domain Eukaryota; kingdom Metazoa; phylum Arthropoda; class Insecta; order Lepidoptera; family Noctuidae; genus Trichoplusia; species Trichoplusia ni. The sequence goes on from NC_039503.1 coordinate 962,458, forward strand.
AAGTAATATATATCAAATTATCAACACCCTGTGAATATTATTAATAACGATGATAAACAGGAAATACTCTTCAGTTTTCCATCAAGGCGACCTTTCGCGTTAACAGGCACGTGTTATCACGTAAGGTCAAAGGTCACATTATACCAGGGGTGGGGAAACACGATCATAAAACTAGGTTATCCATGGATCTAAAAATAACAATCACCGTACCTTCATAGTTAATGTTTACAAACGGTGAGGAAATTAAAAACGAACGAGGTAAAGTTTTGTATCTGATGCTTAACACGAATAGTAATAGAAATGTGAGTGTACATGTGTATGTTTGTTACCTCTTCACGCCTAAACGGCTAGACTGATTTCGATGACATTTGACATCATGACAAGCTAATGTTATTCGACATTCACTACAAGTTTTATTTAAGTTATTTTTAATAACTATAATAATTATATATTTTTTTTAATTAACTACACTCAACGCATATCAGTAAATCACGCAAAAATTGTGAGTCTTAATTCAGGCATGCAACGTGACATGACTCAATTTTATTACTAAACGTGACTAAATCATAAACCACAAAGCGTAATTATAATCCTAAATTAACAACAACAGCTTATGAATTAACAATCAATCGAATTAACATAACAATCCTCAAACTCCGGAAGTACCCTCCGATGTTCATAAAGTCATGACACATACGTTTGTTATAACACCGGCTCACTTTCGCCGCGACCGCCGAAGCGTGCAGACGCATCGATCGTTGCATCACCGGCGCACGCGATTTCCTGATTAAAAAACAATCACACATAACAGGTTGTTCTGATACGAATCGGAAGACTTAATGAGAATGACGGACATAGCGGTGTTAATATTGCTGATTTGAATCTAGATCGTTTTGTTTGTTGATGATTGGAGAGGGTGCGTTAATGATAGATATATCTGTTTGGTTATGACGGCATGACATACCATGATTCTTTTAGAATTTGAATTAGATTAGATTATACGGAAACTCAAACTAACGAATGGTGTTAATTCTCTGCCGCCTTTTAACCAGCCTGCGATAAGTACTCTGAGGACTTTCATAAACTTGAAAAATTGTCATCAAAAAGATACAGGAAAAAGGACCATCGAAAAATTAAATTAAAAATAAATGAAGTACCGATATCGAAATACAACAGAAAAATGTTTGTGAAATTGAAACCTATGCTCATTAAGTCAAGCTTTTAATTAAAAATTAATAAAATATCCATTCCACATCCCCAAAAACTCCAATTAACGGTTTTATTACAGACTTACGATGCAAGAGCCATTAAGCATTAAAAAACCTAGATTAAGCGATGTCACAGACAGATGAAAGTTTTATGACAAGCCAATTGGGAACACCGAATCAAGAATACCTTTAAAACAAAATCGCGAAATGATGATCATGAGGCAAACAATTCTTCAAAATAATGATGGTCTATTCATAAATTGCTTGAAGACTACCGATTCAAATTGGAGAAAATCTTTGAAAGTTGAAAGCATTCGCTGTCTACTTTGTTTACGCTCGATGCATATTTTTCCTCATGATATAATACTATGATAGTGATGTAAATATTTGTATATTCGCATACCGCATTTATCAGTAACGATGCGTAGTGAACGTTGCGTTTTAATGAATGTTTTTCTAGTTGAAAAGCGAAGACATTTATTGGCTTAAGTTACGACAGTGTATGTTTTAAACAGTATGACTAACATTGCAATTGTTTCTAGTATTTAGAAATACATAGCTTGATGCGATTCTGACAAGTCTAGTTGTGGGATACCGTGTAACACAGTGAAGTGGATTATGGAAGTCAGAGAGGCTTTTGCTTCAAGGCATATATGGTAGGTACCTATTCATTAAAACAACATAGCTTGGAAAATGGTTTCAAAGGTAGAGAGAAGAATGGTATAGAAATGTGGGAAAAAATAAATGACCAAGAAATGTTTTATTATTGCATTATGTTTTTCAAAATAAAATTATACTATCAAGGCATATCCAAGTTTTTATTTCTTTTACTATACAATACATAAACGGCAATACGGACCGAGTAAGTATAAACAAACAGACAGTTCTTTGTTTTGTTCTCGAACGGAAAACAAAACGCCATGTCTATGATATTTACAGCTCTATATTATCCATTATACTAGAATATCCTATTTTTAGACTTGTCATGAAACTGCCAGCCAATAAGGATTCAAAATTATTCGATTAATAAACAACTGTAATTCGAATTTGAATTTCGCTTGACATTTAAATACAGTGTGATATAAATAACCCTGTCATTTGCGTTTATAAATACATTTCTGCATTATATTTGTAACTTCTATAAAACCATAAAATTGCTTTGTGCATGTTTTAACAGATTAAAAAGTTCGTTTTATTTTTAAACTTGGTCTTTTATTACACGATAATAATTGTGTTTCTAATGAAATGAAATGAAATGAAATGAAATGAAATGAAATGAAATGAAATTATTTATTCTGCAAATAGGATATTTTTTATCACTTTTACATGTCTTTTTTGAGAACGATGGAGCCGACATTTCCTAGCTGACTACCCTAAGAAGAAATGTCGAAACAAACTCAGGGGTCGCAGTCTCTTTTAAAGTCCAGACAATTTTCAAATTCGAGTGTATAAACTAATGCAGAGTATTTCAATAAATTGATAATATACCTGCATAAGGTTTATACTTACAAAAAAAAATGTGTAAAAAAGATTTAAAAAATAATAACGCAAATGAGTTGCATGTTATTAAATCAAATAATAATTAATATTAACAAAAATAAATTCATGCAAAAGCACAAAAAATGTCACATATGTATAAGATTATATGCAAAAGCACAAAACATGTCAATATTTATGTACATAAATAATGATAGCTGTATAAGCGAGCAGTTCAATCCCAAGCATTTTTATCATTTAAATAATCTGATATTTTGTAATATCCTTTTCCGGATAGTTTTAATTTAATAAAAGTTTTAAATTTCTTAGTCGGTAGCTTACGAACATGAATGGGAAGCTTGTTGTAGAAACGTATACATTGACCCATGAACGAGTTGCTTACTCTATGGAGACGAGTAGCATGTACGGCTAAATTATGTTTGTTCCTTGTATTCATTGAGTGGACATCGGACAATTTTACAAAGTTTGATTCGTTTTTATGAACAAACATTAAATTCTCAAATATGTACTGTGAAGTTACAGTCAGAATGTTTATCTCTTTGAATTTCTCTCGGAGAGAAACTCTTGGGCCCAAATTATAAATAGCGCGGACGGCCCTTTTCTGAAGCACAAAGATGGAATGAATATCTGCACAGCCTCCCCAGAGGAGGATCCCGTACGACATAAGGCTATGAAAATAACTGAAATAAACTATTCTGGCTGTATCCACATCAGTTATCAGTCTAATTTTTTTTACAGCATAGGCGGCTGAACTGAGCCTGCCGGATAACTTGTTTATGTGAGGGCCCCACTGTAGTTTGGCATCAACAGTTATGCCAAGAAAGACAGTGGACTCAACAGGGTCCAACTCTATCCCATTCAGTTGTACGTTGGTTCTTAATTGCCTTACATTTGGCATTGAAAATTTAATTAATTTAGTTTTACTGGGATTTAAAAGAAGATTATTTATATTGAACCAATGGACAACCTTTGCAAGGGCAACATTAATTTCCTGAAAGTTTTGAAGCTGACGCTTAATTTTGAAAACAAGAGATGTGTCGTCAGCAAATAGTAAAATCTTGTGATTATCCCTTACATGAAAGGGTAAATCGTTAATATAGATTAGAAAAAGAAAAGGGCCTAGTATTGAACCCTGCGGAACGCCCATAGTTACAAGAGCTCCTTCAGATTTTTTGCCATTTACATCTACTCTTTGAACTCGATTTTCTAAATAAGAGCTTAGTAGGCTAAGAGACTTATTTCTAATGCCATAGTGATGCAGTTTTCTGATTAATGTATCGTGACAAACACAATCAAAGGCTTTGGACAAGTCACAGAATATACCTAACGCATCCTGTGAATTCTCCCAAGCCTCATACACACTTTTGAGTAACTCCACACCCGCATCAGTAGTAGACCGACCCTTGGTAAATCCAAATTGTTTGGAATGAAAAAGATTGTGTCTATTGAAATGTCTTAACATTTGGTTCAAAATTAGTTTCTCAAAAATTTTGCTCATAGTGGGCAAAATTGAGATTGGTCTAAAATTAGTTGGATCGGTGGTACTTCCTGATTTGAATAATGGAATCACTTTACTTAACTTCATTAGATCTGGAAACACACCGGAGGCGACACAAGAATTGAACACTATTGCTAGGAATGGGGCAATCGATTTAATTATTGAGGATATAATATATACAGAGAGTCCCCACAGGTCAGCAGTTTTCTTAACTTCAATATCCTTGAATGATTCTAATATTTCTTTGGCGCTAACAAACGTGAATTCAAAATCTATGCCGCACTCCTGTACACAGTCTTGGAGTATCGAGTATGCGGAGCTGGAAGACGACAACAGAGTTCTGGTTGTTAAGATCGGGATATTTGTGAAAAACTTTTCAAACTCCGTTGCTACCTCCATATCCGCTCTTACATCTACATCATTAATTTTTAAGTGGAAATCTGTATTCTTAACTGTACTTTTTCCTATTTCCGCATTAATTATATTCCACGTAGTTTTAATTTTGTTTCCAGATGTTTTTATCTTATTTCTAATGTGTATTGATTTTGCTGAGGCACAGACTCTCTTGAACAGCTTTGAGTAACGCTTTACATATTCTTTAAAATAATCGCTGTGATTAATTTTCTTTTCATTATATAGTTCAAACAATTTTAGTCTACTCTTAAAAATACCCGGTGTTGCCCAATCACTAAACACTAAACGATCACTTACAGAAGCTGATTTAGAAGTAAAAACCTTCTTAAACTCTGAGTTAATAAGATTAAATAATAAAGTGTAAGCTTGATCTGGGTCACTGTGATAGGACAAACCAGATAATCTTTGATCTAAGTTATTATTAAAAACTTCTAAACGATATTTATTAACAGGAACAAAATTTACAGTTTTCCTTTGACTTTTAACACTCTCTTTAGGCAAAGTGACTAGCTGGCCACAGTGATCAGAGTCTAGTACATTAATAACTGAATAAGAAAACGGCTTAATGTTAGTAAAAATATTATCTATACAAGTGGCACTAGTGGCAGTTATTCGAGTTGGCTCAAGAAATGTGTTGTACAAATTATATGACTTAAATAATGTTATGAATCTATTTACAACATGAGCCTTTTCTAATAAGTTTATATTAAAGTCTCCACAGACAGCAATCGTCTTGTTAGTATTAGAAATTTTAAATAATACATCTTCCAGTATTTTCTCAAATATATCATATGATGCACATGGGGGCCTGTACACGCTCAATACAACAAACCGCTCAAGCTCAATACATGCTATCTCAGCAACTCGCTCAACAGACAGACTCACAATATCACTGCGTTCTTTAAATTTAAGATTGTTTCGAACAATAATTAATGAGCCACCATGTATCAAATTATTTCTGCTGAACGAGCTGGCCACTTGATGGTTATTAAAGCTGAACATGAACTGATAGTCTCTTAACCAATGCTCTGTGATACATATAATATCAATCTCATGACAGTTCATGAACAACTCCAACTCCAATTCCTTACCCGTCAAGCCCTGAATATTCTGATGAACAATACTTAACATATGCTTATTGATTTTACTACTAACATTAAACGAGCTTGACGGATCACAGATAGAAATTCGGCTATCATTGCAAGAGGTTGACTCTATTGTCTTAATATCTAATTTAAATTACTTGGAACAAATTCCAAGGTTGTATCCACTAAACTACAATCTATATGCTCAATAGGAGCAGTGTGTTTAGCCAAGCAATTGGCTTTATTCAAAATACAATAAGATAGCGAAATTGCTACCTGTCCCTTATAATAATTAGAAAGATAATAATTATCTTTAGTCCTAAAATAATTATTACTAATGATTACATTAGTGTCAATAAATTCAAATTGTTTATTATATAAAGATAGTGTATGCAACTTCATATTGCATTTGTTCCTAATATTTTTCTCAGTCTGTGACAATCCCTGACCATATGGAAAAGCATATAAAACAATTTTTTTAACATTTAATTTAATTAAATTATCAAAATATTTCATTAACATATTTACACTAGTGTTACCTCTTCTCCCAATTAGTACAATTATAGTAGTTGATGGACTATAGTTGCCCGTTAATATTTTATTCATTATTTGTTTATAGTCTGCTGCAGGCATGCAACAATTGATCACCTGAGCACCTACATGTTCATACAGCTTATGCGACATGTTTTGTCCAATTTCATCGCAGAACATCATAATTTTGTTGTCGCTATTTGTACATATATTATTATTACAATTAATTTGTGTGATGAAGGAAGTACTGGGGAGACTGTTACACAACTCCACAGGGTGAGTGTTGGGTGTTAAACACTCCAGAGATATAGCTGGCTGTGAACGGTCTGGCTGACCAGATTTACAGTCCGGTGTTTGACTGTATACAAGGGAGTTATACATCCTCTCATTTTCACTACACAGGTCCACCAGGCCATTCATTGCCAGTATGTATTCCCCTATTTCCTTTTGTGATGTGGTATATTTTTCTGAAATAGTACTTAAGGAATCCTGTAAGCGGAGAATCTCTGACTGAAGGTGTTGTATATCAGCCTCATATTTTATTTTGGTGTTCTCATAATTTGTTTTAATAAGATTACATTTGTTTATTTTTCTCAAATTATTATTGAAATGGTTTTTATTTTTGTTAATAAGTTTTTGTGTTTTCTTTATTAGTTTTTTAATTTTTATATATTTCTTTAACTTGTTTTTGCTACATTTTATTTGTGTTATGTGTGACATTGATGTCAAACTGTTATCACAAGTCAAATCAATAATTTCATTTTGTTTACAACTATTTCTGTCATTGCTACCCAAAAGTGAGTTGGCAGACGGAGCCGAACCAACCAGTTTATCAAACAAAGCATGTGTGTGCTCTGTCTGAGTCCTCTGGCCGGCTGTGTCCAACGCGAGGATGGTGTCCTGAGCGACACTCAGTCTACTCTTCAGTTCAGCGTTGTGCCTGAGGGTTAAATCAAATTCATCGCTGCACTGGTCAAACCGATCAACTAACAGCTTAAGTTTGTCCCTTTCTTCGGTGACATTTACTAACTGACAATGAAGCTCTGCCATCTCACCTTTGAGTTTGCTATTATTATTCAAAATTTGTAGTACTTCCTTCTCATTGTCATCTTGTTCTCTTTGCAACTCCTCACACAAATTCTTATACTTATTTAATTCTTGCAAAGTAAGTTGGAGTTTTGATTCCTCCATGCGAGCTGCGCCTCTCCTGGTCATCACCCTGTCCATTTCAAATAATAAAAGGGACAAGTGGCAACCAAGAAAGAGGTTATAGTAAGATTCTATGAGGATATGCAACGAGGGAGTGCAAGTGTACTAGCAATTGAGCTGGCAAAACGTACCTTGACACAAATAATGCTCGAACTGTGATGATAAAAATAATATTAAACACTTACACACAACTTTATGATGACAATGCACTTTAAAATGTTCGTTACAGTTTAACTTGGTTTGACAGCGAAACTCGTCACAACTTTAAAACACTTTATTAACTAAAGCGGATCAAATCACGACAAAATAACACTGCCCGACCTATTCGTAATATATTTTGAGCATGAAAGTAGTATTTAAACTATACAAAATACAAAATTACAATTAAAATTAAATAAATTAATCGGGAGAAGTTTTGTTGACGTCTAGTCAACAGTGTTGCCACAGACCAAAAAAAAAAAAGTCTATTTAACTTTCACAAAAGATTGTGGATTAGTATTCAAAGTCAAAGTAAAAGTCAAATTCTTTATTTCAATTAAACCAGTATATTTGAATGTCAAACAATTTATACATGAACAATATTAAAAACTAGAGTCAGCCTGTCGGTCAGTCTCCTATTGAAGCTACCGCTCGTTCGGAAGGTAGATTCTCATGGAGAAAAACGAGCAAGAAACTCCATGGTTGCCCTTTTTCACTGCCATACAATAATATGTTGGGTTACATTATTATGGTTGCATTATATGAGAACGATATTATTAAAAGAGAACATTATGATGATCGTTGAAACTACTTTTACGGATTTTATCGCGGTTTAATTTTTGATTTTAGTTCCCGACGTTTCCTTAAATCCATAAAAGTAGTTTCATTAACATTCGCATAAACCTAAGAAACCACTATTATGATGATCGCTTAACAACTGTCTTGGCTTTGTGCATCTTTAAGACTCAAACATCGAGAAAACTTAATAAAAGATCATACAATAAGAACTATATGTACCATGTGAAAGATGTAAGGAAAATAACTAGATATTCACAGCGAGAACTTTTTGTTTATATCACTTAGTAACAAAAGATAACAAATAGTGGGAGAAACGTTATGAAAAGCGTCACTACGTTATGAAACAGATTTGCGTGAGTTGAATAGACCTACACTAAAGGCATTTGTCTGGGAGTCTAAGTTGTTTATATATTTTTGTTAGATAATACAATGGAACTGAAAGTTTTGAAAATATTTTTTATTCAGTTAAAGGTAGTGTTTTAGATCCTAAAAAGGGTAGTTCTATTGGACACAGTACGTAAAGTGGATGTCCGAATGTTGTGGTACAACTTAGGAGGCCAGTCCAGTCTGTCCAGTTGAATGAATAGAGAGAAAATCCATCAATTGAATAATTTAGAAAACGAACAATACATTTTTTTTGAGATAAGACAAAAATGCAAGTTTAATATTAATATACATCACATTCTAAAATACAGCCAAAAGCCATCGAAAAGTGGCGGCTGTTTAAAGGTCTTTAATTTTAAACATTGATATCGCACGTGTTGCAACAAAAATAAATACATACATATCACAAATTTAATGAAACAACCTTAAAATAATACAAATTATAATTATGTGTATTACGAGTTATTGATAGATTTAAATAACGGTATATATTAAACAAATAAATGTAAATAGCTTAACCGCATAATTAATATTACACAGTAACTTGATTAATCAAAATATTAATTTTCATTTAAGCCAAACACGATAATTGTTAACCGCTAATTTGATTGGACTAACCGCAAAAAAGCTGGAATCGAGAGACTTAGTTTTAATTAAAGTAACTATTTTTAAATTGTGTTCATGGTTAGAAAATGAATTTTAGAATAACTTTAAAAGACAGATATCTTTTCTTTAAAATGATTTATGTATCTTATTTTTTTTAATTTTATTAACAAATTCTTAATCTTCTTCTATTTATGTAAGTCTTACAGAGGCTTACTCGTACTCCCATAAAAAAAAGATTCGATCAAAGGACCAAAGTTTGTGTTATGATCACGATCTAGTCTGGGTGTACTTAATATATCTATTTTATGTACTTAGAATTATAATACAAGTAATGTTAATCAGATTTCTACTAATAGTACTCATATTAAATTATTTCTTGAGACTAGATGGCGTTGTATGATATTTGTGGAATGTATATTGTCTCTCCATCTATTTCTATTAGTGTTAATAGTGACGGTTAAATAAAAGATGTTAAAACAATCTGTAATACATTTTGAAAAAATACTAACAGCGTCAGTTTTCTACATTTTTAATAACATTCACACATCCAGACAAGCACATAAGTTAGCATACAATAAAGGGTATTCACAGCTCGTATCAGCGTCGACCCAGTTAAAAATAACCGAGTAATGTACTCGCACGCTATGGTAATGTTGAGTGCTGTTAAAATAAACTGCTATTGTTCGTACCCAGTTAAAGAATATGATAGTTTATTATTATTGATGTAAAGTGACTTTATGAACAAGAGAAGATCAAACGTGTTTATTTCTTATAGAGGACTTTACACCACATCTTAAAGATATGGATGTGTGACATGGAGTAGGTGTCTCAATTTCACAATCGCTGTGGTAATATTTTATAAGGTTGTATAATAAATATGTATAGTATTATAAAAATATTATATAATAAATCACCCGTTCGGTTTCGGACGTAACCGGAGACCTTAATCATGAGCTGACACGGAAGCAGGGTTCTGAACTATTCGGATTTTCCCGTTAAATATGCATGAATAAAACGTTATTAAAAAAAATAGGAATCGCAGAAGTTTTTATAAAAGCTCAACATAAAACTATTCATAAAATAAATATTTATAAAATCAGCCAGATTTTTTAATAAAATAAATTAAGCCACAGCTTGGTTTTATAATTGAATCACTCAACGAAACTACGCACAAGATCTAATCTTCTTTCTGTTATAATTTTTATTAAAAAAAGAGGTGACCTTTATAAGTTCTATGTTTGAAACGTATGTCATTGAATAAAAATAACTAACTTGTATTTAAATTTGAACGATAAAATACACAATAATAAATATAACTTACTTATTATACTTTAACATACTAAGCTAAAGAAATACGAGATCTTCCAAGAAAAAGACGAACCATCTCAAAAGCGACCATCAAGAAATCTAATAAACCAGTTCACGGTAATTAATCAAAACAATAGGACCTTAGCGACAGATAAAATAAAGGTTTTAATATAAATCTGTAATCCGTCATAGCCTTATTGTACACGGTGGCATGATTAAGCGTGATTTTAGCGCTCCCAAGACGCGCGTCGACTCGAGCAGCGCCATTTTATTCCGTAATGCGATATTATATTTCATTTGGTTAGGGAAATGTGTATTATTAGGGTTTGTAAACATCCTGTGTTTAGTAAAGGTTCGTTTACAGATATTTTTAGATGTTATAGCTTTATTGATGTAATTAGAAACTTAATGGTGAATTCATTTCTTCATAATTAGTGGCAGGAATTTTACATTAACACTAGCTGATACGACGGTCTTCATTTTGCCGAACTGATTTAGTATAATAATACCATACAGGGCGCCACCAAAACGCATAAAAAAGAACATTCAAATCTAAACTAGAAGTTCATTGCCATACTCATTACAGTGCAAACTTAAAATACTTAGGCCCCTCGTGAGAAGAAATCCAAAAAACCACTAGACCATTTAGACTACTGAGTATCATTAATAGCATTTCAAAATTAAAAATTAGGTCGAAATCTTTCAATTCTACAAATAAGTAAAACGGACATGCTCTATAATTAGGTTAATAATATATGAAAAATGAAAATCAATCAAATAATTTCAACGAAACTAAATTCATCTCTATTTTATGTTTACCACATAACAATGACTATTGAAACAATCTATCAAATACTTAGCAACGAATACTCTATTAATTATTTACTACACATTACATCAGGTTCTAATACTTCAGATATTCTTTACTTACTACATAACATCTCGTTCGTAGTTATATCAAAGTTGAAGGCGTGACTGCATGTATTATTAAATGCTCGCTAAACATACAGAGAGCGGGAGGAATTCCAAACACATTCCAATGGGAATTACAAGTTCTATTCGTGTATCGACCTAGTTCTAAGAAACACAAGGCTTGAAAGGCATCTATTGTTAATAATTGACTGAAATCTAACTTTGTCGACTTCAAGAAGTAAGCTAAGTCATCTTGTTAGTTTGTGCTAAGGTATCTATATTGTTTTATATTATGAAAATAGTATCCAACTTACATTATAATTCTACTATATATTATTATACACGCGAAAGTTTGAATGTATGGATGTTTGTTCTTCTTTCACGCAAAAACTACTGAACCGATTTAGAAGGAACTTGGTATACAGATAGCTTATAACTAGAGTTAACACATAGAATTTATCCCGATTTTATGTGCCTTTGGGATCATTTTCGCAAATCGCAATCGCGAACCCGCGGGCAAAGCTAGTCACAAAATAAATAATCAATAAAATTTAACAATTTAATGAAACATAAACACACCAAATTTACAACACTATACGTTATATGAATTTTTTTTAATAAAATAATTATATTATTCCATTATACACCCAAGAGTACGTTTCGCCAAAATTATTAAAGTCACATTAAAATAAAACAAAGCTTTCTCTGTCACTTGAGACGTAATAAAGCAACGGATAAGATTTTAACGACTTGAAATGAAGTTACTTTTGACTAAATTACTCGACTTCATAATTATACTTACATTGTTTTATTTCTTTAACTTTAGAATGTTTCTCCACACTGATAACTTATTACTTCTCGAGAATACTAGCTGAAACTTTCAGAGTAGTTCTTATTCTTCTTCAATTCATAAAATTGATATAAAACTTGTTGTCAGAGTTTATGTCGTCTTAAACGAGAATTAGCACACCTTTGAAAAAAATCTGCCAGTTACCTACCTCAAAATGTTGTAAACAATTGATATTTCCTACGTAATAGGTACATGAACAGCCATTTCTGAATTGATTGTATGTTCTTGACGCCTACGACTGTCTTGACAGCCCAACGGTCATACTAATGGACTATGACGGCTCTTAACAATAATTTACATTTTATATTCGTTATAATTTTCCCAATACCTTTAAACTCCCAATAACTGATCTTGTGTTAGAGCATCCCCAACAAAACAAGCCTTAAATTTTCGTTCCATACATGAACCAAACCCACCTACAAAACAGTTTCGAAACATTTCAAAACTGTTTACAGTCCCAACGCACGTTTTGATGTAAAACGAGTTATTCTCCAAGAAGGAAGGAAGCAATAAGTCCGTTTTCATATGCTAAACGGCTTGTTTGTTTAATTCAGATAGGAATTTATGAACGAACCAATAGTAAGTGGGAACAGCGTGAATAATGTTGTTATGATTTGATTTAGGACGGGTTGAATGACATAAACATGGTTAGGTATTTCGAGTAGACCCACTTACTGGCATTCCTTTCTGATGTAGAATTAGATGTTATTGTATTATAGGATGTATTTTTGGGGTGATGTTCAAGAATACGAAAATGTTCAGTTGTAGTTTTCTCATTCTTAATATACTATTAACTTTACGATTTTTTTCAAAAAATGTTATGTAACGTCACTTAATAATGATTATTATTTACTAAAAATGATTTTTAATTCGTGAACACGAATAAAACATAATTTCGGACGCTAGAACCGACTCTATATTTAGCATATGGATTTATTGAATACATTCATACGGATTTAAAATACTTCTAGTAATAGAAATTTACTTTTAAATGCAGTGTGCTTGACAGTTACGTCAATCACTTCAAGGTATCCACGGTCAGAAACAGATTCCTATTTTATTTGACGTATTAATTTCGATATTTCCTTTCATAACTTGCTTTACGATTCACTATGCTGTTCGAAGTAGCATTGCACATGTTGCCATGGTAATAGAGAAATATATAGCTATATTATATACGTGTGGACTAAAGTACCATTGCTGAATATATCAAATAAACCTTCGGGAATTTAGTCACGCAAAAATGAGTGATATATTTTATCAAATGATATTTTGTCTGATGAAGATCATACTACAAAAAAAACAATTCCCGCATTGAGGAGTTGAATCCTTGTGTAGTAACACAAACATTGAAGTCACCAGCACAAATACACCCAAACTCAGGACAAGCATTCGTGGATCACAAATATGATTGTTATACGCAGGGATCGAAGCCGTGACACGCCTCACTCAGTGAATTTGGCATTATAACCACAATCATTCGGCTATCCGTGCAGTCAAACCGTTAACATACCTCTTCATATGAGGCATGTCATCTAACGTAACAAGATTAACAACCAATCGGTACCTAATGTCAGTTGGTGGGACAAATGATAACAAGTGTCAGTGAAACGTACTGGTAAACACTACAGAATTTAAATAATATGTAAAACCTAGAAGTATTTGTCGTACCAAGTTTTGTTGGTTCTCTGTACGATAGTGGATGTCTGGTAAAAGGGTCCAGGAGACCACTTGAATACATTAAACGTAGACATTGATCAAGTGCGATGTTCACACGGTGAGAACGAATTTACTTTTCTTGTGGCGAGTGTAGTTGAAGTCTTGTTTCCAGGGAAAGGTTTCATAAAATAGTTGTTTATTTAAGAGTAAGGTGATAAATTACAGACGGGTTATTTACATATACAATTTTAGTGAAACGACGTAATTGTACAATTATGCGTACTTACCAAGATAAACTAAAACATTTAAAAAAGCAGGAGAGATAAAGTTTCGAACCCCACAACTTTTTAATGGCACGACCGTTTCTATCAAACATTATAATTCACCTTTAATACAAAATAAGCTAAATTGGAAATGGTCATTTGCTTGGGAAAGACAGATCAAACTTACAGAACCCGTCTTATGCATTGGGGTTACAAAAAAAACTATGTACACCAAAAAAAAACCAAAAAGACCCATCTAAATTCCAAACGCAGTCACATCGCAGTCTCGGTATCGTCATAGCACGTAATCACAGATCACCGAGCACCGGACGCGACGGGATTAGTAACGTAACGGCCGATCCCATTGTGTGCTATTCAATAGAGACTACTATCATGCCGCATTGTATGCTCGCACATTCATCAATGACCATTATGATGACATTGAAAGTGCTAGCTATGATAAGCGTTTTGTGGGATCATTGTATTGGCAGAGCTTATGGGGTTACGGGATATGGTGTTATCAGAATGATCGACATCAAGGCGGAGTTCAATTAAAATGAAAATTAATTATAGTCGAATACTATGAGGGATCTCTTTAATCACATGCTTTGATTAAAAAGATTTGTATGGGCCCAAAGTATGCACCTTGAGCAACCCTATTTTTTTACACCTACTTCAAATTAAATGCAGTAAAATCAGTAAAAACTTTTAGATGAAATAATCTAAACAAGTTACAACTAAAAAGTACATTTTACGCAACAATTCAGTCATTCATAAAAACTTCGACCGTTTTCATCAAAGATATCAAAAGCTAGTGTCAGATCAGTTATTTCGTCACACAAAATTTTCACTTGTTTCCTATCTACCTACCTGCCTTTCTTCATAAGCACATTAGCTTAAAAAGAAAGAGACGAAAACGAGGGATTAAAAAGAGACCCAACGATGACACGGTTATTTTTCCTCTCGAATAACTCAGTTTCCACTCCGATGGATTCACTAGCATTTCTATGTTCATTCATAACCCATATGCTAAAAATAGGTTCGGTATCAAAGCAGACACCAATTCCAGACCCTTTAGTTTAGTTATTTGCTATATAAATATAAGAGCCATCTTTCAACAGTCATTCTGCTAAAACAAAACTGTTTAATTAGAGATCCATTGCAGATCATTCCTACGACGAAGCAGCAAAATTAGCCACTCTAGCCAAAGCACATTTATCTACAATTTCGTGGTTTTCAAACATTTAAGTGTCTTTATTTAAGGTAAATGACTTTAGTCATGACACTTGGCCAGAAGGGCAGTTGCGTTATAGTTGGTAGACAGTTACCAGACAAGACTGGCTTTCTACTATGCCTCTATACTGTGTCAGTGACAATTAAACAAAAAATGAAAATTCTCATCTCATGAAAAGCCTCATTAAATTTTACAGTAGGTAGTAGATGAGACCCTGAACCCCACACTGGGATTCAGTATCTTTCAATCCATATTCAGATGGTGTAACGAAGACTATAGTTTCATAATTAAGTAAACTAGACAACATTTCTGTTGCTTGGGTAGAGAATGGAAGCGAGTGCCGTGTGATAGGTGTAGTGGCTGCGTTGGCTTTAAATATAATAGTTTCACAAAAATTAGATCAAAGACTATCAATTTCACAGACATTAGCGTCGTACGCATCGTACGACACTCGTCCGTATCGGAGTAATGTATAAATAGTTCGGCTTTATGGAAAATTGAGACGGTTTACGTGTGACTAAACTTTGATTGACGCGGTTGTGTGTGAGCGATCGTTAACGTTTGGTTCTTGTGTTATACGATCAACTGCGGATGGGAACCAAACTGAGTTTGTTAATTCTTCATGTAAAAGCAATGGACAATTTGAATTTGAATTTAAAAGAGCTATCTTTTTATCATTGGAGGTTAGCTGGTTATTCTTTCGATGATCTGGACTCGAGTTTAATGTTTTATGGGCACTAATAACTAATGAAATATGTGCATTGATCTGACAAATCACAATTACGTCACTTATCAAAAATGAATGTCATTCCCAAACATTTAAAGATTATTCTTTTTCTTTTTTGGTATTTCGGTCATTGGCAATTCTATACATTGGCTTAGTGGGTGGGTGGTCTAATAATGTCCAAAATTATAATAAAGACGATTTATCTAGTGGTTTTATCTCTCTGTATACAACTATTTGGATTATAAATGTTATTTACAACTTGAACAACACATTCTCGAGTATAACAACCTATTTACTACAGCTTACACGATTTATGAGCCGGAAAATAAGACGTTGTTTATATTAAGGGCTCCACAATGGCATATAATGTTTTCCTTTTGCAAATTACGAAGAAAATTTGGTTGTGATATTTTGATATCAAATTTCTTGAAGGAGGATACAGCTATATTAAAGCCGTACAAATTAAAGACTTTTTAGTCGGTTTTCTTCCTTATAGAGTCAATGGAGAGTAGATAATTTAATAAGACGGTATTATCTTGTTCTTTAGTAACTCTATTGATGTGGCAGCAAGGCCAGGGAAATATTGAAGAGCGACGTTCAAGAATAAAAATGTTCTGTTGACAGAACGACTACTGCAACAACAAACACTCATTTTTAGGTCAAAATCAATTAACAATACAAACGGAAACTGATGTCAAAACGAAAATAATGGCTGAAAAATCTCAACACACATCAAAGATCATCATTATTCACCAAAAATAACAAATTTTACGGCACAGGGAACCAAACCGTGCTATAATTAAACAGTTTCGCATAACCGACGCACTAGAATGACAGGCGTCAAATCTGACACCTGACAGCTGTCAAAATTGACATACCGCACCGGATTCTGAGGGTATTTTGGGAGGCAATTGTTTTAAAAATGCGTTCAGAAATTCAAGACGTCGGAAATAGCTACATGAAACATGTTTCAGGGAAAGTTTTTGAATAATTGTTACGTTTTCAGGAATGCGAGAAGTTACGTAACATTGTTAAGAACATCTGGAGGATTTCATGTGAGAGATTTTTAGATAAGAATTGTTTTATTTTATTTGTAACATAGCCTAATTGTGATTTGCAGGTTTACATAACTAATGAAATTTGTTGGCGTTCATACAATTTTGGTTTCGACTAACAAAAATATAAATGCACTACAAACCATTACTTAGTTAATAGTGCAGATAATTTGAGAGGCTTACTCCTCAGAATATCAGGAGCTAATAATAGCAATTGGATAACGTTCTCATAAACGACTCCCATTCTGATGAATTTGGTCTTAGTATTGTAGAGAGTTCCACAAATGTTCAAGTCACATGTAGCAGACACCTAGATTCAAAACAAGCATTAATGTACTAAACAAATCCTGATACGCGAGGATCAAACCTGCGACACTTTACACACAGTTTGGCGTCATACGACTCCTCTATCTAAGCCCATCGTACATCACTGTTACTTCGACGTGAATAAGATGTGCATGAACTAAGTTTAAATTAACAAGTGCAAGTTAAAATGTGCATCAAAATCAAACAGTCCGCTTCGAGAACCCAATAGCTCGTTGAAAAGGTGAAATTCTTGTAAGTTGGTATCTGCAATCAGATGTAAAAGTTATTGAACAAGCAAGTTTTAACAAGCTACCGTTATCGCGACGCAAAGGTATCCTCATAAAGGTGTTCGACGATCATCTGATAGGAAATATTGCTTTTATAGGGTTATCATTTATTATGAAGGCAAATAAGAAAAAGAGTAAAAGATTTCAAGAAAGATGATTTTGGTAATATTCTCGTGTACTCAATCACTACAACATAAAAAACAACTTAATCACCGTCTCGCCGGGTCATACCAAAATTAGCGTGAGCATCTTAGGCTAAACAGATTTCAGCTTAAATTACCATGAAATTGAAATCACCCAAAATTAATACATCTTTTCTTGATTCATTAATGTACTCAACTCGTTTACCGTAGTTTAACAAAATCAACTCTTTTTCCACTCTTAAAAGTATACTAGACTTCGCTCTATAAAAGCAGTATAAAAACTAAGAGCTACCCTCACAAAATTAATGTTCTTAACTGTTTACACTGAGCGCGGACGCAGGCACGCCCGTGTAATTTATCGAAGACTCGTAATTAAAATTATCGCGAGGCGTCGACTTGCCTCGTGTATTTAAAATTAAACACCCTGTAAGTAAGATGGATACACATTGATGGAGAGGATGGCGAATCCGGGTAATAAGGGTTAATTCTGATGAAGTTTTGATTTTGAGTGTGTGACCATGTTTATATACATGAATTAAGCTGTAAGCATAGATGATGCATCTCGGAAAGACGTGGTTCTAAAAGCTTTTACTGACACGCTAAGTGACAGGTTCTGTACTGTATTAAAATATCAATTGGACAGACGTCGACTGATACACGAAAGTATTGTTTCGAATGTAATCAAAGTTCAAATTTATAACGGTAATGACAAGACATTGGAAGTATTAAAACGATTAAATTCAATCAGTTACAGCAATTCGTCAACACTGTTGTCAATTGATAATTAAAGCGTTTTTTGGACACCTACGGGAACATACACAATTAATGTGAAGGTCAAAGTCAGCAACAAAAAAAAACTTTCTAGCGGAAAAGGAGAGTTTAGATGTTTATCATTCTGTTCATTGCGCTTTCCAGGTAAGCAACAAAACTATTTTTAATAAAACATTGGGGCGTCGGGAACCATGTGATGACTCTCGGCCAACGAAGGCACGTAGTAGATAGGTAGGTCGTTCATGTTCCACATGCACCTCAAAAAGATGACAGCAAGGACAATCGGGCTCATTACGGCCGATGAATGCCGGACCAGCGGGATCGTCTAAAAGGATCACCGCGGCCTCCAGTACAAAAAGGGCAAAATAAGGAACATGGATGGGTTTTGAATCAGTAGAAGTTTGACACTCCCTTCAGCTCAAGCCAATGCGGATGGAGTCATTTCATGACTTCCCATGCAAAACAATTCTGCCTTAATCGCTACTACATAACGACCACGACAACTCTGTCAAGACCGTAACGGATAAGAATAAGAACAGCCTCGAGCAAAGCCCAAGTCAAACATAAGTTGCCCACACACACCGCCCGCACGTAGCAACTACAGTTACTCGCACGCAACTCGCTCGGATGCGAAAACTTCGACATTTTATTAGTTCACCCTTAACATACTTCAGGCTTCTTTGATTTATAAGCTAAACATATTTCATATTAAAACTCGAAGTAAGTTGCAGGGTCTGACGTTTTTATTAAAGTATACAGTAATTTGTTGATGCATGTTTATATTTTAAGAATGTTTTGGGCTATCATTAGGTTATAAATGTGCTGTAAAAATGTTAAGTCACACACCAATTATTTTTACCTAAATATTGGCTTCAAAGTTAGTCGGCGAGGTTATTTTTTTCTCCAATTTTTTTCTTACGATAACTTAATTACTAAAAAAATACAAAACTTACTATATTTTAAAACAAACGAGGTCACGAACGGTATATTAGAAGCAGTAGAACTTACCTGAAATAGAAAAAAAAATATCATAAAAAATTATTTCAATTAAATAGATTTTATTTACATCTATAGAAATCATATTTCATATTTTAAGTACCTCGTTGTAAATGTATACCTAAAGATAAAGCAGTAGAAACAGTTTTCCACATAACTTAAATAGTAACCATGGCAGAAATGTCCTAGTTCACAGTACCTAGGTTCCAATCGCATCTTTATCGACGGCAGCATATATCAAACTTACGTGTGCAGCGTAGAGGCGTAATGGCCTCACTAATAGGTGGTAAGCGATAAATCATAATTATACCAGTATTTACACCAAATATCGGCTGTTACGATCTAATACGGCTTCCGAAACGACTTTAAAAGCGCAAAGCTTAATAAATGATGATTTAATAGAGAATTTACTATAAACTATAGACCGCATTTGTGATTAGACAAAAAATATTGGAAAACTAGCAAAAACAGTGTCTACATTCGCGTGGAAAAGTGTCTTGGGGGAGTACTTTTTAGATCTATCTTGGTACCTCTTAACCAATTAAATTCAACATTTACATTATACCCCAAGTACTGCATTTTCAAACAAAGCAATTTGTAAAATGAATATCTCACTTATGAATTTCATCGCGGGGGGATTCGCAAATATTTATGTCACATGTACCAGACACCCTGAATCAGAAGGAAAATTCCTGGTTCACACAAGAGCTTGTCCTCCGCGGGGCTCAAACTTCTCGTGGAGTGGTATTGGCGTGGTTGCCTGTACCACTCTGCTATCCGTACAGTTTGCACGTTTGAAGTAAGAAGATAAGGCAGATAGGAAAACATACTATTCTTAAAGCTATTAAATAAAATCCGTCGGAGGCTCAGCACTTGATCATTAAGTAGACGGTATACGATGGGGGGAGGGGTGGGGGTCTCCCTTTCGGCCTACAAGCATGTGATAACGAACGTTGTTAGGAATTTATACTTGCTAGCATTGGGGCCGCGGAGTCAGCGTAATTGGATGTTGTAATAATTGTGTTTTAAATGAATTATGTAGTCACACGTATGAGTATATATGTATGTATGTAATAAGCTAAGTTTAGCACATTAATAAATAGGGCGGTAGGACAAGAGGCGAAGTAAATACGAGTACAAGTTTGATTTCCAAGCGACTACAGCTATAAAAATTTGGAGATCTTCGTATTTTTCGCAGGCATCGTTGGAACAAAAAGGGTTGCTTAAAAATTTGGGAAAATAGAGGCAATTTGGGAAAATATTTATTTACTTGCGCTGGTAACATCGTCGGATAAATAGTGTTTACAGAGAACCCCTAGTCTGTATCTGTTAGTCTATTTTTAACTAGTTAAATGAAACTCTTTCTTTAACTATCCTTATGCTACCAAATCATTATCGCTTTTTTATGGGCTTCAAATAAAAATCTTGAGTAAAGGTAAGGAGGCGCTAATGGTAATGACACTCTACGTGAGAGTTAACAAGAGCTGTTACACCGATGTTACATAATAACATCACGCTTTTTCGTAAGGGTGAGGCAGGAATACAATCATAAAATATTGAGGAGTTATTTTTACCTTCTGCTTTTAATATGTTAAAGGAAAGATATGTTTTGTATTTTAGTACTTGCTTTTTTGTAAACGATGCATGGTATATCTTTGACATTTTAGATTTTGAACTCTATTTAACAAGTGCTACAAACTGTCAAAGGTTTGCAATTAGGCACACGTTTTTAAGACTAAATTCGCCTGTAACAAGAAACTTGTGATGCCTCATGTAAAATGGCCACTATTTTAAATTAAAGATCGTAAGTATGATGAACCAGTGATGACCAGTTCGACTCGCGATCGCCGCCGCGTCAGCAGATGATTGAGGAATCCGGCTTGGTCCAAAACTAGTTGGGCACTCCCGATAAATGCGTGTAAGTCAACCGTTGTATTGTTAAATAATAACTAAATAGCGCATAACTCTAATTAGAATTTAAGAAATACAACTGTACGTAATTCAAAATTGACTGTCAAGATAACAAATATAGGTAGATAGATACAGAAGCAACCTAGCGTGACGTTATTAAAACCAAGGAATTGAATTAAAATTAAAAATACAATGGAAACTCTCTAAAACCAAACCTATTCGTCGAAGTCGCACCAAAACAAACATTTTGTTACTTATTTCGATAGTATCGCAAAGAATGTAGCTACAATGTAATTTGTCGAAAAGTCTTAGTTATTTGCCACCCTGTCGCTAACTAATTGCTTTCTTACTATTTGCTTGATAATGGCCAAGAGTGGTGTAAGCGATGTACTTACCGCTGTTTCGGTATTCCCAAAAAATAATGCTTTCTTTTTAGCACTTTCATACGTTTGTGAGGGGTTTTCAATAAAGGAAAAGTAAATAATTTACGTTATACTTTATTCGTAGCCGGAAAATGGTGAGACACAATATTTGTTATTAGATGTCAAAGGTGCTTGTATTTTTGAAAGATTATACAAAAGAATGCAAACATGCCAAAATGGTTGGAATTATATCTCACAAATTGTATTAATATCACAACAAATATGTTTTTAATTTTGCGGTAAAACGAAAACTTTTCTTTACTTTAACTAAGAACTTTTCTTTACTAAGTCACTGATTTGACAATATTTGCACGAAAAATCCGTCAAGTAATTTAACGGGAACTTATTTGGCGGTGGTGAAACAGGCCCTAAGAATTGAAAAAAGTGTGGCGAGAAAATTGTGCGTGGTAAAATAAAAAGTAAAACTTTGCAATCTGCCTAACTATTGTGGTCCGATATAGTTCAAGTGGTGATTGTTTACTAGTAACGGACAAACCACAGCTGACCATTAAGTGGTATATGTTCGCTTACAGCCGTTATTTGACCACATGTTGTATACCAGTTTAGGTATTGTAAAAGCGGTGTACAAACCACAGGAACATTTGGTAGGAATAGGGATCATGGGATACGGGATATATGGATTCGATTGAGATTTGTTTTGTTAATATATCTTGATAAGCTTCGACGTCTGTAAAGTACAATATTTTTACTATGAAATCATCATTTATATATATCTGTAAGCATGTTTATCAGTAGTCTAGTAATTATAAAACCAACTTTGCTTAGTTCAAAACAAAATGTTTAGACTAGACTTAATTGGAGAAAAAACAGATATTGCAACTAACAGGATCCAGGATTTTTCAGACATATTTCTTCATTCCATTTTTGGAAAATTACAAAATCGGAAACAATATTGCTTAAATCTAAAAAAATGCAATTCTTTTTACACTTTCTAGCATCCTCACATGTAGAGTCACGAGCAAATACGAGGAAACCCTTACGGTCTTTCTACTCCGCGCCGCGGGGAAACCAGAGATGTATAATGGACTCTTACCGGCTATAACCACCGGAGTGTTTCACCCTTGCCTTGTACCTCAGACCACGGGATCGCGATGATAACTTCCTCAGTCCCGCCACCGCTCCTAACTCAACCGTCCTCATTAGGAGAAGACTTCCCGCCGCAGCTATCCTTCCACTGTTAATACCAGCAGGTTTAATTAAACACATTTCTTTGTTGTCACCGACAACGATATTTTTCTTGTAACACAATTTACAGTTTACAAACAAATTGGGTCAAACAATTGATGGTTCAAGGCGGCGTGAGCGATGAGTGGATAACTTAATACTGGGTAGGTTTACAAAATAAGGTGAAGACGGTTTATAGTTTTAATTTTTTATTATCAACTAGCTGATGCTCGTGGCTTTGTACGCTTTAAGATCTGAGTCGAAAAAACAAATATCGGAGAAGGATCGCAACGTGTACAGCAGGTGTTAAGTGACTGCACGGATAGTCGATTGGTGTCGCGGGTACGATCCTCGCATAGGAAAAGTTGTTGAGTAATCTACAAATTCTAGATCTGAGTTTGGGTGTACTTGTGCATAAGACTTGAATGTTTGTGAATCTCTTTGCGACAAAAAGATTAATTTAATTACAGCGGGAGAAGTTTAAAAAATAACAGACAACATTAAATCGTGTACAACGAGCCTACAAAGATACAATCACAAACATTTAACATCGACGCGTTAAATTTTCAAACAAACGTAAATTTTCCCGTTATCTATAAACACACATCGGTTTTAATAAGCGGGAGAGTATTTAGGAACAATAATTGTTCGCGCGAGGTTTTAACTTTGAAATATATGGGAAAAAGAAACAAACGGCAATGCAGTTTATGTACCGATCGGTTGCGATAGGATTAATAAGCTCGGATTAATTGCTAATGAGAGGATAGTGTTAATTGTAGTTGTAGGGGTTTGTAATTTTCGGTTATTTCGTTTTAATTAAATTATGGGTTCAGTTGATATTTTATTAAATACTGAAAGTACTTATTGTAATATATGACTATGATTTTTAATATTTATATATTCAATATTTTGGTTTTATTTAATGAAACCCTGTTGTAAGTACCTATGGAAATCTCAGTATTTGACTATCTTAAAAAAGACGTAAATCCACTGAGCCCACTGACCTACTTTTAACCGACAAAAAGGTGTAAAAAATAATTTTAAAGAGTGACGATTTGGAATAAATAATAAAATATTACAACTCATAAATCCTGATGAGGGCTCGAAAAACCGGTCAAGTCCGAGTCGGAACCGCGACATTTAGGGATCGATACAAATAGATTAAAAACAAACTAAAAAGTTGGTTGAAAAATAAATTTGTGGGAAACCTTCAAAATTGTCAACCACTTTAAAATTAATGACAGTTACAATCAGAACGTCTATCTTTGTTTATAGTATTTGTTGGTATAGCGGCAACAGAAAAACACCATCAGTGATAATGTCTAGTTATCACTGCTCTTGAGAGTCAACCTCGTGACTAATGGATAGACATTTGAACGGATGAACGGTCAGCGCTGCTTCACTAATAGTAATTAGTTTTTACCCTATGGTTGCGGAACCCCAGAATAGAGAAGAATTTAAAAATGCATGAACATTTTTTTAACGCCGAGTCGTTAAATAGAGGCGTTCTATTTTTTATGACACCCTATTATATTGTCTTTAAAACTAAATAAAAAATGACGTTTTATGAGTCGAGCTGTGAAGTTGAGGATATTTTTACGATGGCGTTAATATTTTATATTGATTTTGATGAATAAAACATGCAAGTGACGTTTTATTGAAAGTTTTTTCTTAGAGTTTCGGTGATGGATATCGTAAGCGTAAAATTTATTTAAGTTACATAATATAATATAAAGATAAAATATGCACTGACCGGCAGTAGTAATATAGTAGAAATCACGATTATAAGAAGGTAATTGTTCTTTTTCTTCACATTTGAATTGCAATAACACTATGGAATATTATCTTTGTGTCGAAAGGGCTTCAAAAATATTCAATCACACTCTCAAAGAATGAGAATAAAATAATACAAAAATATATTTGACTCAAATAAATTATTACTTATTCAACATTAGTGCTATTAATGTATTCCTCTATATACCGAGAGTACTAACGAGAGCTATGGAGTAGTAAAACGCTATAAAAGTTAATGCTCTCGGCGTCGACTCCATGCATTTATAGTTCTCTACATATATGCTTAGATAATTATACAGTAACACTTAGCGGTAGGGTTAATAATATAGTTAATTGTGTAGGTTAGTATGCATTCATGAAGTCTGATAGTTTAAAGCGTTTTGTAATAGCATTAGATGTTTCAGAAAGCTTAATTTAAGTAGGTACGATTTCGAATGCACGTGTTATTTATATGGACTCGGTTTTGTCTTAAAAAGGACTGATTAGTAAAACTCAACTACATTCTTTAAAAACAAAATCACTAAGCATAATAAAGTAATGCATATAAAACACAATCACAAGTCCATACTTATAAGTAAGTTTATATTTTCAAAATATAAATAAACTCAAATACAAATAAACATCATTGGCCTAGCCTTTTCCCAACTATGTTGGGGTCGGCTACCAGTCCAACCAGATCTAAATACAAATAAACATACAGACAAAATCCTGGCATTAAATATTCCCCGTTTATCTACTGTGACTGAGGACGCCATTAAAATCTATTATCCGGAAAAAAATGAGTGCAAAGGAAAAGTTATGGAAAATATACATTTGAAAGTTCATAGCGGGGTTATAAAGGTCGATTGATATAAATGGCGTCCATCCCTTGGTTGTAAGTGATTTAAATGGATATCATAAACCCTAAATCACTATAAATAAAAAGTCAGATAATATTATATCAGTTTTTTACCGTATTCAGAAGGTAAAATCGAATCCCGTGTTCTGCTCGTCTGCCAGTCATCAGAAAGTTTCCCATGAATGATGATAGAAATAAAATTCAAGGTCAATGGTCAATTACTACTGGTACGGTCATAAATTTGATGGTAGAACATTTGCTTTTACAAAAAACAATTAAACCTAGTAAGAGAATGTCAATTTAAAGAGTCGATGACTAGGATAAGAGGATTAGGGTTGAAACCAATCGTAAAATAATGAACGTCACATAGCTGAATGCCGTTTTTGAAACATTCCGAGAAGAATGCCGTTGTTGAAAAATACGGCAAATCTAAACGTAATTACTTAATTCTCCGTCTCGTTAACGGAATTACAGTTACATACTAATATTCCCATATAACATATTACTGATAATCAGTAAAGCACACGAGATCAAGGCACCATAAAGGTGCACCTGCGTCGGATCGATGAGCTAACTGTCGTACGCTTTGACGCTCGCCGCATCCATTGTACGTGACGTCTGGGGTTCTCAAACTTTGTGGTGAATTATGCTAAAGTATTAATAGACCTGATAAATAAAATAATGTTAATAGTCTTGTAGAGTTGATATTTTATTTTATGTAATATATTGTCTTGTGGAAAACAATATGAATTTTGGTAGACATAATATAAAAGAGATATAGACATATACAAAAGGTTTAAGCAAAAATTGCAAGTTAGTCAGTCGCACTTTAAGTCCTAAATGTTTCTTAAAGCTATTTTATTTTGCGATATATTTAAGAGTTTCGTAGTATTATTACAGTCCCAAAGGGTTTGGTGATCCACAATGCCTGAGTTAGTTTAGTAATATAGGACAGAAGCTTAACAAACTGGGTCAATATCGTACACTGGTACTCAACTGTGGTTTTCTTAAGTCTTAAATTTAGTTTTTTTATAACAACTTACATCGGCTTGAGGTAAAGTATACTAATATGATGCGTACTAGACAGGAACAGCTAAATATACAATAAAAATAGTTTTAGTAATATTTTAAAATATCCTTAAAAACAAAAATCATTGTTTTTAACGACAATGTTCATTAAACCCATACCGAAACAGAAGTTATAATTAAATCAATTAATAATTAAAGCACAATTATATTCGATAAACAAATACAAACTTATCTTACAAACCACACGTTACACGAAGGTAATAAGTTAAACTGTGGTTTACAATAGCTAGTTAACTTCAAGTAACTCCATCCTAAACATACTGGTACTTAACTAACTGAACTGTTCAAACTTTGTTTGTGATAACTAAGTCAACTCAAGTTGTATGTGAACGGTTAAGAGGATACCGTTTGAAAATAACTTATTTGTAAGAACAGTTTTTTTTTTCTTATATTTCATTCGCTTTTTTTCTCAAAAGCATTGATAGCATCGAAATAATGAGCTATTCCAAAAATTAAGAAGTACTTTCAGGCGAACGGTGAGAGGCATTTTTTTTTTTGTAAATAAATATAGTGCACATCATTAGTCATCATCCCAAGTGCCACAAGAATTCTAATAAGTGTATTAAGTGCTGGTGCTTGAACTTCAGGTACAAAATAAACATTTGAGAAATCTAATAAAGTTTGAGAACCGCTTTTCTCTGCTATCTCGTCGTATAATCCAGTATTATTCGATCCCAATATACATTATAGGGAACTGTCCTATCCAGATAGACGGTATGTACTAAGTTACAATGGCTCGACATTATAACGATGTTCATGGTTTCAATGATCCATCCAAGTTTAATCCGGAAATGGGAATTTGATATTCGGACATAACGGGATGATCTTTGTGCATATTGTATGGCTGGACAGAAATTGTTTCAGAAAAGAGGTATAACATTTTAAAAAGTTGCTTTTAGTCAACATTGGCAATGTCTTCCTTGCTTACTGTTTACTTTTTTAGGTAGGTATAATTATGTAGATATTAAAAAACAACTATTATTTAAAACAAATAGACACGCTCATAACCTAAACTTGCAGAAAAAGATCTAAAGAAAGCACAAAAACAAATCAACGTACACAAAATCAACACGTAGCAAAAAACCGTAGACATCGTAGCACTACTACGACGTAGCCTCGTAGCTCTACACTAAACTATGATTTCTACAGACGGATCAGTTTCGCATAACGAGTTGCCCGCGTTAAGATTCCATTAACACGAAATCATCATTACTCACGACCATTCAACTATATATCTAGCTATGAAGATCTATATATCTGTATTAGAGCCTCGTGAGATCGTAATGGCTGTCTGTCTCGCGTAGATACGGACACATCGCCAGCTAATTATAACTGGGAACACATTATCATCTGTATAGGTGACTGACTGTGTAATAGTGTATTACCTGTTGATCGTGTGTTAAACGGTTACGTGGTTATATTAATGTGTTCAATTATGTTCCGTATTGGGTAGGTATATGTATTAGTTTTGGCGGATTTTTTATCAAAACTGCGAATCCGTTTACATTTCTGACAATCTAAAAACGTGTTATTAAACTATTGGTAATTGATTACTTTTCAGCAGGAACTAGGTATTATTAATTTGATATTCATCATTCATCACATGAGAATTTATATTCAAAAAAAGAATTAAATGAGACATAATTTTAAACCCAACAAATTAATAAAAATATTGCTCTCCTTATAGGCCGAAATCATGTTAAAATCGTGCTCCGACACACATTTTCCTGACTTTTAACACAGTAGCGACATAGCAACATGAACACAGCCAGTTAGGTTAGTGGCACCCGGGGTTAATCTTTACTAAGATTGAAAGAATTAGCTCTGCGCGTCTTATATAAGGCTTCTTTCAACCTGTAAGACTTCGTATTCGAGCTGGCTCTATTTATGTCCGACGTTGTGTGAGTAAAAATCATAGGAATCGTGAAGCTAGAGATTTTGTGATGAAAGTGTTAGTCTAGGGTGACTTTAATTAAAACACTAGAAATTGCAAGTTCTAGGAGTTGCGAGAAGCTTCACTTTTTTATAATAAAACTTTTTGAATTTAAAGAAGAAGTGATCCAAGGTGTACATGATTACTAAATTTGATTTAAGTTTGGTTGAGTGTTAATATGGAGAGATGGACAAACTTTCAACTTTAGAATATTTGTGTTATAATATGAACGAGATTCCAACGGCTCAACAAAAAGACAGTACCTAGTATTTTACTGACTTATATTCGCTCTCATTTTTTCACAAACATGTCCTCCTCTTGATTGTGCAGTTTCAAAATGAAAATGTACTAAGTTTGGTTCAGTGTTAAGAAGTCACAGGTAGACAAAACTTTGTCTTATTAATTATTAGTGTGACAATAAGAACTAATTTTGTAATGACTTAGGAAGAAAGCAGTTATTTTTTTTTTTATCTTAAATTTTCCCGACATTTTTATCATACAAGTCCTCATCTTTCAAGGTCAATTCCCAAAATGGTTTTAACCAAAAAACGAAACCCACAATCTGTGCTAAACTAATTAACTTCCACAACTATAACCGAGTGAATTAACTGGAGCGGGATGGGTAAAGTTTAACGGGTAGGCGACATAAAGTTTAGCTATCAACGTATCGCGGTAATAGAGAACAGATTATCATAGTTTCTGTATTAATGTGGTACATATTTAGTTTAGTTTTATGCTCTGAGTGATTTTGACTTGGGATTTATTTTGCTTTAGAATAATTTGGTGGGAGTTGACTTTAGGAGTAATAATGAAAATTTGTTTAGCCTACTATGTTTCATTTATCAGCAAATGTCACCATTAATTTTAAGTTTAAAAATATATCTTCAGCTACTTCTTCACGTATATTAAGTCCTTTCACACATTCGATAATTTATTAATAATCTATGTATGTACACATAAAAAAGTAACAAACACAACATTACAAAATATGATGTACACAAGGGTGCATGTAATGAAATTCCCGTTTAAATATTTGCCTAGGTCTAAAAGTCACATCTGTACATTTTTATTTAGAAATTAAAAGAAAATTTCATCCAGGCCTAGAACATGTCAAATATCGGCAAGCTATTTAGCTCTCTACCTGCCTCCCTGCGTACCTTTCTAAGGCTAAAATATCGATACCTAAAGCGACGATTTATCTCCAATATGGCGTTGATGTCATCCTAAATCACGTACATACACAATGGGCCATACAAAAAACGAGGGTCGTTTATATTCAAAACGGGAGAAATTATTATAGAGGAACTGTATGCCTAAGGCGCTATTCATAGAGACCTTTAGTCCACGATACACGATACCCGAGATAATATATACGTGATACATATAGTCAATATAGTCAACCCTGATACCAATGATACAGAAAAAAAATGATGGAAAAGTAAAACCTTCTGTGGAATATGTTTTCTATATTGAACATGTTGCTCAAGCAAAATCACTATTGACTAAGTTTACCAATTATGTAACCAACTTAAACTAAAATATTTGCCAGTCCTTTCAGCCTCGAAAAGTAACGATTGACAAACGTGAAAAGTTTAATACGTGTTTTCATTATTTATGGGCAGAGCCAGATAAATTACCACGCGAGGAAAAATTTTACAAGAATGAAACCTCACTTTTCGCAACTCTCATAATTGTATATTGATATTGTAAATTTAGTTTTATAAAACTTTTCGAAAGTATTAAAGTTACTGTCTACACAATATTGCCTACGCAAACACCCACTACAAGCACGACTAAAGAACCTATCTTCTGTATTCTTCGTGCCTATCTTTTTAAATAAAACATTCTCATCACTCGGTCTTCGTAAAGAATAAATATTGTCGAGTCAGCCGCGTGCGGGCGTTGACTTTCTTCGCACTTACCTGCGAATGTGTTACCTTGTTTGAAAGAGGTTAGGACATTTGTCTTTGACAATAAGACACTATGTTTGTATTGAGTGAAATATTGAGGTCAATTTTTTTTATGAAACTTACTTCGTGACGAACTAACCTAGAACATGATATAAATATTAAAATACAAAAGAGGGTTTATTTTACGTCTGAAACGAGCTCTTTCGAAGGGTTGAACTTGTATGGCAGAAAGCTCGTGTCATTGCGTTTTATTTAAGGTTCTTTTATTTAACTATCTTAACAAAACAAGTGCTAAGAATAGTTTGTTGTTCATGGGACTTCACTACCATAAGAATTTAGTCAAATTCAACGACATCTCATATAAAACAAAAAACTAACGACTTTTAAAAATTGTGCAAATATTCAAGAGGTATTGAATTAGAACTGTGTTATAACAACTTATAAAACCTTTTATCATTGTAAACTCCAAAATATAACCTCATCCTTAAGCCGCCATTTATGCTCTAGAAACGTTAAAATCCAATTATTTCAGACATAAATCAATCTGCCAATCTCCAGTAAACTATTGTCGATCAAATCGATATCTTAAACATGTCTCCAGGAAGTCCCGAGCCCTGTATCTTTGCGAGAGCGATGGAGGTCTACTATCTGTGGACCCCATCGCGATTATCCTACACCGTAATGTTGTGCAAAGTGACTGCGAAGATCAGTTTGTTTTTTGAAAGAAACCCGATAAACGATTATGTTGTATTTTTGTGAAATCCGATGCGATGGACAGGAAAAAACGTAACAAAATAATGAATAAATGAAACACGTGAAAACCTATGCATACTACATAAAGCAAGGTAAGATGTTAATCATAGTTTAAGTTCATCATCATCCTAGCCTTTTCGCAACTATGTTTGGGTCGGCTTCCAGTCTAACCGGATGCAGCTAAGTACCAGTGTTTTACAAAGAGCGACTGCCTTATCTGACCTCCTCAACCCAGTTACCTGGGCAACGCGATACCCTATAGTCCAAACAAAATTAAGCTATGCGACTTTCTTCATTAAATATGATTTTCAAATGTCACTTCAAAGTGGCAAAGACTTTGGTTGGACTTGGTTTTCAAGACTAAAGTCCTATTTCAATGTTCTACTTACAATCAATGACACTCAATATAGAATTATGACAGAAGTCATTGGGGATTAGGTAATAATTCTGTCTCTAGTATCCAAATTCATCAACAGAATGTATATAGAATTATCAAATCGTAAATATAAAAGTAAACTGACAAACGAGATGAAACAAAACTTGGCAAATCTATCCTAGGTCTACGCTTCAAACGAAATTTTTTTGATAAATCTTCGACACACCCATCACAATCTCATTACAGATAAGTCGCACATCAAAATATGAATATTATATTAACACGCCATTACAACAAGAACGAGAACTAGATAGGAGCGAGCCGGATGTCCGGAGTCCGGGATAACACGCAGCTAGTGTTGCGACACTCCGGGAACTTTTATTATTAAGTTGCACAAGTTGACTCGGAAACGCGACGATGTCTGTTTCTTTGTTGGCGTTTTAAAGTGATGCGATTAAGAGGAAGTTTCGCTGTTATTCCTTATTCCGTTTGGATTTCTTTTTGTTGCGCTCGAATAAGAATAGTTTTCATGTTGTTTCCTTTGAGATGTTTATTACTTTTATGTGTTTGAATATATTATGTAGTATAGGTCGAACCAATTACACTACGCAACAACAAGCGAAGAATATGTAAACAATTAAAACCGTTTTAAAAAACATGCCTACTGTTGTGTACCAAGACAGAAAAAATATGACATTGACATTTATCGTCACAATGAATTTAAAGCTACTTTGTTTCTAGAAAAGTATTTAGCATTTTTTAAAATAACACAAATAAAAAGCGCACAAATCAGCCTTACAATGTAAAAATAATTTTGAATACAGTCACAAAGACGCTTGAAAGGTGAAGAAAATACAGCGCTAAAGCACAAAGTATCTTTCAGATTTAAATATCCTCATCTTTTTTATAACCCGACATAATTTAGCGTTACACCAACGCACACAACACACCGGGAAAACGATCTAAAACTCTCAAATGACCGGCCACACAAGCCCAACGCACTATAAGATTATCCGAGGCTCAATAACTTACGTCATTACCGCTTACGATCCCGCGTTCATGACAGCCTGGTGTATGCAAAACGGATGCGCCGCAACATAATCCCGTATAAAATCCCGGGTATACCCATCACTACGAGTATCGAATCTCAGCTCAGTTAAGTACAAGCGTACTTAATATTTAAGACGTTCGTTTATCTTTATAGCTGTTATCGGAAACTGGTTTTGGGACAAAATGGGATATTTTCTCTGCTGATATTCGGTTAGCATGTAAGCTTAGAGTTCGGGTCTTACATTAGTGTTTTGGTGAATAGAAGCGATATAGAAAATTCAATGACTGGACGAAGTAAGTATTAGGGCCACAGCTGATGGCTATTGACCTTTGAAGCCCTAAATATGTTTATATTAATGAAAAGAAAACCATTGAGTTCTTAAAGTTCAAGACATAAATGGAGTTTCATTTTTATTTAAGTTACATTCCAACGCTAAGGTTTTTCTATCATTTTTCCATCTCTCTCAATGGCCTACCATTGACAGAGATGTAAAGATAAAGTACAGGCTATGACGTTCTTATTGTTGTCGTAACCAAACTCATTTCCTCATTAATACGAAATTATATTAATGCGTTCCGTTGCCCATATCTTAATTATACGTAACCAATTAACATTTTAACACACAAATTAAGTCTTAAATTACATTTTAATCACAATAAAAACCCAACTGAATAATCTCCACTATCGGGGGAGACCTCATTATTCAAATGCATGTTCCAACTAAAGGTTCTCGATCGGAACTCGCCGGCGACTCGGCCGAGCGTTTCGAGTGGTCCGCTCGGAAACAATGAACAGATCGGTACAGAAAGCGATAAACACCGAGACGTTTGATTACTTAACACTAGTGCGGGCACTCGAATGGAAATCGATAGTGTTGTAGCTCCCCGCAAATGTACACTTTGTAGACGTTTGAATGTATTTTGTAAGTAAGTTTTGTGAGTTTCAGAGACATTCGTTTTAAGAAATTTTTAGTTGTTTTGTTATAAAAAATATAACTAATATTTGTAAAAAACGTTATACATTTTAAAGACTATAACAATTTTTGGACTTCAACAATTATGAGTAGTTGCTCTTGCATGATCAATATTTAAAACAAAAGTTTCTCTTTTAAACGGATATCATTAATAAGGCGAGAAAACATTTGCAAACAAAAAATATAAAAGAACAAAGCGCCGTTTAGCTATACCTACTTCTTTAACAAAATGTTTCTACGGCATCTCTGATAAAAACACTTTTGAAATCCCATCAACCCTCGTTTCGTCTGAAAACAATCTATTGAGAGGCGTCCGTTTTTAAATTCGTACGAAGCAAATTGATAGAAAACAGGACTGCCCGTCGCAAATCCTGATAAACTGACAATGCAAATTTCTTGTGAAAAATCACAATATCGCTGCAACAATAGCTTTGGTACTTTGAGAAAGAGGCAATATTTTTTAATACCTACATTTTTATAAGAGTATGAAGTTTGCTAAAAATCTAAAACTAAGCAACACTTATCAAAATCTAAGGTTTACAAAAAAAACCGTATTCTTAATATTATGATCAGCTCTTTAAAACAATGTATGAGAGGCGCACTTGCACCTAGTAATGGTGGAAGTGTTTTCAACGGGCTTTTTTAATTAACAATTTGTTTAGGAAAATTATGAAAAACGTTTTAAGGAAAAACATACTTAACGCAATATAACTCAAGTCCCTTTTAAGTATAATCAAATAAGGAAAACATCAAATAACAAAAATAATTATGACCCATTGTCGAATCGAATATGCGACTTGAAAACCTATTGTGTAAAGAATCAAATACGAAAACAAATGTTAGGGGTCTGAGCTATTTTTAATTGTTCTATTGAAATGTTTTCAGGACAAAATAAGTTTTTATGTAAAAATTGTTGTGTGTTTGACATTTAGAAAAGTCTCTCGACTTGTTTTGTAATTAATGAACATTCCATGGACTTTTCACAAGGACCTAACATTGTAAAGAATAATCCTGACAGTTAAAGACTATTCTAAATAAATTTTTTTTTCGGTCTCTTGATTTTAAAGTTCTATAGTAATTGTTACGATTTTTAAAGTCTAAAAGAGCAATAAAAAAGCGGGTATTTTGATCTCCCCGTACTTTTTAGATTTTGTACAAATTTACGTTTAAAAATAATGTCGTTTTTGTTAATTGAATAAATGGGACAATAAGATAAAAATAAAATGTCTCACTTACAAATTAGGCCTTACTTTTACTGACTTGAAATGAGTTTTTTCTAGAAATGGCAAAAAATTGTCTTACTATGGAAATACAGCACAATATTTTATTATGTACCCAAAATAACAATAAAAATCTATGTGACCCATTTATGTGTACCCCATTTCCTCCGGATTCTTTATAATTCATTCTTTCTAAACTTTCAGCAACCTACTCGTATAAATTTTGTCGTCAAACTTACATTATTATTTTTATTTTTTATTTCGTTGAAACGATAATGTCTGACGAATCCAGCTATTCGTTAGTCTTTCGTTCAATTCAAGACATAATTTGAATTCCGTACATAGTCTCGTGAAAGTACAATATGTGGGGTTATAACTTGATGTCATTTTATGATTATATCTTCGCTTATATTTCTAAGGCTCAACTGAATATAGAAGTAATATACTGTTTTATCTTTTTATAATATGAACTATTATCGCGATCATCTTGTTCTTAGGTATGTTCAGGTTCTATACAGTATATGTAGTAATTATTCTGAGTAATCATTGAGTGGTTAATTGAAGTTATTCCTTTTACATTTAATACCTTGTATGCACAACTTTACAATAAGACAAATTTGATAAACTTGTTTCATTCTATCGACCAAATACATTTTATTACACTCAAATACTTCCTTTTCTAAATAACTTGTTTGAGATCCCGCTGCTGGGCAAAGGCCTCCCCCTTATCAATATAAGAATAAAATTTAACAATATACCACTGCAAATTTAAATATATCATGAATAAACACCTCGTATAAATGACAAGTTAATCCCAAGTTTCAGATCTCATCCGCACAACATAACTAGGTACATCCCGCGTCTCTGCCTGACCTACATAAAACAAACTTCACATACAGACGCACCTTTCGACTTGATACCGCTGTGATCTTAAGTTTTTAAAGTCTCAAGTTAACACTCCAAGTTTGTGAGTGCTTCGATACAGTTCTCAAGAATTTATGATGTTGTTTTTAAGTCTATTCGTTTGTTTTTGACTGAATTTTTAATCTGTTGTTAGGTAATTATGTCAGAAACTAGAGTCTACAATCTAACTTTGACAAACATGTATTTAAGTATCCTGGCTTGTTTACTTTTTACTACAGCCAATTTTACTCATCATCTCATCTCAGCCTATCGCCGTCCACTGCTGAACGTAGGCCTCCCCCAAAGAGCGCCAACCATCCCGGTCCTGGGCAGCCCGCATCCATCCGCTGCCAGCCACCTTCTTCAAATCATCGGTCCATCGTGCCGCAGGACGTCCTACACTACGTTTGCCTAAACGTGGTCTCCACTCTAACACGTGTCTGCTCCATCGACCGTCTGTCCGTCTGCAGACATGGCCGGCCCATTTCCACTTCAGCGTGCTGATTCTGCGAGCAATATCGGTAACTTTGGTTCTCTGGCGGATGACTTCGTTACGAATTTTATCCACCAGAGATACCCCGAGCATCGCTCTCTCCATCGCACGCTGAGCAACCTTGAATTTATGGACCAGGCCCACGGTGAGTGTCCACGTTTCAGCTCCATACGTCATTACGGGTAGGACGCACTGGTTAAAGACCCTGGTCTTAAGGGATTGTGGTATCGACGATTCAAAGATATGACGTAGCTTCCCGAATGCTGCCCAGCCCAAACGTGTGGTGCCGGGCTAGAATTGCACCACCCCATTTCTTCTCGTGGGTGTCGTAGGAGGCGACTAAGGGACAAAACAACACCGGGGGCGGGCAGCAGCGCCCCACGGAGAATAACTATACCACAGAACTGCGGTCACCAACCCGCATGCCAAGCGTGGTGACTACGGCAAATCCCCCCCTTATGCAGCACAATAGCAGAAGAATACGTTTGGGCTGGGCAATTTTACTAATAATTATAAATTGAATGTACAAGCATAAGTTTGTTTACGCTTTCTCGCTAAATCTACTTAGCCGATCATCTTGAAACTTCATACATTATTTTTTTTAGAGATTTTAACCTATGTAACACGGGCAGGGCCACGTACGACAAGTAGTTTATTAAAACGGAGAAATTAACAGTTGTTGCAATACTGTTGTACTTGTTCAAGAATAATTGTGACATTAACGTAAAATATGGTCTTGTAAAATAATAAATTGAATAATTAAATCGATATAAAATATAATCTTGATGAAATTTGTAGTCAATTCGTTTGCAGTATACAAAAGTTCAAAGACAAAATAATGTTCAACGATTCCGCTTTTGTTTTCATCACAAAGTGTGGCTCTTTTACCATACTTTCATACCTTTATAGAATGCCTTGAATAATGAATACACACATAAGCATCCAGCTTTAATATTATTTATGAAAATGAGCGAAGCAGAATCGTATAATCTTTCAAAGGATTGCGTATAGCAACTTCCGTGGCACCGCTTGTTAATTAATAACACTTGCTACGCTTTGCTAAGAACGTAAAATATATTAAATATACTTTGTGTCACTCGCGACGTGACGTAGGAAGCTTTTGATAAAACTGGTTTTAACAATGTTGTGTTTCGAGAGTTAAATACCTATTATGATTTTTTTGGGTTTCACAAAGGAACGAATTAGACGTTTCACAAGCATATCGTTTTGATAATGAATAAGAAGGATAGATCAACGTTGAAAGTTCTGTACTTGAACATAGTCAATATATTATTGAGTACGTTATAAATTATTCAAGAAATCGATTAATACCCACTCAAGAGTTATGAATTGTTGTCTACCCAGTGTTAAACTTTTTGATTATTTTCATAGCTGATTAGCCCTCACAAAACTGAAATCCTATCAATGAATCGATTCACATCCGTATGTTGACTTCGCAACACAATAATTGAAACATCAGCAGTAAAAACAAACTAGCAACAGATTGCACAAGCTAATAAAATGTTCAGCAACATTTCATACAAGTTTCCCCTTCACCGACTGTCGCCAAGTTTTATTGGACTTCAGCCCTCGTACCACGAACACTTTAAACAAGGACGGAGACTTTGTGAAAGCTTGACAGCGATGTACATACACGTAGCAGCATCTGGCATGCACAACGACGATAGGTTCGTTTTTAGATTTCAGGGTACAGGGATAGTATTGTGGGCTCGTGATAGTTTGATGGCTCTTGGAAACTTTGATGGACGCCGACCAAAGAATCTGCGAATGGACGTAACGTATTATTTACTTTGTGAAATGAATCGCTTCGCAGATTGTATTATGTTGCGGTGCAAAAGTTTCGCAGATTTATACGACTAGTAATATTACAGAACAGTGAAACTCGATTTTCTCTATAAAATAAATGATCTGTTTGTGAAGTTTGTTTCTGTAAGCATGTTTTTCGGTTTTTGGCGAATTGTTGCATCCGAGTATTTTGTGACATATCTTTATATTTAAATTAAGTATCACAAAAACGTAGCAAACATTTTCTTCATGTGTAACATTTTTAAAACACAAATATATCATACACATATCCCAAAATCAATTTAACAGATGAAGTGATTCAAACAGAACCTAATTAATATA
The DNA here is from genome assembly GCF_003590095.1 of Trichoplusia ni. NCBI lineage: Eukaryota > Metazoa > Arthropoda > Insecta > Lepidoptera > Noctuidae > Trichoplusia > Trichoplusia ni. The sequence continues at coordinate 1,001,177 of NC_039503.1, forward strand.
TATACCTACGCATATTTAAAGACCCTCGTAACTATAGTCATAAGCCTTTTTCAAGGCCTACTAGAAATACAAGTCATGAATAAAACTACACAGTTACTTTCAACTATACTTTCCATCTACTGGCACAATAACAAAATAATTTATCACTAATAGCACACACAAACTCATATCTACAAATTACATCCCTAATCAGGTCCAACAAACATACACACAGGAGTATATTGGTAGTAAAGTCATAATAGGAGCAGTTGTCGCCGCGTCGCGTGGCACAAATAATAACTACTAATGGACTAATGTGTCCGACATCGATTGCTACGGCGACAATTGTTAGTATTTGACGACCAACCTTATTGTTGTTTGTAGGACCTCCCTTTGGTATTTCCAGTTTGATGTGGGGTTATTGTGTTTCGTATTTAAATTTTGGGTGGTTTTCTTTTTTAGTGGATGTTTTAGGAGTTTGTAAAAGATGCATCGGTATACTGACGGAATGGCAGATTCACTACCCTGCACATGCGTCAACTCACGATGAGAACTTCGGTTGAGTCCTAAACTAGCCGGGCATTCCCGACAAAAAGCGACGGTAAATCATCTCGACCTCCGTGGTCGAGTGGCGTACGCACCGGTTTCAAGGTGTCGCTAGCTCCGAGGTCCCGGGTTCGATCCCCGGTCGGGTCAATGTCTCGGGTCTGGGTGTTTGTGGTACCTTCGTTGTATCTGAATTCCATAACACAAGTGCTTTTGCAACTTACTTTGGGTTCAGAACAATGTATGTGATGTTGTCCGCATTTATTATATATTATTATTTATTATCTTCACAAAGTTTACCATAAAAAAGCTTCTTTATAAGTAAGGTTTCTAGCAATATATTGTCCTAGAAGTAACTTATAAATACCTGAACAACTTAGAAATTAAACAATAGTAACCTCGAAAAGGTCACAATAACATTAGCTTGGGAATACCTTGGAACAATTTATATGCCCATGAAAGAAAAACCGCAACACTTCTCTACACACAATATGATGCACCGATTCATGCATACAATCAACAGTATTTCCTTAAGATGTATTCATAGGCACCGCTTACTAAAGGAGTCAATACAAACTACGTTCACAATAATATAAAAAGCAGATCGTACAACATGGTTTATTTTTATCGTCATTTTGTTATATCTCAAAGGATTCCTGGAATCCTGAACAAGTGGAAACCTCAAAAGATTTCACAATGCATTTAAAACGCATACAATTCCTCACCATCAAATATTACAAGGAAAGTTCTCGCAATGCATTCGTGAATAAAATCATATTTCCATTTTTGAAATCATTCAGTGAATATTTCTAGGAATACCACAATTGTAGATAACAAGAACATCCTTGTACATTTTGTGTAGAAATGTTAAGTTTTCTTTTGTAGCAAGAAGTTTTATTTTAAAAATAATTAAAAGGAAATTCTCTTTTCTAAAAGTACTTATGTTTGAGTCCTTAAAATACTTCATTGTTACCAAGACTGCAGTAATTAGGATGAAATTAAATAATTGTGTTCGTGGAAATAATATTGTTCTTTTCATTTCATTCACTTTTCTTTTGACCAAAAGTCTCTCTGAAAATCTTTTGTTGTTGAAAGATATTCAATTGCTGGATGTTATGGTACATAAATCAAGATTTAAGATTTTTTGGTCGTTAAGGATTTGAATGTTATTGATACGGAATAAATGTTAAACTGTCATAAAAGCTAAAATGATTTTAGCGACGCTTAGTTTTCTGATGTGTGATGTCTCGATACATACATTTAAGTATAAAACGTAGGTAATCGTTGACCGAAGGTTTGAAAAAGCTTAATTCATTCAAAACCAGCCTAATAAGGTATTTAATCCTTGTATTGCGGGGGATTTTATAAACATTCAAGTCACATGCACAAAGACACTGAAACTCAGAAGAAGCATTCGTGGATCACACAAATGCTTCCTACGTGGGGATGAAACCCGCGACACACCGCTCAGTGGGTTTGGCAAGGTGACCTCAACCACTCGGCTATCCGTATATTTCATGCTATAAACCATAATTATGAATCAACACAACAAATGCACATCGAAGCTTAGTACGTGATCGATTACATCAAAGACATCAAAGTCCCACGTCATCATAACTTGGTTGTTCCGTATCTTGAAGTGACAAATTGTCCTCAAACGTTATATACGAGGGGTTATGTCTCCCATAATATTACGATTATGGGGTAAAGATGGGAGATTGATAGACTTAAGGATCGGGGGATGTTGGGTGTTTTTGGTATATGGTGAATTATGGGTATGAGGTTGGTACATATTTTGAGAGTTGTTGTAGTAAGAATCTTATCAAAACAACGACATGGTTGCAAAATGCATATCAAAACTAAATACCAAGAGATATATTTTGTTTTAATATAAACAATTCAAACCTCTTATGTATTTCCATCCATTTCATATTCATCTACTTATCATAAAACCTCTTTTGATTTTAGGGTAAAAATATCTTGTCGAGAAATTAATATTTTATAGTTTAAATATCTTTTCATTCAATTTTTCAATTATTAAAAATGACACTCCAAGATAGATCAAAAATCCAACACGATACCTAAAACTTCAAGCAGATATAACCTATTAGTAAGATATAACCCACTACCAGGTCAAATGTTGCAGATTCACATCCTGGCACACAAAAATGCCTTTTAGACTTCATGCACAAATAACAAGGCAGTCATCAGTAAAAACGTTGAAGGAAAACAACGTAAGGCACACCTGGTAAAAGCTACGCCACCCGCCTAACCCCTTAAGCGTCAATGATATGAACAGATTTTTTTTTATAGTAACTAGTGACCCTGATTCATTATTAAATGATGTAACGGCTTACTCCCGTGTATTTATCGGGAGTGCCCGACTAGTTTCAGACCCAACCGGAGTCGAACTGAGAAAGACTATGATATCTTTTACATTTGGGTAATATCTTAGTCACAACAACTAATATGTCCGTTCTTAGACACAAACATACACTCAACATTAAGTGTATGGTGTATACTTACTGAAAGTAGGTCACACTTTCGAGATTACAGGCAGTCCTTGACAGAGAACGTTCAGAACTTTAATAATAATACAGCGAAGTTTCCTAGGACTTGTAATTAAAATGTATGTCTTAGTGTATGCGAATGCGGGTGTAGTTAATGATTTATTTTAAGTTTCCAAGAAGTTCTTAAAGTAATGTTTACGGTTCCAGTTTTCAGAATTAAAAGTTGTGACAACATATGACTTATAATCATATATTAAAAATATATTTAAATATCAGCCTGTAATTATTCCACAGCTGGGAAAGTGATCTTAGCAAGGGACTCCAAGGGAGCAACATATATAGTTTTTGATGTTAAAATAAATATGGTTAAAAAAAATCCAACTAAATGCATATTTTACGAAAAAGTTCCTAACAGAACAACATTCATACACACAACTCTAATCACAATAACGTCCATATTTAAAACGTAACACGCAACAAAATCTCTACGTAACCCCGCGCCCACCGGCACCGGGGCCTAAAGTACCGAACTTCAAAAACTATACGGTATACGGTTGTACGATGTAATGGCGCGCACTGGACGCAACAGGTTCGTTCCGTACAATTGAGCTGGTACAAATTAGTGTGCTGTGTTCGTGGACGCTGTAAGGGTTATGGTTCTGTATGGGATATTGCGAAAGTATTTGTTTGTTAAGGGTTGTTTTTTGAATGGGTTTGTTGTTGTTGAGATTGTAGATAAATAAGTTGTTTGTTGGTAGTTCAATGTTTTAAAAATGACAGTATATTTTTGGTTGTTATGGGTCCTAAAATTTAACAACAAGCCGAAACAAAACTATATACGCAATAACTACTACTTAACTGTTTTAAAATAGAGTAAAAGCATTATAACGCGAAACAATAATGTAGAAAATGTGCGCGAAACAAAAATCATAATTGAAAGTGATTATTTAACATCTTTATTTCCATTTCTATGATAATTTTCGTCAGTGTCGCAATGAATTTATATTGTAACATTAAACCAGTTTCTGCAAAAGACTCGAGTGAATTTTCCGAATCGTTTCCTCCTACGTCTAAAACCAACAGATCCACTAACATACTATAGAACTTTTACTGCTTGAAGTTTGCTCTTCACATCTAAGAGCTTATCATGGTCGATAAAACTGGAATGGCTAATGCTATGGTGTCCGTAACAATTACATTTATAAACTTTTCAAAATAAAACTGAGGCACAAATATTGTGACGACTTAGGGGGATGAGAATAGATGGTGTCCTTTTCTCAGACCTATCCAATAGACACACAAAGTATAATGAGAATCGGTCAAGCCGTTTGGGAGTAGTTTAACTACAAAAAAAAAACGAGAACATTTAAACAATAAAAATTTACTACACAGTAAAGGCTTACTAAACACAAGTCTTATGTAAAAGTTAACCTCAGACAAGACTCGAACTTGCGAATCCTGGTTGAATGGACCAGTGTACGAAGGGCCGTTGATGTATAGCTGTACTCTCAGTTTTATGGCTCCACTCAAAACGGAGTGTTCAGATAAGGTGCTTTGTGAAGAACACTCGCTTCATATCAGTTTGAAGGTTCATGCTGACTCATTGTTAGGTAAAGTTATGGAAAATGAGTTGTATATCTTGGATATGTTTACACCTTTGCTTGTATTATGAAAATTTAAAGCAGGATCACTTTTAGTCTAGCAAAACGGTGATAACCAACGATTTTAGTTTTCAAACTACTATTTAACTCCATAAGTTGTCCATATGTTCCCAACATAAGTATGCATCGTTGACTCTCCGTTTTGCTGGTCCGTATTATCGGATAGGTTTTTAAATATACTGACCATTAATTTATACTGTGTCATGAATAATCAACAAATCGTTGAGGCAATTAGAAACGCCATCAATGAAATAAAACTGATTTGATAAATACGCAAGAAGAACACAAATTATGTAAAGGATCTATTTACAGAACAGATTCGACTTGCCTGTACACAAGACCTCATAAAACAGCCTTCTCAAAACTCTCAAATCACAAACAAAAGATGCCCCTATCTATAAGTCAAAACTCCATCTTCACGCTATGGCCACACAAAGGGTCGCAGAGATGTGTAAAACAATTTGAACTTGGCTCCGTATTTCACAATTTCATGGTCTAGGAAACTTAAGTTGCGATAAAACTTTGCGGCTTGGCCTCATGTGCGGGAATTAGAAGATGTTAGTTCATTGTGTACGTTTACGAGTTTAGAATTCAGGAAATTATTATGTTTGTTGTATTTTTTATGATGTTGCAACTTTGTGAGGAATTTTCCTTATTATCGCGTCATAATATGTATGCATTTCCACCACAGTTTTAAGAATAGCACGTATAGAACCTTTAGTTTGTTTAATTTAGGGTTTTTACGAATTCAATAAAGCGGGAAACCAGCCCAAAAAGTAATCTATACTAATATATAAAGCTGAAGAGTTTGTTTGTTTGTTTGTTTGAACGCGCTAATCTCGGGAACCACTGGTTCGATTTGAAAAAATATTTTTGTGTTGAATAGACCATTTATCGAGGAAGGCTATAGGCTATATAACATCACGCTGCGACTAATAGGAGCGAAGATACAATGGAAAATGGGGAAAATTCTAACCACGTGGACGAAGTCGCGGGCAACAGCTAGTTTAAACCATATTTCCGTAACCAGAATTATTACGATTCAATGAATCTAGAGTTTTTATTGTCACTTTTTATCCCAATTGATTTATAACATCAAGGTAGAAGGAAAACAGACATGAACTCATATAAAACTTCCACTTCACTGATCAGAGCACTAACAAGGATACAAGTAAATGTATTTATACTAGACCTAGATTCAATCACAGGGCTGCCTTCAAGTAAATGCGTTTCTATGCATTCGACCTTGAGTTACCATATGAGGCCATCACTTGGTGTTTCTAACAGAAAATTACATTATTGGAATATATGTTGTTAACAATATTGAGTAGAGTATTATAAAGGAAAAGTAACAAGAAAAAAAGTAACTAATGATATTTATGATGTGTATTATAATGAATTAATTGATTTCAAAGAAAACCAACCTTCAAACAAAGGAATGATGTAAGGTTAAGAGATGAAAAGGGTATCATTTTATTTAAACCAAATAGACCTTCCTCAACAGATATTTGTCTCATTAATAATTAATTAATTATTGAACAACGATTTTGTCACGAGTATTTATGGGATAGCCCGACCAGTTTCGGACCAATTTGAACTTAATCGTGAACTGACGCGATGGCCGCTAATCGAAGAGGATGTTCCGAAGAATACGTGTAACAGTTATTAAATAAATAATTATAAGTTCGCCTAACATAAGTTACTTTAATAATTATGGTAAGAATCACATACCTTGAAATCACATCATTCTTTATTTTTCAATGAGAAACATAATGCAAGTTTACGATAAGAAGTTTTCTCGATAACGGCCGATTCGAAGACGATTAATTTTCGTTTCTTGCTTCCAAGTTATATCTTACCTAATGTTTTTCTTCTTATAAAATATCACGAGATGTTTTAATTGCTTTCAGATTGATGTGAAATTGAATATCGATCTTTGAGGTAAACGATTACTTTTATTGGAGAAACGACAAGTTATTTACCTAAATTTATTTTCGATGAATGTGTAGGTACTTGAAGTACCTATCTACGTCCTGCGTTTCGTTAATGTTATTTAATATTTTTATATTGTTCATTATTTAATTAACAATGAACCTGAGGGACGATTTCCAGCAACAGATAACTGTTTTGTGACTGCAAACTAATAACTTATACATATTTCTTTAACGTTCTTCTATGTACATACTACGTGCTTATAAAACAGTATGACAGCAACTATAGTAGCGAGACATACAAAAGAGTGTCAACTAAAATTAACTTTTCTTTTCTTCTTTGAACATGTATCGTGACTTGTTACTTTCTTTAAGCAGATTAAGTATTCTAAGCCATATAACAATAGTGTTTATAATGTTGTCTACTCACCACAGTGATAGGATAGGCCGGATTGATGATGGTGTACAGCAGTATATGGTTGGGCCGCGCCGGCGGCTCGCGCTTTCGCCGCGGCTCGCCCGCCATGTAGTTGTTGCCATTACTCTGTAAATAAATGAGATACAAATTAGTATAATAATTCTTAAAGTGAAGTAAGAAATAAAACTGGTTAAATGTCAATCGGACTCGAAACCTTAATCGATTGGGTGACAATAAATTCATGACTGTTCCAATCGTTGCCTTAACCCTCTATTTATATTTTAAGCCCATGGAAACATTATAAAAATAATTTAAATTTCGGACAGTGTGTATAATACGAGTAGGTAGAATAATCATTTCATTGCATCAAGAGTTCAACATCAACACGCAACCCCGCCGTTTAGTTGCCCGGTTGTCCGAAACTAGTCGGACGATCCCCAATTTAAGTATGAATCGTTATCACAAAAGTTACTATAAAATTACTAAGCTTGAGTAAACCGTTCATCGTAACATTATCTTCTAATTAACGCTTTACTTTATACAAAGAAAATTTTCTCTCTAGAAGAAATCCCTCAAGTAGAAATGTAGAAAATGAATTTAATTCAAAAGTTTCTTTTAACTTTGAATACCACAAAATTCAAATTAAGTTTTAGAAATAAAGATGGAGTATGAAAGATAAAACTTCATTACTAGAACATCAAATTATGCAACGTGTCTAAACTGACTCCAGTTTTATTTAAAATACAACTTCTAGACAAATAAACATTCTTTTTTAAATTTGTACAAAAGTCAACTCATAAAGACATGCATGCTCTCCACGTGAATTTATAATCCTTTATAGTGTGCAATAGTCTCATATTCTATTAGACGATCAACATGTTGTAATATGACATGGGATTATTACAACAATTTTAAAAGGTAAAATTGCCTATTTTCCTATAGGTATGTCGCCCCATGATTAAGGACTCGCGTTTGGATCCGATACTAGTCGGGCAATCGCAATAAATAAACGTGAGTAAAACATTGTACCTTATAAGTATGAATCATTATCACAAAGGTTACAGAAAAAAATACTACTATCAATATTTGGACATTTCGTTTTACAAGATCGTCATTCATCGTTTAAAACAAACGGTAAGCTAGCTACCTAGTACGGCCATTAGATCATAAATCATAATACCTGTTGCCATAAATCTAAGGTGTATACGGGTTCCCGTTACTCTCTGTTGACTTTGTAACTTGTACGTCCGACTGTCAAAGTGCCGGTGGTACAGATCAAATAGGACGCGATGTCAGGTGGGTAATAAATGTTGAGGAATACTCGTACATATGAAATAACTTATGTTAGGAACTTGTGTGAAGGAAAAGTTAACCTAGGCTGAGATTTTCGGCTATTTTATGGTCAAAATTTCAGAAGAGGCATTGTTTTTCAATATTTAGCTGTAGGTAAGTAATTGTTTTTCACCGGTAGCAAGAATATGGTGTCGCTTTTGACATATTCTAGTTTAAATTTTTAATTGTCAATATTTAATGCAAAACCTTTAAGTTTTTTTCTATCACAACACATACCTATTTTGAAGTAACTCACAAAATAACTCAAAAAAACCTATCCCCATTTGGTCGGCTACTTAAATAGCGATAAACAACTTTGTTATTTCTAAAAGTAGGTACCGAACCAAACGTAGTTGGATATAGGTATTTTAAACAGTGAACTTATACAAGAACCTCTTTGTTAACTAAAACAAGTTCCCACACAGCTATATTTATAATACTCATGTTGCGCATAAAATCATTCCCCATAGGAAATCTGAAACTCATAAATATTTGTCGGCGCAGCGATCACACCTGTGCCCGAGCGCACGCCGACAATATTGACACACATCGCGAATTTCATATGACTAGCAGAACTTATTGAAGTAGACACTCTATTAAGTATTTTCTTGCTTATAGTTGAGAACGAAAGTTACTAAAGCATTGTATAGCAAGCTTATCTTTTGAATATTAGGATACTTGCTGAGGCAATAGATAAGGTTAAACGAAAAATATAAGTAAACCTTAACCTTCTATAATTACAATCAATATAAGGAAAAAAATATATCTGTTTATGATTTATTGTGTATCAAAGTTAAATAATCCCATCGGTGCCTTTAAATTATGTGAAGCCTCTTCTGCTTAAAAGATAAACCTGGGGGGGGGGGCTACCGTAACGTCTTAAAGTAGGAGAGGGTTGAAGAGAGAGACCACTGAAAGCTAAGTATTGCGCTGAAAAGTTTCCTAAATTTTACTTCAAAATGTGGTGGCAGACCCTCTACCTACGTTATAAAGCATACCAAAAGCGCAACTGCGTGATATCATCTATAATACGTCTTGCAACGAACTTGAGTTCAAAGTAGCATTCATGACCGCTCCAGTCAAGAGCACATAATTACACAAATGCAAGTCCAACGACAGTAATTTGCCAAACCGTCACAGAGACAGGCCGTCACCTCAGCGTCACCGATCTGCTTGCTCAGCCCGCCTAATGATTTATAATCACAAGTCGTCCGTTTAATTGCGTCCAACGTCCGCCCCGTGATGTATCGCCCGACGATAGTTGATGTCTGACGCGCTTGTGTACTCATTACAGGGCAGAAATAGATACGAGATGGTTGTAAGTCGCGATTTGCATTACTGTCAAATTCTAAGATCGCTTGTCAAGTTGTGAGGTTTGAGTGGCAGTGTCAACGGCTTTTGTTAGTTTAAAATTTAGGTCTTTTTGGTGTAGTTGATAACGTTTTAACGGTAACGTGAACCTTTCTTTGCATACATTAAGAATCCAATTTTCAACTGGTTTTACCACATACTAAAAATTCGAACTTATGATAAGTGTTGAATTCAAAGATATAAGATATATCATTGAAGACTGATTATTTTATTTATTCAGTGTCATAGGTATCATCATACAGGTATTTTATACATTTAGTTGATTAATGAAGATTTAAACATTGTTGAGATATAATAGTTGAGCGACTAACACCATTCATTAAATGAAACACAGTGTGTCATCTTTTACCACAAACATACAATCGAAATCGAAATCATAGCACATTCACTTTTAAAACCAAAACGTCAAAAATCAAAATCCCAACCCTTCTTTCTCGTTAATTCAAAATGGCGACTGTTGTCGTTGACGTTATTAATGCCTCAAACAACTTACAGTTACGCTAAACAAACGTAATAACGCGGTATATGAATATTCATCATCGCGAATCCGTTGAGGGTTAAGAGTGGTTTAAGTTGTAAAATTAAGCGGATACTAATAAGAGATGGTTTTTATTTTTGTGAGGTAAACATGAAACTATTTTAAACTTCAGAATCGTTTATATCCTGAGAGCAGTTTGAAGGGGTTCCTTGAGACAATTCGAAATACATAGTTTTACCCATTTTTATTTCCATTTCCATCAATACTATTATTGTAAGTTTCATTTCTTGCAATTTACATAACGATTACTTCTTTCTCTGTTTAGTCTAGGTACCTAGTCATTCATATACTCCTTTAGAAGATAAAATGATTTTATCATTACGGTATCAACTGCGAGTAGCTCACAGTATTACTAAACACACTAGAAATGTTTTTATCTCAGACAGACGGATCCTACTGACCTCATAGCCGTTACGTTTAGCAGCTAAGAGTGGAGCAGTTAGGAGTAATCTTATTATGCTAACCTACACCACAGTTTCAACAGTAGTTGACTTTCAACTAAGCTTCTATACACCTTAGGGTGTTTAAGGTAAGGAGGTAATTGGCAATTTGTGAAGGCAGAAGATAGTGGTGAGTTATAAAAAAAAACTGAACTTTCAAAGAACTAATGACATCAAAACGTTTTCACAGTCTTACAAGAACAATCGGCATAAATATCAATATTCAACAACGCCACCTAGTCTCAAACTAAACAAAGCTCGTACTATGTATACTAGACAACTGAAACATAAATATAAACATATTTACGAAAAATATTGCTACATGACATAGATAAAATACAACCAGAAAAATAAAATTACAACCACGCTTATAACACAAGCATTTGTCTTGGTTGGGAATCAATCCCATGACCCCCGGTATAGCAGTCAGGGCCATAACCACTCGACCAACAGGCCACTCAAACATCTACTACCCCAGCCTATAATAAAAAAAACAACAAGGACACCAACCTATTTCCTGCTACACCATAACCACGACGGCACGTACACAATCCCGCCATTATCTTATCTTAGGGCACCGCAGACTCACTATCATACTATCCCGGTAAAGACTATAATCTCATTTAGCCCTGATTTTACATCCACCCTGTAAACTATAAATGTTAATTGTAGGAGCGGAATAGAAACGACGCAGGACGTAGTTTTTGGTTGAAATTAGTAAATGTTATAACATTGTCAGAGAGTTGGAAAATATGTCTATTCCTACTGGTATTTATTTTTAATTAAACGTTATTAAGTCCTTTATGTGAAGTACCCTTTTCAAAAGTATAATAAGGTTTTATATATTAGATAATCAACGTTGCTTTTTTTACAGACATTAAAAGAGACACAATTACCTACTTTATTTAACTGCATTTCCTTTCATAAGTTTTTAATAGCAGTAATACCAATAATAATTTCCAAATAAACACTATTTTTACAAGTGATTGAATAAATACCAATCAATACTTTATTTGTTCCCGGCTTTCTTAAAATCCAAAACTCCATATCAATAGCGTCTAAACAAAATATTTAATCTAAACTAACAAAACACCAGAAAGTTCACAACATGAGCTCTATAAAGGTATAAAGGGCCGACCAGTTAAACGGTGTTTAACGAAAAGTAACAAAGTAGTACAATTTTGGCTCTATGAATAATGCAAGCGATTATTCTACGCACAGAACATAGGCAAGTAAGGGGAAGTGCCTGTATTCTACAATATGACTGGACCCGGTAACGCCTTTAAGGCAGAGAAGTAATCAAAACCTGAGCTCAGTTTTAAAACATGGGTAAACAGTCATTTACTCTCAGTTTCTTTTTACTAAGATTTGCCCTGGCGGGAACCTAATTTATTTGTTATTCGCTGTTCAATTTTTATGGCTCTTTTTCGTCCGCTCAATACTTTAACAAATAAAAAGTAACTCTGTATTTGACATGCCAAAACGACTACTAGCAGAATAGTGTATCATGAAATTCGGTTCAAAATATAACTTGTATCAAATCAGTTATATCTGTTTTATGCTAAGATCATCTCCTAATAGTGGAACACGCGCAGTCTCTGTGCCACTTCCTTTGACTCTGTACTCCATGTTCTTACTTAAAACAATGTTATGAGTGAACAGTTCCCGTATAAATGGAATTAAAACGTTATGATAAACGATGGAAGCCGCTTTGCCTCTGATTAATACATTTATTTTTGGATTTATATCATCTTTAATTGAATACCCATCAGTCGTCGAAGAATTAAGATATTAAAGATATTGAAACAAACGGTTTTTGGTTGCTTACTGGAATAATTACTGTTCTTAAAAATAGAAAAAATAAAACCCAATAAAAGGCCGCAAAAAAATATAAAACCATCATCATTGGCCTAGTCTTTTCCCAACTATGTTGGGGTCGGCTACCAGTCCAACCGGTTTCAGTTAAGTACCAGTGTTTAACAAGGAGCGACTGCCTATCTGTCCTCCTCAACCCAGTTACCTGGGCAACAAGACACTCCTTGGTTAGACTGGTTGTCAGACTTTTCAAGCTAAGCTAAAACCATAATTAAAACCCACGTTACGTTATTGGCCCAATATTTACATAAGCAAAGTAAACACACGAGATCGTTTGATGTAAGCTTTCTATTTATACATTAAAACATTCGTTAAAATAAAGAAAACATTAAGCCTCAATAAATAGGAAAATCAAAATGGATTGCAAATAAACGAAAACCAATACCAATAGACGGTTGGATCGTTATCAGAGTCAACAAATCGCGGACAGAAAGCTGCACAGACGTTTAAAGCGCCCACGCGATATAACATAAAATTGGTTTGAAACTATCCAAGTTATACGAAACTTTACCTTAACGAGAGCCACTCTAGTTCCTTATTTGAATTTCCTGGTTCAGTTGTGCTTGTCTACGTTAATCGTGACAAGATAATTTCGATCTTATGCTTTGCAAACTAAGATTACTTTTTGTTAAATGGCACATGTTTGTTTAAGTCAATACTCTTTATATTTAAGCAATCAATAATCTACTTAATTCCAATTGAAATATAGTATGAATGCCAATGCATAAACGTATTAGCATGCAAAATTTTAAGGATATTCTAATTCACACCTCATGAATAGCCAAATAAAGTCTAAATTCCAATAAAACGTGATATTTAGACCACAGGATGGGTGTTTTGAGTTTTATTTGAATTAAAATTTAGATTTAATCTTGTGTAGCCGTAAATTTATCGCCGGTTTAAGCAAAATGCAGTGAGAAGACTTTATTGCAAGGATTCGCGAATGAGTCAGAATATATAAACACGACAGAAATATGGCTGGGATAATGCTTTAATATTGTGTAGACCACTACATATTAATTTATGACATCTCATAATCTCATTGGAATATCGTATTTTTCATTGACGAATGTACTTACTATACAAATTATGTCATAAATTGATACAATCTATCTAATACAATATGAATATAGAGGTTGTGAGTTTGTGACATTGAATCGCATGATCCAATGCAGCGATTGCTGTAAATTGGCCCTAAACGAGATGAGGAGTGGTCAGCCTATATCCTGATATTAAAGACTGACTGCGCGGGTAACCGAGTGGTTGTGGTCACCACACTAAAACGTGACGTGTCGCGGGTTCCAACCCCGCGTAGGACAAGCATCCATGACTATAAGGCTGCCTTGAGCATTTGTCTTAAATGTTTGTAAAATTCTCCGCGACACAATAATTAATTTCCTTAATACAAGCGTTGTTCATAAAAAGCACATATTTGTTTACCTAATACTGTTAAGGTATCAAATTGTATATTAAAAATGCTACACAATCCCCACCCGACTCGAATCAGTAACGCTCGTAAACAAATACAAACACTTTGCTAACCATTAATAAAACAGACAATAGTAATCTTAAATTCGATCGGCCCATTAACCCAACATGAAAAAAAAAAGCAACCCACATTAATTACAATTGTGACAGGTTAAAATAAACGGTCAAGTGCGAATCGGACTTGTATGGAGAACCCCGTACCTTTGTAAAAAAGGAACAAAAAAATCGGTTTGTTGTATGGAAAGCCGAGAGGTTTTACATTTATTTTATTATATTTTCAGCAATACATCATCTGTTAAAATTTAAATTGTCAGCTGTCACGGTTGAGATATAGTCTGTCTAATCACAGACGAGTAGTAAGCGGTGTTTCAGTAATACTGACAAAATCAAAAATCAAAATCAAAATTCTAGCCTTTTAAGTAAGAAACTCCAAATAACCGGTTACAATAGACACGTTAATCACGCTATAGTAAAACAAATAAGTCGAGTGACAAATAAATTTTAAGTAACCTAAAACATATTTTTTTGTTGTTTGCTGTGAGTGCATTGACTGGGTTCTGTTTTTACTCTATAAGTACGGAACTCTAATAAACGGAAAAAACAAAATGGCTTCGTAAAAAAGGCTTTCATTTCATACACTCGTTGAAATGATTACAAACGTAGCGTTAATTCAGCGCGGTGGGGTTGAAATCATATGACAGGCACACAGCGAGTGATGAATTGTGGGTAGTGGAATGTTTCGTGGTTAGCTGTTTAATTGAGATATTTGTGAAAGGTGAAAATGTAAAATTCGTTGAATATATTTTAATGAAGTAACAGAACACGTTGCTCGTGGGTGTGTTACGCAATTCGTCAATTTTTAAAAATGAGGGACTGATGACCAGTATTTCATTTTATGCTCCGTCTTACCACAAAACACGCAATTGGCCTTTAACAAATCTTTGTGATAAATCATGCGTGGGGACCATATTTTGAAACAAATACTTTACTAATGATTGAGGTCACCACGGCAAACCAGCTAAACGCGACGAGTCGCGGGTTCGATCCCCACGTAGGACTAATGTTGAGTGATCCACGAATGCTTGATCTGAGTTTTTTGGGTCATTGTGCAAGCAAGTTACAAGAGCCGCTTTTTTTTTAAAAAGGACCACATAATATTCAATTGTATTCTGAAATCACTCACTCATAAAATTACAGGCCGATGTAACATATGATTAAAACACTGCTTCACAAGAAATTCATCTCTACCAAAATCCAATCAAAATCTTGAACAACACGCGAACACTGTCTACCACCTACGCAGTCTCCCGAAACATTTTAAATTACTCTTAACAATATACAGAAGCCTACATTTGACAAATATGAATTAACCGAGAGCGTTGCTTTGTTCATACCAAACGTACAGACAACTGCCGACTGTGAGCCTCTGAAAGTAACTACATACATATTAGGGTTGTCTGTACCCTTGGTGTATATTTTACCCAAAATTACCCAAAAACACAAATTTTACAAAAAATAACTGGATATTAATATTGCACTACCTTTACCAACGCCGTCTTATATCACACTAGGCAAAGCCACTAGGTATTCTAAGTACTAGACAAGCGGTTAACATGAAGCTTGTATAATTTTCCCGTACGTGTGTATGTCTCTAAATTCCTCCTAAACAGATGGACCAATTGGAATGTTCCTAATTTTTGCATATTTTGTGGGTGACGATGGTTTAAGATCACAAGTAAGCTTGGTTGTACAATGTTCGCGGGATCATTACTTTATTTATGAATTGAATAACACTAATAGAAAACTAATAATTGTGTCCATCACACAGACATTCGTTTTGGGCGGGAACCGTGCCCACGAAATCTAGTGTAGCAGTCAGGGCTACGAACCACTACACCAACAGGCCAGGCAAAAAAAAAACAATACTAAATGGTTATTTTTTTCAAGTATTGCTCTCGGCGTATTTTAAATATTATGTTAATACAGTCAGCTTTGAATACGTTTGATTTGAACGCGACCTAAGTACACAAGAAATTACTTTAGACCTACCCCGCAAAAAGTCATTAGTTAAGAATGGCATAGGAAAGAGGTTTTGATGGAGGTTGTATAATACACCGGGTTTTAAATTAAAGGGGCTTCTTAATGGTTGAGAGTTATGGACCTTGGTTTAGGACGTACTTTAAAGTGACTAAATTAAAAAGAAAATGGAAGAGTAGGGAATTTTGGGGTTAAGAAGTGAAATAACATGGATTATGTAGAAAAAAAATACGTTTATGTAGATCCCTACTAATATTATAAATGCGAAAGTAACTCTGTCTGTCTGTCTGTCTGTTACGCTTTCACGTCTAAACTACTGAACTGATTTAAATGAAATTTGGTACAGAGGTAGAGTTGACATTGAGAAAGAACATTAGATAGTTTTTATCTCGGACTTTGGAAGAGTTTTCTTGGAAACGCGATATAACCGACCTCGACGCGGGCGAAGCCGCGGGCGAAAAGCTAGTATATTATAATTAAAAATGTAATCTCAAAATGTCCTTGGATAAGGAAACTGTTGAGCAACGCTTTCAGGTAGCGCTTTGAAGGATCAAATCAGGCATGAGCAAATCAGGCATCATATTTTTTTTCTAGAAGAATACCAGCTAAAATTCATACCTTAGCTACAATTTTGTGCCGTCTTACCACTATCGTACAATATAATACAAAATGAAACATTACGGGACAAGAAACCCCAACCCGATAAATAGCAAATTTTTGTGTTTTTGACAAAAATTTCATCATAATATAATCTCGGAGATTAAAAAAGCGAATTTTCTAAAAATGTCGGCGTAATTATGATCCTATAATCCTTTTAGAAGCTCGGCCGACATTCGGGACAAAAATAAATTTATTTAGGATACAAACGATGTCAGATTATTTTTAACAAATACTCTCAAGGCGAATGAAATTGTAAACGGTGTTATGTTAAACTGTTTCTTTCGTTTAAAATACAATAAAGCTAACTTAAAACGCATTCTTAGGTTCCTCTAAAAATATAAAAACCATCAAAAAACATCGTTAGGAAAATCAATTTCAGTTATTGATATTTCTTCCAACTCCAAAAATGTTCATGGATTTTCATCAGACTACAAATGGATGGCTTTAGCATTCTCTCCTTGGAAAGACGTCTGTACCCAAGAGAGAGACATCAAAAGTCTGCTGTTATGGGAAAGGCAAGTAGGTAACCTTACTCTGTAACCTATTATAATACTAGGTAACCACCTCCAGAACTAAAACTAAAAAATATAAATTATCATAACAAATAATCACTATTTAATCTAGTAATAAAGCTATTAACGCAATACAGTTATTGTAGTTCAATTCATTTGATTACACATAAAACAGCACAAAGGCTAAAATATAAAAGTAAGCAAAAACAATTATAATTAGTTGACAAAATGACAGTCACTGAAACATTAATGTCCCTATGTTTTGTCCCACAAAAGTGATCAAAATGTACAATTAAAATTAAATCAATTTACTCTTTATAAAATTCCGAATGATTACCAATCGAGGCAATTAAGAATTAATTACGGTATGTATTTATTTTATTAAACATGTGGACTGTGGACGGCATAAATAAATCATTACGCTGACCATTCATATTCATCATTACACATTAATTTGTGCGATATAAGCGATGGTTTATTAAAGCAGATATTGTGGATTGCAAATTTAATATTATTATATTAAGTTTGAATTTAACGAGTTTATTTAAGATGTGCGGCAAAAATAATCCATTAGGATATATGGCTTTATTTGGAACAGTGGGAAAATCATTTGGATATACATCTCTTCGAGTAAGGAAGCGGGTAACGTCAGAATTTTACAGACAAGATCTGAACAGCCGTATCGCGTCTACTATGTTTAGCCGTTTCATAACCGGGGTCTTAAAACATGAGCTTAAGAAGCCGTGCGCTATTGATGGGACTCTGATAAATACACTTCGTATTTATACCTACTGACATGACACACGTGATCACACGACTAGTTTCGTTGCCGTCTTTACAAAACCGTTGTATCAAAAAACTATCTGAACGGAAAACACTTTGGCTTAGACTCTCTGCTTTGGCTTACATATAGCTTTTGACTCTCTGCAGTTCACAAATAACTAGAACCTATCATCAGGTAACATGGTTTCTGTGATAACCCCAACAACTGTTTGTAAAAATTGCAATCTATATCGTTATTCGTTAACGATAACCAAATTAATAGCAATTGCAACAACTTTGAACTTACGTAACTAAAATACTTATTCAGGGCAAATATATTTAATGGTACATGGAATGTTAACACTTGTCTCATAAACGACAAATTACTTCACGAGTTTACATGCACATACGTATGTACGGTTTATTATTTTAAAATATAAGTCTATGTTGACGTTTTAATAATATAGATATTATTTTGATCAGAAAATAATATTGGAAAATAAATACTTTATATGCGAAAAGTATGTGTTTGTTACGGCTTCACCCTCAAACAGCTTGAACAACTTTGATGAAATTTTGTCTGAATTTAGCTGAAATCTTGAAGTAAATAACGTATAGCTGCAGAAGAAGGATAATGCGTTAGCTATAAGCGAAAAATAGTATTTTAAATAAAGGTAGATAATCTGTAAGGCTAACCACAAATGGTTCTAATATCGCATTATTTCACTTTTAAACACAAATAAACGAAGATAAAATATTAAAATACGAAAGTATGTATGTGTGAATTTGTTTACACGTGCTCGAACTAATTCAGTGACACGTGTCGAACGTTTCTCGCTTTAATAAATGAGAGTACTGCTAATAATAATAGCAATAAACTTAAGTGTCCGCTCCATAATATTGTAAAGCTCCGAGGTATTGTCAATACATAATAATATTTTCATTTAGATGTACGAGATGACGTAGCTGCATTGGATTAAAGAATAACGTGAATAATGTGAATGTACGACAATTTAAATTCTAATTAGTCTTAAAAAAAATCAAGAATATTCCATCGAAATCGGGTGCATGGTATATCTATTCGTCAATATATGTCAATACAAATACAGACTGAAATTCAGATACAACTACTACAACAAAACTATTACCATGAAAAATTACAACGAACTTATAAATTAACCCGTCAAAGACACAAATAGTCCACTTATAAAGTTGTACCGTTGTTATAAACGATGAACAATTCGCCTGTTATTTGCATATTTATTTCAGCATCTTCAGAACACGTGCCATTATATCGCCGTCGACAAACGACAATATAAGCGTCGACAAATTAACGGCAAAACGTACAACATCGCCGGCGAAACGATCGGTTAGTTATTGTAAATACGCATTCACGATGCCAACGCTACTACGCCGACAATCGCGAATACGTTTTAAAATTGTTTGATCCGTTCCGAGAACTATGATATTCTGTAAGTTTCCCACGTTTTTATAAAGTTTCACTTTCTTGCTTGTTTGTTCGTCGCTGCGGTTGGATTTTTGTTATTCAGTTTAGAGACTCTTCCCGATGAGCTAGCAGGGTGATATTTTCAGGACAGCTTCAAATCCGATGACAATGCAATTTGCAACTATATAAGTAACTGAACCGATTTTGATAAAATTTTAATGTCATTTAAATACGTGGATAGTTACATTTTTTAATCCATTAATATTCAGCTATTATACTTGTAAATGATGAAATAATTTTGAGATTTCCTGATGTAGACATTTTGTGAATTACTGTGTGAAGTGGGCGTGCTCTTTTATTAGCATGTATTAGCCAGGGACCGGCCGGATACTCATTGAAAGGGTTTTTGAAGGGGTTTTTTTAAGCGCTTCAAGAAAAAACCCTATGCAATATGTTACACCTTCGAACGGATTACTGGAACCCTGTTCCGAACAGGTTACCCTTTCACTACCCTGTAACACTGTAACAGGGTAACCCACTCCAACCTAAGACAATGTATTATGCACTCTTTATCATAGACATTAGTTTGAAAATAGTATAACCACGAGCGCACGTGACATCTTACCGCCCAGCGGCGCCATTGTTGCATTTACCGAACAACTTGTAAACATGGAATAAAAATCATTGTGGATATGATCTTACAGTTTAATTTTGCTTGTCGCACATTTCAAACGTTGTGATATATATTTTTCGTGTCTATACTTGTAGACCAGGGTCGATAATTTTTAAAACCAAAAAAATAATAGTAGGATGAAACCTATTAGAAAAGGAGGGGAATATTATAAAAATGAAAGGAAAAATAATTTACGGGCGATCTGAGGTCGGGAAGGGGGTGGGAGTGACGTTTGAAGAGTAAAAAACGGATTTTCTCGATTTCCGGCAAAACTAAAATTCGTATCGAAAAAAGTCAAATGGCAAAGTTGTAGGAAATAAAAAGATCTAAAACTTTTGTGTTTACATTTTTTTCACATAACCTCATTTTTTTTGTGAAAAATCCAAAAAAACAAGATTGTGGTTTTTTTTTATCTTTTACAAAAATTTATTTTTGTAACGATATTTGGTGAAAACTTACTTTTTTGTGTCCCAAATACGCTGTAATTTTGATTAAAAATATTTTTTTTTCACTTTATTTTGAATTAATATAAAAAAACACTCTAATTTTCAATCGAAAATTCACCCGTCAAATCTTCTCAGAAAATGAAAAAAAACTTGTTTTCGATTTTTTTTTATATTATTATAAATAATTTCATCTAAAAATTTGATCTCATTTTGTGTTCAATAGACCAATAATCGAGGAAGGTTTAAGGCTAGGTATATAAAATTACGCTGCAACTAATAGAAGCGGAGATTTAATGGAAAATGTGGCAAATACGGGGAAAAATATTAATCTTCGAGGGCATTCGTTCAAATATTCCTAACTTATATCTTCTAACCTCGCGAACGAAGTCGCGGGCAACAGCTAGTTACCTATATGGCTGGTTTTCTTATCATGCTGACATGACGTGACGTTTCGCGCGTAGGTAGTTTGTCCGAGAGGCACGAGTCGCGGCGCGACGCCTGCCTCGGCGATAGAAGAAAATCAGTTGTAGTCTTAGTAAAGCAATGAGGGGCCGCTAGGGTGCAAGAATGCAGCTCAAGTTTAGTGGGTAATTCAGGGTAACACGAATAAAAGCCTTTCGTGAAGGTAACCACTTCAAAGGGTTAAGTTATTGAAGGGGTTAACCCCTTCACGTGGTTACCATAATGAAAGTGTTAACCATTTCGCTGGGTTTCGAGGATGTAACTCGAACAAAAGGTAACACTGCGATATGAGTTACCCCGTGTACGGGTTACCCTGTCAAACGGCTTAACTCTAAAGTGGGGTTGTCCGGTCCCTGGTATTAGCAGACAGTTTTACTTGTCTGATAAATCATTATTTCTATTTAATAGATTCGTATATGACGTGAAACCTTGATTAAATCGTACATTCCAGTATTAATAAAGATATTTATGAGCAAGGACTACTAATATATGATTCTAAATATATAGTTCTATGTAAATAGTTTGCAACATTGTAATCATTAGGCAAGACAAATTAATTTTATTTATCGCTGTAATAAATTCCACTATATCACCTTAAATAATTCTCAGATGAATAAATTTCATGCATTTAAACCACATTTCCAGTTAAATAGACATAACTGCAAACTAGTATATAGAAAAGCAATTTTTACTAAAACTAAACACAAACTAAAAACGTCGAAAGTTGTACAAAAAAAAGCACGTTCGACGGTGAATGAGAAATTGAGTTAGTGTGTCCATAATAACATAAAAATGTTAGAGTCAAGACGGATTACGACGTCTCGAGTAGGGTCACCATGCAGTACGTACGACAACAGGACCGGGTAGGAACGGACACCGTTATTTTTAAAGGCATCTTAACATTTTCCGGGGATTTCACCGGATATACTTTTGTACCGGGCATTACGTCCGGTCGAATCGCACCTGCGATGAAGGTAAATCCCTGAGGTTTTACGTGCCTCTCTTCTGTTGTTTTCGTTTTTAAAATGGGTTATTATTGGGTTTGGAATTATTAAGTTCAGAATAACAGGAAGTCATTTTTGAGTTTTTTGATGAACTAAACTTTTTCGGTTAAAAATATTTCAAAAAAATTGCTGATTAGCTTTAGGTGTGTTCAATTCAAGAGTATTATATCTACATATTTAGCCATCTAAACAAGAATGTAAATGAAACGTTAAAAAATATTGTAATATATCCTATAGGGACAAAAGAGAAGAAAATTTAAACCAGATAATTAACCTCTAAAAGATTTTACTTGTTACTAACATAGTTGTCACATGGCATTGCGGTTAGTTCTAATCTTAGCGGTCGGATTAGCACGATAACACGAATTTGTGGTACACACGCCCGGATAGCTAACCTAGAATTCTGGTCTAGACACGTTTGAAAAATGTAAACAGAAATTTCTCAAAATACTTCTGAATAGGGTAAATAGGGTTTATTAGCAAGGACAGACAATAAATATAATTTTCGACACATAAATCCATTCATAAATTACTAAATTAATCCACTTTCTGAACACACACAATATAATGATTAAATAACCAATAAGTTTCACGCTTTTTGGTTATTTACCAAACCCTTAGCGAGCGAATTAGGTTTGGTGGAAGACCTAAGTTTAACCAAAAGTGTTAAATATACCTTGATAGTTCCATTATATTACTATGCAAACAGGTACTATATAAATTTACCCACTTCACGACCTATCAATTCGGCGAAATATAAATGTTAAAAAAAATTACATAAAATTATCCCACTACTAACAAAACGAATGGTGAAACTACTTCAGTTCATTTAGTATTTCGTATGTATCCCCCAAGGAATGGTCACTTGGAAACTCGCGTCGACATGACCCTTGCCCTCCTATTTCGTATCCTTATTGTATTTTTGACCCTTTCATTGGTTCAATTTGGTTTAGACTTTCTGAGGGTTAGTTTTTATTAAATTCTTAAGATTCGCGGTAGCAGTGATTTTTTGTGAGTTTTTTAATATGTTAACAAGCAACTTGTAATCTCAAGTAGCATTTTGATAAAAAGAGACGGGTTTTCAGTTTAAAGACTATAAACGCATTTGTACGCAGGTAGCGCCGCTCTAATTAAAAAAATTATACTTTTAAGGATTTTCGAAGAAAAACTACTAAGAAAATAATAATTGTTTTAATTGCATCGATGTTTTGCAACTTAATAACCCGTAAGTTATTTTACATCTAATACTTTAAAATAAAAATTAATACTCGCTATTTTCCAGCAACTTCACCTTAAAACAAACAAACACACACAAGTGAATGACAACCTAAATATCAGCAGCATGCATTACAACGTCATTCAGGCTAACCTCTCGTATCTAGCCTAGCAGCCCAGCCAGAGTAAAACTGGTAATATTGCAGAGTTAGATTCACATTTCGGCGTGAACGAAACAATGCCTGTCAGTTCAGATGTATCGACAGCCTTACAATGTGAGGTCGACGACTAGATATTAGAGATGAATATAAAATTTTGTTTATATTTGAATATTTGATAAATCTGTAATGGCGTGTTATAATGAAGTGTTGTTGTTTCATCTACAGCTTTACCACAATTATCAGGAAGGATTGATAGCATAAACTTCTTGAGTTATTTTTAGCACGACCACAAGTATGCATCTATTGGTAGACCCATTCTCTTCTGCCTGTTGATGCCTTGTCGGTCCGTAACTATCCATTTGTTGCCAGAACGGATTCTTTGGAGATATTTTAACTTAAAGTATATTATTATTGCTGTATTCTTAATATTTTCCAGCAGAATAGAACAGGCTTGTAGTTGGGGGGTCACAAGCCAGGAACAGTATTAAGACAATCAATTTTAACCAAGTGCAACGCATTTCTTTATAATTGTAAATCCACAATAAATTGGCACGAGGTTCCCTCCGAGGCACTTTAGCAATATAATGGAGAAGACCTCTTATACAGCTCTTTTCTTGGTAATAATTGAACTACATCACTCGTCTTTTCAGCAAAGGGTTACTTGTTTTGTATTTTTTCTTTAAGTACGAAACACTAGGTGTGCTAAAAGGAGATTACGTTTTCAAAGGCAGCCTGTATTGTCAAGATTTTTAAACTCTACTGATATTGTGGTAGCAAGACCGAATACTACACTGTACTTAGAAGAAATTAGAATAAAAGTTAAACGTTTATCATAATTTCATGTTGTCAAGACATACCTAAAACCCAGTTATAAAAACGGTAATAGGCGAGTCAACATTTACTTATAATTGTCTTACAATTTAAGCACATCATTCTTTTGCTCGGGTGTAATATGAACTAATAAACGAATTAACAATACAATCAAACAAACTTAACAAACAGCCAGCACTATTTTGTGTCCAACTTCTGACAATTATAGGTAATCATCGTCATCAATAAATAAGTCAAAAAACGACACACTCTTTGCCAACCCTGCTTCTTAGGCGGTCTGTACACTGTACACATTCAATACGTTCATTACAGTTTATATCGATGTCAAAAGGCGGGAAATTGTCGCCGCCGCCGATATCTGTCCGAATAAAACATACAGTAATGTTTGCTTTGAGAGATATACTTGATACTTGAACGGATAACGTCGTATAGAATGTAGTTTAGAAGACATCTTGAGCAGGAATGTTATGGACAATATGAACATGCAATCCGGATATAGGAATATGTTTTGTTTAAAATGGATCCTCCACTGAGGAATTTAAGCCTTGTATCGCAGGGAATACCACAATCAGTAACTTACTTAGAATCAGGACAAATATTCGTAGATCACTCAAGTGCCTGTGCTACATTACACGGGGATCGAACCCGCCTCATAGCTCGTCGCGTAGAGGGGTTTCGGTGGGGTTGATACACCACTTGCCTATCGGCGCACTCAATTTTACTTCATCGGATTTGGTAACAGTTTGGTGACGGATATGAAATAATTTCGGAGTATTGGCTCACTTTCATTATTTTCCAAAGTTTTGTGAGTGAGTCATACGTACGTGTTCTAATTAATTAACAACCCTTACAAATTGATTCGAACCTTTTACAATGCTCTATTTCGGTTACGATAAAGGAGCTTCATACCTTCCCTGGTTAAGACAACATCTGTTAATGCAATACTTATGAAACATTCATACTTATTTGTGCCTCACAACTTATTTGTGAACATGTCCAGTTAATCATTTACTACGTGTATAAATGTTTGTGGCTGGTTAGTTTTCGGTTTTCAAAACATTATATTCTTAAGTCTGTTGAAGACAATGAGTGTCGGTGCAATGAAGATTTATATGCCACCTAAACACTTGTGAAACAATATTCGGTGTGTAGTAAAATATGATTCATTAGGCTCAAACAGTTTCTAATTGTAACTCTTGTGTCAGCTTATGTACGTTTCTCCATAGCAGTAAATTACTAAACCGATTTAAGTAACATAAGGTATAGTGTGAGCTTGAAATCCAGCGATAGCAAACCTTGGCCAAGGATACCAATACACAAAGAAATACAGTGCAAAGGCGACACATACTTTGCAGCAGCAACAGTTATTCATAGAATTGTTTTAAGCAAACTCATCTTAATTTAGTTCTATTGCTATTATCATACATCGATGTACAGAAACTTGAAGTATGCACTCATAAATACTTAACAAGTCGAGCATACACAAGCTGTAAACTACTAATTGGCAACAGCAAGGCTCTAGAAACTTTCCTTTTTGATGGGAAAACTTTTTGCTATACACGCAGATGAAGTCCTTTCTCTATACATTCATGAATGTAATACACGTAATAATGTATGGCTCAATAAATCGACCTCAATTGCTCGTTGCAAGTACATCTTTTTTATTGCAACAGTCACAGAGCTAAAAAACTTTTAGGTTGTTATTAGAAAGATACGGGTTATTTTGTAAGAGACGTTACTATTTATAAAGGCAAAAATGAAAAACCATTTTACAAAGGAAAATTTTATATTTTAAGAAGAAAACGACAATTTTTTCTTCTACGGATAAATTAATGGTTACGTTGAGGTTTAAGCGCGGTAAATAACTAGAAAAGACTCAACTACCGGCCGGTTAACACTGTATGTATGTAACACTGTCTTCAGCGTAACTCACCTTCACAAAAACGTAAACAGAAACGACCAAAACAAAAATCTTTTTAACCATCTCATCAAGACTTTACAAAACAACCCGCACGTTTCACGATCCCAAATAATTTGACCGAGAATTTAATGGCCCTCATAATAAGAGGTAACGAGGCTACACTGTAGTGACGTCACAAGAATTGCGAAGGGCGGGAAAATGGAAGAAAATCAAGAATCATTCTCTTTTCCTAGCTTTGGAGTCGGGTTTGTATAGTGGGAATGATGTTATTTAGGTCATCGTGAAGCCTTGTTTGGGGGATTGTATTTAAGAAATGGAAGGTGCTTTTTTGGGGTACTTCAACTGTAGGTACCTGAATGGACCATTTTGTTGATTGATGTTATACCAATTATTGTCAATATGAGTGAATTTATCGGTTTCACTGCGTAACTGTACATTTATTCGATAAATCATTTGACATGTAAAAATAATTTTTTTTATTCTATTTGCAGAATAAACAATTTCACTTCATTTTATTTCTAGTCTTCCATCTTAAAACAGGAAAACAAAAACGATTAAAACTAAAAATTCAGAAAACCATACTTCATCGAGAAATCGCACACGTTTCTTACTGATAAAACATTATTACTTTCAGACTACCCATAAAACGCAAGCGAGCGTAAAGATATAAACGGCATACATTTTGTTGCAATCCGTATTAACCCTGTATTGACAATGTCCCCCTCTGATTGCACGGGATAAAAGGACCAAGGCAAAAGAGGGTTATGCGTGTACATAAATATAATACACCCTGTATACCGCAAGGGGTATACAGGGTGTTACAGATTCTCGTTTTCGGTCCTCGGGCGATTTATCAATATCGATAATACTGAACATTATTGACGTTTTATATTTTTTTGTTATTTGCCTGGAGCTAGTAGTAGTAGTTAAGGATGTGAATAGCAGCGGATTTTATGTACGAGAAATATGAACAATGTGCTTTTCATTTGGTAGGTATATAGAAACTCAAGTTGGTAAATATTTGGTGTCAAAGTCGGTGGTATTGCAAGGAATTTGATATTTGTATTGAATCAGCAACCTGGAAGTCAGCGAGCAAGGTTTTCCACATAGGCCATTGCGGGATAGTTCATGGCTTGATAATATGGTAGTAATGATAGCAATCCAAATTATGAAGCAATTTGTGTTTTAAGACATTTCGGTAATATAAATCAGACTACAAGTACAACTCGATTGCACGGATAGCCGAGTGGTTGTGTCGCAACGTGTAGCGAGTTCGATACCGCGAAAATATGGCTGTCTTTCTGCATGTGAATATTCGCAAAAGCCCCGAGCCACAAGGATTAAATTCCTTACAGTGGAAGTCACCTTTTTACAAAAAATAAGTCGTGATACATACTTAACATCGAATTATCGAAGATAACTTTTCGTTAAAAAGAGTTTGGTATCAAGCCTAATTGAGTTCAGTTAATTGTATTTCACGATAATAGGATACCCTCGGACCTCGGGACCTACAACAACCAACTCAATTACAAGAAAACATCGATATTTAAGACTTGCGAAGAGTCTTTCCGAGCTTTGTTAGGGTCGACTTCTTATGTTATGTTTATACTCTCAAATGTTACTCAAACAGCTGGCACTTTGAATTGCAGTTGGGACTTGGCTCGTTTGTAGATTGTCAAGTAATCAATGGGCGAAAATAAGTATCAAATGAGAGCTACGGTATATCACTGTTCTATGTTTTAATGGAAGAGAATATCGGGGCAGGCTTAGAGATGGCGTTATGCCCATGATGGATTCGTTCTTACCAAACAGCTTCTCATGACTCATGAGATAGATGAGTAGAGAAGAAGAAGTGTATGAAGCCCTTTGCAATGAAGTGGAACATTTCAGGCTAGTAACAATATTACCATAATAACCGCTTCAGTATTCAAAGAATAGAAATATGTTACATAGAATGTACTATAACGTTGCGTTATTTCAGAACCAATAGTAGTCACAATAGTCGAAAGATAAAAGTGTAAGCTGAATACCTACTTTATAGGCACAGGTGAAATATCATTTGAACAAATATATCAACGAAATGCACATACGCGTATTTAAAAACAATTGTACGAATAAAAATGGACCAATCAGAGTGCGGCACACACCTGCGCGTCGCTTTGTAAAAAGTGAGGCCATTAGGGCTGTCACGCGCTTTTGTAACGTTTATTTATTTATTTTGTTTACGTATTCTTTTTACTTTAGGTACGGCACGGAATGCGTTGTACATTTGTGAGAGAGGTGTGGATTAATATCTGTAATTTGTATGGGTTAAAATATTGGAGTTCTCTGTGAAATGAAAACAAATGTTTTGAGTGACGAAAAAAGTGTCGTATTACTTATATCTGCCTACGTAAGTGCACTTTGCCCGTAAACTTTATATTCATAACCTTTTTGACGACAAAAGAAATGTGTCACATTTTCTCTTTTGTGTGTTTTTCTTTTCATAGCCATATTAAACACCTTTGGTTGAATTAAATTATATTGTACCCAATATGTCACAGGTGTGTTAACCCTGACAACGATTATTGCCATCGTCAAAATGGCGACGCAATTTTATTATATCGTTTTAATTAATACAGTGAGTACGTGTGTGGAAATATGGTGTGACGTAATCCGGTTGATAATACAACTGTACACATTTATTTTTCAGCGTTTTGTTATACGTTGTGAAAGTGAATGAAATAGGAAAGTTTTGGTTACGGGAATAGTACTTACTGAGAATAAGGAATGTTGGGACATGAAATATTCATAAAATGAACAGGGAACACTCTGAAGTAGTCACAAAGATAATCTAAGTTACTGCAGTACTTTTAGGGTATACAAAATGGAAGGCAAATTAATAACATACTTGAATGGTTTTAAGACAAGCGCATAAAGATACTCAACGTCACAATCATCACAATAAACGGAAACCTACAAAATAAGTTTTATTTCCTCCGATCCTTATTAATCATCTCTCATATACTTACCTACCTACTCTAGTAAACCATATCTCATAATCCAGACACATAATAAATAACTTCCGCATTTCTTGGTAGGCAGACAAAAACCCATGTTACGAGTTACAAGTAAGTTCCTAAAGGACATACTCAAGGTCACGGCCATATTTAGACAGCGCCATCTCTCGGCCATTTAACGCTTCACAAATCTTTTGTTAATTCCTTCATTCATATCTACAGGAGGATATATTAACGTGACCTTATGTGTTCGGTTACCGGAGGCTCTATTGTTTGGTTGAATACAACTGAAATGTATGGGAGTGGGTGCTTGCCATACACTTAAAAATTAATAACGTCCGTATTGCAACGGTCTAAGGTCTATTTTTGTTCTTTGTTGATATTTGTGACGTGTACTGAGTCTCGAGTATTTCGTGTTTGCTGTAAGGTTTTATACTTTTGGAAGATAAACAAGTGCAGTTTTGTTGTTTGACCAGTCAACATGGTATGTCTGTTCCCTATTTGTAAAGGAAACACCAGTTTGTACAATTAACATTTTCTTCTCTCCTCACGGTGTTCAACTCCGCCGTTTTGGCAAATTATAATTACTTAGTAGAACATTAACTCGAAAAGACATTGATGTGTGCCGGGATTTGATGTAACAGCCTTACTATCATACCAATAGGCTATCACTGCTATATAGCAGGGCCGAATATGACACCTAAAGACGTTTTTTTTTTTAGCACGATAAAATGTGACGAGTACGAAACGAGTGAGTACAGCCACAAGTGCATAAGTCTAACCAAAACGCAGGCGTGTGTACAATTTAATAATACACTACCATCAATCAAAATCGTTTGTTATTTCAAAAAATGACAAATGACAGTCGAGCGACAGCCCTACACCAGCATATATTGTTCTAAAACCAAAATAAAACCGGTTTAAACCGATTAAGTCCGCCGCGGACCACTTTTTCCGCGAACAAAATGACATTATGTCCGTATTGTGGCGTACTACACACATACCGCGGCATCGTTCGCCGTTCGCTATAATTTGATTTAAAATTTGCGTACGACCAAAAGCTAGATTGTTCCATTAACTGTGGCGGTTTTATACGCGGTGGCCGTGTGTTATGACTTTATTAAGCTTAATTATGCCAGCTTTTCTCAGTTATTTGAATGTGATTGTGAATTTGTGTCGCTATTTGTTTTAATTGTGTAGTTATTTTGTGCGAATGTTATTGGTATCAGGTGGCTATTGTTTTATGTTAATTGGCCGATTGAAAGTGAATGCTTCGTGGAAGTAATTGAATTAATTGGTTACGTGTTCCTAATTTATATGCGTTTAATTTGTTAGAAATAAAATGGGTAATATAAATTACTCATGCGTATCTATATCTAATTGAAAGTAATAATTTCATCTTTTTCAATTGCCAATGTTCTTCGACACCTTACTGACATTTTTCAAGAATATTTCAATCAATAATTGATCTTTTTGCAAGAACAAAAGGCCTTTTCCACAAGGATACACTTTTAAATATTCATATGACGAATTGTAAACATGAACAAAACAAAGAACCACTTCAACAACAAAAAAATATAAATAAAAAAATCATTCAAACTTACCGTCAACAGCTTAACTATTTCAGCTTTATACGAACTATTTTCAAAAACAAGTGGAGGCATACTTCAGTTAAATAAACCAACCTTTTTGTAGGCTCAAGGGACAGGAAGATAAAGCAAGTACATGCAATATAAGGAAAAGTTAGAATTTAATGTATTCACAGGGTGGCAACCCTATGGACCCTACGACCCTAGCAGAATGGATCGCGTGTAGGTTTAGACTCATGCTTATAGATAAGACAATAGAGGGGTTATATCGTGTCTCTTATACAGTACGACGACTCAGGTACTATATTTATTTTAATTGAGCTGACTCGAAATTACGATATCAGGAAGATTGTTTAAGAGCACTGAAACCCTGTCGGGAAGCCTTGTTGAAGTTAGTGTGTTAAATATAGTATTGTTTAATAATGTGTACATTTAGAACGAAAAAAAAACACAAAACAACATAATAAAAGTCGTATTTTTGGACCAACGCGTGTGACTATTTTTCGAAATCACCTCCGGACCGTAGTCGACTGCCAGATTGTAGATTCAAATCCCAGCACGCACTCATATCTTAAAGAATTAATATGCATAATACAAAGAATTTATCACTTCCTAAAAACGGTGAAGGAAGAAACCACCGATTCTCTAAGAAATAACATACAGTGTAATATAACACATAAAAAGCAATTCAATTATAACAAGCCATCTAATCGTATCGCCGTCGTTACGTAAGCTGTAAAAATCACATCATCATTGATAGTACTTAAAACAGAATCGTAAATTGTAACGAGCATGCAAGTGGTTTACTGGAAAAATCTATTTATAGTGCAATAAATAAAATATAAATTCTTTATTATAAAACCAGAGACACCATTATTCGTGTATATTGTGCAAATTTATACCACTAACTTGAAGATTTGAATTTATTAATTTTCATTTGAAACGAGTAACATACGTTTTAGGCTAAATAAAAGACATGAAAGATTACATAAAATATTTTACTTAGAGGATGATTTATTTCATATCCATTAGTAATTCAACATTGATGAATATATCTCGGCACTCACATATTTCTGAATATTCTATGGCTAAAAATGTGTGCATAAAAGCTAAGCATTACAGTCACCTTGCGAACAAGACCTTTTTATTAGTCATTGTAATGACAAATATATAAGACTAGCAGTTGCCCGCGACTTCGTCCGAGTGGTTAGAAGTATGACACCTTAGGGTACAATATCGCATTTTCTTACGGAACCCTAATATTTTTGAAATAAGTTATAGCCTATGTTCAGCGGGGATAATGTAGCTTCTGAAGAGTGAAATAAATTTTCTAATCGGACCAGTAGTTTCGAAGCCTATTCGTGTCAAACAAAAAAATCTTTTCTCTTTATAATATTAGTATGCTAAATGTCGTATCGCAGTCGTAACGTGACATGTAAAGTAAATACAGTGTTATCGTTCAAACGCAAGGGTTGATGATCACCACTAAACCGTTTACTGAAGATTTTCATCTCAAAGTTTACTGTCAATTTTTATGGTAACTATATCTTCAAGCTTTATGTTAAGAGAATCATATTAGTTGCTGTGATAAAATGTGTGGTACTTAAAGTGTTTATATTGTGGCGCTATTTCAGATTATTTATTTGCATACCCATATAGATACGAAATACGTTTATTCTTGAAATTATAACAACGTTTATTTGTTTCTTTATTTGCCTGATATTTTATATTACACCAGAATAAACTTATTTCTTGAAATTCGTAACTTGAAACCTTAGAAAAATAATATTTAATCATAAAATTGCGAGTTCTGCAAAAAACTCAAACGAAGCATGTTCACAGAAGATGCATATCTTTTGATGTTATAACAACAAACATTAAGACACGGTAGTGTTTTTTTAAATTTTGTATTTCTTTATCCTATTAATAAGGTAAGGATCCCTGTGTTCCAAGTGCGGAAACGCAGTCTAACTCCGAATACTGGAGGATAAAATCTTAGAAGTATCTGTTATTACTTATTTCCTAAGGGCTATCTTAAACCGACTGTCATGACAACATTCACCCATTAAAGTAACAATCAAAACGTTGCATATTCTCAAAACAAACCGTATCAATGAATTTTGTTCTAATGCAAACACTTAACAGTCATTATCACTAACATTATAATATCTTAAACGAGCAATATACTGAAACGTTTATAGTAATTATAATGGTTCTTAAGATCCTTGCAATACTCAGATAATACCTACCGACACGTCTTAAAGTAATATTATTGCAGTTGTGTGAGCGTGACAGCGCTATACATGGCGTAGAGCTCTCTCTCTCTCTATACAACAACAGCAGTATTA
Organism: Trichoplusia ni; assembly: GCF_003590095.1. Classification (NCBI taxonomy): domain Eukaryota; kingdom Metazoa; phylum Arthropoda; class Insecta; order Lepidoptera; family Noctuidae; genus Trichoplusia; species Trichoplusia ni. Next base: position 1,034,333 of record NC_039503.1, read on the forward strand.
TTGCTTTTAGAGGTACCATCTTAGAATATTGTTATTAGAAATATTGTTTGTATGGGATAAGATGTAACGTCCTTTATTATAATTATGTTTAGACATTGTAAAATTAATTTTGCTGTATGAGTTTATTCAGTAAGAGCTAATTTAATGAATTTTGTCTTGTTATATAAGATTATCTTAAAACAACGTCGTTAGTAGTCGATTTTGATGATATAATTGCACTATAAACACTATAAATATTAACAGTAGCTGGCAAGTGTTGTTGAAGAAATTAAGTGGTAGTAGAATGATTATTATTTTGACACAGTCAGCAAAAGATGTAATTAACTGGTATAATATTCTATTCACAAATTAACTTAACCTAGGTATAATTTTTTCGCCGGCTTACTGCTACGCTTTTCTTGTGATTTCCCAAAACGTTTTCTTACCCGATAAGACTAATCATTCAGCTCAGCATCGGTGGAATCGTGACAAAAATTACCAAGGTATCGGACTCACGAAAAATATTTTTCAAAACGAATGCACCGAGAATATTTGAAAATCTATTAATAGAAATAAAAAAAAACTGAATAAACAATTTAAAAAGTGGAAATAAGCATCTTATATGTAGTAACAAACATTGACTGTTACAAAACTTATTTCACTACCCTTCAAAATACCTCCAACACAATCTCACTCACTCGTGAAAACCCTTCTTACTAGTAGCCTACACACTCGATAGGTAATTTATGTTTTTTATCGATGTCCAAAGAATTCGTCCGGCGTGTAACAAGTAGAGTTGCACAAAACGGATCTATTTGGTCCACGGGAGGCGTAACATAATCCCGACGTTGAAGAGGCAGATCAAAAGGTTCACTTAAACAATTTTGGATTCTGCTCAATTTCAAAAGATAGTGTCGCATCTAATATTATCACGCTTAATAATTTGTTTACTGACAGAAATGGTTGGTTCAATTACAAATTTGTTTTTTGCTTTGTATTGCTCATTTATCCAATAAGGGTATAGCTTAACGAAAAATCTTTTAGATCCAAAACGGGAAACTAAGCAAGTAAGCAACTAAATGAATATAGACAAAGTACTTTTATTTTAGGTTGTAAAGTTTTTTCGGTTATCCTACCACCATATGCGATCTTTTCCACTCCATACCATGGTTACACTAAGCATTGAAATTACAAAGGTATCACCCAAATCAAATTTAAAACCCTTTTGTAGTACTTTCAATCTCAGTGAAAATATTAATTCGTGAGCCTTCTGAGCCACAGTTTAACATTGACACGATGCTGATGCAGCCTGAACGGATTTCATTCTGCTAACAAAAAAAAAATAAGATTATCCAATAGTCCGGTTTTCGTTCTTTGTGTACAACGGTTTTTATGTTAGCGATCAAAAGTAATCAGACCTTCTGTTTTGCGGTGGGATTTTTTATTTTAATTCGAGGTTGATATTTTAATCCGTTTTACAATGGAGTAACTAGTAATAAATCTATTTGTTAGGCTTAAACAGTTTCAGTTTTGAAACTTTAACATCATTATTAGTAAGAATAGTAATAAATTTTCCGTAAAAAGCTATTTGAAATTACAATTCCGAGGTTAGTTCTATCCAAAAGATTTTATTGAACTAAGCAAACTTAGTTATCCTTATTATATCTACTCAAGATAAGTACATAGGTATATGATAATGTTCAGAAGGTATATTCGAGTAAATATTAGGTACTAGGTACTACTGTTAAACACAACAATAACAACTAAATCACTTCCAAACTTTCAACATTACAGTAAAATATTTCGAATTATATTATAACAATACGAAATTTCGTAACACCTTCAACAGCCTACACAAACAGGCTAATCATAAATAATCCCGCCACAAAACTATCTTAAAGGTAACCAGAACAGTTAACAAATATCTCAGTAAAGCAATTAACTTGACAGTTAAATTATCAAAATAACTGATGTTACGACGCTGTAAATAATACGACAATGGCCAAACTACAGTTACAGATTATCTGAAGCTTAATTTCAAACAATTGTGGTGATTAATTAGGGAGATAGACAGAAAAGACGTAAGACGAGGACGAGACGAAGACGCGGAACCTTCTTGAGAAAGTTTCGAACACTACGTAGACGCATCGCGACACAAAATTAACCGAAATACGAGACGCATACTATGCCTAGTATTATTTCATTATTCGCGTCCTCGTCTTACGTGTTTTCTATTTAATCAACAACTATTCTTTTATAACTTTTCTCATTGGTGGAGGCCTGGGTACAGTGACAACGACGAAAAGAGCGCAGTGTCCTACAGAAGACATATACCTCCATAGCCTTTGAAATACAGCGATCTATCAGCTGATAAAAAAAATCTAAATCGGTATAGAGGTTCTTGATGGTTACACTGCCAAACGTCAACGATTATGAAACACTAGCTGTTGCCCGCGACTTCGTCCCCGTGGGTAGAAGATATAAGTTATGATTTATACCTGCCCTATTTTTTTTCACATTTTCCTTTGTATCTTCGCTCCTATTAGTCGCAGCGTGATGGTTTATAGCCTAAAGCCTTCCTCGATGAATGGTCTATTCAACACTAAAATATTTTTTTTAATTTGGATCCGTAGTCCCTGAGATTAGCGCGTTTAAACAAACAAACTCTTCAGCTTTATATATTAGTATAGAAGTATAGATAGATATAGATTATTAAAGAAACTGTTATTTACATATTATTAATTTATATTGATTCGGTGCACGTGAGGTTTGGCCTAAACATTCTACTAAATACGTATAAGTTTTATTTACTATTTGGTAGATAGTGGTAATATTCGGTGGAAGTTTGTGTGTTTAGGCCTCCTTTCAGTAAACGTTTCAGGAAGGTTGTTTTACTTAAAGAAACGTGAGCTCATTATCACGAGTGCTTATGTAAGAGTTTATTTTTCTTTACGGGCCTTGAATAGAGTATAAAAGAAGAATCAAAAAGAGGCTGTGCTTCGACCAAAATGTAGGTATTTTTTTGCTCAGATATAGGTTATATCTACTTGCAAATAATGAGGTCGCTTGACAAAATTAAACTACAAAATAAGAGCAAAACGGTTTTAACATAAATCAAGGTTAAAGATAACCCACTTGAGAACTCGGCAAAAAAAAAAACCAGAATTGTGAAAGAAAAAAAGAGTATTTCGTTGAAAACATTAATAGAACAACGTGGGCATTGAACTAAAAAGCTTTTAGTTATAACAAAAAACAATGTAACCTTTTATTAAGTATTTTCTTTTGACCCCACTTACTTGGCTCGAAACAACCGTAGAATATTTATAAGAGAGCTTACCTGAAAAAAAAGAAAAATAATTATTAGAGTTTTTCTTAAAAACTCATATTTTCGTTATTTTCTAGTTCTATAGGTTAATTCATTAAGTGAGAGACGTTTTAGATTTAAAGTTCACTGAAGAATCCAAGCATATACTCGTTTTCTTTGTGAAATAAATAAACTTTACACACGAAATAATAACTTGGGAGGGTGGTCTCATTCCAAGCCAGAAATTGGCCAAAATGAAATGAAACTTTTTGATTTCGATGATGATCTTTATCATCATCAATCCGTGGCACACAGATGGACGTTGGCCTATTCAAAGGTAAACTAAAGAAAGCGCATTTAACCAAAAAATAAAACTAGTACGTACGAGTATATCTTTATTTCATACTAGCTGTTGCCCGCGACTTCGTCCCCGTGGGTAGAAGATATAAGTTATGATTTATACCTGCCCTGTTTTTTTCACATTTTCCAATGTATCTTCGCTCCTATTAGTCGCAGCGTGATGGTCTATAGCATAAAGCCTTCCTCGATGAATGGTCTATTCAACACAAAAAGAATTTTTCAATTTGGACCAGTAGTTCCTGAGATTAGCGCGTTCAAACAAACAAACAAACAAACTCTTCAGCTTTATATATTATTATAGATTATAGATATTAGTATAGAAGTATAGATTCATTTTCATACTTAACAAATTACTGAATATTAATTACAGAAGCCATTACAACAATTACATACATATAATTCAAGTCAATCAATCATATGTAGATACGAGTACAAATATAGAAAGCAGCCACATGTGGGCACGGGCACATATCCCCCGAAGTTAATAACCAACAAAACTGTTACATTGTTCAAACAGCGACACCGAGGTTTGGGGCCCACGCTTAATTAAACGGACCTCCTACACGCATAGGGTTTACTAGAAGTGACATTTTACATATTGTACATACTTTATCAGTTATAGTCTAATTTTTAATTGAAAATCTCGTTGTCTTATAAGCCCTTATCAATTTTAGTTTTTAAACATACCTATAAGTAATAAATTATTCAAACTGAATGACATCTAAATGAATTATTATTTACAATTTTACAGAGTTAAATATTTAGAAGTTAAAAAACAAAAAAATATTAAATTAAAGCATCAAAAAATTCATCGGCGTCGCTGCCGGCTGGGAGTGTGCCCAAAAGGCTGGCAGCATTGCCACGTTGAATGTTAAACCTAACTTATATTTAAATTGTTACTCATAAAAAAACAACACATAGTACTTAGGTATATAAAGTATTTTCTCCATAGCCACATCCAGTACCTACGCATCATCTACGATTGCAATTTGCATCGTCGGAACAAAAGGGTCTCGTGTGACGCGGGACTGAGTCAATTTGGTAGCTCAAGGGTTCCTGTAATTATGGACTTCGTAAGTTATGTTCACGGTTCACTTCCCGACAAGTATTAGATAAGATTGAATGTTTGTGGATGGAGGAGTTCTGAAGACAAGAGTTAGGTTGGTGTGGGCAGGCTTATGAATAGAATCCATTTATTCTAAATAAATAAAGACTTGAAATTATTATCAAGGATTATATTATTGCACATTTTTCAAAACTAATTATGGTCTCAATCATGGTTTGGTTCAAAATGGATGATAATGAAATTTCTAAAATCATAAATGTAATCAAAAAGCCAAATTTTATGTCATATTAATCGGAACAAGAAAGATTCATCCCTTAAAACAAACACATCAATATTTAAGTATATTAAGTAACCGTAAGCAGCCATAAATCAACTCGTTACCATCGACGATAATCAATTCCGAATCGAACAACAATAAAACAAACTTTACACACACCCCAACACAACTTAAAAATACACAAACGCTTCCACCATTTAAACTATTAATACAACCAACTAACTCAATTACTAATAGAAACGCACAAAAAACATTCATTAATCTTAATTCACTTACAAACGAGTCAAAAATAGCTCCCATTTGTTAAACTTGATCGTGTAACGCTCGTTCTTAATACACGAGAAATTATATCAATCAAACACTTTGGATACATTTAGAATCGCTATTAGTAAACTTGAATAGGTTGTTGCTTTTGAAGATATCAATTAAGCTAAAGAAGCTTTATTAATATTGGAATAAGTGATTATACAGTATATATTAAAAACTAACCGATCAATTGAGGGGTAGCATGGGTAGAATTTCTGGGTAATTCTGGAATCTCGGGGGGTTTTACAAACATTCAAATTAAGCGCACAAAACCATCAAGACTACTTTAAAACTATAGACAATAATTTTATCCAATACGTGTAAAACGAAATTCAGAACCAATATTTGCGAAAACCAAAACTATTCAACCACGAGTATTCATGATCTAAGGTCCTGTCCAGACCAAACGTACAGCCTGAGAATCCGAACACGCTCCTTTCAAACCCCAGTGTGGTGGATCTTCACCGTAATTTTCGCTAACAATTACGCGGTCACTGTTTACGACAATAGACTGTTATTACATTCATAATGACTATGAGAAGCTTCTTGATAGCTAGATGTATAAAAAAATACCTAGCTATCAAAAAACCGGTCTATAGGACACGTGACAGGCTTAGTACCAAAAGACTTATAAAAATGAGCTTCCCTTCAATTTCTTTGTGACCTAATAACAAATTTATCCAGGTTCATGACAGCCTGGTGGGGACGGGCAGGCAGATGGCGAAAGCTCAGTAAAAGGATTCCGTTTTTACATTTTAGATACGAAACCCCAAAAAATGAATATACATACATATATGGAAATACAATAAACTGTATTACGCATGCTCACACACTACAGCTGACCGTGCGTTTGGTTCGAACGCGGTCAGAAAAATAAATATCGAAGCAATTTTCCATTTATTAAAGCTGAACGATCAGGGTCTAGTGGTCTCTAATGTGTTTTTCTATACTAAAGCTGTTAGACCTTTGTATTTATTTCTTTAGTTGAGTATTTGGACGCTCTAGGTGAGGTGCTGTTATCGTTTTAAAAATGTTTGTGCTATAATCATATATTGTAATTATGTGCGTCAGTAATGGCTGGTTAAGTGATTTTGTTTTTGTGAGGAATACTTTTTTATGAGTGCCGTAGGCAAGGGGTAAAATTGGAACCCTAGTACTGAAGCCCGCTATCCGTCTGCCCGTTACCTGGCGGTATGTCAAGAACCATAACAACTGGACAGGTGATGCCACTATAGCAATGAATATCAAAGATCGAGGTTAAACAACGGTTGCTGTGGTCATATTTATTGGGTCACAATTATGTTCTGTCTCTCAACCGATTTATTTTTTATTTCTCTTTAGTCTATTTGATCGCAACCCTCAGTGTCGCACTTAAACGATTTTATTTTTTAATAAAAGTGCTCCACCAGCTAAACGTAACCGATAACTATAGGATGATATAGTTATCAATTATAGGTAAACCGGTAGATACAGTAAATTGTAGTGAAATATTTTTTCACTAAAAAGAGTTTGCCTTACAAATCCACAGAATAAAAAAGAATCCTATTATTTCTTCGGCATGTTTGAATGATAATTAAAATAAACATTTCTATTGAATAGATATTATGGTATGTGGCATTAAAATAACAATTACAATAAAAATATAAATAAAATGCCTAGAGCTATTCCAAGAGCATTCTATTACATATTGTTTATTAACAAAACATTTTTGTATCGAAGCCTTTTATTTTTAGCCTAGTTGATATTATAAATGAACGATTGATATATTTTAGTTGTATAACTTATTAGGAAAACTTTATTGCTTTTATTGTAGTTTTTTTTAACTAAAAGGGCTCACCAAGATTGTTTACTCTGATTGTTTTCCCATGGCTTTATACACTCACTTTTAATGTTTGTCGTTCCGGTTGAATTTTTGCAACTCAATTTTGAGGCACTTCCCGATAAGCTAGCAGGCAGAAAATTTTCAGTGTAGCTTCAAACCAGATGACAATGCAATTGACAACTATAAAAACGGCTGGACCGATATTCATACAATTTTAAGACCCTACGCCTTTTTGGATTTTTCAAATACATATACTAATTTTAAGTACTTTAGGTACATATAAATGGAGTGTGGTTCTGACAACCATGATCCACATCCCTGCACACCGTTTCCTACAACAATCCACGTATTATTTTCCATATTTTTTATCTAAGATCCGATCCCATTGATAGCGGAGGCTTATATTTTCAGTTCGGCCGTCACTAATTGCTACGGCAGTGAGCGGGTCACTAATTAGAACGGGCTTTCATCACCACGCTCGATTGAGGGCAAGTCGAGATGCGTACGTACTTTACGTTTTGTTATGCCTTGGAAAAAAGTTTTTAAGAGTATGAAAAATGCTACAGAGGGACAAACTTAGTAAACATAGTAAAAACCGGATAAGATTAACCTTTTTTTTTCTTAAAACTCTGCCGCAGCAATTAAAATCATGTGTCGTGGGAGATCTCACAAAAATTCAAGTCGCATGCATTAATACTTGCAATCTTCGGGTCAACTCATGATTAACAACACCGGTTAGGTCCGAAACTAGGCGGAGGATCCCGACAAAAACTCGTAAGCAAACCGTTACGATATTATTAAAAACAAGGGTCAATCAAGAATGCGTCCTAGAAATCGGGTCAGTCAATTTCTACACACAATAATAATAGGCAAACAGAAAAACAACAAACCATATGAACAACAAATCGCCAACACTAAAAGCCTCTACCCCATTCCGGACAAGTCGTGAATATTCGACGCATGTTATATTAAATTCCTCGGCATTATCCCCCGTTATGAGTGCATATGACGGCATATTACAAAAGGATTGGAGATATGAGGACTTGTATGCCTTTAAGAATACGACGGACGCTGAACACTCTGACCCAGTTTTGAAGACAAATATAAGATGCTTTTAACTGTCGCTGTAGGCTTCATGGAGATGATACTGATTATCCAGTGAAATTTAAAAAAGAACTATGTAGCTATTTACAAAATGAAAAGTCTAGTCATATTTTTTTTGCAAATAAATCATAGCCATACATCAAAATCCATCATAAGCACATACATACATCAAAATTTGTGCAAGCATTAAAAAGCTATGTTAGAATAAAAAAAAGCCATATAAATATACCGCTGTTTGGGCTCGGACATTGTAATATGTATATAATAATAACATCCCATACATTTTGTAAAAGCCTCTTCTCGAACAGAATTTCACTATTCCCATATTTGAATTCTATTTTCCTTTAGCTATAAGTAATACTTAAAATAATGAACTAACAGAAGGAACATTTAAATAATCATATGGTTCCACTAAATTCTAAGCACCCGTAACATATTTAACACTTCACACATCGTCTAAAAACTTCAATTATAACTTGGCCGTTACTCGCCTAACTTACAAACCTCCGTATAGAAGTTTGAAGGCTACCAGCTCTTAGCTTTTAACTTTAAATCTACGTGAAGTTAGTGTTCGTGAACGTAAATTTATTATACAGGCTCTGCTTTTAGTTTCTACTCTACTTTTTTTTGTAGTTAATGAGGTATCTTCTGAAACTGGACTGAGTGGAAGGGACAGTGCTCTACGCCCTGTAGTGCACCGTCATGCTTCTATACTGAATTTATATAACTGTAGAATCCCGGACTCGTAAGTTCTCGTCTATTATTATGCTTAAATATATTCAGGTCGATTGAAACTGGCTACATTTTTTCGGCTTACAATCGATGTTTTATTTTCAGGAGACTTTCGTCATTGGCAAACCCGAAGTAATCCTAAACTCGAAATTACTTCAGTAAGAAACTTAAGTTTATATTATACGTTTTTAAAACTTGAAATCGATGTGATTAACTTTTCCGTCCGTAGCCGCACTGTGACCTACCGCCTGCTAAAGTAACCGATTCGATCAACCAAGTAAAAACGCCTTTTGTAATATTCATTTGTATGTTTTTAACAGTCTCATCAACGCATTAGTCAAAGAAACCATTGAAAATATAGAAATCTCAAAAATTAACTAATCATATTCCCGAAACACTTGAAACGCTGAATTTCAATAACTCAATATTTGTTTACATCTTTCAGTCGTTACGGAATCAATTGGTGGCACTTGTGGGGGGAAGTCCACTTGTTTAGGACTCGGCATTCGAGGGTACTTCATGGTGAAAGGTATTGTTGAGTTAGCTGTAGGGTTTATTACGTGGAATTCTTTGATAGGAAACAATCCTTGAATTAATCTTATTAGAGTTGTGAAAAGGAGGCGCTGATATACACCATACTCGTAGTACGTAGTCTCTGTCACGTTCCTAAATGTCGAATTATATTACTTTAAGAGGTCCCCATAACTAAGTTCTTGTTCCGTAAACAATTGATATTTCCATACAAATTGCATGAGGCTGGTGAATGGCAACACGATTTCGTTGAGAATTAGAAGGGTTGGATGAAAAGTAGATTTCTAAAAATAAATCTTCTTCGCTTGAAGCTGGTTAATTAGGTCTGGTTTTGTTTAATCATGCGTAAACAAAACATATTACAGTAGTATAGTAGTTTTTTAGTATATTGGTGTTGATCTAAACCAGAGGTTTATGAGTGGTGACTGGTGAGCCTTTGCAATTTGTGACTTGACAATAGAGACCTAAGAGACCTAGTGAAGCTTAAATAGGTAATGAATTTATTGACATTGTCGAGGGTTGGTGTATCGTTGGCTCGCGACCTTGTATTAAAAAGGTTGTTTAAGTACACTCAAGGGAAATACGTGTGTGTGTATGTGGAGATTTATTTAAGTTTGAGAATGCAAACGAATGAAAAATAAATCTCTTGCAGGTTCTAAAAGATCACCAATTGTTTATTCTATAGGCCTACTAGTAAGTAAGTGGAGTATATGATCCTAAAGGAAATCAGTCCTAGGATTCCTACATTCCTATTCATTTAGGTTGGAAAAACTGTTCCCCAGACATTATACTTTCCCGTCTTATATGCTAATAATATATTCATGTAATTAATATATAATAAAACTTCCTCGTTACAGATCGACATCACAACTCATTAATCGAAAACAAAAGCTTATCTGGCTTATTAACTCGCAGTAATTCGTGTGATAACACGTTTAACTGCAATTACGATAACTTGTTAACTTGTTTCACAGTTAAATGTTGTTATTGTTGTTTTAATCACTTTTATTTATGTGTTGGTATTTGACTTGATTGGTAGTGAATCGTTTATTTCAGCAACTTGAAATAATTTTGAGATTTAGAGAGTTATCTCAGATAGATCATCAGCTACAGTGCTATGGTCTCAAGTGTTTTTAAAAGGAGCGACTGCTTATCTATCCTCCTTTCGTTTTTAACTAGATAACACAACACCCCTTACTAATAATAGTCAAAAGATGTCTAAAAACAGCCCAGACCCAAAAATATTCAAAACGCGGAGGAACTCGTTATGAAATAAATGGTCACCTATACACTTTCCATCCATATCAAACGCCACCTAACTTTTAAATAAAACTGTACATTGATAATTCAATTCCCTTTAATAATAAATTAAGATGCAATCGATCCTTAAACACAATATCTCTCACCATTCGATTTATAACGTGTTACACATCATTCAAGATACCTTTGAAGCTGTGAGCGTATCTCATCAGATTGATATTAGTTCAAGATAAACATTTGTATTGCAATGTTTGTGTAAAGGTAGGGATATAAATAATACTTAAAGTTACGTTACAGATGTGAGTTACAGAATAAGTGATGAGGGAGTTGGTATTTCACGATTTCGTAAAAGTATTATAAATATTCAATGTTTGAGGTTTGACTTTTAAATATAAATTTGACAGGTAGTTATTGCTGATTCGTTAAAAAGAAGACATTGATGTATTCGTAAATGATCTTATTATTATTGCTCTGCTCCAATAAGAAACTAATACCGATTGCGTTAACTTAACAAGCTAAGTTTTCAGTCCAACCAATGTCAGATATTTACTATCTTTTGTTTTTCAAGAAACAAACTGCATATATTACTTATACAACTCATTTTATTTAATAACTCAATCTCATTTGAAATCTCCTGCAAGGTCAAAACACCAAAAAACTAACCCACAACTTTCCACAAAACATTATGTCACATTAATTACCTTAAATTAACAGTCTCAAAACATACAGTAGTAACACACAAAGACAGTTCTAACTAACAGATTCAACGGGGACATTTCGCGATATAATTATTAAATTACTCGGAATACTAGCGTTACAATTTGATTACAGTAACAAACCTTTTGTCCGCATTGTACCTGGGTTAATAAGATTACTGAGAGCCTACACATTTTCTTTTGATGTTTGGTTGTGTTTAAAATACCCGAAATTAGTGAAACGCCAATTAGTTCCGCGTGAGCAATCAAAACACGAGTTTTGGGGTATTTCTTTTGAGATCTACTTTTAATTCTTATCGATTTTTGAAGTAGTGAATCAAGTTATTAAAACCACTGAGCAGGCGAAAGCTAGTATAAAATGGAATGGGAAAAAGCCAGGATAAAAACTATCCTACGTGCTAATCCTGGTCATACTCTATCCGTGTGTACTACGTTTCATCGAAATCCGTTTAGTGGTTTTTGCGTGAAAGAGGAACAAACATCCATACATATAAATTTTCGCGTTTATAATATTACTAAGATTGTTTCTTTGATTTTCGCCTCTTTCGCCTCATAATATGTTACATACCAAGATGATAACGCGGTTCCTCAACAAACACAAAACTACAAATAATTAATAACGTTCAATCACAAGCGATCCCTTATAAATCTTACCGATACCATCAATAAAACAGACGCTAACAACTACAATCGTTTCAAATCAATAAGTATAAGAAACTCAAGGTCACAATAAATCATTTTTCCAATAAGCCTGAATTGAGGTCGATTGCTTACAATACCTGAGACTAATAATACCTTTTAAGGTAATATTATTGCTTTTGTGTAAAAGAGACAACGCCTTACGGAGTGTAGTGTGCTATCACACTTTAATAAATGTAGGTATAACTAGCTATTACCCGTGGGCCCGCCTGCTCCAAATCGAATTTGAATCCACGGAAACTTAAAATCGCGATAAAAACTATCCTGGTTATATAAACTATGAGTGACACAAATTTCGTCTAAATCCGTTCAGTGGTTTTTGCGTGAAAGAGGAACAAACATCCGGAAATACAAACTTTCGCATTATAATATTAGTATGATTATTGCCTTTGGTGGTGTTGGTAGGCGGGAGGTGGAATTGATAACATCATAATGACTATCGTTGGGAAATAATTTGGGGTAGGTAGAATTACTATTCTGTATCGGTGATCGAGGGATTAATCATAGCGGGTATTATGTGCAGATAGACCTGAGAGATTGATTTAGGTTTCCTATTGAAGCTTTTATACAAGGATATTGGACTTCTGATTACTTAACGATTTCTCGACCAGCATTACAGCGTCGTTTGTTTCTTTTTTTGTTGACTCTGAATGTACAAAATTATCCTATGAAGAATTCAAATCTCAATCAAACGAGAGCATGTTTGTAAATTAAATCCTACCATTTTACTATCACACCCACTGCTATATTTATTCATATAAATAATAATAATATGACAGTATATTTCTATGATAGAAACTATCACTCTGCTTACCCTTAACTTCAGGCGTGATGATACTCAATACACACGACATAAAACAGACTAAACACAGCTGGCCTCACCTCGATTTGAATCGGTTTGTTGAATCAATACAATGTAATGGTTTCATGAACGATGGGCTGATGTCGACAAATCACCCCTTTTGTTATAACGCGGGCCTAAACTGGAGGTATCGCTGAATCATATTGTGAAATCATTGCTTGAATTTTAAGCATATTTAGAAGGATTAGATAATGTTCTTTACATTAGCGTAGTCACGAATAAAACTCATTTTAATTATAGGAATGACGTTTCTTTTTGACGTAAATTTGACTCATCACTTCAGTATATTTGAGTTATTGATCCGCGTCGAGACGAGGCCAACTATAGATAATAATTTTAGTGTAACGTTTTCATTAAAACGAAACTATGCCATATTAGCGATAAGTAAATATTGCAATCAAATCTTAAATTAAAAATAAATATAATACATTTCTTTATAAGTAATTATATTATTCAGCAAAAGCGCAATTTTAGGGCCCCTTATACTGTTTTTTCGTTCATTCAATAACTGTCTGTTTACAAAATGACGTCAGCATATATATTGAGGTATTTTTATGAAAGTGCGTGAGGGGAATGTATAATGTTCCAGGAAGAGCATTAGAGTGATACGTGAAATAAATAATAAGTTATTACGACCCGGTGGCCTAATTATAAGCAAAATTATGTTTTAATATTAAAGATAATCTTCGTTAAGTGCTTGTGTAACTTGATATACGTAAGATTAACTGCCTAAATTGCATATTTACTCATATATACAGCTGCAGGTTTAATTCCAACGAATGCACTTTCTTTATTATTCTACGATACCAATGTTAAACGGTGAAGAAGAAAATCAGAAGGATGACTAGATTCCAAATATTGAAATATGAAATCGCCAACCCGTAGTGAGGTGTGGAGATTAAGATAAAGCTTTTCTCTATAGGAGGAGCCTCATATTAATAAACTGGTACTGGTACAGCAAGGGAAACCCGAAATCACATTTTCCATTTTCTACCAAATATGATTTTTTTCAAGAAATTGAGACATTGAAAATCTCTTTCTTTTTCCATTCTCGGTCTCTTAAATATGGTTTCCAATGACCATATCCACATATCTACCAATTTATTTAGCTTTACCCAAAACTCAATCTTTGTATCAGACCCTCAATATCAGACAATACAGAACCTGCCTGATCACATTATAAACTGAACATTATAAGAACAGATTCAGTTTCAAGCGTTTCCCTCGCAAGGTCGTAAACGCTTTTCTCGGCGACGCGGGTGACGTCACTGGATGACGTCATCAGAGAAATTGCAACACGTGTCGGTATTACCATGTTTGTAGGGAATTAGGTGGGTAGGGATTTGTTAGAGGATAATTACGCTTGTATTTAATATGGGGGTAGGTAGGAGTGTTGGGTATGTTGTGTAATTTTGTCTATTGCATAACTTAGTAGGCACATGTAATGAGGTTAAATATGAGAAATGTTTTTTTGGAATGCTTATGAAGTAGGATAACATAAGACTAATTCGGTAACAAGTTTTATTTTATAGCAGACTTAGCTTATAATCAGATCAATTATATGTCTTTTATATGTGTTACCTATGTTTAAACAAATAAATTTATTCTATTCTATTCTATTCTATCAAGATTATATAATTATTTTAATAGAGACGAATGACTAAATCTATCATAAGATAGCATCAAAGTTTTTTTTATAATTTAACTTCAATCACTTAAGCAAATATTGATTCCTTCATTATTCTAATAACTCAACGGTGAAGCAAGTAACATGGCAACATTTATCGAAGAATAGAATTCTGTAAGAATCTGACATTTTGCTTACAAGACAGTTTGAGGATTTATGGAAGCACTAACTCAATTTCTGTGGGAAGCATATTGAAAATCAAAATGCCTTGGTTTAGTTAAGATGTTATCCTAGCCCATGATGCCGTAGCTTTAGTTCTACAGCTAACTATTTATATGCCAGTTGATAACATATAATTTTTATTTTATTCCTTAGATTTATTTGATCTTTGCGTAGGAAAGCTTAATGGCAAACCTTAAATTAATAAATATGAATAACTAGCTTTTCGCCCGCGTCGATGTCGGTTATATCGCGTTTCCAAGAGAACTTTTCAAAAGTCCGGGATAAAAACTATCCTATGTTCTTTCTCAAGGACAACTCTATCTCTGTACCAAATTTCATTAAAATCAGTTCAGTGATTTAGAGGTGAAAGCGAGACAGACAGACAGAGTTAATTTCGCATTTATAATATTAGTAGGGATAATAACGACGTGGATATAAAAAAAAGCTTTACGAGATGAAGAACCTTCCTATTAAAAACGGCACTAAGTTGTATCGTTAAATCACAAATCAAAATTAAAAAAGAGACTTTTACTTTCGTCTTTCAAAAAAAAAAAAGCGAGCTAGCAAACGATTGACATATCCCAAACAATTAGAAACAGCGAGATGAACACTAGACTAACATAAAGGAAGAATACCATCCAAGAATAACACAGCCCGGAATTTAGATGGCATGTATTTCCTTTCTTTTTACTAATCGGAAACCCGTCAAACAGTTATAGAATAGAATCTGTATGTCGGGCAAATGGCGCATTCAACTGTTTGAACATAGGTTTACTATATGAAAGCAGATTGAATCTGAAGTTTTTGAGACGTTCAAATTAAAACACGCAAAAACCAAAGTCATCATCCTTGCACTTTCATTTACTTATCAAGTGTCTTGATTGGATCACTAAACGACTAACACTACACAACGATGAACATTACGTAACTGGTGATTAGTTAATTTCCAGTGTTTCAGCAACCCTGAGTATAAGATCGCATACAAGAAGAGATGATAATTGATTTTTAAAGGTCCATTATTTACAAGCATTGTTGGTATTCCACGATAATCCACCCGTTAGTATTCCTCCAACAATCTTGTCCAAAAAAACAACAAAAATATAAGAGCGAAAATAATAATTGTTAAACGTGCTTTGGAAGCGTTCCAACAAAGCTTTCGCGGGCCTTATAACGTCAACTACATACCAATATGGTCCCAAATTGAAAACAAGGAAAATTTCGACTAATATGTTGCTTGGGGATAACGAAACCGTTTTGCCCGAAAGTTGACCGCGGGTGGTCAGAAAAATGAGAATTTAGCACTCTTTGATGTTGTGTCGTGAGCTCGTGACAACAAGGTCGTGTCTCATTTTCCTGTATCCTGAGTCAATATAGACACAATAGCTGAAACATTCTTATAAAGCGACCTGTAGCCCGTTTGCAGCTTTGGTTCGAAAGGGCGAGATTGTTTGATAGTCCCCCTGCGGCAGTAAGCGTTCTTGATTTCACGAATGGAAAACTCGGTGCTATTTTTATTCAAATTTTTGTGATCTTTATGAGGTACGATTGGCGGATGATATGGATCAATGTTGTGAAGATGGTGAATTGCTGTTTAGCGATTGGCACGCCATAACATTATAATTCACAATACCAATTTATAATAAAATTGCTGCTTACTGAAAAAATTAAATGTAAAACTAGGACCATAGCGACATAGGAGAACCAGACAAATTACAATAATTTCCTTGATTATTCAAAATAACTTTGATTTTGTAAGGGCGTTGCTCAACTTAAACCTTCAGTTTCAGAAATACAAACGAACGCTGTAACATAAAAAAATATGATACTCATGAACATTTATTCAAACCGCAATCAATTCATGCATTTCACGAACAAACTCTAAATATTACAATATCACAGTTACACAATATTGACAAACACATGATTGACACAGTTCAAACACGGTTTGCCGCGGCTCGGATCGACGTTGTATCGCAATAAACCTATTGGAAAATATAAAGAGACGCTTCATAACATTTGTAGTTGGTGGTATTATTAACTTGGTCGTTCGGTCTGGGTGGATGTAGACCTCTAGAGATACACAAGTTAAAAGAGAAGTGAAAGTACCTTGTTCTTTGAGTATAGAGTAAGTATGACAAAATTATTACTTGATTGGCTTACGATCATTTTAACCAAATTTACAAAGTAGCTCTTCTCGAAAATAAAAGACAACATTGAACAGCGTAACGTAACGTAAAACCTACTAGAGAAAGATTTTATGTAGGTACCAAACAAACTATGTTTTTCTTACATACTGGATTCAAATCCAGACTACGTTGTAGCGTTGCAGTTTTCATGGTGACCTTTTACACCAATAAGATCTTCATTGGGTAAACATTTGTTTAAACATTAATTATATATTTCGTATCTTTTTATCAATGAAACAACTAGACGCAGATATATTCCAAAAATACCTAGAAATAAGACTCTACATAACATAATCAAAGCATTTATAAAAAGCGCTTCTCCAGCTCATTAGCAATACTTGAATTTCTGAAAAGCTATTTTGGGACCGAATTATCTAGACAATAAAACCTGGACAAAGACCCGAAAATGGACGAAGTGGTTTTTCAGAGTAGACTTTTAATTGTAATGTTAATAAATATTTATGAAGTGGATACGACTTACATTTAAATATTTGGGTGATTATCATAAAACTGTACAATGGTCAGGAAATAAATTTTACAACAAAAAGACATTTCGAAAATCAATTATTACATCGTATCCAGACTATCTAGTATTATATAAATCTAAAATTAAACCGCGATAAAATCCGTAAAAGTAGTTTCATTTCAATGTCTAACATTCGCGTAAACCTATGAAACCACTATCTAGTATTATGTTAAGTCTAAAATCACATTTTCTTCTTAACCAAGTACGCAGAAAGGTTTGTTATGAGTTTAATTTGTGCGATTCTAATTTGTTTTTTTTTTCCATCTCTACTAATATTATACGTGTGAATATAAGTTTGTTTGTTGCGAACATGCGAAAAATACTTGAATTTTATCTTATTGAACATAATAGTCTAAATAAAAACAAGTTTAATAGCCTACCTTGCCTTCGATTTTTTGTTTTATATTTAAAAGAGGAAGTTAGGGATGAAGTATTTCTTTAATTATTATTTTTTACTGCTCACATACTTATGTATGTTTGTATGCAGTCAGTAAACTGAGTCGTAACATAAACAAACACATAATCATCCCATACACATCCGTCCAGAAGAATTACAATCAATCCCGCGGGAGTGGAAAGGTTCCTTTATTTATGCAAGACTGTAGGGTTGTCGATGTAGGGTTGTCGACATAGTATAAATAAACACTGATGTTGCTTCTTGTGTAAAATGTTTGTTTTTAGTGGTTTTTTTTATTACATTTACAATATTACGGAATGAGTTAATATTTATAAAAGCATTCTATATATTATAACCAAAGGGGAGGATCACTATTTGCAGTGGCAGACGATATAAAAGTCTTGTTACATTGTTTTGAATAATAAAAAAAAAATAACAAGAACATGACCAGCCTATAAATACGTCCCACAGCTGGGCAGGTCTCTTCCAACACACGGAAAATTCGAACATTGATCACCACGCTTGCCACTTCGGGTTGGCGATTTCAAATTACCCAAAAAACACATACTCCCCTTTTATACTAAAGGAATTCTAGAGAATTAAAAGCATGATCTATATGGAAACTAATAGTAAAGTAAATAAAAGCAACGAGCGACAACCCTAGCTAAAACGCCTCGATTTATTAGTCCTCTGATATTAGTACCATGCATGTCACAGAGATTCAATGATACGTTGCCGAATAAAATCAAGGCGTGACTGGGGTTCTGAAACCACTGAAATATTTAGCAAGATAAGATGTTATCTGAGAGAGAATAATTATTACTTAGCCACGCTATGGGTAAAGACAGAGAGAGACGGGTATATTAAGAAAAAACACATTCGTTTTTCAAGAGTGGTGCCCGTTTGATAACACATTTCTTTCATAAGTCAAACAGAATCAGATTTCGTATCCATTCTTCCATAATCTTCTTCTTCTTCTAATATATTAAATTCCCGTGTCACGATGTTAGTTACCGTACTCCTCCGAAGCGGTTCGACCGATTCTTATGAAATTTTGTATACATATTGGGTAGGACTGAGAATAGAACAACATCTATTTTTCATACCCCTAAGTGATAAGGGTTGCTCACACTAAATAAAAATATTTTATTTTTTGGACGAAATTGTTTGTTCTTATTTTTTTATAATGTGGCATTAAAAATACAAACAACTAGAAAAAAGAATTCGGCAAAACAACGTTTGCTGGGTCAGCTAGTAATATTATAATTGCGAAAGTATCTGTATCTGTCTTTTTTGTTGGACAGAGTCGCGGGCAACAGCTAGTACAACTGTTAATTAAGGTTATCATACCTATCTAATTATTGTTATTCAGAAACTACAGTTTATAACATCTTTTCCCCATTCAGAAAGACTGATAGACGAATTGAGCGCATGGTGATGTAAATTACATTAAAACTAGTAATTCAAATATAGACAAACACACAGCCTTATTAAAAAGTATTTATTATAATGTGGCTGCAAAAGGGTCTCACATAAATAATATATTTAGATTTGGAGAAATATTAATAAAGACCTGAATATACTGAGGTTTTATATTAAGTGTATTTCTAGTACTACTATATAATAGAATCTGTGTTACTTGGATCGAATGTATGATGTAAAGGCCAATTAGCAAAAAATACGAAAGTAAAGGAATATATCATAATATTAGTTATTCGTGTATTATATTCAGTACAAAATGATTGCTTATATTTTCGTATGTAATTCCTAAAATAGGAAATTAGGAATTAATGTTTATGTTCGAGTTTCACTGGGATAACGATCAGAAAGAAATAAAAAAGAAAAAGTGGTTTATTGCGAACTTGAACGCAAACATACAACACAACACACTAATATAACATAAAGAAAAAGATATAACAAAAAAGAAAAATATATTTATGTATATAAAAATCAAACATGAGGGGGTAGTATGCGTAACAATCTCGCAATACGGCCCTTGCCCGGCATAATGCTGCGACCTAATGCGAGAAAAAGTCACCGCGCTGATTTTCAGCGATAGCCGAAACGCCGATCACAGTTTATTTCTTAGGTTCTTTATACACGAGGACACAAGTTACCTATACGTTTCGACTTTAATAGCAAAGTAACTACAGCTGTCAGATTCATAAAGGCTCGTTTACAGGCAAGCGTCGTTAGAGAATGGACACGGGTCTTCAAAGGTTCATACGAAGACCGAGGTAACACCAGGTAATGAAAGACCAAACTCACATTAAGTATTTGTATAAAATACAAACAAAAAATTTTAAAGAATTCTGTACGAAATAAATAATTTATAAAGTTACAACCAAGCAACTAAAATAAAACTTCTTCAGTATAAAACTACAATGATAATAACATTTTACCATATTTATTGCGAATCCACATTTAACTAACATCTCCGTAGTCAAGTTTTAATTTTCTACAAGGTTTTACGATGAAATGTCATTTGCTTTAAAATGTAAATTGTGTTTTTTAAGGCAGCCATATTGGACGGTTTACGACTGAGGGGAAATATTGTAAAATGGAACATAACTTTTATTTTTATTTCTAATTACTTTCATGACACGAGATACAATGTGTTTCCTACTTAGTAACTCTATTTGTTACTGAAAAGTTGTCAATTGATACAAATTAGTTTGGATATAATCTATACTCTATACTAATATAAAAAGCTGGAGAGTTTGTTTGTTTGTTTGAACGCGCTAATCTCAGGAACTACTGGTCCAAATTGAAAAATTATTTTTGTGTTGAATAGACCATTTATTGAGGAAGGCTTTAGGCTATAAACCATCACGCTGCGACTAATAGGAGCGAATATACAAGGGAAAATGTGGCAAAAACGTGGAAAATTATTCATCTTTGAGGGCTGCCGTTGCGAGCGCTCCGAAAACGGTAAGACCTTCTAACCACGTTAGAGCGGCTTCTAACAACGGCTAGTTATGTATAAGGATAGAAGATTTATTTTTATTCAAAATATAATTGTTCTTCAGGTACATATGTTATATTAAATATACTACATATGTTTAATTAAAATGGATACAGTTCTTGCCAAACCCTATTTTGCCTCTCTGGCATATTTAATTAAGATTCTCTATGAATATCAGATAGGTGAACTACAGAAACATTAAAGTACGTAAAATTACAATAAAGCGTTTATAAATAAATTCTTTCATACATAAACAATTCAACATAATCCCTTCACGTCAATACGAAACAACAGACACTCTCTGTAATAAATTAAAAAGAATACAAATAAAGAGAGAGTCATAAAAGACTGGTCAAGTGCGAGTTCGACTCGCGTCTCTGAGGGTTCCGTAGAAATAGACTAAAGAAAAATGAAGTTAGAAATAAACACTTGATGACAACGAATGTTTGTATTACCGCGTTTTTTTATAGCAGCAACAAAAATAAATCACCATTGCAAATTCCATATCAAGCTCCCACAGTTAATGAGAAACAGCCTGATCAAATACTGATGAACAAATAGAGATCACGGAGATTTGGTAGTCGCGTCCCGTTTTACTGTTTTCGTACGGAACCCTCAAAACTGATGAATGCAAACTGCCTTGGCACGAAGAGTAAGACATAAAAAAATATTCTCGTAATTTTCTCAAAGTTTATTGCGTAGTTTTGCCAAATTATTCTACACTAGTTGACACGTATGGTTTCATATGACGTGATTAGTAACAAAATCAAGGGAAAATGCGAAAGATTGCGAATGCGAATTTTATATACGCGGTCAAATTATTATTATAAGCTTTATAAATAAAAATGTAGAGTATATTTCTTTTATAATTGCGTGATTCAAGCCTAGGTTTAGCAATAAGATAAATATTATAACAAGCTGTTTTTCTTATTCATTTTAAACAATTTCAACTTTTGTACCAATATTATGGTAGTATTAAAACAAATGACACTCAATGACGAGACAAGAGCACGTCATTTATTTATTAAGAAATTTCATGATACTGCATCAAACATGACATTTAATTTTTGTGTCATTGTTTACTACGACAAACTATTAATCGATCACTCATTTTTATTTCATTACTTTGACGCAATATACATTTTTGTTTGGCTAACTCTTGATAATTTTTATTTATCTGACGCAAGTAGGTGTTAATCATTATCACTAAAATTACTTTAGAAAATAAACTAGCTGACCCAGCAAACGTTGTTTTGCCCAAATAAATTATTTCTAGTTGTCTGTATCTTTAACGCCAAATTATAAAAAAATAAAAACAAAAAATTTCGTCCAAAACATAAAATATGTTTTGTTAGTGTGAGCAACCCTTAACACTTGGGTTTGAAAAATAGATGTTAGTTGATTCTCATACGAATACGCATATCAAATTTGGTAAAAATCGGTCAAGCCGTTTTGGAGGAGTACGGTAACTAACATCGTTTGTTACTTCTTCATTCTCAAATGGTTAGACCAAAATTGACGACTATTAGTATAGACTTAGCCGATACCCTGATTTTGTCACTTTAGAGGAAAGTGTCTGTCTTCAGTAACCGATATCTAAGCAGAAGTCTAATTTTGAAAATTAAATCAGTTCAAAACAATTTCACAATAAAACTATACAATAAAACTATAAAAAAATATGCATTAATCATCGACTACAGATTTATTTATTCCCATCGATAAAACTATAAAATCTCGTTACAAATCGAACTTAGTATTCCGCCCGTGGACCGTTTCGACGGCTGTGAAAGTTAAGCGGTGCTCAAAACAGGCCTCTGGGATTTTATTTCGGTCTGCGGAGGTTTTAAATAGGGGTTGAGGAGTTAAGTAGGTAATTAAGACTGAGTGTATGTTAACTAAACAGTTTGTCTTTTGAACTCGGGTATTTAGATTTGAGTATTTCTGGAAGGATTTATGTTATAATACTTAGAACGGAGGAAAATATTCTCATGAGTACTTATTTTAATAGTCACGCATGTTCTGTTATCATCATTCAACAGTTATACGCGCAATGTCAAACCACGAATTAAAGATTTTTATCCAAATAAAAACAAAACAATACTCTATCCACAAAAATCTTAGGCCAATAATTTATTATCCATTCAAAAAAAATATCAAAAAGTTCAAGATTAAGAACCAGTAAAACAGCAATAATATTAATAAGCCACAGTAGTCAGTCTAAAACAGATATCTGTTTATTTTTAAACTAAATTCAGGAGCTTACTAAGACAATTCTTCGAAAGAGGTTGTTATATAAATAGAAACAAATGGGCCTAATGGCAAATCAAGGGGCTTAGCTAGGTTAGTTTTAACAAGTGACAGTCAGCCAGGATTGGAGTTAGGCTAAGTGACTTGTTAAAGTTTCTATATTTCTTTGAATTCCGCTTGACAATAAAATCATGATATCAAAGTGCGAAATTATATAATTATCTTTAAACAGTTATGTTTAATAAAGCGCGACGAAATAACCTTGAAATAAAACACGAGAATGATGAAATATATTTTCAATAATGTGAAATAGGTATCCCACATTATACGTATAAAACTCACTAATAAGCGCTCGACAAGAGGCTTGTTAGACAAAGGAAAGGCCACACAAAGGAATATACTTCACCTAACACAAATTAAATACAAATAAGTCGAGACAAATATCTGTGTAAACCGCAGAGTAAGCTCATGATTAAAAACCCAATTCGAATACTGAACTATTCGGGCGTCCCCGAAAAATGCGCGTGAGTAAATCGTCCGCATTTATATAATGATAAATCTTTGCAGTGCCTGTACCATGCTTCCGAGAAGCAAGCCACTTGTTATCGCAAAAGCGAGACGGCAATACAACAAGCGTAGCGTCATCTCGTTTCCACAACGAATATAAAACTTTAAGAGCTCGTAGTAAGCTCGTCATTCGCCAATCTAATAATAAAAACATTGTTGTCCAAGTGTTTGTGTTTTATAGATAGTATGACGGAGCTTATGAGTCATCTTCCCTCTTACTCACTCGTGGGTGTATCTCCGAATGCAATAAAACGTTTTTACAAGACAAGGTCGCGGAACGTCTTTTTTATTAAATGCAATTTGTAAAACATGATATATATACATTAAGTATCTAGTACATCAATAAAAATGAAATGACAAATCTTTCTAATTATTTATTTTATTTGTTTTGAAATACTTTTATCCGGTCGTACAATGAAACTATGTTTATTGCTGTTCTAGTTTCAACTGAGAGGACTCCAAGAGATTTTTCTTTTTTGCATTTCGTCGGATAATTTAGTTAATGCAATAATGTACTGTGAACATTTTGTTGATATTCCTAGGAACGAATTTCTCAACAGTTGTGGTAAAAAGTTTCTATAAAAACGAAGAGGAATCTCATTTCTCATTCAATCTAGACTTAGAACATAGACAAGAAGTCCATAAAGTCATCTCTGACGTCTACAAAAATGTCGAAAAATTACCTTTAAAAATATTAAGGTACCTATTTACCTAATATTCAAAGTAAATTAAAACCATCAGACATTGTAGACTAGCGTTGCCTCGTGTACGCAAAACCCGTCAGTAAAGACTGATTGACTGACACCAATTAAGGCGCCACTTTCAAAACTTTAATCCAAAGCAGTTCACTTGGCATTCATTCATTCATACAGTTCATTCGTTCAGCTCCAATTAAGAGTATTTTCAAGCAATCGTTTGTGGATTCAATATATTTCGTTGAGATTCGAAATGCGTTGTAAGTATTGCTTTAGGGACGCAAACTTGTAAAACACGAGTGTGATCTAATGATACATAGGTACCTAAACACTGATCGAAATAAATTAAATTATATATTTTAGCTGAACTTGCTTAAAGATATTTTAAGTCGTAAACATGTACAAACAGGACTGCCAGACTAACATCAACCAATAAATCAACGTAGCCTATTGCGGTTATTTGTCTGACAAAGGCCTTTCCAAAGTTGCCCCACAACACCCATACACATTTGCCACTGTAACCGCTAACATATGCTAACGTTTGGTTGTGACCAATAGTAATATCAAATATACTACAAAAAAGAAACAAATTACGTCATAAAACATTCAAACAAAATAAATACATAGGAATTCAGTCATTCTCAATTCAGGGGAAACATCAAAACAATTTCATGCCAAAGCCGTAGACACGAAACATGAAGACTAGAGTTTAAATAAAGGATAAACTCGTAATTACTTGGGCCATAAATTAAGTAAAGTCTGCCCCCGGGAGACGCCTGCCGTCACTAATTAAATTAGTTAAACTTTTAACAAAACAAACAATGGTACCGTTGTATTTTTGATCGGATTATTCTGTCTGAGTTTATGTAGATTTGTGGATTATATATAAGTCTTTAATAGTTAGGTGTAAATTACTGCTAAAACTGAAACAGTTTTTCACTGTCGAACGTTGTGATAGCTTTGTGGGACGATGTTCGGATTATTAAATGATGTAACGGTTTACTCACGCGTATTTATCGGGGTAGCTCGACTAGGGTAGTCGAACTGTTCGACTCGCGATCCCGCCGCGTCTGCTCATGATTGAGGACTCCGGTTGGGTCCGAAACTAGTCGGGCTACCCCGATAAATACGCGTGAGTAAACCGTTACATCATTTAATAATGAATCATTCTCACGACAGTTACTATCAAAAGATGTTCGGATTTGTATCAGATCCGAACGGAGGCAAGTACCAATGCAATTTTAAGATATATGACTTTCTTAAATATTATAATATTTCTTACCGAACTGGTCACTCGCGGCTCATGAGAGAGACAAGTAGAGGAAGAGTGGGAAGGCCTTTGCCCAGCAATGGGACATTACAGGCTAGTAATAATACATGTTATTGGCAAAAGTAAAAGAAAACATTGTGACGAATCAGTAACCCGCAATGAGCTACGTAGAGATAAATTCTTAAACCCAATATAAAAAGAGGCTTGCCAAGCAGTGTGACAATTATAGGATTAGCTTTCGAAATATTTTGGACGGTTTCTCCTGACTTGGAATAGCGGTTGATTGGCAGCGATTGTTAACTATCTATTCCATTTCCCGACAGTGGAACTGAGTTACAACTCGTATGTCTTTGGGAATCAAACACTCATGCAAGAAGGATACAAAAAAGCGACATACGTAAATGTGTTTTTCGCCTCTCAAGTCACTTGACATTTGAAGCTACTGGCGAGTTTTCTGTGCATTGTTCATAAGGTTGGTAAGTTACATTTTCTTTTGCACTACAAAATCTAAGCTCTCAACATGGAAAGGCAAATATTTTCATATCAAACTACGACCAACTTCCAGTGCCAACAAAATTCGTTAAAATTTTATATAGCGATCACTGAATTTGTTTTGACGGACGGTCGAACGCGTCGCGGCTTGTGGTGGATATAGCGACCACATCACGTTTCATACTTGTACTATGAGATCTAAACAAGAACTATCGAGTGTGGGAGCGAGACAGCACATAATACTGAGTATAGCGACGCCTCTTTTCTACAACAGCAGCAGTTCTGGTTGAAGCGTCGATAGTAAGAGTGCCGTACAGGGGATTGGAACAAATATTTACAATACATTTTTGTTGGACAACAGGCTATTGTGACAAAAACGTTGTTCGAAAAAGGATGTGTGGAAAACAGCGACGTGAAACGCTACGTTTAAATTGTTCTGACGAAAATATTTACGGTTGCGGAGGCAAGGTTCATCTGTACCTCTACCATGAGTTTTGAGCGACCGGGCTCGCTAGCGTCTGCGTAAAAAATATCTATGACAAAATGTGCAGCGCCCCTAGTGGTCACTTGACAAACTAAAATCGGTAGTATGAGTTGACAAATAAAACCTATCGAAACATTCAAAACGTCTTCGACAGCGAGTAGCGAGCGCGTAACGTTTTGCGGTGGTTTCTCTAAGAAAACGGTACCATGAGTCACAAATACGACAGATGGTATCGACAAATACCATTACGATTGTAGTTAAGTAACTCACTTGCTAAACAAGGTGTGAAACGGTATTCGGTTTATAGTAATTGTTTAGTTTTGAGTATTTCTTGTGAGAATCATGTCGGCAAGAAAGTATTTAAAATCAAGTAGCACTAGTTAAAAGTCAATTTACATTGAATACACGCTGTCACTTTTTTACAATGAAACATACATAAATTCTTTATTAAGGAAACGCTGGAAATAAGTAGCCTTCACAGTGGGCCCCACCCCAACCAATAGTTCATAATATTACATTATATTAAAATATACTGAATATTTTATGCTCTAAGAAGTTTAAAATTATTAGGATTATTCAAACACTAGCTGTAGCCCAGGACTCCGTCCACGTGGACTTCAGTTTATAGCGTTCGGTGGTTCCCGTTTCCATCAGGCTATCTGTCAAATTCAATACAATCGGTTCAGTAGGATTGGCGTGAAAGCGAGACAGACAGACAGAGAAATTTTCGCATTTATAATATTAATTTCAATAGATGCACAGTTTATCGGTATATGAAACAATTCAACAAAACTATCGCTATCCATCGCAAGACATAGGTACACCCCAAAGTTGCGCCACATAACCATTCCTAGGTACCCACGACACCGCTTTCAATTTAATAATGAAAAATTACTAAAACCCAAAAGAGCAAGAAGAAAAGTGTCTATCTATTTGTGATATCAAAAGAGTTCGTATATCTACATCAACCGCATAATTAAAAAAAAAACACTTTGCGAAACTTCAACGGCAAAGATGGCGACTTGAGCGGTTTGTTTTTTGCCATCGAAATTTAACGAAATTCTCCATAATCCGAAATCTGCGGATATATGTTGTCGACTCAAAATCAATATTTTTTTATGTTTTGTTATTCATATAAGGTTTCGATCGAGTTTACCGTAGTCCTGCATGAAATTAATAATGTAGATTTGAAGCTTTTTCGGGAATATATATCTTACTCTGTCTTTTAAGCAACGTTAGAAAGAAACAACTACATTAGGCGTGAAGTTAGGCACGTTCGACAACATGACAAGTATGACAACACGAATACTACAATAACAATCGAGCTCTCGATAGCGAGCGCGTCAAGGTTTTTTAAACTCATGGTATGAGTCCGATTGTAAACTATTCGAACCGCGTTTATACGCTATCGACTGTAGTAACGTCATTGACGTTTTCGATGGCAACTCATGGTAGAGGTACTGGACACTGGTGTGATAGAAAATTGTATTGTTTTTTTTTTTCCTAAAATTTTGCAAGCCATATTCTCTCCTGCCACTTACACAAATGATATAGCCGGTGTTATAAACATTTCTAAACACCAAGAAAGAATGTAGTTTTTACTGATACATAAATTAGAAGAACTATGAAAAAGTTCAAGTCTTTAGAAGGACTACAAAGATACAAATAAAACTGCAATATACAAGAAAAACGAGCATTCTCATCTCACCGCTTATGAACAAAGTGAATTCTTCCGCACGAATCAACTCTAAAGATAACCAATTGATAAACAGCTTCCTTTCCACGGGAGTGTTCTGTGGAATACAGATATTTGAGGAGAAGGTGGATATAGAATTGACACCAAGAGTGGACAATGTTAAGTTAGCTTTATATAAATTGCAATAGCGTGAAAAACATGATTGAAGAATAAGTTAAAATGAAAAGATCAAAATATCAACTTATTGCTTCTTCAAATAAAGGTTATCATTAGTATTTGTAAGTAGTAAATTTAAAACTGATTTTAAGGATATTTCGATATACAATAACGTAACAGCTATTTTCAAAGTAAAGTATTATTTAGTTAAGGGACTTTTTCACTGAAATTTTAAATGTCACATGCAAAACCTAATCCTGCTTTGTCAAGTCAACATTACAGAGACTATCATTTAAAATCGACTTTTCACATAAAAATCACTTCTATAATATACAGAAACATTTACAAACAACAAAATCACGTCAAAATTTAAATAGCTTCACCACGAATACATGCTATTGAATATTTAAATACGTATGCACGGTTGAAATCAACATTAAACGGTAATTAACAGTTGACCGACCTCTGAAGACCAATTAGGTGGTTATATTGATGTGTCAAAGGCTTCAATCAGGATATAATGGCTAAATGCTGCATGCTAACACAGGTAACGTAATTTACGAGGCTTGTACTAATCTAATAGTGTGTGTTGGGTATAGACGATGGACGTGGACTATGGTAGGATGTGATGTTTTATTTGTTAAGCCATAAGTAATTTATGATTTTGGATGAGCAATGAGGTAGGTAGGTAGAAAAATAATTGAATATGGCATTAACTTCTTTTGTTGGCAAGAAATTTTCAAGATGCCTCCTCACTCCATAAATTTTTGTCAAGGCTCTATGTCACGCCACCCTTCTTCTGATTTTTTAAGGATTTGGGCATTACAAAGTGAATACATCTCTAATATAATACATTTAATCAAATATTATGTGAAGGCAAAAAGAAAAGAGGTAGTACAATTATTGGAAAGACGTTTAGTTTCGGAGCACGTGACCTTTTAAAACTACAAGAAAATAATTAATTGCCTTTCGATATGCATCCAAGTAAAGATTCTGTAAACAATTATCGATTAAAAATATATTTTAACAAAACACTACTGATTAAACGTGCTTTATCAGCCTTCAAAAAACAAACAAAACGTTAATGTTTACGAAAAATGACAATAAAAGAAACCAGGTCAAAAATATCAGGAAAACGCCGGCGATTCGCACGTAAACGAATATCCTTTGCCTTACTTTGTCTGTACACATTATACATAAGCCAAAGAATATTCTCTACTAAAAACTTTACCGAGAAGGAAAATGAGGGTATTATTAAAGGAATGCTTACATGTAGAGTCGGGACACGTATACGGATATCCGTGAAGAAATAATCAAAAATGTATATCATAACGAAGGATGAACGAATATAGGAAACTAATGATTTGTTTGCCTACTTGTAAAGACTATGAAAATGATCGGAACATTCGAGATTTTTGTGAAATTGAAACGTTTAGTATATAAAAACCTAAATACAAACATATATAAAAAAATATACTAACGGAATTAAAATAGCTTAAACTTTACTCCTAATTCCGATCGATGTTAATATTGATGTCAATCCACGATTTAAAAAAAATGTACCTACTAAATATGTATCATAAATACAATTATAAAACACGACATTAAAACATTGCTACAAAAAAACAGTAAGTTAAAACAACAAACTCCTTCGAAAACATATAGAAAACAACAGCACAGCAAACAGTAACTTTACAACAACAAATCCGGATATATCCGGACATATCTATGCTTTACTTCCAAACATCTGCACGTCCCACCCGGGTGTAACCGTTAGATGGAAATGTTCGACTTTTAAACCGGACCGGTAATAAATGATGTCCGACCGATAAACGTGACCGGATATCCGACTTCTTGCCATTATCGACAACTTTGAGGAAACTAAATTGAATTTTAAAGAAAATGT
Organism: Trichoplusia ni; assembly: GCF_003590095.1. Classification (NCBI taxonomy): domain Eukaryota; kingdom Metazoa; phylum Arthropoda; class Insecta; order Lepidoptera; family Noctuidae; genus Trichoplusia; species Trichoplusia ni. The sequence goes on from NC_039503.1 coordinate 1,064,787, forward strand.
TCTTTCGTGTATTTGTTGGAGTTATTGGGTTTTTTGTTGTGTTAGCGAAGGGGGAAGCCTTGTAACTGAATGAACGAATTATTTGTAAACAACTCAATTTTGTAAACGCTTGCGTACTCCGTAGGACATCATAGATGGTCGGATATTTTCTAAGGACTGCATATGATTTTTCGTTAAAAGAGATTTTTCATTTTTTTTTAAGAAACCTTGATTCTTTCAGAAATTAAAATCATGATTTCATCATTCTGTCTTCTTCTCGAACGAAAATTCCCTATATGGTAAGAGAACAAATAATTGAAATAAAGTTCACGCTCAGCTTGGTCTACATACACACATAATACAATATGAATGCACAAGTTTCCTAGATCCGGCTATTGTTTTGATAAATACAAGCATTATATTCATAACAGACATCTAGATCATAATACAATGACTGATAGACATTATTGTTGAAAACATAAATCGTGAGATATTTTCTTTGACTTTTTTTTAAACGACTCCCGCACTAAGGAATTTAATCCTTGTGTCGCAGGGGATTTTACAAACTTACAAATCACATGCACAAAGACACCCAGACTCAGGACAAGCATTCGTGGATCACACAAATACTTGTGCAGTGGTTTTGGCGAGGTGACCTCAACCACTCGGCTATCCGTATAGTCAAAAAACAAATTTGTGTGCGGCCTCTTGTATTACAAAGATCAGCTGACTGTAGAGATTACCTCTACACTTTTACCTATAATGTTAGTATGTAATAGATTTACCAATAACCTCTTCCCTTTTTTTATTGCCAAAATACTAACAACCTTCAAACCTCCACATGGGAACTTTTTGGGTATTTGCACAGGCATAACAGGAATAGCTTAGGGTTGTCACCAGCGCCGTTGTGGGCAATTTTAAAACCGCTGCAGCGGGCAATATTTCACAGCTAGGAATTTAATATCAGTACATGTTTTTCGTGTTCACCGCGTTGATTTAGAACGTTTTGTCGCGTATCAGATGACACATCGAGAGAACTACGTGTTCAGTGCAATTCAGACCAATATTATTGTTGTACTGTTGTCTTTTGTAACGTTATTTATTTGGTGAACATGGAGGATTGTATGGATTCGTATTGTCAAGCGATTGGTTAGAAATACAACCGAATAAAGCGTTTAGATACGTTGGAGCTTTGTTAAAGAAAATATGTTTTGGAGATGAGTAAAAATACAATCCAAATTGTTTTAAACGAACACAACGTTGTCATTAAACATGGTCAATACTCATACTTAAGATAACAGAGACAGACGTTCTGAAAGAAAATAAAAATTACACCTAATTCGACATATTACCCAGATCTATAACTTAAAAAGACACAAATATAACAATAGATAAATATATATGGTTCTTATTGTTTTCTTAACCTATAATCTCCTTGACTATTTTTTCTTTTCATAAACCACTACAGACTATTTTAAGTGATAAAACAATATTAGCTCGACACGGAATCGAATAACATTCTCGCTCGCTTTCAATCTCATCGCACTACTGTCAATAAAAAAAAATAAACAGAATCCCTCTACGCCAGTTTCCCTTATCAGTGCCACGCACACTGCGCAAACATTATACAGTTGAAATCACAGAATTCAATGTGCTAGAAATGGGTTTTGAAATGAAAAATCATGGACCATTGTAGTGTTTTAAAGCCATAAATTAATTGTGATTTTGTTTGCGATTAACCTACGAACGTATGTGCGAATGGATTAATGAACCACCAGAAACAAATTAATCACTGAGTATGTCTTTGTGTTATTTCAATGTTGTTGGACAACCCCGTGACACAAAAAAATACGAAGATAAAGTTGATTGGGTAGATAGAAATGCAGAACTAACTTCAAAAATTCAGCAGTTTTTAATTTTAAACCTTCTAGAAATTATTGTTATATTACCTATCAAATACAAAAAAATACGCTTGCAGATTGCCAGAAAAAGGGACTTGTATTAAATACCACTTCCAGTAAACATAATTCACTGTCGCAAACGAAAATAACTGTTAAAAATACTGGTTTTATCGCACCCTCCTGTATAGGGCATTGATAAAGCCCCGTGAAAATAAAATACAAATAAAGCAGTTCAACAGATCTCACCTCCTATATTGATAGAGATGAGATTCGGGATTCGAAGTTGCTTTTGAAGATTTATAAGAGGTGGCTGTGAAAATATATGGCTTCATATTAATTGTTTGTAGCAGACGTATAGGAAAATATGAGTATGTTGACTGCATTGATCTTTTTAGTTCCCATCATGTTATCTATTATTTTCTAAATACTAATAAGGTTCTTTAGGCCTGCTAGCTAACTATTAGGTATCTTGATTCGTAATGGCTTTTTTTCCTAGAACTGTAAATTTTCATGATATACTGAAGACTTAATCCCGTCAGGAGTGAATATTTTTTTAATCACATTGAATCTACGCTCGACCGATAGCTAAGGACGCTGATAACAGTCGATCTTGGTTAAATTAGATAGCGACTTTTCAGGTTACAATCGAGTACCAAATCAAAATCAAGTATAGAACTGGAACAGTGAAAAGTAATCGTTAATTGAGACCTATATTCTTTTTTTTTTGTAAATTTCTATATGTAATAAATAATACAATACGACAAAGATTCAATAAACTCGTACATAGTAAACAGCTTGAAAAACAATAACATAAAAAAAACAAGTCGGTCAATCCGTCTTCATCAATACTGTGCACCAGTAAAATAGGAATAAATAAACATACAACATGTAGTAAGCTATATCATAAACGACTAGCGGCCATAAGTGAAAATTATCGTTGCACTCAACTGTTTACGAGTTCACTTTATGTTCACTGTAAATATAAGTGGAGAGTTTAGGTTTTAATCTCATTTTATGTTGCGTTTTGTTGAGGATGGTTTAGTTTGGTTTTAATAATTCCTAGGTTTCTTTAGACTTTACTCTTAATGCGCAGCATACTGTGGAACTTCGTTCAGCTTGGGCAGGATAACGCCAGACTCTCGTTGCGGGGATCTATTAATCCTATAGAAGCCTCATTGGTTGGAAGTGAGGGATCATCGAGCGCTGTAGCTGAATTCAGCGAAGACGTGATGACACTCAAAGAAGATGCGGTAACGAAGCGGGACCTTACGACCACTCTCCTAATCTATGCTCTATGTATCAGAGCTGGAAGATTGACTGAGAATGCCCTCCATCAGCCACTATAAATAGCCTTCGGCGGTAGAAGCGGGGAAGTCTGCTGCCTTAACTTGAAGATCAAAGGCGGCATGCGCAGTACTTCTGTGTGCCTCTCTATTAGCAGAGGGAAAACCAACTCCCATTTAAGGTTGCGGCTCCTAGAAAGAAGCGTCTCTGCATAGGATCGCGGTAGTTTTCCGGGCCGGATTCGCACAGGTAGAGAAAGGTTTCTCTACTCTCAGAAGTTATATTATTATGGTTGTAGAAACGTGACAGATCAATGCACGGGGTAGAGCGGTATCTCTCTTACACACTGGTATTGATACCACTTTAAGACTATGCTTACCCCAGATTACTAGGTACGCCGTAATTACTACGCGTAGTCGCTTTCTCTCCCCGTAGTATATAATTAGCCCTAAGTAAGCGTAAGTGGTCATAAATCAGATTAATATAACACTGTTTTAGTTGCTGTTAATTCAAAACCTATAGCAAGGTACACGGATATGTGACACGAACATTATGTCTACATTAATGTAAAACACAAAATGTCGATTGAAAATCCACAATCTAAGACAAATAAAAATACACACAAAGTCAATATAATCGATCAATAAACTCCCAAACGACCTTGCACTAATTAATAACCAAACTAATTAAATTAATAAAATAAATAAGTCATAAACTTTTAGTAACCACATCACCCATCATAGTTACGATGTTTAAAAAAACTGTAAAGAATGATTAAAACGAGTTTTATGTGTCGTTAAACTGAGATTGTGGGTACAGCGTGATCTATTTCTGACGTTCACGAAACAAGTGTAGGGTATGAGTTACGTTTTAATACATGTACGTTAATGTATTAAAAAGATAGTGATAATATGTCCTATATACAACAAGTAAAGGTTTCAAATAAAGTCATTTTTTAATACGGTTTCGTATACAAAGGGTAATAGAGGAAACCTAGGCTCAGCTGTCCGTCTGTCACGGCTGTATCTTATAAACCATGATAGGTAGACAGAGGAAGTGCAGGCAAAACAACAATAAAAATCAACATTAAGCAGCCTAAACTTGCTAGATGATCAAACCTCGTTAGACTCTAAATTAACATTCTTATTCTAAAAGAATTCGTTAGAAATTTATTTAATATATTTAATATATTTGCAGTCTAACTATATCACGCAATTGCGAAATAAAATAACTTACCATTTTGCCCTATAAATGTTTGAAAATATTAACTGAAATTATTGAATAATATGTTGCACGTAGAACACAAATAAAATAAAAAGGAATGTTTAAGTAATTTTCACGTGCACGAATGAATGACGCAGAGAATATTCAATGAACTCTTCAATGCCATCCAATCAAGGACACGTTAACAATATTAAAAAGGAGTTTATTATTTATTGAATAATTGAAGTTAAATGGTTGCGCGTTAAGAAAAAAAATCACACTAAACTGACATTGGCATTATAACATCATCATCACCGCCCTAGCCTTTTCCCAACTATGTTGGCTTCTAGTTGTCTACCAGTATTTTACGAGGAACGACAACAACTGACTTCCTTAAGCTAGCTGACTTCCTCAACCCAGTTACCTCAGCAATACGATACCCCCTATAATAGTAAGAGTGGTTGTCAGACTTTCTAGCTTCTGACAATGCCTAACAACTGTCAAGGATGTATGAATATGCCCGGACCCACAATGTAACATGCCTTTGGAAACACGGAGGAACTCGTTACGACAAAGATGGTCACCCATCTACAGACCGGCTGGTCAGCGGTGCTTAACCTGTGGTCGATCAACTTGTGCAGTTATATCTCATCCACGAGCTCCTCATAGAGCATTTGCTTAATAACTGTCAAAATATGTAATTTTCTTAGATATAATCAACAGACTTAGGGCAAGGAGACTAAAGACGAAGACTTTTTAAGGATATCGACTGTTAATCACCCTAACCCATTTGGATAAAATCAAAAGTGTTAATCGTCTTTTTCAATGACTAATAACCATTTTGCGAATACCTGTCCATTGTACACGTGAGTTTAGTCGACCATATGACAGTATCTTAGTTCTAGTTAAACTCACAATATTAAGGTATCTAATACTGTCGCTAAGGTTAATAAAGCACGTCCATCCCGTCTAGAATTGTATCCGTATCTGTAGAGTTACAATAAGAGACGCTCTCTGCACTGGTGTGGCACGTGTCTCAACATTTTACACGTGTCGCTAAACATACTCGTGTATCTGTGGCGATATCATATTTGTAGTTACAGATTTCGTTTGAGCGTCAAATACATATGTTTTTAAGGTTTTAAAACTACGACGCAAAAGAGAGGTGGTATTAGTTTGAAGTTTCTGTTTGTCTGTGACATCATAGCTCCGCGGCGGATTGAGCGTTTTTATTTTGTGTTTGACATAGACATGTTTGATAAAAATTGGTGCCATTTAAGTTTTTTCTGTCGGCGGTTAATACTTTTCTTTCTAGTTACTTTTCTAGTTAATTAAAGCAGTGTTTAAATGTTTATAAATGTAATCCATCGCTTAAGGTAGATTTCGCTATGATTTTTTCTATTGGAAAATCATTTTAGTTTTATTTTTGCAAAAAGAAAATACTATAGTATGGTGAATATTTTTAATGATTTCAACTGAAAAAAAACTCACAGGTCGATCAATGAGTTAAGTGCCATCCGAGAGACAAGAGTGAGATTCCTAACTAGCTAAGCATTACAAATACAATTGCCTGTCACAAAAACATTGTATTGATACAACTTTTCCCACGCATCGCACAAACAATATTGTTACATTATTGTAATAATAATAAAAAGCGTGTGAGCTCGTCTAACAATACAAACACAATGATACAGCTATTCAGACTGAAACTGCATCTGTTTTTAAAAGAGAAAGTAGGTGTAATTAGGTGTCTATAAGAACAATAGCAAAATAATCATATGCGCAATTCGACCACCACGATTCGATGCACCACGTCGAATTGCAAATTTATGAATACCATATTTTTCTTTTTCTTTTGAAAAACGACTCCCACATTAAAAAAATATAATCCGTGTGTCGCGAGAGGTTCTTTCAAACATTCAAGTCTCATGCACTAAGACAACCAGACTCAGGATACTACACGGGGATCGAACCCGCGACACGTCCCGCACAGTGCTTTGTTGTGGTGACTTGAAGTCACAGCCACTCAGCTATCTCATGATCACAGATAATCACGTTGATGAAACTTATGTAGTACTAGCTTGTGCCCGCGACTTCGTCCGCGTGGAATAGTGACTTCCGGCAGAAAAGTATAGATAGCTGTGTCCGCGACTCCGTCAGCGTGTAACTCCTTGTGTATTAAGTTAATGTATTGGTAATATTTATTATTATTATTTATATTGGTAATATTGTTTAGATCACGTTCACATAAGGCTTAACCCTTTATAAGACACAGAACTTAAAAATATTTATAGCTTTTAAACTTTATAATAATGTGTTAAGGTTCAAATTCTGGTGGCAATATAAGTACCACTGCCTTATAAAGGTAAGGTAAAGGTACCTATAAAACGAAAATACTTTAGTGCAAAGCTTCCGGGTAAACTATATTGAAAGTTGACCCGTCCGGCACGTGAACATAAAGACTTTTAGAACTGCTAACACGGGAAAGAGCAACATACAACTGACCATGTGAGAAACAACTGACACTGAGATCTACTCCAGCAACACGAAAAGTCTGCCCTTGAGCCTTGTTAATTGTCATTGCATAACACACTGATACTGGGAATTGCGTCCTTTTAAATTGGAATGGAAAATTATTTGGTATTAAGGGTATTCTGGGAATAAAGACGGTTTCTCCTGCACCGCACCCTGTTAAAATTTGAGCCTCGATTATATTTTGTTGCAACTGGGTTACTTTTAGTCGAGTTCCATTGCAAAGTTGTGGTGGTTTTAAATTTCGGAGCATAATAATCGGTATCCCAATTTTTAAACAAATTTCATGAGAGGGAAGTCCGGGCATATTTAAATAATTTAAAAATTCTATCGGGTAATTAGTGGCTTCTTGTTCATCGACCATTCTATTTATTGATCTATAAACTTTGCTTTCCCCCTGTATATTCGACAGTATTTTGTTATTGATCTCAGATGCCTGGTCATTGCGAGGAGTTAAAATAGATCTTTCGCATAGCCAAGAATTGTCCCTATTTAATATATTTGTTACGTCACCGTAAACCGACGATATAAGATGTGGTTGAGATTGCACCATACAACATAATTCAGGCGTCAGTATAAGTTTTCCTTGGTGTAGTTGTGGATAGGTACCTTCACCAATCTTTAATAATGTGTCAGAAAATTGACTATCATCCGGGTTATCTCCAGTTCTCACTCGCATATTTATAGTCAAATGCACCGATTGTATATCTCGCCATAAATAAGAGCTTTTCAGGCAAGCCCTAACCTCATCAGCTCGGGTTCCCCGTGGTATTACCGGTAAGGTTTGTCGGAAATCACCACAAAATAAAACCGTGATACCGCCCATTGGTCGATCATTTTGTCTTATATCCCTTAAAGTTCTGTCTACCGCTTCTACTCCTTTTCGATGGGCCATCGTACATTCATCCCATATGATTAAACTACACTCGCGTAATACCTTAGCTTTGTCGCTATTTCTTGAAATACTACAGGTTGGATTTTCCGTGCGATCTAAATCAATTGGTATTTTAAACATACTGTGAGCAGTTTTACCTCCTGGTAGCAATGTTGCAGCTATCTCTGATGAAGCTACGGCAAGAGCAATTTTACGCTGATTTCGAACATAAGCCAATATTAATTTAGTCAAAAAGGTTTTTCCAGTTCCTCCAGGTGCATCTAAAAACCATATTGTTCCCAAATTATTTTGAACACTATTGCACACGCGGTCATAAACTGAACGTTGTTCTGCAGTCATCATTGGGACACCGTTTTCTAATGTTGTCAGCAGTTCCGTTAAATTGTAACCAATCTCTGCGGAATATTCCCTATTAGTTACCTCTCCGACTGAGGTTGGTGTTGGCAAACCATATTCACAGAGTGATTTACCGCCTACTGCTGTTAAGTCATCCTGAAGAGCTAATAAGCACTGATTTATGGCAAGATCACGGAAATTATCATTAGTTGTGCCTTTATCATTGTTAGGTATATTTCTAAGAAAGTCTTCTGAAAATTTTTCTTTATATTTTTCCCATAATGTTACAGCATCTGACAAATTACAAAATGTGAGTAATGTTACAAATAAATGGCGTAACCGTCGTGGATTATCACTAACACAGGATTCTGCTAAAGCGTCATCCCAATGCTGATCATTTTCAAGCAAATGACGCGCTTGGCAAGCTGCTTGATAAGTGGGATAAACAACATCGTCTACTTTTCTCAAATCTATAAATGAGGTTGGTCCTCGCACGGTATGTAATAATAATCGCAAATAGAAACACTCAGCGTTGTTAGGATGAACGGTGTACACTCTACCAAGAACATGTTCTTTAAAAATACCTGACTCGCCATCTACAGGCCTGCCACGGCGTCTTCGATTAAAGACACCCCGTTGCTTATCGTAGGTATAATACGATGGAACTTCCTCATACAAAAGAGATTTTGCAAAATCATCAGTTTGGCAAAGTCGAAAGAATGCTAATAAACTTGTTTGTCTAGGGTTCTCTAACCGTTCTGTGACATTTTCGGCGTTGAAATATATACGTTGGCCGCCTTCAAGATGAACATCCAGATGAGTCACAGGTGGATATCTTTCGTGAATGTTGAAACTTAAGATCCGCCACACAGCTTCTGAAGAACTTATATATCTGCCTGACTGAAATCTTGTAACTTCATCATGTTCATTTCTCAAAGCAAATGTAGCTTGGTCACTGCCCTTATTAATATACTTACAAATATATTTTATTGACTCTACACTATTACACATTTCAACATTTATGTGAGCTTGAAATGCTCTGGACAACACAGGAGAATACGGAACGACCCACCTATTATCTAAAGTAACTTGTTGTCCAGACACTCGCTTTTCAACAGTAAAACCATCATTATCTCTTGAACGGCGACGATATAATGGGTATCCATCATGTCCTGTTACAGTGCCATCCACTAAGGCTTTTGGATATCTTTTAGTGCAACGACCGTCTTGCATGCAAGGAGAATTCCCGTTAAACGAACCACATGGACCATGTATCATATGAGTTTTAACAATGTCGTATAACACGGGATCTGCAATCGGACTTGGAATTTCAGCACTGATTAAACTGTCTACATCATTAGGTCGAACCTTATCTTTTAACCAAAGCAGGATATGTGCGTGAGGTAAGCCGCGTTTTTGCCATTCAATACTATACATATAACACAATACTTCTCCAAAAATTTTATCTTTGGTAAGTAGATCTATCATTGATTTTAATTTTAAATGAAAAACTCTTGCTATGATATCATGGCGGTCATGCGGTGCTTGACCCTCAAGAAGCTCCCGAGTAATTTCATCCCACTTAGGATTGGTAGTTACAGTAATAAATAAGTCGGGACGTCCATATTTTCTTACGTAACAAAAAGCATCTTGAGTACGTTCGTGCATGTATCGTGGACCACCAGTAAAAGAAGAGGGCAAAATAACTAAACGACCCATATTCACCGTATCGTTATCTTGCTGCATGGCGTCGCGAAGGTGCACGTATTCTTCAGCGCGCAGCTGCCTTTGATTAGATCGTATATAAACTAATCTTTCGGTTTCAATTTTTGCGTACATGTCTACAATAAACTGATTGAATAAGCCACGAAAACGTTGAAAGTATACAAACCTATTCCGTCTTACTTGCAAGTGGTAACAGTAAAATTGAAGGCATGAAATCTTTTTATTATAATTAGGTGCGCCTGTACGCGGATCAGTTTGGTATAAAGCAAAATTATAACCATCTTCCCCTCGACAGTATATCAAAGGATATTGCAAACTGTCGTAAGCCCTGTGGGTTTCATAAATACGTTGCAAACGATTATCTCTGGAACGGATAACGATATCACGCCTATCACATTCCTGGTCGACCAATACCACAGCAACTTCATTCGTGGATGGAGCATTATAACGCCCAGGGTGTTCCTGAGTTGGACGCCTATCGGCATTTATAACAATTTTATAATTGTTATCATCATCTCGAGGAAGAGCTTCTAATGCCGATTTAAAACTGCATACATACGAATTAACCTGATGCAACATGTTCTGAAGTTGTGATATGAGTTCAGTATTTAAATTCGGGAAATATTGATTTCTTATATTCGACTGTTCGTTGTAGTCGGATACAAAATATATTTGAAGAAACTTAGGTTGGTTTTCAGGCAAAAGGGATCCTATCAAATGGTAAACCTGACCTTGTATCTTAAAAGTAGGCATGAAATGACCTTCTGAGATTTGTTGAGCGCCAAAGGATGTCATTTGAAATGCACTATTATAAGTGCGAATATTATCTAAAAACTGTTTAGATTGTATATGTTCCCCTAAAAGTAGTGATTTCAAAGGTTCCGGTGGGTCTTCGAATGAAGGCAAATTTATTTTACCTGTAGAACAACAGAAACCAGCTGACTCCTTACTCCACTTTGAAGCATTACAAAAACGACATACCACGTTCATATCGCCTATTACAGAAGATGATCCATAATCAATTGTGAGGTTATAAGCAAACCCACTTTTATATTTGTCGGACCAAGCCACCGAATTTCTAGATTGATCTTCTATGTGTACATCTAAGTTATTAAGGCTATGTCGAAATCTGTCTGCAGTAAGACGGGCCTCTCGCTGTTCGTCCGTTTCAAGAGACCGAATATTTTCGATTCTTAATCTTTCATTAGACAAACTTACTGATCGTTCTTGTCTCAAAGAATTATAATATTCGCGTACCGACTCTAGTCGTTGTTCATGCTCATGTGCGTCTTCGAGAGATCGAATAACATTATGGTGCACCCTATCATTTGTCAAACGGTCTTCATATTGAGTTAAAGTTTCAGATTCTCGAGATAAAATATGACGTTCGCTGTCAGCTGTGAGACGCAATTCCCTCTCAGTGTAGTTTTCTGACTCGCGAGACAATATATGACGTTCGCGGTCAGCTGTGAGACGCAATTCCCTCTCAGTGTAGGTTTCTGACTCGCGAGACAATATATGACGTTCGCGGTCAGCTGTGAGACGCAATTCCCTCTCAGTGTAGGTTTCTGACTCGCGAGACAATATATGACGTTCGCGGTCAGCTGTGAGACGCAATTCCCTCTCAGTGTAGGTTTCTGACTCGCGAGACAATATATGACGTTCGCGGTCAGCTGTGAGACGCAATTCTCTGTCAGTGAAGGTTTCTGACTCGCGAGACAATATATGACGTTCGCGGTCAGCTGTGAGACGCAATTCCCTCTCAGTGTAGGTTTCTGACTCGCGAGACAATGTATGCCGTTCGCGGTCAGCAGTGAGACGCAATTCTCGTTGTGACGCAGTTTCAGCATCTCGGGATAACACATGTTGTTCTCGGTCAATGGTAAGCCTCAGCTCTCGTTGAGAAGAGCTTTGAGACGCCCGTGATGTAGCTCGTCTCGCTCTGTCAGCTGCTAATCGCATCTCTCTCTCTGGAGAGCTTTCATTGGCTCGAGAGGTTGAGGCACTAACTCTCATAGAGTTTAACCGATGTGCTCTTTCCTCTGCCGATTCTTGAGAACGCGCATTTCTCATCCTTTTAGCATCTCTCGAATTTCGAGATAAAGATGGTCGTTTTTTAGGTGGCATTGTGTATTTTTAATCGACGGTAACTGAAGCTACCTTACACTTACAATTATATATAGTTATTATGTAATAATTACGAAAATAAACTATTAATATAATAAAACACTACCAATTACGAAAATAAACTATTAATACAATTAAACACTACCAAAATAACTAATATAATAATAACGAAAATAAACTATTAATATAATTAAACACTACCAATTACGAAAATAAACTATTAATTTAATTAAACACTACCAATTACGAAAATAAACTAATAATTTAATTAAACACTACCAAATTACGAAAATAAACTATTAATACAATTAAACACTACCAAAATAAATAATATAAAAATTACGAAAATAAACTATTAATATAATTAAACACTACCAATTACGAAAATAAACTATTAATACAATTAAACACTACCAAAATAACTAATAGGTGTACCTACTACTAATACTATTAATCTAATACCTATTATATAAACTAACAACAAAACAATTCTAAAAATAAACTATTCAAAGACTAAAAGTCGTGCTGATAAGCACGGTTTGCAAATAACAATTATTGATTGTCAATAAGGTCGAACAGTCTGAACGTCTATTCGCATCAACAGCCAAATATTGTATGACGCTCGAGCGCGGACCCCCCGCCTTTTTATACCTCCCGCCACGACGCGCGTCGAGCGCGGCAACCGATACACAAAAATAATCCTTATAGCATGACTCTGTATTCACGCGCGATTTCTTATTATTTCATGTATAACTTTGGTGTTTCTACACCGATTTACATGATTCTTTTTTTATTGAATAGGTAATAATGTTAACTTTTTTAATTGGGGATGAGTGATAGTGTTGTAAACGTTAGAGTAGACGAATACAATCAGAAATCTCCGAATTGCTAAGCTATCGGGAGTTTCACGTGTTATTGTGAGTCAACCATAAAAGTTAGACATATGCTGTCGAGGAATATTTTTTATATAATTTTAGGGAGAATATTTCCGTAATACATGATTTCTATGTAGCTTTAACCTATAAGCCTGCACACGTGACGGAAGCTTAAAAAATGGAGTAACTTACCCCGTTTTCCCAATATTTCCCTTCACTGCTCTGCTCCTATTGGTCGTAGCGTAATGAAAAGTATACTATAACCTGCCCAAGAGTATGAAGAATAATTGTGCCAAATTTCGTTAAAATCCGTCGAGTAGTTTTTGTTTCTATAACGAATATACAGACAGACAGACAGACAGACAGACAGACAGACAGACAGACAAAAATTTTACTGATTGCATTTTTGGCATCAGTAGCGATCCCTAACCACCCCTTGATAGTTATTTTTTAAATATATTTTATGTACAGAATTGACCTCTCTACAGATTTATTATAAGTATAGATGTAAATAAAAGGGTTTTTATTCTTTAGGCTATACTATGGCCTATACCTATGGGCTATACCTATGGACCATTTCAACAATATATAATATTCTTCCAAGTTTAATTACTTTAAAACATACCTTATTTATCTGTAACTAATAAAAGCCGGTATTTGACCTTACCACATGTTGACTTTTATTATAGAAATCGGAAACAGAAGGTGGATAGAAGTCACAAAGGAAATAAGGAACTAAACTAAAAGTTTTATAACTCGTAAACCAGAGTTTTGTGACACCAATATATAGCGTGTTCTATTTATTTATTTAGTTTTCTAAACTTGATATATTTTATATCTTTTTTATGTCTACCTGCCCGGAAGTACAAAGGTCAAGATATGTTTAAGTAACTTGCTATGTAATAATTTAAGAACCGTTCACTCACGCGAAACTAGTCGGACGATCCCAACAAACAAGCGCAAGAAAACCGTAGAAACATTTAAGTAAATTTTTATAATAACTATCGTGGGACTGATTCATTATTAAGTCATGTAACCGTTACATCATTTAATAATTTAAGTAAATTATTTTTAAGTCCATTATAAGTTTTGATTTACATAACTTTTAGAGAATAATAAAACCTTTTATGGTTATGTTTGATTCTGAAACTACAATTGTTTATGTACGTTTGTCTAATATTAAAAAAGAAGCAAGAAATACAGTATAAATCGACCAACAATGCAGGAAAAATATACGACCATATTTAACTAAACCATTTGAAATATAGTGTTTTTCTTCCGAAATATTCAAGAAGATAGACAATATCCAGTATCACAGTCAATTTTTTGTTTCTTCTATTTGTTGTAAAAACAACACGCTGTAGACATAAATAAAAATACATTTTATTTGGGCTAGGACCATCTTATCTGTCGCATAAAGGGAATCCCTTTACGTATAGCCATTTTATATAAAATAATGCGAAGTACACACGATACGTTGTCGTGTTGAAGGATTTCTCTCGTACAATTTATGTTTGATTACTTACATTGGTCGTTAAGGTATTGTTCTACTGTTTTTGAAGATTAATCAGCTTTTTTTTAGATTGTATTCTTACCTGAAACAAAAAGGTTATTTTTAGTTATTTTTGTGGCACACAATTTTCTGTGAAGAGATTATTATTTGAGTCTTGAGTTTGTGATGAGTCTTTTACACGAGTGCAGATTGTTTTGTTAACAGTTTACTTATGTCAAAAAGGCATATGGATGATTTTGTTTCTGGATTCGGAGCAAATAAATATGACTAAACAGACGATAAAATATATTTTTTTCTGTAGCTAGCTTTTCGCCCGCGGCTTCGCCCGCGTCGAGGTCGGTTATATCGCGTTTCCAAGAGAACTCTTCAAAAGTCCGGGATAAAAACTATCCTATGTTCTTTCTCAAGGTCAACTCCATCTCTGTACCAAATTTCATTAAAATCGGTTCAGTTGTTTAGACGTGAAATATTTGAGACAAGAGTTACCACTAGTATGTTCAAAACCGATCAAATTATATTACAATAGTACTAGAAATAGTAAAACTAATCAAATCCTAATTCATAAAAAATCTGCAATACGGATTTATCAAATAATTTCTAAACTAACAATAGATGCATTGATCCATAAATACCCTTACACATGAAACTGACGTCACTCATCTGTTAATAATTACCTACATCCTACACAGCTCTCGATGCGGCCCTGTAAAGGGCACTCAGGGTATACACACGTTCCTAGGATACAGTAATGAGCTACCTACGCAGGTTTAGTAACTGCATTATATCATATTACATTTCATGCCGCTATAATTGTAAACAAAATATTGAATGGAAAGTTTGTAAAATATAGTTTAATGATAGCTTTTAGTGTTTTAAGTCCATGTGGTCTGAGTGAGCAATTTATTTTTTATATAATTTTAACACTCAGGAATATAATTGCTTTTTGCGGGGTTTCTCAAACATTCAATTCACATGCCCAAAGAAACCCAGACTTGGGACAATCGTAGGCGAAATAACCGCAAATCTAATAGGCGTAACAAATTTTTTTGATTAAAGAAAAACGTCATGAGGAAACCAACAGCACAGCTGATATTCCTTTTTAAGGTTGTGTCAAGTCACGCCATATACCTACGGGCGGCACTACCCCGAACGCGTACATATCACCCATACGAAAAAAACCAAAGAAGATAATATTTGAATATTAGCATAGAGCAAAACAAAGCCAATGACCTCACACACATTTACATCTATTTAACAACTAACTCAAATACTTAGTCAACTCTTCATAAAAATGCAAAGCGCCATCAAAATAAAATGGCCGGCTCGTTTGTCAGTGTAAAAAGGATTTTATAGAGTCTCGAGTTTTTATGAGACGACAAAACCAGAGCGCCGTGATTAAATACAGATAAATGAGTAAGTACTGTCTGTTTGGACTTTCTATGAGACAACCTACTGTCTTCATTGATGAGTCTTTTTAAAAAGAAGGAAAAATATATAAGAATTTCTAAAAAATCAATAATTTATCTTCAAAATTGTGAGGAAAGTCAAAATTTAATGAAACACAAAAACATAGTCTTTGGACTACAACGGTTAGCAGTAGTAAAATCCTGATAAGTACTAGTAAATAAAGTCACGGTCCGTGTGACTCAGTAAAGATTTACAATCCAATTTTAATATGCTTTACAAATCAAGCTTACCTTATCATGACACATAAAATCAAAGCTAACCATAATAAATTAAAGAAGGCATTTCTCAATTGTGGAAGCGGGACATCGCTCTAGATAACACATGTTGTGTCTCGCTTTCACGAAAACAGTTTATCTTTAAGAGCTTTATATTAGGAGTACAGCTAAAATATCGCGTGCAACAAACAAAAAATAAAGATCAACTTCCAAACGTTAATAAAAACTAAACACAATCAAAATAGCCGTGTTTCGTGCAGACGTTTTAGTGTCAAAGTTTTGTAAAGCACTGTAGTGCTATAAAGAGAGAAGAGTTCGTTCTGTGTGTAAAGTAAGTAATGCTATTAGTCAACCCGATTTGTGGAATGATGTAGCTGAGAGAGCGATTTGAAAGGAACGAATGTTTCTATGACCTTTGGAAGGTAAGGGTGTTCTAAGGTCGAGATAAAATTTTATTACTCATTTTCATTAATAACAGCCTATATAAGTCCCACTGTTGGGCACAGGCCTCTTCCCGTATAGAGAAGGTTCGAGCATTGACAAAATACAAACAAATAACAAACACATTCAAAACCGCAAGACCAAAACGACCTTCTTTTCCTTAGTTGACAAAGTGATATGTCCGAAAATAATCTTCACCATTTCACTGATTACTTGGTACACATAATGGTATTTTACCACTATAAAAACTACTTCATTCTTTGTAAATCAAAATTACATTAGGTACTCAAGAACATGAAAGCTAAACATCCAGAATCGAACAAAGGAAAATCGAAACCTTTAAGAGAGTATCTGAACACATTATTATATCTTTCCAATCTATTAAAAACCTATACAAACACAGGAAAAAGCTTCTTTGGAAATTACGAAAACCTTCGATATTTGGAACCCGATTGGCCAGAAAGGATGGCTACTAATAACAACCTTTTTACTGACGTAAGAAAGTAAAAGAGTACCCTTTTGCGACAAAAGTTACGATTTTACGACAGAAAAGTCGATTTTATCTAGTTTTAACAGCCCTTCTTTTGTATTCCATGCGAAGCTTAGTCAGCATTCGATGTAGATACGTACATTTTGAATTGAAAGCAAGCAACTAGGATTTTTAAGACCTATTTAAGAATTAGCTAAAAATAAAGTATTTATGTGAAAGAAGTAATATATTGGCATGCGTGGAGATCAATGCTTGTTCCTTTACTACATGGGAAAGTACTTCAAAATCAAATTACAAGTAGCCAATGTCATTCAGAAGGGTGAAAACGCAGTTATTCTTTACAAAATAAATATGTCAACAATATTTGTTATACATTATTATTGTTGTATCGAGGATAGCGCATCATTATAAATTGAATGAAAGCAAACGAATTGACTGCGCTAATCCAAAAATCGGCGGTAACAAATTAAACGTCAGAAATATCTTTCAACATGTTTCAACTCTTTTCAGCCCTTATCTACTTTCACATACAAATTTATTGCCTACAGGTTCATAGATAAGGTCATAAAAACTACAATAAATAGTCGACATGCCTAGTATGCCTACTCCATGCTTAAGACAGTCGCATAGGACGGAAAACTCAAAAGCAATAATTTTCCAAAACAGTAATCGAATACATTTAAGGCTCCTGACACACAAAACACTCTTAAATAACGACAGTTACGCCGCCAGGGGGCGCTGATTTACAATGTACAGTAAACCAAATAACACAAGCGAAAATAAATCCACAAAAATCGACCTTGGTGCTACAACATTAGGGGTGAAAATATTGTCCTTATGTTGGCAATGATGTGGAGTCGATGTTACAAGTTACGAGTTCCGACAAAATTTTACAAGTGCCACTTGGGAACTATAAGACAGGGTTATATCGGAGAAATAGGCGTTTATGTGTTCCTTGTATATTATAGACGAAGTTCGAAGAATATAAAACTATCAAATATCGAAAATTTATTCTCGTATGGCTTGCTTTGTCACGCAAGGAAACTTGAGTCTCGTAAAATTGGAAATAGACTATCCACAAAACTTAGAACATACAATATTGTAAAGGATTTTCCGCCAGGATAATACAACTGCTATTTACATTCCATCCATTCTTTAAGACATAGTATTACAGAGCAGTATGCAGAACAAAATGTTCATTACTTGTAAAAAAAACCAAATACAATATAGATATTTCAAGCATCAATTGTTTACAAGGTTAGGACGTAAAACGCATATAAACATTATATTTTCTTTCTTTTTATATGTGTAGCGGTATAATAAATTGTAACTTAAGTAAAGACAGGATAGGTTCGGTAATCAAAAACGCATAAAAAGTAATTATTTCTCTTAAAACTGTTACAAATAAACAACCAAACATATTTGGAACAAATCTAGAATGTAGTTATCTTAAACTCCATAAGAGACACAAGCATTTCTGGTATCCACACGACACACGAGCCGCATCTACAAAAGCGAATCAAACTCCTCAAATAAAACTCCATCGAGAAAACTTTCAATAAATATCCTTCATCAGCCCTTTGGCGAAGAAAGGCCCTCTTTAATATAGGTCCTATAATTAAATAGTACGAGTAATATCTAAGAAACTCGGACGAAGAAACGAATACCAATAAGCTGGAAGTTTCTCGAACAATAAGATTCGAAAGTTTTCATCTGGGCGCAAGCGTTAGGAGTTTTGACAATTACGGTAGGAATTTGTATTGTTGGGGGGGAAATGTCGGAGATCTTGGAATGGACCTGATTGGGAGTCTCGGCTTTCAGCTTAGATTTATGAGGAAAAGACGCTGATTTAATTAAAACTAGTGTTCAGTGTTCAAGGGTTGTTTGTGGTTAGACTTAAAGCGGTTTTAATAGTGTGGTGGGCGGTTTAAGGGTTGAGTTGAGTTGGGCTTTATTAGTGAATTCGTGACTATTATGTTCAAAATATAATCGTCTAAACTTGAAAATGTTGCTATATATAGAAACTGTAGCAGTTGAACGTTAATTCAAAACGATGTAGTGCCTGGAAAACTACTTCATCAAAGTTTTAGGGCCTTAATTAAGTTTGAAATTATTTAGTTTAAAAGTAAATTGGTGGTATCCAAAAGCTGTTGATAAATATAATTAATTATGGATATCAAAAGTCTCAAAATCTAATATCTAATTTAAATTCCAGAAATAGCTGAAGTTAGAAGTTAGGCTTTTTTTGTTTATTTACTAATTATGTACTCACTCACAACTTATAGATACGCACTTAAAGTATTAGTGGATAAGTAACACACTCAACCAAACGTAGCCGACAAAACAGTTTTAAATCGCTTCCTCCTCAAAATTACGTCACAATTTATGAAGAATATCGTAAATGACCAAGTTGGAAACGAAACAAAGCGTACTTTACTATAAACGAACTACGTTTAATTAATTCCAGTGAACAGAAACGATAAGACGGTTTCAAACGATAAAAGCAATGGAATAAATATGATTGATTCAACCATTTTGTACGGCGAATTGTATTGTGAATGAATTCGTTAGCATCGCTGGACTTAAATACAATTTGAAGCTACAATTTACCGTTTAATATTGTTAACGGAATGAATGAAAAAGTGCTTTTATAAACTGAATTGAATTGGTTACCGATACTTTTTTTTACTTACTTGGTCTAGGCAAAAAGAAACTCGAGTTTCTAGCCGGTTATAGGAACAACATTGGGACCGTGCAATTATACTAGCGAAATTTTGATTTCAAAAGAAATATTATCCTTTTTAAAGCAGTAAATTTGTTCCTAAAAAACTCAAACAAATGTAATCTATTGATATACCGATGCATCTATAATTATCCCCAGTTTTCTATTTCAACCATAATAATTTAGCTTTTTCCGCCACTATAGTTGTCAAACAAACCGCCATTCTACACAATGCGTTCGTATTACATTTTAATTGCACCGCACTCTGTAACCCACCCGCACTCGTTAATTAATAATTATAATTAAATTCCCTGATTCACGCTAACCGTTCACTGTCATGGTATGTGTTTTTGAACTAAATACATTTTAGAGAACACTATTACGTAATTACAAACAAATTCGATATTAATATGGTTAACCCTTAAATACTCTTAAAAGCCAGTCATCTAAATATTGATTTGAGTTTCATTGTAGGGACGACGATGTCCATCGAATTTTCTTTTTCGGTTTCCGTCTTGTAGTTTAATGCATAATAATGGATATGTATTCTTTATTTTGACCCGCAAACATAAACTGATCAAGTTCTGGTGAATGGAAATGACGTGTGAAGTCACAATATGGTATAAACTTTACGATATCGTTACGTCACAAGTTTTGTTTTGTTTGAGTCTAGATGGTGTTGTGTGAAAGTCGTGTAATAAAAAATATTATCTTAAACTTATGTATTTGCAGTTAACCGATCAAGCAATCTCTATAACCCAACTAGCTTCTCTGAGAAGAAACTTCGAAATAAACTCAAGGGGCATCGTCTCTTTTCAAGTCCATACAACTATACCGTACTCCATCCATGTAACACAAGACTTAATATTATAATAATGTTAATCGCTCACATATATTACGGGATAAGCACAGACGTATACCAGAGGCAGATTAAAGGGTTTATAAACGAAACTGGGCCGTGCACGCCGCATTATCTGAACAATTATAATATTTTTCATTCAGAACGTTGCATAATTATTGACAGATATGGGTTATTGTAACGATGAATGTTTTTATTTTAGATTTTGATACACGAATAGCTTTTAGTTAAAGTGGGATGATGTGGAGATATTGGAATATCTTTCATTTAGACTTAAGAGATTCGTTTGAAACAATGAGTACCATTGTATTTATATTATTTTACTAGGTTTTGGTTTGACTTAACCTCTTTTTGGGTACATACATAAAATTAAACACGAATCATGTCCACCAGCAAATTATAAAGTTAAAATTGGCCAAGTTGACGATGTTACTCTTTAAAAAAATAATTCACCAACAGAAGCAACAGAAACACAGCGAACATCTTTAGTTTTTGGTGATAGTTGTTTCAAAATATGTTCAGCCTATAACTAACTAAAAATATCCAACAAAGTTCAATTCATCCGTAATCCCATTTGTCATTCACTTCGTTACCTGACTTTAAATTCACATTCACATTCATACCTCACTTTTAAATACATATTAAAACTCTACATAATTAGTTTAATCCCTGAATAAAGACTAACAGGAGTGGATAAGCTCAGTGCTCACGGTTCATGTTTTAACCGAGTTTGTTTTATTTTTAAACCTTTGACTCACTAATGTTAATATTCGTATGTCATTTTCGTCTAGTTCTAACTTGTATGTGGGCAATGTTCTTGGGATTGTCGGTTTCTAGGTTTATATTTAGGATGAATTCGAATTGGTTCTTGGTATCGTTGATTGGATTTTCAATATAAAGTACCATAAGCAACGACAGTTATTGAATTTATCATACAGGTATGTTACTAAGATACTTTAACACAGGGCATAAAATGTAAAGCTTTTCTGACGATGAAAATAACAGATTTACTAAATTCTAGTATATTTGAAAGGCACGTTCAAAATTGGTTCTTCCTTTTAGGTTACGATGCCAAACAGACTAACACTGACAGACACAAACACGTCAATTCATCGGTACCATGTTGTTTTTGCGTCGTAAGTTTAAAAAATCAAGTAGGAGACGAACAAAACTCATAAATTTTATACAAGTATAAATAAATACGTATAAGCAGGTTCACAAATCTTGAGATAAGAACATTACCTTTAATATTCATGATATGATACACAGTAAGGGGAAAGAAAACGATTTAATGCCAATATATAAATTCCAAAGTTTTATTGTTCAATAAAATACTCAGAGAAACACGATTCTTATGTATTATAGATTCATCTCCCATTCTAAGAACCAGGTTATTGGGTAACATTAAAATCGAGAACATATTCTTTAATAATAGAGTACTTTTTATCGCCCTGAAAATAGGGTTCCGTGTTTTGACTAAAAAGCTTGTTTAAATAGTCGTAAAAAATTTGTAGGCTTTGTTAAGCCTTAAAAAAGATTGTTGTTGATTTTTTTTTTGGAAATAATAATTAAATTTAATTTAAAAAAAATATACATTCACTGTTTCATATTTAAAATTTTAAAAATATTCATATCTTCAACAGAAAACTTCACATTTTGAAATGTAAGTTTTGTAATGTTTACTTACTTCTAGACCTTATAATTATTTTTGCATTCGATTTTAAGTCTGTAACTTCAACCACAAATATCACATAAACATTCAAAACGTTTCGGCATGCACTCAAAGCATCAAGAAACACATCAAAAACATTTCAAGAAAACCAATGAAACGCATAATTCGATAAAATAATTCTTCAAACCAAACGCAGACTAATATCGATCATATAACATTTAAGTTAAGGTTTAATATCCTTTAATTCGAAAAGTTTACATGCATATAAGTTATTTAATTAAATGTTCAGAGAATAATAAATGGTTGGAGTACCATGACGGTTAGTTTCGCGCAGTAAATGTCATTTTATGGACGTTTATTGAAGCTATTAAGTGGTATGAAGATAGCATAATATATGGCTAGGAAAACGTGAATATTAAACGGAATAACGTGATTGTGAGATTATTGTTAACCAGTATAAGCATTGTTAGTCAGATTCTGAAGATTTATAGGGTAGTCGATTCACAAAAGACGGCTAAATGTCCATGAATGTAATGCTTTCTCCGACAATTTTAAATTGAATTTACAGGACAAACAGACATATAAAGACGTAGCTAGTACTTAAAGTGAATTTTATCATTATGACTTAGTGGAAAGGGGAAAAACGTACACGAGGATTTACACTGGGTCAAAAAAATATCCGGTTGATGAGGAATTGTTAAATTGCCTATAAATATAAATAATAAATGCCAATCTATAATTCATAGATTGGCTTGATGTTTACTAAACACAATTACGTGTTTTTAAACACCTTCCTGCGTAAGTAAATGAACTATCACTGCTTTCAAAGAAAAAAACCGTTTATTATTTAAGTACAAATGAATTCTTACCTTTCAGAATATTTTCAAAGCAATAAACACCACATATCAATATCTAATAAACAGCTAACAAATTATAATAATACAGTCGTGAAATCGTTAAATTTTCGCAAAACGTTTCTGTCAAGAATCAATTCTATTCTAAGCTATGAATTGTCAGAATGTGTTAGTCAGCGGGACATAAAATATTTAGGTATCATATACAACTAATTATACTTATATTATATGTCGTTATAGTTCTCGTTAAGACCTAGGCCACCTGCCACTGACGAATAGTACCAAGTAATGAGTGACACTCGACATTCTTTAGATTTTGAACGTGGGTGAAGAGACATTACAGCTGCAGTCAGAATAAAAATAATTAGTGAGACACGTCACTCACTGTTTTCTATAGAAATTCCTTATTTTAGGAAATGAATGAACTTTTCCGAATTCTATTTCTGATCATAATTATTGTATAAAAACCTCTTGCATTTCTCTTGTATAAAAACAACTCCCGCTCTAAGAAATCGAATCCTTGTGTCGCCGGGGTTTGACAAACATTCAAGTCGCCCAAGACATTCAGACAGAGAACAAGCATTTGTACATTACACGAATACTTTTCCAACGCGGAAATCGAAGCTTTACCACTCGGCTAGCCGAACAGTTTTCCGGCAAATCTTAGGTAATGGGCCACATAGCATCTCATTATACAATAGCCTGCATCTTTTGGCCTTACGTCTGTTTTCTCGTAGAGCGGAGATGAACGATCCTTGATAGATGCTCCTTCATATTTAAAATTTAAGTTAACAAACAAGGCCTCTGCATGATAGGCTTTTATCCTCGTGTACTCCTTTAAAAAGGCCTTGGATTCTTCTATTGGCATTATCCTTAAAAGGAATGATGCAGTAACATTATGTCTGACGATAAACAGCTCAACATAATTACAAATTACATTTACATTAAATTAAATGGTATGTCTAGCAGAATGTATCCTGAATACGCGCTAAAGGACTACGGCAGACGGAATGCTCGCCGCAACTACGCTGCTGCTAAATTTCAGTTCCATTGCAGTTACAGTTGTGTGTGGTAAAGTTATAGTTACTACTACATAACTAGAGGAGCATGTCAAAATTTAAGTACTTTGGCCGTATTAGAAATAATTCTACTATCATATGATATCAATGATATCAATTGAGGACTGAACATAAAACAGTCGGTAAAAAATTAGATATTCATGGCATTTTATTTATTTTCATTTCCAAACACATATTTATATAATTACTACTGTGGGCTTAAGGTGTCTCTTTTGCAAATATTTTCACAACTAAAATAAAACTGTCACATAAGACACAAATATTACAAACAAGACCAATGTTTATATTGCATTTCTGACTTAAACATCCAAGATTAGTTATTTGTTAGCAATAACAGATCCCACGCGAAATAACTAAGAAAAATATCATAAACAAAAAATGGTGCAAGAAACATCCATAATAAGCACCCATTAAATCGTTAATTCAACAAATGACGTTCTCAAGGAAACGTTCGCAATGACAAAGTTCACTGACCAAAACACGAAAACGCATTTAAAATATCAAATTAGAAGTCATATGTTTGAAGAATCCCCATATAAATTGTATCATCAAATGAATTGCACAGTAATGTGCGTCGATCTGTTGATCTTGTGTAGCGAAGGACACGAGGGCATGACCAACAAACGACAAAATAAACATTTAAATGTAATAAACATGATGATTATACGCGGCGTGTGGGCGCCAATGAAGATGTTTTACTAAACGCATCTGATCGTATGCAACGTAAGGGTGAGAGCACAAGGTGAGACGATTTCGATAGCTGTGATGCAAAGATAAAACAAAACGGCAAAGTGTTTTGTAAAGAAAAGCTATTGATTTCACTTAAAAGATATAGGCTTTGGAAGCTAGAAGAATAAAATAGAATTTAACCCCTGCTGATTTTCCAGTTCAATTACAAGTGAAGGCTAAGCCATTAAGTATGACTCAACGCCTAAATATCTTACAAAAAGACTAGAAAAAGTAAAATCTAACGCACACCAAAAAAAACTGGCACAATACAATTTCAAATTGGCAACCAAAAATTACTTTAGAAATCGCTAACGCCAGTAAAGACGTAAACAATAAAAAATGACGATCGTTTGCGCAAACCAATTTCGCGGACAAACGAAAATACCTGGCCTATTCCGAACGGTCCATCATTAAACAGTTCAGTAACCTCGACATTTTGACAGGAATCACGGGACTCTGTCAAAATTCCATCAAGCACAGTGGAAAAGAAAACTGTCGGAAATTCGTCCAGTCCGTCCCAGATCTAAAGCTGAAAAATGGTTGTTGGCCCGAGTCCAAACGGCTGATATTGTGCATACGCTCAAGTACTGTTGATTCATAAGGTGGGATTATTTGGTGTTTTTAAACATGTTACGGTATGCCACGTGAGATGATGTTTTTGGTTCGTGTTGTTACCCATACGTACGTCACTCGGATTAGCTGCTACTAGTAGAATTTTGTAAATAAACATTATGATTGATCGGCGTTCTCAAAGAATGGTTTTGTGACGGGTGGGCCGATTGGGGTTTTAATGTATAAAAAAGCTTTGATCTGTAAAGAGTAGATCAATAAGGAATAATTTAATGTAGATCATATAGAATTTAGACCAGGTCGGTTGAATATCAGATCTACTTCAAAATCTAATTGCTGAAATAAAAATTTGTAGACCAAGGCAAAGACGTTACAAGATTACGGTTTAACTTTGAAAGCAGTTGAGAAATTCAATCAGAAAATATTAGTTGTTCCATTAGGCATAATTCTGATCACTTTAGAGCGCTTAAATAGAGATTCTGCCGACCGATTGCGAGAAAATAGATTTGATGTAATCGGTCTAGACTCGTCTTTAAAGATATTGCTTTTAAACCAGATGTTAGTTACTACCTATGAACATTGGCATCTAAACAATCACTCATTCATATTTGAATCTTTAAATTGTTTTGCTATGGTCATAAATTATGGATAAAGACTGTCGTATTGTTTCTATAATATTCTCTTGTCTGAATAGATATTTTTGCTGGTAGGTTGTTTTTCATAGAACATCGTAATTGAGTGTTTTTCAATCTAATCTAATCCTATTAATTGTTGTGTCGTCAACGTTTATGTCCCTAAAGATATAATCGAAATATATAACAATTAAGACGGGCTAGTAAAAAAAAAATGTTTCCAAGTCTCTTTTCTCTGTATTAAAATCACCTAAATTAACTACTACTTAAAAAATATCGGCCTCTTATTGATAGGCCTCTCCCATGGCACGTCATTGAGGTCTATGTTCGGCACTCCTTTGCCAATCGCTTCAATCAAACATAACATAAAAAGAAGAACTAGGAATATCTTATAAAAAAATCTATTACATCATCGCAATCCAACTGAAATCTGCCGATTCCGACCCATAGTGTCTCTTTTATCTCTCCATTACATTCTAATCCATCTACCATCTAAACAAGATCAGTTCAAAAACAGATTTACGTAAGAACAATACCTACGGTACATAGGCATCCACCTGTTGACTTGGAACCTTGGCCCATTCCATTGATGTCGGCCGTTAGACTATTCTTATCTTTATGGCTAGCTGGATTCCTGGTGGCGCCTGTATAAGTGACACTAACGGGAATATATCTGGACTTCTTGAGTAAATTAAATAAATCTGGGAGTTTTTTGAGAGCTTCGGAGCAAATCCTTTTTGGATTTATCGTGTTTAATGAGTTTTTTTATTAGAATTTCGGGAATCGCTGAACATTAGTATCCCTTAAGTTAGGCTATGGCTTTGTCCAAACGTAATTTGCTTGTATCAGCGCATATCGGAATCAAACTTTTTTCACGTAACCTCTGCTCAAGCTTGAAGATCTCCTAGTTATTATTCACTGATAGAAAGTAACCAATACAATTACTTGTAAAAATTCTATAAACTAGTAAACATTCCATATCAAATGAATACATTATAAATCGTATTGTGGTCACTGGGTAGAACACATTTCATCGACGCGCTCTAATTAGAAAATCGATATATTTTTCATTAGGGAATGTCGTAAAAATCGTTCACCTTTGATATTGCGTTCATTAACTTCATAGCTTTTGAATTTTTTACTAGAAAATGAGCATGTGTTAATGTATTAATTTTTCATTTCAAAAGCAACGACTCCCTTACTAGGAAAAATAAACATTGTATAGCATGGTCTTAGAAACACTAAAATCGAACATGGTCGTACACTGTCTAGCTAGCCTATTCACTAACATGGCTCCGTCAGTGTAATTGTAACGAATACTTTTCATGATCTATAAATTATTTTTATCGTCATTAAGGGTTTTCCACATCGCGAAAGTTTAATAGAAAACGCAATTCATGCTGGCACCGTACATTCTACACATGCACGAATAGCGATGGAATTCCTAAACCAAACTGTATAGAAACAAGATAAACATGGTGCAGATTTGCGAATAAACGCAAATAAATAAACGTCGAAACAGACAAAGGTACTTCGTTAGATTCAATTGTTTTAACGTCTGGTTTCTCCTTCCACACTGGGCTTATGGTATCGAACGAATATTTTGAGCGCAAAAGTTTGAAAGGATGTATGGATGTTTATTACTATTTTATGCAAAAACTAGGTACTGAAAAGATTTTACTAAAATTGTAGCAGAGAAATAGATTACGGAGGTTGTTAGGGCCATTCTTCTCCAAGCTTTTTAAATAGTGAAGTCGAATTTGACGTTCGAAGTCCTGTTTAGTAGCCTAATTCGAATTAAGTATTTTTGAATTTGGATTATGCTTTACAGTATGACAACAACTATTTCATTGCCAAATTTTTCTTAGCGTTTATAACAGGTATTAAAATAGAGAATTATAGAGATCACGTGCATTTTCTATTGGCTTATTTTCGACCAGGTCGAGCCACGAGCTTGTAGCATGACTCCGCTCGTTGTTTTCACGGCTAATAAAACTCCCATGAAAATTAGCATTGAGAATTTGTCGCTCCTATCGACTTAGAATTTGAACTATGCAAATGCATTTGTCATTTCTACAATGGATAAATACTACATTCCTAATGACAAGTTTAAATAAACGCGAATTACGCTTGAATAATCAAGCGCAATGATTCAATCCAAAGCTATTTTGTTATGCACCGCGGACTACCTACAAAAATGTTGCTCCTTTATTATGAAGACGATCCAAAGTTTGTCTGTAAAAGGTCGCTTTTAAAGATAAGACCGCCCATTGTATCACCATGTAGCTTGTTTATGTATGTCGAGTCCCCTATAAGTGTGAAGTGCAATTAAGAATATTCTACCTATGTATTTTAAAGCTATAGTCAAGAATAAATATAAGTTTTCCTTAGTAATAGTCAGGTATGCACCGTAAATAGAATATTTGAGCGCTATCGCAACACAACACACCTTGTTTCGACAGGAACTGATTGTGTTTACACTAGGTCTCGATAGGTAAGCAGACCTACGGCTAACAATTTAAACAACGTATCAGTAAACTGTTAACTTTATCGTCAATGAAATACCTAAACTAAAATTACTGTACCAAAAATTTGTAACCACATTTAATTTACAAGACTATAACTGTTATATTAAATAAAGAAATAGATCATGAATTTTACTACGACTAGGAAGGAAAACAATCACAACAAACCATTATTCAAATATCAATTTACATAGTAATAGTAGACTAAACAAATAAACGAGAACACAAAATAAAACATACTCAATCACATCTAAAATAACTATGTTTACAAACTGATGTAATGCACGAATACTATTTAAAATGCGAACGCAATGAATCAAAAAAGAAATGTAAAGAATGCGCGTAAGCAATCGAATTTTTAAAAATTTAATTCATCAATGAGAGTGTTTATTTTTGCTCGAGCAGTCGACCTTGCCGGACGCATAGCGCTCCCATTCACAAAACTGTGTAATATCCATCATTGAATGCATGTATTAAGATTATATAAATATTTATTGATGTTGGCTAGAGCGTTATAGATCACTGACCTGCTTCTGAGGGGCTGATTTTAGTCTGCTGTCAAAAATACTAATCATGGCTGTGATTGATATCAACCACTCACATATTTAACCGGTTACCTTATAGTTTAAAAAAGGAAAGGATTAAATAAATAAATTAATACAACTATACGATGCGATGCAGGTATTTTAAACGCGTGACAAACATTTGTGCCATCTACAAATGTTTGTTCAAACCTTGGCGTTTTCTTTACGTGTGATTTGAATGTTTGTGAAACCCGGTGACACATAAGTATTAATTATACTAGTGCAAGATTGAATATATGCCATAGGATGCCAACTACAATGTAGTCACGAGTCAGATAATATATTTCTTGGTTTTCTTTATAAACGATGACAAATTTTCGCATTCGCAGAAATTGTACATGAATTTAGTTTCTTGATAAATGTGAGATTGTAGGAAATTACTGTTAAATTGAAAGTGCTGTTTTGTCGTTAACTTTTACAATACATAGGAGAGATTAAAATTGATTGCAATTAAAAATTAAGTGCTTGCAGGTACTTTGCAAGTACTTAGGTAGTGATAACTTTAATTTTTTCTTTAAAAACGTCTTCTGTACTAACGAATTTAACCGTTGTATCGCGGGGTTTTAAAAACTTTTAAGTCACATGTACAAGCACATCCAGACTCAGGACAAGCATTCGTGGGTCACACAAACCCTTTTTGTACGCGGGGATCAAAACCCACGCTACGATGCACTCAGTGGGTTTGGCGTGGTGACCTCAAAACAACTCGGTTATCCGTGCAATCAAAGTTAGATTTTCTTAAAAAAATACAATATTTATGAAATGTAGTTTTTATTAAGTTCGTGAATCTAATTGATTTACGCGTTACTTTTATTATTATAATTTATCAGTTAAATAGAAAAGAAACGGTCATTTTACGATCTGAGTAATAGAAAAAGCGATAGACCGATACATAATTTAATTATAACTACTCGTAATATAATTTATATTGGAGTTTTTATAGTCATTACAATTCTGATAAGTAGCCCTCATATGAAATATTTTGTAACTCATTTCCATTGTAGTGGACGCAGATTTCTTCGAGAAAAAGTAAGCAAAGCTCTGCGAACATCACAATATACAATTTTGGAAGCTAGAAATTATGTCTTATTCCAACGCTGTCTGTCAAAAAGTCTATCCAACGACGAAGTAGTCTGTAATATCTCAGATACGAAAACAGTCTTAACCAAAATGGCTAGACTAGAGAGATATCCAACCTATTTCCTTGCGCAGCGTATCAGTAACAGCTGCCCTAAATTTCATTTCAGACAAAAGATTGATAACATATTCTAGCCCAAACTGAAATAGACGCCACTCGGTTTAGATCCAGTCTAGACAGCAGAAACTGAACTATTCTCGTTGTTAAAACTGTGACGGGGAAGTCACTTCGAAAAATTGCATTTGTGATTTATTTAAAGGTTTCGCAGAAGACGAGAATAAGTTTTATTTGTAGGTGAAATTCGTGCGCTGCAACAAGTAATGTGCTTTGTGAAATTGAATCAGAAATAGTCATGTGCTACAATTAAGAGGGAATAGGATATAGGGATTAGAGTTATACTCCTCTAACGGGCCTGTTGGTCTAGTGGTTAGTGACCCTGACTGCTATACCGGAGGTCGTGGGTTCGATTCCCGCCCAGGACAAATGTTGTGTGATGAGCATGATCATTTGTTCTGGTGTCTGGGTGTAATTTATCTATAATATGTATATATTTCGAAATATTTAAGTAAGTTTATCAGTTGTCTGGTTACCATAACATAAGCTCTGCTTAGCTTGGGATCAGATAACCGTGTGTGAGTTGTCCCAGGATATATTATATTAATTATTATATTATAATGTTGTTTCTTAAAAAGATAAACAATCTTAGGCTTGTTCTCTTAGTTTTTTATTAATCTCTTTTCATTCACGGGTTAACTTCAAGAGAAGAGACCCGGTCCTTTTTAAAGGCGTGAACGGGGACACAGGTCCAACGCACAGAGGCCTTCTTGAGAACTTTAATATACAATGTGATGGGGCATCTACTAGGGATAATTCACCTCCGCTCTATGGGAGAACAGAGATGAAAAATCCAAAGTAGATGCAAAACTATTGCAATATGTATGTAAAACTAAATAGGCTATTATATAAATGAGACATGTTAAGTGGACCAGTTCCTTAAAATTATTCGGAGAACTATGGCATTAATCTTATTATTATCTTTACCAAAAGATGCATTTATGCTACTGACCCTTTTAAGGGTATACTTTTATATAAATTTGTTACTTAAACCTGTATCAAAACAAAACATCATATCCAATAGGGTAACAATCAAATATAATGCTAAATTTAAGAATAGTAATAACACTACCCTCTGGAAAATTGAAAAATCTCTTTAGACCGTGTCAAAAACATTTACGCAAGAATTCTGCTCGATACTTTTAATAATCTCGGGTGTTGTGGTTAAATAAAAAGAAACTGCTCGGAAGAAAATCACTTTCCACTATTCCTGGAATCCTGATTTTTTTTATAATCGATATTACTTTTTCAAACCAAATAATCGCCCATATCAACACATTATTTTGAAACAATTCGTCATACAATAGTCGGCGTTACTTACAAGACTGGCACAATGCCAATAGAAAGTTCACAATTCCTCACTTTCCTTTATCACAGCTTGTATTTTAACTATGACTTATGTTTCGTTCGATGCATCGCGAGTTTTGTATGAAAACATTTGTAGCTGCCGGCGTTTTAAATGATCTCCAGGGCGGCAGCGTTGAATAATATTATGAAGAATGTGTTGAGTTGTAGCTACTTTTATCATATCAGATTAACGTTTTATTGTTGAATTATTCTTCAGGAAGACAGGAAGAGAGGAATTAAAATACGTCTTTAAAAGAAACTATTAAGAATACTACATTTACTAACGGTCTTATCGTTTGTGCCTACACAAAGCAAGTTTTAATTTTCTAATGGTTTTATACTCCAAGCATCTACGATAAAAACTTATTGAGGTTTATTGATTTTTACAACCTATAACTATGAAAACAGTGAGGCACATGCATTTCGCCACAAATATAGCTATATCATAATAAAATTTGCTTATTACTTTAAAAAACACACTCACCTTCAAAATTAATATTGAAAGAATATTTGCAGATGTAAGAATGTTACTAATACTAACAAAATTTAGTAAAAGTCGTTGGCAATACATTACATGTGCAACAAACGTTCAGCTATAAATCGAGAACAGTTTAAAACCGACAGGAAACCGCACAACTAGTAAACCGTCGAACGAAACTGATAGTCTAATTAACGTTTTATTCACTGGGGACTAGAACAATTAGCCTTGTGCTATTGTACTAGTTTACTACACAATATGTTTATAACAAAATCCTGTTCAACAACGCGTGTGTCTGTGTTTTTTCTATCGTATGGTTGATGTACAACCTGGTGTCAGAGTTAAAACCGTACGAAAGCCTCTTACATAGTTTTACACACGGAGGTTGAATTGTGAGTTAAGTTAAATTGACTTAAGGATGTTGTAAATAGTATTTAAAATTGTTCTTTCATAGAAGTGTGAGAATGTAACCCAAGACAACATAAGCAAAGCATTAGTGTCTTAGTCGTTAGCATGCCATTTTAATTAGTCGCTTCGCCGCCAGTCATCTGATAGTACAGTTGTGTGCACAGAGCTATTTGTATACTATATTTGGAAATGGAAACATTCATGTCATATGAGGTGTCCGGCGAACGTTCTTAGATAAAATGATTTTTAGCATTTTTTTCTTGAGTCGCCGTCGTCACCTAGATAAAAAGCCTACAACCTTTTCTGAGACCTAACGTCCGTCGATCCTTTTCCATGGAATCTGATATCAGACACTATATCACGAGCTTTTATATGTTGGAGAGAAGTTGTCCTGTTACATAAAGATAAATACTTTTTTAGCTGAGAAAATTTCATCTCGGACTTTTCCATAGCGAAAAGTGTTACAAGTGTGTTTAAAGTGTTACGAGCGTTGTTTCCAAACCCAAAATGTTATTAAGGTCCAAAACAGTGTCTGTACTACAAACCACCAAATGTACATTTTGGAACGCAACTAAAATATTAAGCACTAGCTGTTGCCCGCGACTTTGTCTGCGTGATTTTCAAGATGTGAAAAGCTATGAAGTTTAATAATAACGATCATCGCAAAAATGTAATGCAATATTGAAAATGAAACATTTTTTATTTCTAAATTATAAGTAATCTTGAGCGGCCCAAAGACTATCAAATGTTTAAATCAAACACACATCGTTTACGATACAATCCTGGTGTCAATATTATTAATTATATATTTATATTTTTTATTTATTTACACAGCTGTTTTAATGACTTTTTCTTATTTAATCCCAAAAAGAGGGGTTTATAACTTTGACATATCTGCCTGCCTCTCTGTCTGTGACATCATAGCTTCCGAACAAATTGAACTATTTTAATTTAAACGTGAATTATGTGCAAGTGTTCGTTTAGACATGTTTGACAAATCGAGCCGTTTAAAAATGGGGGGGATGCAAGTAAGAAAAAATAACAGAAGGTATAACTCAGTCTTAGCACTTCAGTCAAAAAATGTTTTACTTTCGAGGGTTTTCCATTTTCTAATTGGGTGGGTTATGATTTTCGAGCACGTCTGTTCTTGGGACCGGACGGCCTACACCTGAAATTGCTAGACGGATTATGACAGTGATTATGAGGTAGCTATCATAAAATTATTATTGTACTGTAACCAAAGAGGTAAATCAGAACCATATTACTGAGGCCCCGGTGTCCGTTCGTCTGTCTGTCACCTGGCTGTTTCTCAGGAACAGTGATAGCCAGACAGTTGTTATTTTCACACACGATGTTTTCTGATGATATAAAGAAGATGTCAAATTATTTTTGTGGACGGAGCTGGTGAAGTAAGAGTCAGGCTCGGTAACTGTGGATTTTACATAGTGTCATAAGATATAAGATTTTGCAAAATTGCGCCCAGATAAACGGTTTCCTGAAACACGTTTGATTGCCCTCTTAATATTAAAACTGATCTTCCTCACAAACATTTGGACTATTTCTAAAATAAAAAAGGTGAGAAACGT
Organism: Trichoplusia ni; assembly: GCF_003590095.1. Taxonomy (NCBI): domain Eukaryota; kingdom Metazoa; phylum Arthropoda; class Insecta; order Lepidoptera; family Noctuidae; genus Trichoplusia; species Trichoplusia ni. The sequence continues at coordinate 1,099,067 of NC_039503.1, forward strand.
GTTATCTTGATCCCCTGGTGTTTTGATCATGATTTGCCTTTAAACTGCTGATAAATAAATAGCGTGATAATAAAAAAAACTATCAGACAACCCTTTTTTTTAAATTGACAATGACAAAAATCTAAAGTATAGGATATATGTACAACAAAGCAAAATATGAACATAAAAGTGACTTCATGCGCATGAGTTCTATTTGCTGTACCAATTTACAAAGAAAAATTACGTATTTTATTCGTTAACCTACCTGACGATCACTGAAGTAAAATACCGTCATCCCTACTGCATAAATGGAACTTAAATAAAGACTACATGAGGTTGGTTGTTGGCTGTCGATACCGACAACCAAAATGAATTTTCCAGACATTGTATGACGGATGTAAGTGGTTATAGCTACACGCTATTATCAGCCTTATTGGGGAAATTTCCGAAAATATGTTCCTAATCCTCGTCGGCTTAGCTTTGGGATCTCAGAAACTCATTCAGTCTCGTTCCTTCCCCTGTTTTTGTCAGGCTACGAAAGAAGAAAATTTTAAATAAGTAGAGATTACAACAAATTGTTAAAAGATTTTTTGGAAGGACCACGTGTGGTGTTACGAGAGCGGATAAATGAGTATATAAGGGGAAGTTTGAAAGTGGCACCGATTACAGAGAAACTACGTGGTGACCGGCTGTCATGGTATGGGCATGTTATGCGGAGGAATGAAAATCATGTGGTAAGGAAGGCGTTAAGCTTGGATGTGGATAGATATAGGGGAAGAGGACGACCAAAGAAACGATGAATTGATTGTGTGAAGGACGATATGGCTGTAAAGAGTGTTTCTTGTGAGATGACGGCCGATAGGAAGGTGTGGAAGAAGATGACATGTTGCGCCGACCCCAAATAAAATAATTGGGATAAGGGCAGGGGAATGATGATGACCACGTGTGCGGTCTCTGTAGTGGCGGATGTAGACCGATCAAATCGTTAAAATGTTGAAAAATCCCAGGTATCAGTAGACATTGTTCTATCAATAGATACATAATGTCAAAAACCGTCTAGCGTACGCTCTTATTCATTGATAGCTTTGGTCGTACAGATCTTTCACAATGCATACCTATTATGCAGTTTTATGCAAGTTTTCTGGGCTTTTTTATCCGAAATACTTTTGGCCTATGTAATGTTGCAAATTTAAGAAAACATTATTTCGTTGTTTGAAAGGCTTTTTTGTTTGTTTGAAAGTTTATATTTTTGTTGCTAGTTGTTACAGATAAACCAAGGTAATAATTAACTGTGTCGTTCAGTAATTTATTGTTGCATATTTATAGATGAGATCAATGTGAACTACATGCAACTTTGGGTTGAGTGTCACTACGAATTTTTTGTTCTTGAAGACATAGGTATATACACCTATCGTAAACAAATACAAAATCTATCACGGCATTCCACATTTGAACTTGAGTCATTTTAGTACATCAATAAAAATATAAATAATTTAAGTTCCTTTCTTTCAAGAATGTACCGATTACGTTAACAATTGCATAAAAAAAAACGTAATAGTTTATGTTTCTTATATTTTACTTGTGAAATAGTCGCGGTAGGCCTATATCAGACTTGAAAGAGAATGAAATCACTAATTTTGTGAATATGATTTATTTTCGAAAAATCCTATTATTGCTCTGCCGAAAGTCTTAAGATATATAGCGTGATGTTTTTTTTTGTGTAAATTGATGACCGTGCTGCCTACTACTGAATGGCGTGAAAGTACACCTCATAATTGTATTAAACGATGTTACGGATGAGTCCAAATATTTAAAACTTTACTGCTCATGCCCCCTGCATAGTAGCGTTATGGTTTTTGTATATTTGTTTTATCACGTCTACGATAAGGTTCATGCAAAATTTGAACGAAATATATTCAGTAGTTTATAAGATAATTTGATATTTGTGTATAGATATAAAAGGCTCCTGCTCACCCCCTGTAACGAAAAGCGAGATAATAAGTAAAAAGTATGTTGACCGGACCTCTTGTTGATATTCTCTGAAAATATGAATCAAATCTATTCAGTACTTTCCGAGATCTTTCCGGACATACATACAGACAAACAGACAAACAGACAAAAATTCTAAAAATTATATTTTCGGCATCGGATTCGTTCGTAGACCACCCTGAAATTATTCTTTTTTTTAAATATTCAATGTACAGTTTTCACTTTTCTACAATTTTATTATATGTATAGATATTACAAGGTCTGAGTATAAGCAATAATACAAAAATTACTCTACTAATTTTGAGACATTTTCATCACCTTGCCTTTCCAACAAACAGAAAATGGACAGACATAATAATTTGTAACCTAAACCCTTTTCGCCAGCGACTGTACGTCGAAACAAAATAGAGCGTGATTTCAGCTAATGTGTTTGCGTGACGTTACCTAAAAGCCAGGATCTAGGCACACAGGCGGTTCCCCGAATCACTTGCTTGTTTACAAACGAAGGGAAAACCTAATTAGACTTTGTGGAAATATAATGGAAAGTCGACACCTTATGTGTTTGCGGTTATATAAAACATCCGTCACGATTTTTTTTTTGTTATCTCGGCGGTTATTTTGAAATTAAAAAGATGGTTTTTCAGTGTTACTTAAGGCAATTGTATTTCAATATTTTTTCTATAATAATGTGAACAAATATGACATAAAACCCATTGGCAAGTTTCTTTTCCACATCACTTTCCTTTTAAGTCTAAACAGTTTAAGGCTATCGTAGGAAAACATTTAAAATAATAAAAAAAAAGCGTATTACATACGCATTATTACAAATAAAGACGATCAGCATGCTAAAGCTGATCGCTAAAACTTTATAGTTAACATATAAACAAACAATATAAGAAAGAGTTTTCTGCGTTTTCAATTTTAGAGCTACTAACTCATACCTCTATCTAATCAAACATTTTATTAGTAAAAGACAGTCTCTCACACATAAACCAAAATCAAACAATAAAACCAAACAAGTTTACAATGCAAAAAAAAACCAATTTTATTTTAATACGAGATAAAAATAAAAATCCTATCTTACAGAGTTATAAACGAACAGACAAACCAATGATCTCGTTCAAAAATAAACCAGTATTCTAGTTCAATTTAAATGTGTAAGTGCGAACAACACACAATAAACTTTATCGTAGCTAAAAAACGTATAAAACTGAAAACAAGAGATAAGATGTACAGTCATGGTAACAGATGTTCAGGAATTTTGTCTTATAAAGAAATGAGTGAGGGATGAACTTGCGTGGGCCGGTGTTCGGACAGTTTAGACGGATCGATGACCGGCTGTTTTGATCTATAGTTAGGGCTGAGGAAAGCTATTTTTAGCTTGGCTATCTTTAGTTGTGACATAATAAACACTTATTTTTATCCTGTTTTATATAAAAAATATCCATGTAAATTCGAAAAGCAACACGAATTATAACGAAAACTTCTTACGCCAATATTCGTTACACATCCAGTTAATAATCCCTCGGAGTGACTCAAACGGAATATTGAAGTTACTTGGATTCGCAATGGCAATATATTCACCGAAAACAACAAAAATATATACATCTTCAGTAGTAAAGACAAATGTGAAAAGAACTTAATCTGTCCATATGTCACGAAAGAGACTTTGACAAAACTTGACATCGGCTCATCATAACCTAGTTTTTTCGCGGCAACCGAGATACATAGCTCAGCAAAACCTAGTAATTGCCTAGTGTACAAAATATTCCAGACGTATTTGTGGTTACGTTTCTCATCTTTCACTCTAAGAACAAATCTTTCGACGAATCTATTACAACCTCTTCGAACAACATAGCAAAATTGATTCTCCATTCATAAAAAAAATCATTTAAATAAAAACACGATATCTCAACTTCGTTTATCATCGGGTGCGCTCGGGCGTTTTCGTTTAAATCAATCAGTTGGAACATTCATTTATCTTGAATTCAGAATTCAGTTGCCATTTCGTACACGTACACCCGTACTCTGCAACCAGAACTTTTTCCTTCGTGTAAGCGAGACGCCGCTAGTTACAAGTAGCGCTCCCTCTCGCTTGTACAATGACAACAGTGTTGTTTTTAAGATTTATGGTACAGGCCGCATTTGGACTTGTTGCTTGACATACATGAGGCGAGTTATATTGGTTGCCATTGAGAGAAACTGCAGTGTATAAGAATAATGATAGCAGGAGGTCGCGGGTTATTTTCCTAATGTAATATGCTCAAACTTTTATACACGAGAATATTTATTAAGTAGTTTTATAAAACCTAGGTTTCAACACTCATAAAGTCAAACAGGTACTTACAAGATCAACTAATCAAAACAAACAGTATTTATTGAAGCTTCCAAAAGCCACGGGTGGCCAATATAAAATACATGCGTTTATTGATTCGCAGTCACTTTACCGTCACAACAAAACACATTTTAGGCACTGTCTTGTGGTCAAGCAATCACAGTTTTGATCAGTCGATTTGAGGACACCTCACAACCTTCCAGAAACCGAAGGCATACATATATAATTTCCTATAACTTTGAAAAACTGCTCGCATAATAAATAAATTACGACCATTTAAATTGTCATGACGCAGTAAATATTCAACCAAATGGGGTCCCTTTCGTGTTGCAATTTATATTTTTACTTCAGTGACATCAGTATTCAAAAACCATTATATTTCCTTTTAAGGTAACAAGTCGACCGTGGTCGGTACGAATTCGTTTAGAATTTATAATGTATCGCCTTTTGTGGATACACCTGGTTTATCGAATTTAAACTAGATTTCATTCTTGCAGATTTATTTATTTCTGAATATTGTGATTATGTGGTGCGAGTATTGATGCAATCAGCATTATATGAAGACCTTAGACACGAATATGTATCATACATATCGAAAATATACCATTTTAAGATTAAAGTTCCGTCAAAGTTGATAATTACGAATGTGCTAAATAAATGTTTACGAGCTCAACATCTCCAATAGTTTTAAGGAAATTCACTCACTTAAACTTTTTTTCTACTATTTAAACCAATGGGAAAATTACTAACTATTTTGTTAAATGCGTCACTGATATTGCTAAATAAAAAAAGCAATAAAATATCAAGAAACGAAAAAAAAGCATTGGACGATTCATTTAAAAATTAATCATAGTATTAATAACACTTATGCTACAATACTCAACGGACAAGACTCGACACAACATTACTATGTAAACAAAACGGTTGCATCGTCAGAGCTTCGGAACGCTGAACGACAAACGATTCGATTCATTGGCTATCTAGTGCTCCGATAGCAACTAGCATCTATAATATTGGATAAACAGTAGGTACGTCCTTATAGTTCAGTTTGTATCACAGGATACGTTGTGGGACATAAATGTAATTACTTTATATTGGGTTCACAGCCGTTTTCAATACTTACAAAAGTCACGTTCTAAAGTGTTTACTTGTCTCTATACTTTACTTCACGAAAGACAGCATGACAGCTAAGAAGATTTAGAAATAGACGTTCTTGTAGTCAGCTGTTAAACTCTTGACTTAAACGTTTTAAGTTATCCATAAAAATGAAGAACTGAAGAGGTTGTTTGAACGCCTAGAAACTACTGGTCCGATTAAAAAAATATATTTCAGTGTATGATAACCCATGTTGAGAAAGGCTATGGGTTATCCATCACGCTATAATTAATAGAAGCAGAGCAATGTGATACAATTGACTAAAGGCGAAATCCCTTATAGAGACGGATACTGCGATGCAGATGCTTCCTTTTAAATTAAATTCTTACCACTGATTCTTTCAATCCATGACACCCATCTTCCTTCCCAATTAGGTTTGAAACTCTACATACCTGAAAAGAAAAATAAACCATTAGAATTTATATCCCAAAAAAACCACGAGAGGTTAACATCAGAAACATTATAAAAATAATTAACATTCCACTCAGTTACGCATAATAAAAAACGAAACGATATGAAAATGAACAGTCGTGAAGCATGTAGCCTTTTTCTTTGAAGTATTTCAAAACGATGCAGTGTTTAAAGAAAAATAAACATTTCATTTCTGACTTCCAATACGCAATATGAAGTAAACGATAAAGCTCTCAATTTTCCTGTAAATATGAGCCTTTGATATTATAAGGCTGGTTCCACAGTTGTTCGGGGGAATGTACAGGCCGACAGTGTACGGGAGTATTCTGCGGTTGTAGAACCGTGACAGCGCATACAAGGCGTAGAGCGACGTCTCTTTATTTTATTCTTCTATACACATATAACAGTAGAAGATAGACGGTTTTAATTTCCAGATGACGTGTTCCTGTTGCCGCAATAACAACAATGAATAAATAAATTTAAGGGTTACACGCCGGCTCTTTTTATTATTTTGGCTCTAGCCTGAATCCACGGAATACTCAACGTCGCGGGTCCGACTCGTATTCAACCTTTTTTTCTATTCCGACTACCCTTTCGGATCTCCCGTACAGCTGTGAAACCAGCCTAAGGCATCCGAATACGGGCAATTGATAACATATAACCATAATCCTACTAAAAGGGGTATACCATCCGAACTGACATAATAGATCACAAGTCCGTCCATATCAATCTACCACTAATGGAGTCTTATGTGTATGAGGATACAACCTAATGCCTGGTATTAAGTTATCATGTTCAAGATCATAGATCTTTTAGATTATATGATTATGCCCTTCATCTAATAGAATTACGTTGGGGATGTAATTTGGCGGAGACTGATTTGTCCATTAGATACATTTTTGGTATCTTATTTTATGGGAGTAAAGTTGACTATTACTATTACATGAAATCTTCTATATTACTTCAGGAATCGTACACGCTTTAAAATCATAAATATGTGCTCTTCTCTATCTACTTTTGCACATGTTAGATTAAAAATTGTCAAGACGCATTTTTACCTGCATATGAATAAAAATATAAATATAGATATTTTTTAAGTTTCAGTGAGAGACTTGTGGCGTAACGACAAATAAAAATTTATGAAAAGAAGTAGCATCAACCATGACTTTTTTATAACTTTAATAACATCAATTTTAATTTACAGATCAAAACAAAAAAAAAACGTATCCAATAATATTCATTAAACTACTTGACAAACATTAAAAAGTTATCATCACCCCTATAATCGAATACAAGTTAAGTGTGGCGCAGTGCAATGATATGAAAAATAAATAATAAAAAGAAACTTCGTCCTTAATCACATTACAATCACACAAAGAAATCTTTTAAAATAATTATCCTCAAACATTACACATTACAGGAACATCAAATCGACGATTTCACTAGTTGATACCTTCTCCAAACAACTTCTGTACTACAGAAACTATCCTTATTGAGAACCCAATAAGAAGTTTCGGACGTTTTAATTAACTATTGCCAATTTATGCTGGTACTTAAACGTGGTAGTTTCTGTCTTCCAAATTTATAAGGCAACTAAATTCTCTTTGAACGTATCTATTGAATATTATATAAAGGATGTTACGTAAGCAATGACGTCTTATGGATTTTAATATTATATGCATTTATTTTCCACTTTTTAAATACCAATCAGAAGCTTTCTTTAGTATTACTATTGTTACAATAGTATCAAGTTTTAGTATGAGTAAAAAAGCATCAGACAAACAAATACTTTTGAACCCGGTACGGCTTGAAGAGCATTAATAATCGTTTACATCCGCTATAAGACGTCCCACGATACTATCAACTCTTGGTAGCCTATTTGGCAAGATTTACAGGATCAAGTCCTTGATTTTTTTGTCACTGTATTATTTATTTTATTAGCAACCTCATAGAAACAGAAAACTCATAAGCAGATACAATCATTCATCAAATCAATACGTCACACAACTTCTATGTATTTATTTCGATTCCCTAAAAACTTATTCGTCTATAACTTTCCCTACCCTGTTATCACACATAAATTCTTTAAAGCCCAAACTCCCATGAACCCAATATTAAGCTCTAGATATTATTATACCATCACTTCACACCTATAGTTTAGTCTAGCCCATAATTCAGTCAATAACTAATAGAAGAACGCTATGTCTGTCCGTATGGCGTAATTTTTAAGAGCTAAAAATACTGTACGGATCAAATACCTGAGAATCGCTAAAGCAAAGGTCGTTCGCTTTCTTAAAGAATAGGGTTGTCGAAATCTTTTTTTTTTATGTATTTTTTACCATATAAGGGGAATTTAACCTTAGTGATCTAGTTTCGTATGTTTATGGTATTTTCATGCTAATTTAGTTGATTAGCAAACATTTTTAGACGTTAACGGCACATTTTTGTATTTCATATTTACATACTATTATTTTTGTCAAATATTGCGTGTCAGTTAGAGCTTAAAAAATATTTTTACTTAGACGTATTTTACTAAAACGATAACATTATTCGAGAGATCAGAAAAGGCGAAAACGTGACTGTATTCCAATGCCATCCTTGACAGACAAAATAATGTATTTTACCCACAACTTGTACACTACAAATACTTTATTCAGACAATAATATTTCAATAAAGCCATTCATTCGATATCAAATTCTCTAAAACACATTAAAAGTTAAAAGCTTTTAAGTCGCCTACGCGATTCGATTTAGATGTATTTATCTGCGCCGGCGCCGATCCGCCGCATTGGAGGGGTGAACAGAAGTACTAATGTTGGCAATAAAGATATGGATTTTGGCAGGTTTATGAAAACTTTGCGTAGTTTCAAAATACCTGTATTATGAACATAATATACCAATGCCTATATACCATGAACTCCCAAACTGCTCTCAACGAGCAATGTAAGCGAGACAGCGCACTACGATATCATCATACGATATTCAGTCTAGTGATAACCTACACAGAAAGGATCACAAAATATATAAAACTTCACAAACATACAATTTTTCTTACAGTTTTATGAAGCCAATAAAGAAGCCAAATATATTACAAACGTAAATTCCATTTTGAACATAGTTCAACATAAAAAGAAAAAAGAATTTATTTCATGGAAGAAATTATAATAATCATCGGTTCCATTATCTATGAATAGCTACACTAAGGATTGGTACAAACATTTTTGTTTTTCTTTATAGGTTATGCTATCTTAGGCAGCAATAATACCTCCTCTAAAACCTTAAACAATTTCCTCAAACTCAAATTCTGGTGAACTAAATAGATATTTGATTTTCTTACCTTGTCAACATCTCCATACACCTAAGTATCATTGACAAAGCGGAAATAACTTTTGGCAAAGATTTTATGCAAATAAATTATTTGCGAATTGAGTGACAACCCTAAAACACAACAGAGATTTATTATTATCTGTTGGTATATGCTGCACAGGCAAGATGGGCGGAAAGATACTTAACGTGACGTGGACTTTTCAACGTAGAATTTCAACAATCAAATAAAACATTGGAGATTTTCCGCGTCATTAAAAAGTGCCAACTGAAAAACTTTTTCTTAACTTCTTTCTCGTTTTGCTGGACCTGATGATTATGACAATAATAAATTGATGATTGACCGTACCAGACCAGAAAGGCAGGTGCCATAGTTTTTCAAAAACCATAAGAAGTGGTCAACAAAGCATTTTACAGTAAACTAGTAGGTTGCAATAGTTCTGCATCTACATTCTATTATTTATTTTTAAGTCCTCTACATTTTAAAAGATACCTGACAGGTACAGGACCAGTGTCTTCGTGCACGCCTTTAAAAAGGACCGGGTCGTTCCCCAAGTCATCCCGTGAGTAAAAAGAAATAAATTAACAACTTACGAGTACAGTACTCATTATTAATTACCCTTATATAGACTGGTGAAACCAAAAAAAATCATCAAGAGGACAAATTAAGTCATCAAAATTCCGTCACAAACTCAAAAAGCATCAAAACGTTTCGACCAAAAAACTTTAACAATATCCATTTGTAAGATAAAAAATCTATCCTATCAGAGATTATGATTACATTCTAAACGTACTTCAGCTACTGAATATGTAAAACAACATGGTTTCAAGATTGAAGCGAGATTAGATCAGAGTGAAGCTTACAAATGATAATATGTATGAAGTGTATTAATACACGCATGAGAAAACTCCTGGGTATGGAAAGAGATGTTATTTTACATGTTGTAGGTATAAGCACTTGTTATAAGATTGTTTCTAAATATATCTGTGAGGTATTGACTACTGTGAAGGCAATAAGAATTAGGGTTCGAATAAGAACCAGTTAAGCACGATTCGGGGTCGCAACACTAACGGTTCCGCAACAAAAAGGCTAATGAAAAAAAATCGGCAGGGTACGAATAAATTTGTGGGACCCACTCTCAAACTGATTTGTCACCCACCGACAAATTTATGACCGAAGCTACAATAGAACAATATTTTGAGCCAAAAACCATCATATTAGCCATCACGGTTCGGTGACGAAAGTATGGAGTGAGCGACAGAGGGGCCTTAATTATTTGAAGATTCCGATTTGACACTTTGAGACACGGTACCCTAAAAAGGAGTCTTGCTCACAAGTTATGGGTTTAATATACAAAAATAACTTTAGACCTACGCCAAAGTTTTTTTGGATTTCCATCTTGGGTTTTCGACACACCCTTTGACAAGAATTTGTTACGTCTATGGCATATCCAATATCCACACTTCTGCACACCCTTGATATCACAACAGTGGATATATTAAAATATAATATAATTCCGTTTTCCCCTTTCTATATACGAATGGTATTTCGTCGGTATACTCATTCTGCCTTTTACTGGCATATTTTGGTCCATTATTACATTTGGCAACATTGATATCGGTCGTACTCATGATCGCTTGCATGGCATATTGGCATATGCGGGCTTACTAACTTGTTTTCGTCCAAAATTCCACAGTAAGGAAAACTTCAGAAGTACATAAAAATGAAGCGATTGGTAGAGTATAAATGATTGTGGAGACATATTTCGATATTAAATATTTTTTTTATCAACCCTCATCGCTATTGCCAAGGCATGTCCCTTTCCGATGATTTCCGATCCCATCGACGCGTGCCTTTATACAAATCTTTTTAATTTAGTGTGGCCTTAGTTACTTGAAGGTTAAAATCGTCATCGAGTGTTTTTTTTTTCAAAATCGTCTTCCACATTTCGAAGTTCAATTCTTGTGACGCGAGGTTTCCCTAAAACTCAAGTGACAGGCACATACCAAGACAACCAGACTCAGAACAAGCGTTCGTGGATCACACAAACACTTGTCCTACGCGGGGACCGAACCCGCAACACGTCACGCGGCAGGCCGTACAGTCACTTCAATTACCTACTGGATGGACTATAGCCGCATGATTTTTAATGTAGCGATAATATAACCCAAACGCCCCATGCAATGGTGACTAAAGATATAAGTCATGCAAAACACTCATATCAGAGACTTGCTATGCCTCGTTTACTATGGATACACAGTCATCATACACCTCAATTGAAGTAAAACCTGGCTTTAATATTCCAAAGTTCAAAGCAATAACACGACACATATCCGTTATCGCGTGTTCAGTGACTGACGGGCATCTTGAATGCGGGTGAATTGCAGTTCGAAACCCGGTTGATGCCTTTCAAATTCAAATCGAGGGCATATGTTATTGTTGCGGGACATGCAACTTCGTGTACATCAATTTTAAAAGATGTACGGATTGTCGGTGTGACTTTGTGCGATTTAGGTAAAGTGAGTTTAATTCAAATTTAGTAGTATTGTATTATTTTATACACTGTAAAATTTTACTTTTTCTATGTGTAATGTATTTAGTATAATTATGTATAGAAAACTGTAAAATACAGTGTAATTGAAGTGTATGTTTGTTACATCTCAACGCCCAAACGGCTTAACTGATTTCGATGAAATTTGGTATGTAGATAGGTGACACCTAGGATTTTTTTCACTTTTAACCAACTGTATTAAGAACGAGTAAGTCACGAGTATCACCTATACTGCCTACATCCAAACAACAAGACACAGTAACAATATTAATTGATACAGGAACATACAACCTTTATGCTACAATAAACATGTTACACCATTGTTTACACAAATAAACACGAACTTTCATCAATACAAGGTTACCGAAACAATTTCAATTAGCAAAACTTAGAGTCACCGTTATTTCGGGTATACAGCGACAAGACTCGCACGATTCGTCACGGCTGTTAAATTTTATAGAGCCATAAACATTCGCCTATACTGTACACTATCTATACGTGTGCGTTACCGGCAATATGTATAATCCCGGTATTTGATATAATAGCTAGTTATCGATAGCGTCTGTGCAATGTGAGAAATAACTAAATAATTTCATTATATACCGAAATTTTGACAAAAAAGTTTTTGAGTTTGAAACATTTCTGAAAACCATATAAAAATCAGATCATCCAAATGCAAGATAATTGCGAATATATCGTGCTTAATTTATACATAAACATATCATAAAGTGAACACTGGTTCACTTAAAGTTGATTTTGAACAATATTTCATACATTCCCTGAACGTTTTTGGCACACTATACTTTGCCTAGATATTGTACAGAACTCGATTCTACACACTGTCTGTAACATAGACTGTGATTTAATACCAGGTATGTTGAAAAACTAATTGCTGAAATGGCTACGTTTATAAATATATAGAAAATATCTAAGTAAAAATACCAGTGTTTTAGGTCAGTGGTGTTTGTTATTGCTCTATTTCAAGTTTATACGGATGGTAAAATTTACCCATTTTACTGTTTTGTTGATTTTTTTTTGTCGTGCAAATACTCGAAGACACCAGAACAAGCGTTTGTGGATCTTATAAGGGCTTGTCCAACGCGGAGATCGAACCAGTGATACGTCGCACACAGTGAATTTCCAGTGGCGACGTTTACCACACTGCTATTCGTGCAGTCAAAACATGGTAAACATTAAATAACAGACTAGGTTTTAGTTTTGAGTGTATGTTGTCTCTTTAGCTGCTTACATTATTTAATTTGTAACGTAGTTAATTATAATTATATTACCAATTCCTTGTTTCCAATCATTTCCAATCCCATTTGAATCTAAACAAAACCAAATTATTTATTACCATTATACAACCTGACTTTCCAGACAAATCACACAATAAATACTAAAACAATTACTCCAACTAGCTGTAAAAACACTATTATAATTCAACTAACTACTTTCGTGAAGTCGGTATAAGGAAGGAAATAGGAAATGCATGTCCTAAGCAATGGTCGTACGTAATCACTGTGCGAACGAACGGTGAGAATATCCGACGAATTAGTCATACACGTTACATGAAATGTAGAAACTGACATTTATATACTGCTAGAGGAGTTTTTCAACGTAAAGAATAGTATTTAAAACAAAAAGCAAGTCTGTCGACAGACTGTATATCGATCGATTTTTTTACAAATTATGCTCTCTATTGTCAATGCAACAAATTAAAACAAAAAATAAGGTAACCATCGGTTTTTAATTCTATTACGAAAATGTTTCATACTTTCCGTGTATGAAACCTTGAATGTTGCGAATCCGCGTCGCACTTGACTATTTGTTTGCAAACAGAAGTTATGTCATTCATTTTTCAGTCTCGAAAAATTCAACGTATTTCATGTTTTACATAGATTGTCAATCTATGTAAAACAATGAGGAGCTCGTGGCTAAGCTATAACCGTATAAGTGATTCGATCACAGGTTAAGCTATGCTTGATGCGGTTGGTCCGTAGATGGGTGACCATCTTTGTCATAACGAGTTCCTCGGTGTTTCGGAAGGCACGTTAAATTGTGGGTCCCGGCTGTTATTCCTACATCTTTGACAGTCGTTACAGGTAGTCAGAAGCTTGAAAAAGTCTGACAGCCAGTCTAACCAAGGGGTATCGTGTTGCCCAGGTAACTGGGTTGAGGAGGTCAGATAGGCAGTCGCTCCTTGTAGAACACTGGTACTTAGCTGAAACCGGTTGGACTGGTAGCCGACCCCAACATAGTTGGGAAAAGGCTAGGCCAATGATGACATAGATTGTCAATCTGACCTTTGCAACCAATCTTATTGTGTAAATCACCACCACACAAGGAATACAGCTACCGTACCACCGTTTAGACAAATATAATTGCTGTTGTAGAAAAGAGATGACGCTCTGCTTGTAGTATGCTGTCACGCTTGCACAATTACAATAATAGCACTTTAAATCGTATATGTAGACGGTCAGTTCTTATCATCATTTGTTTTAGTAAGACTAGGCGGTAGGTCCAGTTTTCAAAAAACTTGAAAAAGGAGGTTTTCAGTTCGTCCATAGTTGTCTTGTTTATTACCTTGTCTTCGGACTGCATGAACCGATTTTGTGGTTTGTTTTTAGTGTAAAGTGAAATAGCTGGTCCCATAAAACTTCATCAAGTTTAGCTCCTTAGTTTTTTATTCGAAGTCGTCTGTATTTTTCTAAAGCTTGAATCGCTAATCAAAAATCCACATATAACCAAACTTAACCATAATAACAGCAACAAACCACAATCAAGCTATCGGCCTATATCCCCATGAATCTCGCGGACGTCAAAACAAGTATAAATATGTAATGCGGTACGTTTTTTTGCACCTGTTGCGGCTGTTGCATACGACTGATTTATTAGGGAACTGATAAATTGGTTTGTTTTGTTTTAATTCGATACGTATCGTTGGATTGTTGGTATTTCAGTGTTACTTGTGTTGATTTTTTTTTTACGATAAATGTTTGATGTGGTTTTTGTAATATTTTGTTGGTTTCTACCGAACCCAAGCTTCTAGAGTCAGTTGGTTGTCAGTTGTTGGCAGCATAGGCAAGTGTCATAAACAACATAGCAAGAACAAAAAAGTTTTGATAAGAATTTCAGGTCCCATAAAGAAATAAAAATAACTGACATCAACCCGAGTGAAGAAAAACCTTTTTCATAAAACTTAAAGATACACATATTCACAAAAAGTCAAGAACCAACCAACAAACACACACACACACACAAGCACAAACTTTTAAAACCCAACATAAATTACGCACAAAAATAAACGTCAAATAACAATTAAATAAAGCGACAATTCAAACAAAATTCTTGAGAAATTAAAAATATATTTCGATTCGTGACACCGGCCCTTATCAAGGCCCGTAGCTCCAAAAATAACACGACGGACAGACAGTCATCACATAAACGATCGTTAATAAGACAAACGAGCGCGAATGGTAGTGTAGTTGTAATATGAAAGGCGGAATAGAAAATATTTCAGTGATTCTTATTCGTTTGATGACCTGATTGAAGTAAGCGGCTTGGTTTTGAACACAAATCTGTTCTGAGTTTTATAAGTCTGTTTTATCGATTTTTTAGGTAATCGGTATGTATATTTTAGAAAAGTATATTGTTATAGTCAAATACGCCAATAAGTCTGGAAAGAGAGGTCTTTGCTCAGAAGTGGGATCTGATCTCAGATCCGACACTTACATACAATGTTTACACATACGCGTCGATCAGATATGAGTCAGACAAATCAGATCAGCGATCTAACCGAAAAGGGGCAAGTGACGAGAAAACAAATATTTTGCCGTAATCGCACCATTTAAAATGTGTCTAAACATAGAGAGTAACTAAAACCATTTATTTATATGTAATATAAAATAAATTCATTATATCTTCATGTTGATTTTAACATAACTAAATAACCAAGGCTAAAAATAAGTCACTATTTTGGAAGCCAAGTTTATCAAAATAAATGTTATCATTATCGCGTGCCAAAATAAAACAAAAAAACTACAGGAACAATCAAAATAGAGAAATATATTTTAATAAAAATAATCACCATAAGAAAATATAAGGCAAACATTCCGGGTCATTCGAAATTTAAAAGAAGCGATGAAATGTAATAACTGGCCATCAATAAAAATAAACGTTTCTCAAATGTCCGGCGTATGAACTTGAACCGATCCACAAAAAGTTTATATTTCGATAAAATGCTTTAATTTTAGATTATCCCCGTCGTTTCAGATTTTTATTTTTATATTATTTTGTTTATTGGTATTTTTATTGCTTCATTAGTATTTTATTATATACTAGCTTTCGCTCGCAGTTTCTGGCGCGAGAATATTGGATTACGCGAGATAAATAATTTAATTTTACCTTTCACATAATTTACGATTTAGCCTTAACATGAACATACAAGTGTTTAATTGCACTGTATATTTTTGAGGTAGAAACCTTATTGGGCATCGTCAAAGAGCCCTACTGAAGTTTCATGACCATTAGAGAAGGGGTTAAAGGCAACACGAAGGTCAAACATACAATCATTATGTTTTTATCTATGGTTGTGAAAAATATTTTGGACCCAATACTACAGCCGTTTATAAAGCAAGCAATGGCGACCACATGTAACATATTAGATGATCGAAAAAAGAAATTAGCGTGACACAATTCCGTTAGGCAAATGTCCAGGGAATTTCAAAATAAATTTGTCTACTAATTTAGACAGAAAACAATAATTTGACGTAGTTTAATAGTTGTAAAAATCAGCGTTATGAAGATTTATGGTGCACATTCTCACATGGATGAGATTTTTATAGGCCGGCTAATGAGATAATGGTGTCTTATTTTCGTTGTAGGTAATCCACAGTTTACAGACCCCGTCGCTGTCACGCGGAGCATGCGCATGCGCAGGCGATCCCGCAACTCCGGGTAAGACAAGGAGGGTATGTTTTTGTTTGGTGAGAGTGCGTGTTTATCGGTGTAACTAGTTCGAGGTCGTTTCATAGAGCAACAAAATGAAAAGTAAAAACTACTTACTGAAAATTTTACATCTTCTTTATCATATTTGACATCGATGCGCATTTACTTCAATAAAGTTAGCCATTCGTTATAGTTACAATACATGGTTACGAACAAAATAATATGACTTATAGTTTGGAAAGGTCTTTTATTAACGAAATAGTTTTTTGTTCACCCCAGGACACCTTTTGATAAAAAATTATGACTAGAGTAATTTACATTGTACCTACTATTTTCAGATGTTTGCTGACTCATGCCCCCAGGATAATGGGCACACGTACAAAACAAATGACAGACAAAAAAACTGAAAGATCGTGACACGTGTAAGCCTTTAATTCATGAATTATTTTTAATGACGAAACATAATTAAGCAACGGAAATGAATAATAAAATAATCGTTAACAGTTGTCGGTATAAAAACGATTCACTTTACCAGATGAGTATTCAATAATAATTAAGATTCGAAGAAAAAACATAAGAATGTAGACACCTAAAAAAATTTTATAGATTTTTAGCTACCAAAAACACGTCAGCTAAAGAGTCTAAAATAATTGCTACCTATAAAATTTTGAAAGCCCAGACAATTTTCTTTTCTTGATAAAAATTTTGATTCGGAGCCTTTTAAAAAAAGAAATCTACCAACTGCACGAACAGCACAGATTTTCTTTAACCGAAACTATGCAAAAAGGGATAAAGATAAAACCCAACCCAAACTTTCTTAACTGCCATTTTTAACCAACCCTTGTCTGCACTATCTTAGGAGAAATACTGTAAAAATTACCAAAAACTACTGAACCGGGAGTGTACTAACGCGATACCAAGTTTCGCCAGTTTTATGTACTCGTAACTGCGGATTGGGATGATTAAGTGCGGCACACTGTACTTTGGTGAATAGTTATGAGGTGGTGTTTTTTGGAGAAAATGGATGCGGGTTTGTTACAAGTATGTTTAAAAAATCTTAGTTTTCTTTACAAACCTAAATGTTTATACTCGCTAGTTGTATCTCACAGCTTTATCTGAGCAAACAAACCGTAGCGTATATGCGGAAAAACTGTGTCAAATTGAGAGAAATATGGTAAACTTCAGGTAATATTTTACTTATTCCCATAAATATCTTAAGTTTAGTAACAAATGCATCTGAATTCAAAAGGTATAGCTTCAAGCTAATATTGCCAAAATACAAAATCAAGACCCCGTGGATCTGGCACACATCATGACCCAAAAATCTATGTTTTACGTTCCGTACATATTTGAACAAGACATACAAGGACACAACATGCACAGACATGTCGGAACCAGATTACATAACCGGATTGATTCAATCAAACATCCCCAGACGCGTCTCATTATCCAGCTTACACTCGGATTAGACGGATCCCTAGGACCGCCTAGCCTTATTATCTTGCTGACATAACCACATGTATAACTATTGTATACATATAACAGCCACACTGGTTGCGAGGAAGGGGTTGCAACGACACCTGGACAGCCAATTCCTGGGGCATTGGCCGCGGTCAGATAGACAGTCGCTCCTTGTAAAACACTGGTACTTAGCTGAATCCGGTTAGACAGGAAGCCGATCCCAACATAGTTCGGAAGAAGGCTAGGCTAAAAACTTATGTGTTGTGCAATATAGAATATTCTATCTATTTATCTTTAAGAGGCCTTGACAGTTTGTTAAAATTTTCACAGATGTAGGTATTTCTATTACCGTTACAACATCAAATATCGTTGCGTGTGACTAAAGCATACTAAAAAACAACACGTTGTATATCAAATCCTTTAAAAAATACACTCTCTTTCGAAACAAAAACACTAGAGCCGGTGTGAACAAATTCAATCTGATTGATGGAGTCAGAACAGTATCTGATGTTACTCCCCTTTTGTTTTTACTAAAACCAGCTACCGTGTGATAAACCTTTCAAATACTGGTTATTTTATTAGTTTTTAATAATGGTTTCGTATATTTCACTATGTGTGTATTGTGTATTTATAACGTTATCAAATTAATATTAGATAGTAACGTAACGTAACGTATATAAGTAAGAATTTATTTATACGATACCTAGACTTTTTGCAGATTTATTATACTTCATGTAAACAAACATTACGAAAAAACAATAAATATCCTCTATCTAGCTGTATATTTGTCAATGTGTCGCATCTCATCTTTGCCAATGCGGTGAAAAAGTCGATTGCCTTGGTCATCATGGCCTGTCCTGCAGCAGGAGCGCGGGGCGTATACCGCGTCATGCAAATATTAATGTAATCATTCGTCGTGCTCTTGTCACTGCTGGTGTACCTGCCGTTTTAGAACCCAATGGTTTGGTACGCAACGACGCGATGGTAAGAGACCTGACGGAATGTCATTGCTGCCTCGGAAATTGGGTCGGCCTTTGGTGTGGGACGCGACATGCGTCGACACCCTCGCGCCATCCCATGTTCTAAGTTCAGCGGTCTCGCCGGGCGCTGCTGCTGGAGCCGCGGAAGCCCTAAAACGGCGGAAATATAATAACCTTGTTGGTAATTATATTTTTGAGCCGTTTGGGGTCGAAACGTTCGGGACATGGGGACCAGGTGCACGAGTTCTTTATAAAGAACTCGCAAAGCGTTTGGTCGACTCTACACGTGATCAGAAGGCTGGTCTATATTTTGCCCAAAGAATTAGCATTGCTATACAACGTGGCAATGCCGCCAGCTTTCTGGGCACGTTTCCCGACTTTGGCAAGGATGAGGATGTATTTTTTGACGCTTTGTAAATAATGTATATTTTTCTTTTTATATTCATATAGTTTCAAAAATGTAAATATTAGTTTAGTTTAATTTAAAAGTATGTCGAGTAAACACCAATGTAAATAAAACATTAAGTAGGTACTTAGAATTCAAAATTAACAACGTAGGTACATGGAATGAAAATCTTATCAACAACAGCGATAAGAGTATCTTTCAAAAAACTTGATTCCAAAGGTTAAAAAGTAATATATACCTAGACTTTGTATCAGTAATTTTATATTTCCAAAAACAATATTAACTAGTATTAGTCTACAGTGGGCTTCAAGTGTATGGGAATTACAAGTATTTAAAAAGGCGACTGTGACTTTAACTGGTGTAACAGCGTTATCTTTTGGAAAAAAATATGTTTTTCGCAAGCCTTGAGCCTTCATAAAGTTATACCTCAGTAGACAAATAAATATAACTTACTTCAAGATCCATTTCAAGTATTTAACAAAATCTACCATTACTTGTTTCATCTAACAACAGTATCAACGTACAAATTGCTAAGACAACCAGGATCAAAAGTTACGAATAGTTCAAAACAAATTACATCAACTTTTCAATTCCAAAGTTACAAAACTTTGTTGAAATAGACGAGTAACGACTTTTTTAACTGTATTATTCTGGGTCCCGTACCCAAAGGACAACAACGGAATCCCACTACATATAAGTCTCCGCTATCTGTCTGTCCATCCATCAACAGACTGTATCTCAAGAGCTGTGATAGGTAGAATTTATCACTGATGTTGTATTTATGTTTCCGTTAATACAATAATTCTATATTTATATTATAATAGCTGTCCCGCTTAATAGGCGATGATAACAATGCAGACAATTTTTTTTGCAATTGTTCCATACTTATCACCGTCAAAATAAACCAAACCGGTTCAGCTGTACTCGAGTTTTAGCAAGACTGCACACACTAACAAACAGCAATTAATTTTTATATCTATGGATAGTATATATCAAATACACAATTTTTTGCAAAATTGTTTTTCTTCGGCGATAAGTCACCTTTTCCTCAGTGACGCGAGTGCGACTCGCATTTAACTATTTTTTTATTTAGGTTTTCAACTTTTAGACGACAATTCGTAGTGACTTATAACAAGTGTATTAAGTTCATTATGTCGGGATCCAAGGGTTGTCCCATCTTGTTTTACTAAAAGCCGACCTCGAAAAAGGCTTTATGAAAGTTTACTATCGATATAGGTATACGGACCCACGAACATCAGACGTTTTATGAACTGGTCCATTTAGTAATCCTTGAATTTGTATTTGCTCTCAATATAACAGAATAGAAATTGTCATATACATTCCCAGGATAATGTGAAATACAGATTGAATATCGTCAACTCGTTTAAGTCTCTACGTATTTTAAGTTATATTAAAATAAATAGAAAATTATATTATACATGCATAAGATGTTATGGCAAGTGCTTTTTACTTTTCAGAATTGACTTCATTTTCTTTTATTACACACTTAGCATATAAATTTTATGAATGAGAATGTATTGATGTTTGTTTCTATTTTACGAAACACCACTGAAGAGGTTTTGATACAATTTGGAACAGAGATATATTATTTGCAAAGTTTGGAATAACGCATCAACTTAAAGAAAAGGCTTATGCTTTTCAGCGGTAAGAGACATCCACGGGGGCCACACCGCGAGCGACTTCAATATTTTTAATGTTTAATAATAGTAGTACTCTTGCTGAGTAAAAGTGGTACATGATTTTGTAAGTAAGAGAAACAAAGATATGTATCGAAAGCATTTCTATAAGTTTCTCAGGTATAAGCAACTACACACATTTTCAATCTGTACAAATCTTCCTTTATACCTTCACCTTTCTTGAAACATATGCATATCTCATCAAAGTACATTAATAACAGACCAAAAACATAATTATTCAATACGCCCACGATTCGGGCGACGAAGACAACTTGGCCCCTAGCTTGACCCCAAATAAAACCTCATTAAAACTTACTTTCACACTACGGAACCCTCGTAATCCACCGGTGATACATTCAGGGTTCTTCAAGCGTGTTATCCTTAAATTACTTTAGCTGTATTGACTTTTTCGGAAGCCATTTGCCTGCCGCTCAATATACGAATATGTAGAAAGGTCACAGATTAATGAACCAATGGAGTTCGATTTAAAATAATGCGGGTTCATATATATAATCATTGTTATTATCAATAAAGTGCTGATATTCAAATATCAGGTATTTATATTTAATGGCGCTTATCTTTCGTAATTTGTAAACATGTAATAGTCCAAAGGTTACTTTTATTTTTTTACGTAATATTAAGTGGACATTCTGATTACTTTTAATCTGTGACCCGACTGAATTACGATGACAGAAACTTGGTGTAGCAAGAAAATACGGGAGCGAAGTATTTCCTCGAAAGTTTTGTATGAGAAATGATACGGTCTCCCTGTGTTAGGTACTCAAATGATTAGGGTCAGGTAAAAATGTAAGTTTCAACTACTGGGAATCTCTTAAGTCCGGGGAACCTGTAACTTATTTCAACTGTTTTTGCAATTTTCTTCAAGTGTGCTTGATTGGCAGAAGACATAAAAAAGATAACAAGAATAAAATAGAAGAGAGGATGAGAAGATTAAGGAGAACGACGCAAATTATGTGAGACCTATGCCCAGTAGTGGGTTACTGATGATGAGGTAAGGGAAGAGTCAATATTATGACATATGTTTTCGACAATAAACTGCACGCTGAAAGATACGGCTTATCTTAAAGTGACGCGGCAGGATAACATACAAATATTACAAATTAAACGTCTTGATTGGCAAACTTCCCGTTTTATGAGATGCGGGTCGGATCGAAACAATTACTGGCAGAATTCGAGATTTCCCGAACAAAACTTTAATGGATTTAAGTGGTCTTGAATATAAAAGTCTAGTAGATTGAATAGATTATACACATATGAAGCTTCCATCAATAAACACACGAATACTTTCAAGAGGAGACCACCAAAGGGAAGTCGGTATTTGACATTAAGCTCTCCTTTTAATTTCACCTCTAATGATCCACATATTACTCCTATCAACACTTTTCATAAGTCAATAATTTAAAATTTGATTGCACAACTGACACCAGCAAATTTTTGGGTTATCTTATCGCATTAAATATTACAATCGAATAGAAAATTCCGAAACGATCACAAAAGAAAACACAAGCCCCCTCTTTCCACTTCCAGCGAAAGGCTTTACGATAGTCCAGGAGCACATCACAATGACGTACACAAAAACACACAAACAAGCACAAAAGCACACAACCGCACGTTTCACACTGACAAGTCAATCTCAGCACACCCTCAGGGCAACCTTTTGTTCTTCAAACGTTGAAACGAACCAGTATTACGCACCCTATACCGTTCATGGTAAAGCTATTAATTCTTAGCGAAATCCCGATGGTATTTTAGTATTAAGCAAAATTGAGATTATGTGAAACTTGTTAATACGGTGTAACGTTATTTGTTTTGTTGATGAGGTTGTTTTGGGCTTTATATAGCAGTGACATTTTGTAATACATTTTATGATGGAAACTGTATCTCGTTATGAGACTAATATGACTGAAATGTAATTTAAATGTTGATGTTGTTCTTGCAATATTCAAATCCAACCGCTATTTGATACTTTGGGCTATTCAGATCTAATTTAAAAATTATCAAAACAAAACACGCTAAAAACCGTACTATCAATATACCAATGGAGAGAAATTTTACCATGTAAGGAAAGGTATGAGCATACATAATCAAAATGAAAAGATATTCATATCCAATAGGCCTTTTTCAGACACTTCAACGCCAATAATAATGACTTTAATTAAGGGGTTTCAAGATATTATTATCATTGAAAAGTCCGACAAGAAATTCCATAATACCTACTCAAGTTGGCTTAACTAAAATACAATAATTTCCTACATTCCAGGAGAAAATTCTTACCTTACATTTTGACCAATTTCGGTTACCATTAAAAGTCACGGTAAGAGTATCTATATATTCTATTAAGACTACAAAATTGTGGGTATAATCCCGGTATAATGCTAAGCCTTAATTAGTTAGAAGCTTAAGTAACACAAAGTTATTTAGTCACCTTACCTACTGACCAAAAATTAATTCCGCTAAAACCTTCAGACGACTAATGTTGTCTTAGGCACTCTCATTAATAAAAGTAGGTTAAGTTTTTTTGGTATTTTGTGTATCTCATTAATTATTATTTTATTTACTGGCTACTGCCTGTGTCTGTAATGGATTTTAAACTAACATGTTTTTGGTATACCTAGTCATATATTCTAGTGTGTGTTTGTACTACTTTAGTAACTGAAACCTTTTTGGCTGTCAGAACAAACGATTAATTGAAAATTAATGAATACAAATTAGAAAACTGTTTGATGAAGGCGAAAGGCAGAAGAGCAGACTCCTTAAAAATGGGCCTGAATACAAAATTAGCCTCAGCTGACTCCATTTTTTTTTTTGGAGCGGAACAACATTTCTTTTCGAAATAGTCAAGACTTTTGACATATGCAAGCACTGAAGCGATATTTTAATTTTTACTGGTCTAATTTTTCACAATTACTTTAACAAATTATAAGTTTGTAAAATTAATATCTGAAACATATGACCTACTGTCTATTTTTATGTAGTCTATCCACTGTCCCAGAGCTGGGCAAAGGGTTCCTCCAAATAAAACATACACCAGATACTTGTAAAACAATAACACTGTGTCAAACGTCACATCTTCATTAAATGTGAAGCATTTAAAGACATAAGTCAGTACAATTTATAACAAACTTACCTTCGTAATGTTTTATTACTGCCGTCCTAACATATATTCTTAAGATTAATGTCGAGTAGTATTTAGCTGTGACTAAGAAACTGTGTCATACTGTGTATTATTTTACGGTATTTTATACATTTGTTGCATGTTAAAAATACCGGGGTTTTGTTAAGTTATTTAGATCTCATTTGTAGTTGTATATTACTCGTACATTAAAAAAGTTACCATTATGAGGACAACCCAATACTTCAAAATTAAATGTAAACTTATAAAGCCTTCTTTTTACTTAAGGTATTTTAATATTTTTTCAAGTAATATCAGTTCATATATTTACAATAAGTCAGTAACCAGACGAACAAACGGATAAGTGGTAAACTACAAAGAAGGTTTTTTGATCTTAAAACAAAATAAGTTAGATAATGTGGTTTAAGTTACCAAACACTGACTCATTGTGAAAAATTCAGTTTGTTTTACTTTCAACTGAAGCATCTGAAGCCTGTTATTCTGCTTATCCAAAATCAATTGGAGCTTGAAACACAAAAAACCGATGAAAAATATCGTCTGATGGGGCGTGAAACATCCCTTCATCATGACAAGCATTTTTTCCGGAAAAATACACAATCGAAAATTGTTTATTATTTACGAACATTTTTAAGCTTGGTGTAGTGAATTTCGAAAGTCTGAATAGACAAAGTAAAACCTTATTATTTGCTGGATAATCGTAATCAGTTGAGAAATAAGATAACTTAATTTATTCATTTCATTTTTCATGACTTCAAGAAGGATTTGTTCATAATTTTTTTACATTTGCTTAAACTGAAGACTTAATTAAACATCGCTTCCAGAAACGATCAAATTCTCTTAACAAGTTTGACACATTCATTAAAAATATTAAAACTTTTTACACTTGCACAGATCATAATGTGTGTTGTCGCTCATAAAATGTATAAAGAACTTAGTATATGCCTTTAAAAGCTTAAACAACGAGTTGGTATACAAATGAGGTTCTATAGTCAAAAGACGGTATAAAGGCTTTGGAAATAAAACAAAAGATGGTTTTCATGTTTTGTTTCGTTTGCCCGCATTAATGACTCAATTTGTGTTTGATGCAGGTGGGTTATAAAACTTAATAATATAATTCAGTTTAGAGTTGACAAAAAAAAGTATTGCAGATTTTTTATGGTTCCGTATCACTAGGCTAAAACGGAAACCAATTGAATAAATATTGAAATTGAACCAATAGTACGGAATCCTCAGTGCGAGTCTGCCTCTCACTTGTTTTATTTTAACAGCTTCTCTATAGCACCAATGGACACTATATACATATAAACAATACCAATGTTCATCTATTACGGGACAGAGAATAGGTAGGAAAATATCTTTGAACGAATCAAGTCTTAGTAGTATTTAAGGCAAGAAATCATTTCTAAATCCAAACATGTCTAGACAAAAAAAAACAATATCTCCAGGATATTGTGCAACAAATATGAAGTGTACAGGATGGCGGGGAATTGGATCAATTAATTGCCGACAAGCGAGTAACGATCTCGATACGATAGGCATCCGGTAAACAATATACGGCGGTCTATATATAAAGTTATAATGGAATTATTTATACACTAATCAGCTGTAAACTAAGTAGATGTATATTATCATTTGTGTTTGTATAAAACTCTATTGCTGTCTCTTAAGGCTGATTATAAGTTTAAAAGTGGAGATGCATTTCACTTATCGAGTGATATAGTACTATTGTTCTACTGTAAATATTTTTGATTTTTCGTCAGCTGTATTTTCTAAGTGCATGTACGGAATATTATAATCTCCGAATCTTAAAACTCCAATGTTACCTATGGAAATTTTACTTATAAAAAAAATGTCTTCCGCAATAAGTAATTAAATCCTAGAGTTGCTGGAGTTTTCCAAGCACACTAAAACTCGGCATTCGTGGCAATACAAACAAAAGCTTGTCCTACGCAGGAATCAAACCCGCGTCGCGCACATTGGGTTCGGCAATGTAACCTTAACCACTAGGCTATCCGTTTAGTTAAGTCCGAAAATCCTGGGCTACCTAAGTCTTGTACTTGTACCTCATATTTAGCTTATTAATTAAGAGAAATTCACCATCAAAAAGTATCCTTATCTACATCTTTAATTCAACGAACAATACTCTAGATATTCTCTGAGCAAATACTAAACTGAATTAGTCCCGGGCTTAGGGTGGACATTTGTCAAAAACCCGACACCTAGCCGCGTCACTAATTATGAAAACTGCCGGCTCGCTTGTCAAGCCGACTGATTAATTACAACAAGTATTAGGTCAAGTTGATTACGTCAAAGTGTTAACTGAAATAACAATAGACATTTCTTACATTGAGCGGTGCCAATTCTTTGTTGGTGATAAATGCGATATGATAGTTTTGAGGCATTCTTGTTAATTGGGAGATTGTGAGATGTTTGTCTTGGTGCGTTTCGTGACAAGGGAATGTCAAGAAGTTAATTATGAATAAGAAATGTTATGGTTATTTATAATGGATTTCCCTAGAACACACTGAGCTTAAGTCTACGGTGGATTTCGTTGCTTTCATTGTAGACCCTGGCACACAGAAGTTGCAATATGGGGCAACCTTTTTTTTTTTGGAGTCTTTGAAGTGCTATAGCCAACTCACGTCTCACATAATAATTTAGCGTTCTTTAAAGATATTCATATCGTCACACACTTTAAAATACATCAACACTAACCCTATACTCCCGCCTCAGTCCAATCACGCCAACACACACAGCTTTTCACAAGCAACCCCTGCATAACTGAATCACCCGACAAAAGCATCCAACGCCCACAGTCCACACTCCAACTACAAGCTATTAGATATTAGAAACACTTGTAAAACAATTTCACAATCGTTCGCAGGCGCTCCGGTCGATCGAGTCGCACGCGTCCGGTCACCACGCTCCGGTTAACTGGACAACTAAGCGGCATGTGCCGGTAATACGTATGTTGGAATGGCGGAGCGACAGGAACGATGATTGTTGTCGAGATAGGAATTAGTGTTTGGAAGGAATAATTGAGGGTTTTGATATCGATTTATTTCTTTTTTCAAATACTTAATACTTCTCCAGAGAACAAACGCATCTATTTTTGCATTCATTTACAATGCAAGTATCATGTATTTTAAATGAATATAAATAATGTTAGAGGCGTAATTTATTACAAAAAAAAAAACTATCTGGATATTGAAAATGGAAGCAAAATGACGCAAACAAAGTCTTTTTGCAAGACGCAAGCATGTGTACAAAATGATGATCGATACTATAAACGGACGTGCTTACCAAAGTTCTGAAAACCAGATCTGCCCCAAATAAAATTAGCCATAGTATTACAATATATAAAGAAGATCTAAAATCTTCCTAAGCCATCCTAACTGAAATCTAAGGATTTACAACGTACTTACGTCTGTGTAACATTAAATATGCTCACCTTCAGTTTAAGAACATATTCACACACTAGGTGCAGAATTAATTCTAAGATTTACGACCCCTGGTACCGAGCTAAGATTAAGAACATTTTGTGATGAACACAAGAGGTCTGTAAAAGGTAAACGCTTGATTAAATGTTGTGAGTTTCTTGGTGAAATAATGTATGGGATACTTAAATGTTTATTTAGTCAATCAGTTTTAGTTCTTGTTATGTACATATCATTTAAAGGCATCGTTATCGAGACAGATAATTACGTAAGAAACTTGTGACAAGTAACTATTGGGAGGTCGAAGCATGTATAGACGTTTATTTTTTAAGTTTTAAGGACAATTAAGAACTATAACTTATCATAGGAGCAGCAGGTTTAGGTTAAGGATAATCATCTACTTTTCACATTACAAAACCCAATAAAGCGTCAAACCTTTACTCAAAAATAGTTAACATATCTGCGAACCAATTCAGCCAATTCTAGCTTAAAATATACAAACAGAATCTGTAGATATTTAATTAGCAAATAACATACCAACAAAGCAATAAGACGTCCAAAATGTCTAGATCTAAAAGCGAGCAAGAATTTCCAAATTAGGTCGCTTTGCCCGAAAACAGATTAAAGATATTTGTCAAGCAAATACAAGTAAAGTTCTAGTCGGAATTAGGTATTTACTTGGTTTGCGATAGCTTTAATTTTTCTGTGTTTGTATAGCTTATCTAAATACAGACTAGCCTAAAGTTTGACTCGATAGGCGAGTAGATTGATGGCGTTTTATGTTACTTTGACATAGTCTAGTCAACAAAAAATAGTTATATTTTAAATGTTTTGTCTTTACATTAGAATAATTTAACAATTGGCGCTAGACAACCCGCTATCGACTACTTCAAGTTGCCAACGCATCGCAATCTACAGATTATTACATACATGTATGTAAACAGTTGATCACCGATCATCTTCTTTGTTTCCCCTGGGACACACCGAGCTTGGGTGGTTTCGCTGGTTACATTGTAGATCTTGGCTTACATGAGTTGCAATGACGGGCATATGCGGAGGGCTAGTTCCAACATTATTTATCAAGGCAACTTTACAAACCGGCCCTAAATTATTACCTAATTATCCTCTTATCTACCTCGTATTTTTTGAGAATTATTATCACCCGGTCAAGTTTCCCCTACAATATCTTCGCGATCTGAACCACTCCATTAACAAATACAGATGTAACGCACGCATTTATTTTGCTGCAAATAGCTCAAGCATCAGTCAAACCTGTCAACCGATGACGTCGACTGATTTATTACCGTTCAAATTTACCGTTGACAGTATGTGAGATGAAAAAAAAATAATTACGAAAATAACTAGTTAAAAGTTAGATCATAGAGGTGGTTGCTATTTTGTTTGATTTAATGATGACTGGAACACGTTATGTGGAAAGTTAATTGGATAATTGTTAACTAAGAATTCTTGCCTGTTTTTGTTGTCAAATAGCATATGATTTATATATAAACATAATACTGAAATTCGCAATGGGTTAATGCCTTTTTATGCAATGGTCAATGACGCTGCCGCAGACCTGTCTATTTTTTTTTAATCAACAGCTTTCAGTTTTACTATATCATTTCCGCCCCTGCTTTAAGTGATATTATGGCTGTTGTGAAAGAGAGACGTCATTGTAAGCCGTCTATAGCGCTGTCACGCTTCTTCAAACGTTGCGGTAGTCCTACAGAAACTATAAAAATTCACAAATGACTCGAAAAAAATCCTAAAAAGAGATAAAAAATTATCGAAAAAACAATGTCCTATACTTATAAGATTACTGCAATATTACTCAACTAACGTAAACCTAGTTAATTATTACCAATATTCAATCATCTTTCGAGGCTAGAAACCGTTATTAACTTTATAAGATCAATCTTATTAACCTTAAACCAGTTAAAATTGCGACACACACCATCCTTTTAATAAATGACGTAATATATTCATATATTATAATGATATGGACGATTTCTATTGTCTCATTTAAGAAATAAATATATATCTTCAATTTATAGCTGACTCTACAAGATCATTCTACAAGTAGGTCATTAAAACTTGTTTTTTAACAACCAGTTTCTTTGTTGACATCTTTTGTTATGAGCTATTTTAATATTACTAACACAACTATTAGCACATATTGGTTATTCACACCTGCTACTTGAACGAGTTGTTTGTTGTTATTGGACACATGAATTGGTTAAATTTTTAATAAGAAGGCAGTTCATAATGTGTATCACCATCATCCTACTATAATCGTAAACTAAGCGAGTGAAATAAGGCAAACCTAATCACAAAATATAAATATTAACTGAGTCTCCATAATTTCTAGACTATCCACAATCACAACTCTTGAATAGCAAAGAAATCTCACACAGACATATCTCTTATTCAAATAATGTGTTTATAAATCATAACATAGAGGCATTAACTTCAATATTATCACTTCATCGTCACCACTTGGAGAGCAAACATTACACAAAGACGTATAATTTCCGTTCAGAGAGCTAATCTCCTACATCTTTTAAAGTAATATTATAACACTTGTGGGAAAGAGACGACACTCTATCCCGTGTAGTGCGCTGTCTCGCTTCCACAACGGCAAACAGTCTTGCTTTAAAAGATGGTGAAAAATCTTTAATGACTATTTTTTTCAAGAAAAGTAGGTAATAAATAAATGAGATTTTTTAGTGAATGAAACGCGTGATCTGTTTGATTATTAGTTCAACGATAAGTCGAGATAAGATTTGTTTATTTGTGAATACACGATAAGGGGTACATAGTGCTATTTCGCCAGCCATGTTCGGACTTTAGACTGTGTTTTATGCAAATGCTTACTCTTAAACCTAACTTCGCTTAATATTAGAGTGGATTTTTTGATTCTACGAAACTATAAAAATAGGTTCCTAATATTTTTCCTTAACCTACCAGGCGGACAAGGAAAAAAAATGAGTTGGTCAGAATATAAGTTATATCACCCTAAGTGATGTCACTAAAATTATACTATTACTGTGCCGAAGATCTTTTTTACCTACTAGATGACAAAAACTAACTTCGTAAATATATTAAATAAATATGTATTATCATATTCGAGTAATATTTCCAAACACTGTGCCTGGGAAAATATACCATCGATTGGCAATGATTAAATAATTTTCATAATCGGTTCACTCGTTCCCGATATTACACCTACAACCTACAAAGTCACAACCTGTTTCACTTTAATATAGATTTTCGAATACATGATTGCATTCCAGATTCTGATCTACATTTGTAGAGTTTTCAGCCACTTTCCATTATAAACAGGGAGATTAAACAACACTAGAAAGACGTTTACAATACCGACGAGTATCTGATAACACGTTAAGATATCAATACTTCACGATAAGATGCATATTGCAAGAATAACTTAGTTATTTAAGTGTATTTGATATATAGTTTTAAGTAGAACGTTGTTATGTTGAACGAAATATCCTTGAGCTAAAACTGTTCAGACTTGTTGTTTAATGGATTACAATCTAATAAAATTAGTAGATTAAAAAAATCTTAAAACCCACGTTTTTTGGATATTTTTTTTTCATTCAAATTATGTCGGTTCAGCGGTTTTATAGTTGTAAATTGCATTGTCATCAATTTTGAAGCGACCCTGAACATTACAGCCTGCTAGCCTATCGGAAAGTGTCTCAAAGTTGAGTTGCTAAAACCCAAACCAAACGTCAGAAAAACAAACAAGAAAAGTGAGTGTATAAAAACGTGGGAAGAACTAATTGCCCACTCACATATATTTTAACCCAGAGGACCAAGTCTCTTTGAGTAGCACAACATTAATTGTTTCCATATTTTTTAAATGCCTATGTCGTAATGAACTTTGTTTTTAAATAAAAAAATATTAATTACTCATAGCTTGCTTTACACTTTAAATTTCATAAAAAAAAATACAATAAAAATAAAGTTACGGTAAGAAAAGTTAACAATTATAGTTAATGGAACGGACGTCACCACAACCCCCTCCCTCTAAGGGGGGGTGCGAGGACGGTAGGGCAAGCTGACACCACGTCAAAATAAATAAGCCCATTATTTATTTTAGGGCACAATCAATCTTTCTGTACTGATGGTCCCGTTTGAACTGGATCCGTTTAATCAAGTTTTATCTCTCATTCATTTCAACATTTTCTTGGTATTTACAGTTTTTTATTTGCTCCGTTTATTGATCTTGGTTTAATCGTGTTTCAAAGTCATACTACATCGGTATTTTACTTTTGAGGTTTTTTGAACTTTTATATTTTTTTTAGAAATTTAAGGATTGGTCAATTATGTTTTGTCAAATTATTGTAATAAAAAACAACTGAACACGAAAAACTGAACTCAAATCACTACTTCACTTTTGGTGGTCCTAAATGCAATCAAACCATTTAGATCCCATAATACAGATACCAAATAGGGAAGTCCTCACAATTATCATTAGTCCTACTTAACTTAATTGAAACATAGAGCAAACTGTAACATACTTTTTACCTGAACCTCATGCAAGTTCACTCTATAAAAACAAACACAACAAATGCAGCACAAGCTTGCTCATTAAGAGATGACATGATTTTTTTGTTTATTATACGAAGCGTGGTATAATGAGATATGCATATAAAAAATAAAGTTCACAAGTTTTTATTTTACTTCGCAACTGAACCGTACTTAACAAAACTTACAAAAAGTCGAATTTCGTGAGTACAGTCAAACAAAATCGTATGACAAAAAGGTTTGTTTTTGAAAATGGTTGCTGAGATTAGGGAATAAATCCTTATCACAAATATGTTATCAATAGCTCGTAACGTAGTCTGAAAGGTTCTGATCATATTTAAAACACTGATTTCGTACTTTAACAGCAATAAAGAAAAAATTCTTTAAATTTTTTTTTTCGCAGCGACGCCTTTTTTTTCTTTGTTAATCCCCATATCCAGGTTCTAGAAGTCTTTACCAATCCATGTTTTATAAACATAGGTAGTGCTAGTACATAAATGTTTTAGAAATGAAATTTCTAGGATAGGATAAATAAGATTCAACACTTATGTATCTGACTGTACCTTCAGAGTTTCAGACCTTTCGGGGGCTTTTCTCATTAAACCTTTTTCCTCTTCTAACCTAAAAGTTAATGATGTCGTAGGCGTGAAGTGCCTAATTATTCCATTAGAATTGTCGTAAGTTAGATTACGTCGTGGTTAAATTGTTAAGCTCTATATTATATCTGTTACACGATGTTAACAGTTACTATGTTGATTTAGAACTATTTTATTTTCTACGGCTTGGTAAAAAGATCTTTATCTCGATCTTTAAACATAAGTGCGAAAATACCAGGAACTGCATACAGTTAATTTCTAGGTAATTAGTATTGTTTTTAGTTAAAACTTATTTTTTTTAGGGCCATGGCAAGGTTCAGTTTTAAACACTTATTTATCTAGTCTATGCAACACTTTACTCACAAAAAATTAACCATCTTCAGTCAATTCTTCACCTCACCACGAACTCACTCAAAACAGCAAATAGAAACATACCTGTAACAAAGATATAAATTAAAACAACCCATTAGGTGAAGAGACAGGTCGCGTGGCAATAATACGACATCCTAATTCTGTCATGGTGCAGGTCAGCTATGCCATGGGAGTTTACGGCGGTCGTTATGGTTCTAATGTGGATGAATTTG
The DNA here is from genome assembly GCF_003590095.1 of Trichoplusia ni. Taxonomy (NCBI): domain Eukaryota; kingdom Metazoa; phylum Arthropoda; class Insecta; order Lepidoptera; family Noctuidae; genus Trichoplusia; species Trichoplusia ni. The sequence goes on from NC_039503.1 coordinate 1,132,625, forward strand.
TTTCTGTTTAGTTGCTATCGGGCATTGGGGTTAGAAATATTAATAAATCGACTTAATAGATGTGGTTCTTAATTTGATTGGTAATATTTTAGGGAAGCTTTTTTTTTAATCTAAACTAAAAACACCTATTTGTTTATATCTACATGTAATGAGACTTTAGTGAAACCTACCTAATTAAATGAAATAACTGGAAAGTAAAAAAAATGATTTCAAAAAACCTTATTGCATCATCTTAAAATAGAAATAACCATTTTTACTGTTAAAGTTTATAACACAAACAATGCAAAAATAGAATTTACAATACAAATAGTTAATGAATGAAAAAGCCTTAAAAACACAACTTGTTTTCTTTGGCAAAACATGAGTTGTTATGTATTCAAGGAATGCATTATACAACAGAATCTCACGTTAATAAAACCCTTATCATGATTTGAGTAAATTAATTGGTTTAATTAGTATTTAAAGTTCGTGGGAAACTTAATCAGTATTGTGTTTTATTTTTAGACTATCAGGCTTCCATGCATACATAAGCAGAGGTCGAACCAGACATCAGTTCAGAAACAAAACTAACGCCTAAGTTGAATTTATTGTCGGTTGATAGTTAGTAGAAAAACAAAACAAAGCGACATATTACATTGTATCATTAGATGTAATAAAGTCTATCGGCCTTTCTAAAACAAGCGAGATAACTCACTCGACTTAAGGAATAATGATTTTACAAACTGAGTTTACCGTAATCTTTAAAGTAAAGGTACCCTATTGTAATATGAAAATACATGTACTTCCCGCACTGGATATCATCAAGAAACTAACTTATATTGACATAATCCTTCCCATACATAGTGACATTTAACCAGAATATGGACAAAATTGAAGAAGCTCAGATTAAAAAATCTTTGCTTCTAAAAGTTACGATGGATAGGGTCCCAAAATTGCTGAAGACTTTGGCCGGGCCAGCTGTAGGCGATTGAGAAGACTGGAACAAGTGTGACTTCAACATTTTACCCAAAGCACAAAATTTTTCAAATCCTGAACCAAAATACCTAAGGAAACTAACGAAAGTAATACATTACACCAACAAGTTATTAGTAACTACATCACGTTACGACATTGTTGTTCGTGCCCATTATTCATCGTTTAATCTATTCGAGAATGCTCTTTGATTGCGAATGCATTTCGCACCCACTTACCTAACCATTTGCATATATTAGCGCCACTTGAATAATTTCAGTTTCAATATTTTAACGCTGTTTATGAAGCACTTTGTTACCGAAACATTCTCTTCATTCCTTAGTATACATTTAAGTAAAAAACACGGCAGATGTTGAACTTTTAAAATTTCAATAGTGTCCGATAAAAGAAATGCTTGTCAAAATATCTTAATTGATCGACAAAACTCCTTCGATATCCAAAACCAGTAAGTACGTAAATGATTAAAACTGCAATTGCAACCGACAATTTCAAGTCTCACATACGACAAATATCGGAAAATCTATTATCTACTCAATTTCAGATCCAAAAGAAAATAATTAAACGCTCTTCATATACCTAGTAATCAACATAACAGTCCCAATAAAATTCTAAAACACCATCCACTAAATCCAGACACAAATGTACAAATAACAGTTAAGAAATACACGTACATCTTTAGTGCCGTTAACTGTCACAGAGTGAGTAAGTTCGCCACAAAATGCCCGCCCTTTCATCTCCAGTCCTGTACTGGTATTAGTCACAGATAGTCTTTTTAAGGAACATATTTATGGAGTATTAGCATCGAGACTTCCATCTGGATAGACGGCTTTATTTCTGGATGTTTATTTCTTTGTGACCTTTACTTGATCTATAATTGGATTCTTAATTAATTTCTGCTTGGGAATGGAGACTAGTTGCCCGTTTTAAAGCGAACTGATTAATGAACAATGGGTTTAGAATGTGGTTTAGAGTGTTGTTGAAAATGCTTTCGACAAAAGCATGATTGATGATTTCAAACTTCTACAGTATCTGCTTGATACACAGATTGAGTTAATATGTTTTGTTAAGGCTTTTAGATCAGACACTATCAAAATAAACCACAACAATGGATTTTCTATATATTATCCGGCTCTAAAGAGTACCTTAATAGGCCACAATCTTAACCAGGCATGACTTTATATCCCAAAAGATCATACATCTAATGGCAAAGACAAGTAGAAATAGTATACTAAAAATGAGTCATCAAATTGTCACATCCTCAAGTAGCAGAACCATTCACTGAAGATTAGCGTCTCCACATTTCCCCACAAAACATTAATAGCTGCTCAGTGACATCTACCGGCCATAACACAGCAATTACGACGTCTCGTATCAATTCTATAAGTGTACCGAGTGGGCCGCGAATCTTCGTATAAATAGAAAGTTGTGTTGTACGTTTTATAATGATAAATATACTCGCATACTTGCATCTCTCAAGATGCATTCAGCTGATGCACCGTATGAAATATAAATTGTCATTAATGATACAATTTGTGAACTATCAACGTCTGTTTTGACGTATATGATGCAGAATGAAACGAGTCTGTTTTGCAAAGAAATGATTTTCAATATTTTACATGAAGCAACCGAGATTTTGATTGTTTATGATCCTGACATTTATACGATCCTACCTAAAACATTAGCCATCAATGTCTGTCCACAAAACGATAAATCAAAATCGCACAAAGGATATCTAAAATTTTATGATGAGAAAATTATTTTGATTCATACCACATAGCTGAGTATAGACTAAGCATGTTACAAGAAATTTTCATCCGATACATCGTGTTCTACTGGCACATGTACGAAGCATGGCTAAGCTGATAATTATTAACGAGACGTGTTACGACATGTAACGAATATATATTTAGGGCGTAGAAATCGCGTGACTTAGCTCAATTAGCGAAAGATATAGTACAAGAAGGACAGATGAGGTGATATATCACTTGTATCGAAGCAAGGTAGGAAAGAGTCGATGAAGAAAAAATATCAGATGGAAAAAATGCAGGTGTGTTTCCGTAATGGAAAATAAATTGTGCCATCGGGGAAATGTGATGAAACATGTACCAGACGGTCTGGAGTTTAAAAGCAGAAAAAATCAAAATCATTTTTGGTTGGCACATTTTTTCCCATATTGTCCGTATTTGTGACAACGTATCTAATTATAGTATTCATTATAAATGTACTTATAATAAATAAACTTATGACTTTGAAAATATTTCCTAACAAAACAACACGATAAACACAATACCCTTTTACATTACAACAGCATTAATCCACTAGATAGTACCAGATGCTATCTCTGTCGTTAGGGCATGTCGAAAGCCCTAATGACACCTCACAATAGAGAACTCGGGACATTTGTGAATGACGTCACTTGGAAAGCATTAGGACGAAGACCTGATATTAGAGTTTGGTATTGAAAGCTAAAATAAACCTTGTTGCCTTGTAATAGGGGCTTTGTCAGCGTTAGTCGTAAAACGCACTTGCTATAAGCTCTTTAGGCAGGTCTTGTAGTTATGAAAGAGCGACGAGGAGTGTATTGAGCTGTCCTGCTTCTACAATGGCAACAGTTCTGTCTTGAGAACTCACAGTACAAGCGCTGACGCGCACCATATTGTCACTCATTAGTTTCTCAATTTTGAAGAAGAAATGTTTATACCTTCATTGAACTGAACACTAACTGTAGACACCTTATGAATTTAAAGATCGAGAGTCGGTGTAAAATGACAATGACATATTTCGAACGCAAGTTCACCTTTAAGGGTTTAACAAAAAGATGAAGGAAGTTGGATCCTTTTTAGACTGAAATATGGATATATATTTATAGATCTAATAACTTTCTTATATTTAATTAGTTATATGGACCTTAAATCTTATTATAGAGAAGAATTTCGACGAAGTGCCATACAGTATATTAATAGAACATGAGGAAGATGCTCAAACGCGGAAAGACATCATGTCTCTTGACATTACACTTCCCCTATAGCACAAGAATACTACTAGAACAAACTGTTAGAAGAAGACGGCATCAAGGGCAAAGTACACTGAATAAGGCTACAGAGCAAAAACAAACAACCATTAAATGAATACGAAATAAATATTCATAAACACAGGAAAAAAGCATACTTAACGTCTAACTGAAAACAGTTCATTAATCAATCACAAGGCCCCTAAAATTATACCGGCAACATACCAATTCTGGAGGCAAGTCGAACAACATAAATAAACTAATGGAAACGGTAAAATTGTATTAATCAAATAATCAGCTAAATAACGTAATAAGTCGTTTCCTAAATTGTATAATCAATACCGTTGTTACAGAAACGAAGGTTATTAAATGTGACAGTAAAAGGAAAAAGGCGCTTTCGTTTTCTTCGGCTGTATTTGTGAAAGCAAAGACGTAATTAAGTTGGCCAAAGCGATTCATGGGAATATTTTTAAGGGCAAACTGCGTAATAAAAGATACTACTTAGCTACCATCTGTTACTTGTACAATTTCCTTCGCAGTCCAAAACTTACGTTGTCTAAAATTAGATATCTTCATAGACAATATTAAAACCGAACTGTTTATCCAAGAAAAACAAATTCATGGATAAGTACTTGCCCGATTTCTGATCAATTTTGTCTAATTCTAACTCACTATTGTGGCTGATACTCTTCAGCCACTAACTACATAATTCAGCACTTCTTACGGTACGTACTTGACAGGTGAAAATTTATTAAGTTCTTAAGGGAAGAAGATTTAGCTTTGCCTTTTTTTTGGGCATATATCCGGGTTCCATGGTGTCCATGAGTTAAAATAATATATACGCGTTACAGCGTAGAACACGATAAACGACACTAGAGCGACTTTTCGCTTCCACATCTGCAATATTACTTTTAAAGGAGATAGATGGTAGACCGTCTGTGTCACTAATAAAATGACTAACCTAACAAAATTAAAATATTCCGATTCTTCATATTAGCAACAGTAATAGATACAGACCTTCAATGAACGAAGCTTCAATACGATCAGTTACTTGAGACAATGCACCAACCAACGATCCGCCCGCATCGAGAAACGATAGCAAGTTGAATGAGGGCAGAATGCATTCAGATTCAAAACGGATCGCAAGTAGTTAGCATAAATTCAGATTCTGTGTGCTGACTTTGGGTTAAACGGCTATGAAATATGACGTCAGATCTAGGTCCAATGAAGTATGCTATTAGTACTAACGAAGACAATTCTTACTGACAATTTGGCAAGTAGCAACATTTTCGTTAACATTGCTGAAGCACTTCCTTTTATAATTGAAAATACTTCAATTTATTTATGAAAATTTGTGATTCCTTTAGTATTTTAACTAGATTTCCGAAATGTTGTGCCATAAAATCGGTGCGATGAGGTCTTCATTTTGCATCTTAAAATGAGAAACTGCCCAAACCGCAGGAAATCCTTTGCATAAACAGAAGGGCAAAAAATAATGAAAGCGGAAGACTACCTTTTCCGTTGCCAATAGCTAAAGAAAAGATTTTGTTACGACTAATAAAAGTGAACGAACTAAAACAATGTAAACATCGGAAGATAAACCCTCAAATAAGTCGCAGCGTCACCTCGATCTTTAAATCCGTATTACTATCAATACTGGAGCGGCTTAAATCTAAGCTGATTGTCTGCAAATCTTTGCGGATGGTAGTGAGAAGTGAGAAGAATTTCTATAAATTAATATTAGTTTTTCATACTCTGGAATGGGATTTGCGGCTAAACCCCGGTTTCTGAAAGCATGATCTTTTGATTATATCGTCAAAAACACAAAAAATATTTGGTTCATTACACGTTAACGAGTTTTTCAAAGACTTGGGTTAAAACCAGAGATACTAGATTTAACTGAATACGGTACTATACCGATAGCTGTAAACTTAAAAACTGTAGAAAAGATATATTTTGGAGATACCTCATTCAATAAATGACAAAATCAACAAACTGGCTCAAACAGAAACCCTTTATCCCTAATACTTTATCTTCCCCACAACGAAAACCCATAGAAACACTTGTACAATATTTAAGGGGTCCTCAAACACCCTTCGTGACGGAACACCATGTCGGGTGCGCATTGTTAAATAATGGTTTACTTCCAGCGACAAACGTTATTTACAATACGAGACGCCCAATAGTATAATTCATTTCTTTCAAGTCCTATTCGCACGCGATGTGACGAAGGTAATTTGGGTCCTGTCTGGATATTATCTGTTTGTACAAAGTTAATTAAATGTCAACGCGAAAATGTTACTTTGCTAATTATGTACTAGGTTCTGGCTTATTTTAGTCTTCGTTGGTAATTCCGTAGTTCTCGGAAGGTCTTATTTTTTTATATCCTCTCCCTTTCTTCACGTTGTCGTTCACAGTGATGGGTCATGATCCAATGGTCTCAGTTTTGCACGGATTATGATCCGATACTTACCTAGCCTAGCTACCTTAGGTATACTCTTGTATATCCTAGGAAAGAAATGAAGTTTTTTTTTTTGATAATGAGACTATCAAATGTTTCATCCGTATTAGCAATTAAACAACACGTCTACACAAACTTTGTAACTTATATATATTAGTCTAGTTCCAATTCATTTCGTGCCACTTACAGTAGTATAAAACCCTACTCATGTTTTCAATAGGATAAATGCTTCACGCACACTTAATCGTCATGGGGTAAAGAGCTCTTTGAATTATTACCATACCATCCTTTCCAAATCGGAGCACATATTTTTACTGTCGTTTATTTTTTCCCCGGTATTACTAAAAGTGAAAAACTTTATCTAACAGTATGAATGATCTAAAGTAAGCATTTCAACAAGCTTAAGTCACACCTCTTTCGCAGGATGCAGCTGATTTGACTTAACGGATAGTTCGACCAGATTTGATGAAGAGAGTTGCCCTTATAATACCTTCAGTAAAATATTTTTAAACTCAATTTATTACCGTTGAAACATTAACATACGAAACTAATTCATTCATATTTCAACAGCGACCGACCTACAGTCGTATCAGAAATAACTAATAGTCTTTAGTCATTAGTTGTAGTTACAAAACGTGAAAGTTCAATCATCTATAATGACCGATGACAGACAAACGGCCGGCCAGACTGGCAGACGTTATTGTTACCAAGAAACTATACGAAATTGGCACAGGCAATGAATGTGCTAACTTCTAGCAATTAGCCAGGTATGTCGTCTATGGTTAATAGGGGTTTAGGCAAAATAGAAATAGAGAAATTCATATTGTTATGAAACATAATAACATACATGTCAAATTAATAGGAGTAAGTTATTAACTTAGTATATAAGAAGAACGCTATTTAGGATAATGGTCTGTATACTATCATATGAAACGATATTACGTCCAGCAAGATATGAACAATTATAAGAGCTGCATTAAGTATCACAATAACATTGAAAATTTTATAGTCTTTCAAACATAATGTTTGGAACGTCCAGAACGGTTTTTCAACTTAAATTAAAACAGACCGTTTGGAATCTGAAGTAATAAATTATTAGTTTTCTCCTAAAACAAACATTCTTAATAATTATTATGATCCACGCCTTCCTTGATGTAGTTACATAAATAAATTGGCAAAAAGAGAGTAAAAACAAACAGAAATAGTCATTTTACCTACATGATCATTTACAGTCAACTCTTAGCAAGAAACGAAGAAAGAAATGTCTGTCATAAATCATAAGCAATACGAAGAAAGTATATTTGACACATAATCCCGGATAATACGAGTAAGCCGTGAAATACGAAACAAAGAGGACCTTTTTGGGGTACCGTAAAGTGAGCACGGGCTATTTTGTAACGTCGGATTGAAAAGCGATAGAACAGAATAAACTATTTTAACACATGATGACGCTTTAAATAAAGAAGTAGTATTTTAAAAATCAATAATAGGCATTAAAGTTAAAATTTTAAAGGCGGATAATACTGAAATATGTAAACGTAATTTAAACAAGAAAAATCGCCCTTACGATCAGCATAAAGTTTTTAAACAAGTAATGACGACACGACGACAGATCTGTTTATAATCAGGACAAAAGACAATATTATTCAAGTCCGTATTTTACGAAACCTGACATTCAAAACACGTATCACAACTTCCTAGGACATGACTAACAAAAGGACAAGATACGATTTGTCTAAATTACGACATCTAAAAGCAGAGTCAAATCCACCATCTGTCACATCAGAGGCGCATAAAAAAAAAATCGTAAATTTATGCTCGTAAATCATTTTGAGAGAATCATAAGCTCATAAATTGTATGAGACTATTAAAAATTTAGCATTCTTAATGTCAGATGATTTTAGTGTGTCATCGTAGAAAGAAAACATCTGTTGTTAGCATGTGATAATGTAAAACTATTAACCTGATGCAGGGTTGTCGAAGTCTAGACTATGTTTTAGTTATTAAATACTATTGTGTTGTTGTGTATTTAGTAATTACAAATGGAGAATTTTAGTTACCTCGCCAGCAAATGAAAATTTCAGTTTGCTGGATTTTAAGTGGTTCAGGATAATTTTTTGCATCTCTTTATTTTGCCAAGGAGACAAGAAATATGACACACCGACAAAAAATCAATAGAAACACATGAATAGAGGTACAAACCTGCTTCCAAGAGAAACACTATTCCTTAGAAAATCATACCCTCCACCTACTTATTCACTAAATTTGAAGCCCAACTTCTTGAAACCTGACCTTGTAATCGTGGTAACCTCTACAGGCAAATAAGCAAGAGCTAGAAGCTTGGAGCATACTTAATTTACTTGAGGAACTAAATTATACTAGCTAGGATATAGCATGTTTCGATCTTAATCGCGGAGTACAATGTTCAGTGTTTGCAAATGGCAATTTTCATTTGCAGAAGCTAGAGAACAAACGAACATTATTAAGGCTTGTGTTATCTCGTTTTCTCTTGATTTGAGAATATTTAAACCACTGAGGATTGTACCTTGGAAATGACTGATACCAGTTTTGAACGTTGGAGACTAAATTTGATTAATTGCTTAGGAGAAGATTTTCGTACTAAACTAATATAATGTATTTTTTTTTAATTTTAACGAGAACATTTTGAATAAGCATATCTTGTCTCAAATTAATTTCAGCAACAAGAATAATGTCATATCTATATAAAATGAAACATAAAGTTACAGCCAAAAAAATGAAACAGGAAAGGTAAAAAGAAACTTATTATATAGACTATGATACACAATACGTCTCGTAAATCTTAGAAATTGACAAAAGAATAGCCCGAGGCACATCGAGGACGTCCTAATTTGTTCTTTTACTTCCAAATCGGCATGTTTCCTTCCTCCGTGATGTTGAGCATCAAAAGCTCTGTTTAAACACGGTTTTTTTCTCTTTATCAATCGAAGTAGAAACTCTTGAGTAAATAATGGATGGTCCTTTAATTATTATTCACAAATGTTTCGTTAGAATCTTGTACTTGTTCAAGATGGTTTTGGCATTAGCAATACACAGCAGTCTTGTTCATAACGAGAGTAAATCTTGATGTCTATAATACATTTAGTACAAATATACCGACACGATCCCACTTCGTATTAAGCGTAATTGAGAGAGGCCAAGAGATCACAGAACATACACGCAAGCCAAATCATAAGACTCGCATTTAGGTAGACGTACAATGTAAATTCTAAAGGACAAAAACGTAAAAAATGCTATTTGAGAATTTTCAGTTGTATTAAAGGGTTTCAATGGTATTGACTCATTGAGACAGACTTCTTAAAACATACACTTAACAACAACACCCTATGCAATCAGACTCTTTATAAGATAATCCTTACATCAGAAGCAACACGTAACTTTGATGACCTTTATTCCAAAGCAATAATGTACATTATTGCATTCTATATGTTGGTATACAGTTTAAATAAATCGACAATCTCCGGCAGCCCTGAATACGTCTAGAAGCGAGTGGATGCAAGTCCAAAGTAAACAGTGAAACGGATTTATCATCACATATGAGATTATGATGAATATCTATCAGCTGATGCCAGGGAATTCTGGGAGAGTTGAGGAACTAGGATATCATCAGTATTTTTAGATTACTTATAAATGGTTTGGAGATTTTGTGACGATATTCTTTTTATTACACGAATACCTTACCGAAGAACCTGTAAACATGACAATATCCATTACGACTTCTGAACATTAAAAACGTATTTTGATCGAAATCGTAAAAGATACGCAGAAAGATAGTTTGCAACAAAAAATATGTACATCCTAAATCGTAGAATTATTTAGAGGGCGAGCAAACAACTATATATACTTACAACGTTTCGTCTAGCACAATAATATAATAATTTAATACTTATAGGTATGTCTATAAATATTCTGATAAACAATACTCGTATAAATCCCAACATTTATCAATATACACTGTATATCATACACCTATCTATAACAACAAAATTGGCATCCGCCTCGTTCGATAATGAGCCGTCAAATGATTTATGTGACGTCATCAAAGATCATGGGAAAGGTGGAGGGGAGGTCGGCGTGGCGCTGACGTCATGACAGATGACGCTGAGGGTTCTGATGTATAATGATAGCGTTTTTAAAGAGATTGCTGTAAATGGATATTGTCAAATTGATTTTTTTTTGTAGAGCGATGATAGGTCAATAAAAAATGCTTGCCGCTTGATTCTATGCTTTAACTCGGCAATATTAATACGAGTGAAATTTTGCAGTTTGCAGTTTCAATAAATACTTAAAACGTGTAGTAATTACCTACCTGAAAGCAAGCAATTACTGGTATCATCAATTTAATGCAACGCATTACTACTTAGTGGCACACACGTGGCACCACCAACGCTTAATTAGCAATCGTCTTCCTTAATCATTTCCTTCCTGTAATTAACGCGACTATTCACCGATACTACACATATCACAAATTGTACACATAACTGGTGATGTTACTATGAGCTCTTTGTATTATTACCATTGTAGAAACGAGACGCCGCTATAACTGTTTAGCGCGCTCTCTCTCTTTTACAACAGCAACGGTTCTACTTTCAGGCTTTTGGTACGGAGGAAGCAGGTAGTGACAGACTGTTACTGACTAAACCTAAACCACATTTGATGTCACGCGGCAATGTGTTGCAGTATTTCATGCATCAAATGCGGGCTACCGCCAGCCAATACCTGCTTACCTAGTCAACCGTCCAATGAAAGCACTGTAAGCTCAAATCAAACTAGATAGTATTTTTCGTTGGCGTCCAGGGCAAAGAGCTTATAAAGTATTGTCGATTATAATTAAAAAAGTCTGAAATACGATGCTCTGCGACTGACTACGCCGCGAAGAGCTCGTGGTACAGGCAAAGAACGGAATACCAAAAGGTGAGACAAGACATGGCACGCGGAGAATTCACAGCGAACGTACCTGTACCGACAAAGGTAATTGACCGAACATCCATTGTAAATTATACAATAATTTATTGATATATGCAAATAGTATACATAGAAATGAGACTCATTAGTCATCATTTATTTGATTTCTAATATATTTTACGACTCGTCGTAAGTTTTAGTGTTTTAACTGCAAATTGCTCGTTTAGGATTTTAGGACCGAATGCTTAATACATTCGCCTTCAAATCTTATGATCCAAATAGTTATTTTAAGATAATAAATACACAAAGAAAGACCGGGAGACCATCCCATGTATCTATGTTAACTTTCCATTCGCTATCGTTAGTATAAAACGCTCAAAGGTTAGGAAATAACAATTCGCTTCGTTTAATCACGTGATGCGTAATAATGATATAAGTCATTATTCGAATCAAGATGATTTACAAGATTGTCAAGTCACTTGGCAAAAGGGATAGTATATGCAGCAATCACCAGTTTTGAAGCGATGATAAGATTTACGATGAACGGTTATTTTGTTTTACATTTTACATGATTTAGATTATTTTAGATGGATACCGCTTGTAACGTCAACCCAAACTGAGCTCCTTACGTATGCCTCCGTTCTGGGAGCCATGCCGCCTGGACTGTCTTACATGGCGGACTTATCTACTACAACTAGTACTACAAATAATAATCTACACTAATATTAGTGAAGGTTGTGATGTAGGGCGTTTTCTCGGGCACTACTGAATCGACTATGAACTATTTAGTTTTATTTTTTAATTTATTTTTATTTTTAAACCGCATCCTTGGTGACCAGTACTGAGAGTCTTATACGCCGTTCCATGTTGAGTTCCATTTCATAACGCATCTTAATTTCACATAGACGACATAGTAATACAATGTCGGTACAATAATCAAAATTCAATACAGCGCGATTTCGCAGAATCAATTCACCTTCATCCACATGATGTCTGGTACGGCAAGGACGGTACCGTAACGATTCGTAACGTACAATCAGAAACCATATTGTACACCAATAATGGAGATATTGACCTAAATATGCAAACAATTCGACTGCACTCCGAAACCTGTACCATGAAACTTTTAAACAAGACTGCTGATACTCTGGGAGGGAGACAGTTATCACGTTGTATAGCTGCATCTCGCTTGCACAGAGAGGATTACTCCTAGTATTCAATAAACCTCGCAAAACCGATGCGTCGTAAACAAAACATTATTTATTACTAGTTCGCTCATGATGGGAGCTTTATGATCTTTTAATATGTAATACACAACAATGTTGAATCCTTGACGTTCGATGTTTTACGTTATACGAAGAATTAATTTTCGTTATCTGTTGGAAACAGCGCTTTTATTATTAATCGGAATGTTGGTGGCAAAATGTCTTTAAACCATATATCATTTGATGTCGGCGAAAAAATCTTAAACCCTTTCTTGGAATCCAAACTAACTGACTCATCAACATCGATTGTAACTTATAAAGGCGTAACTGTCTGTTACTTCAATATCCCAGCTGTTAATATTTACTTAACATTATTTAAACACAAATGCAGTAACCAACTCCGTTGTACGTATAAATTGGAGCTATATGAATTGGTATTTTAAAACGTTTCGGTCTCAATTTTATATTTTCTGATGAAAAAACAGAACCGTTTCAAGCGTGAAATTAAATTATAAACTGTTCGTCCATCTATCCATTTGTAACTTCATTTGTAGATATGTATAATATAAACGAGGTATTGTTAACTTTTGTATCAATTTACAACATTTCCGATATTATGGTGATTGAATAAACTACACAGCGGTTACTAACAATATAAATGGGGAAGTTACTTCATCAGTTACTGGCAATGCTGATAATGCGGTTAAAGCTAAAACTTATTAATTAATATAAACTTTCCTGCGGTATGATGTTGTAATTTATCTCAAAGGGCTACAAGAACTCAATCTCTCGAACAAAATATAACAGAACAGTAATTCTGACGCTAAGACCACACAAACACACAAATTCACGTGTTGAACAAACAGAAATATCCTACAAATCCGTAACTATATTAATTCGTAAAGCCGAAACAATCGTCTGTTTAAGAAACATCAAAGCTCAACATGCTCCCGTCTAATACTACCGATCTGTGCCAGATACTATGGCACGGCGTGTCATGCCAACTAAAATTATCCTGCATACCTTTTATGAGTCATTACTTCATCATGTTTATGTTTATTTGCCATTTTATAATGTTTATTTGCATTAAATTGTGGGATATTAAGGGTTATGTGTCACTCTTGATGTTTGAGTGTCTGTATATCATTTGAATTGCTTTTTTAGGAGCTTGCGGATGAAATGCGAGTGGGTTGTCATTTCGAAGTAATTCGTTTTGACAGTACTTTTAGTCAAAACAAAATGTGACTAACCAAATTTTTGCTGCCGAACAAATTGTATCCTCTCTTAAGAGTCCAGTTTAATTGTTAATCAAGAGACGTCTATACAATGTCTCACTTAGTTAAACGTGGCATACACCAAACACTAGAAATCTCAGATGTCTAAAGATTGAAATATCCTAGTTACTACCACCACATAAAATCATATAAGTTCGTTCTTTCGTCAGTTCGTTCGAACAAACAGACATGGAGACTTATATCGTCCGGTATGGAAAGACTTGAGTAATTCTAATATATATGTATATAAAAGAAAGGCCAAAATACAACGGATGATAACTTTAGTTTGTACGAGGGATGTGCAGCAATCATGTGATAATCAAACTAGCCTTAAACACATGAAATAAACAGGTCCTTCTAAGAAACGCAGTCTTACAAGTGAAAACTACAGACTTACTACAAAATTTATCATATAAACAAAGTAACCAATTCGGTTCAGGTGGTAACATCTGTCGATAATACAACTATAAACTGGTATCATCACATTACCATCCCTAATCCATTTGAGAAGCGTGATAATACCCCATTATTCCGAGATCGTTATCCATCAATATATTATCATGTAAACAGTAACGGAAGTTTACTTTCCTATACGAATATACGTATTAAATCTATACTAATATATAAAGCTGAAGAGTTTGTTTGTTTGTTTGAACGCGCTAATCTCAGGAAATACTGGTCCAAATTGAAAAATTATTTTTGTGTTGAATAGACCATTCATCGAAGAAGGCTTTAGGCTATAAACCATCACGCTGCGACTAATAGGAGCGAAGATACAATGGAAAATGTGAAAAACACAGGGCAGGTATAAATTAAACTTATATCTTCTACCCACGGGGACGAAGTCGCGGGCAACAGCTAGTCTAATATATAAAATTCCCGTGTCACGATGTTAGTTACCGTACTCCTCCGAAACGGTTCGGCCGATTTTTGTGAAATTTTGTATACATATTGGGTAGGGCTGAGAATAGAACAACATCTATTTTTCATACCCCTAAGTGACAAGGGTCGCCCACACTAAAATTTATTTTTTTATTTTTTGACGAAATTTTTTGTTTTTACTTTTTTATAATGTAGCATTAAAAAATACATCCAACTAGATATAATTTATTCGGCAAAACAACGTTTGCTGGGTCAACTAGTTATCTTATTATAATAACAAATAATGTACCTATCAAGGTACATAGTAAGATTAGACAGTAGTTGACAAGAAATTAGGTCAATTAAATTGTTACCCAAGTGCATCTCAAACGATTAAAACGATCTCAACAGCTATATTTGAGCATTTTTGTACAAGTTCCTATGTGGTACAGTCCTTACTTGATTATATATATTACAGTAATGTATTTTCATAATAGTATATTATATTCTAGTATCTTTATTTAAAATGTTTTAAAAATTTAACTAATCAATTATATTTTTCGCCCGAAACGTATTATTCCAAGCATCCTTCTTCCAATTCGCAGTTTTCCATTACAACATTTCAATTGAAAACTTGGAGAATCAAAATTTCCGACTACCTTCGATTTATTTACAATCCCGTCGTGTCTCTCAGTAACTACTACGCGTTGAGTAAAGATTAATCATTCCATCGACGGATTGATTGATTGGAATGATTCATTACGTTCATCATTTACGTGGATTGAGACTTGTAAAAACATGTTTAGTACCTAGGTAACTTTTATCAATTGTGAGGGTATTTCAAAATAAGATACAGTAAATTTTTGTTAATATTAGATTTTTTGCAAGAACAGTCATGGGTAAGTGAAGTTCTTAAAAATATCTATTTGTTTTACATACCTCACGACAATGACAAAGATTGCTATAGGTATGCTGTGCGTCGTCTTCGAACACGGCTGTTATTATAGCTGAAGTAAGTTTCGTTGTTGCCTGTATTGTTTCCACTTCATTAAAACCTTTTTGAAGCCATTCATTTTAAATTCTTTAAAGGATAAATAATAATAAATAAATAAATGCGGACAACATCACATACATTGATCTGAACCCAAAGTAAGTTCCTAAAGCACTTGTGTTATGGAATTCAGATACAACGAAGGTACCACAAACACCCAGACCCGAGACAATGTAGAAATAAGAATTTTTACATTGACCCGACCGGGGATCGAACCCGGGACCTCAGAGCTAGCGACACCTTGAAACCGGTGCGTACGCCACTCGACCACGGAGGTCGTCAAAAAAAGGAACGAGCGAACTTCGTTTTAAAAGTTCATTCTTTTCGTGGCAAGAATTGTAATGCCTCAAAGAGGCAATGAAAGACTGTTTTTATTGATTTTATACCTTTTAATAGTGTAAAATTGTATGACGTCAAATGGTGCCAGACCCATTCATGTAGTTTAAACTTCTTTCATCAGGATTTTAGTTAACTAAACAACGCACTATACATTTGCAGCTGCATCTCAATTTCTCGAATGAGCACTCCTGCTGTAGTTAGATAGCACGCGCGCTGGTTGCCGTAATATAAGGACCCCTCTTGATATCAAGGAAACTGGCGTATCGATCGTCTGAGTCAAAGTCTCACCTATTTATACATTCCACTGAGCTATACGTTTCGAACAATAACCCTTAAAACAACAAAACAATTTGAGTAACAACAACTTTGATTCATACCTCGCTGTAAATTTACTTCCATCAAAACTTAGTACTTTAAACTTTACATATTCACATAAACCATCAGTTTCTCCTACTTTGTCAGGATTTGAAAATATTCGTTTGCTCAAACATATATTTTCGAAGACACAATATTTCTTCCCTGAACGAATTGAGCGTGCCAATGGGATTTCAACTTTATGTTGTTGGTACAGAGGGTAGTTTGGGAAAACCTTTTTGTTTTATACCCGATGGCATGTCGAGAGGCCTTCAAACGGAAGATTCGCATTCAAATGAGCCTTCGAAACTGAACGGTTTTACATAATACAGTAAAATATACACAATATTCTGCGAATCAAAACTGTTTATTAAATTCTTTAATATCATTTTGCAAGGGTTTCATACTTTTATCTCTACACGTAATTTTTGTAGGAACAAATTTCGTTTCTCGCAAAAATATGAAGTATGATACTTTACGATTCCCGTTTTACGATTGCTAGAAGCCCTGTATTAAATTTTGTAAGTAAAATATAAGGACCTAATTGATGACGTCTAACTTAATTAAATATAACTAGCACTTAGGACTGGCATAATATATTACTGTATGATAATTACCCATAGCATGGTACGATAAAAATGTTACATATTTCTTACACCCTGAAAATGGATTCAAGCCAAGATTGCCAAAATCCAACGCCAATTACGACCGACATTTATTTTAAATTCATAAGAAGTTTTAAAATGGACACTGGGACATATCTATACTTCTATACTAATATATAAAGCTGAAGAGTTTGTTTGTTTGTTTCTTTGTTTGAACGCGCTAATCTCAGGAACTACTGGTCCAAACTGAAAAAATCTTTTTGTGTTCAATAGACCATTCAACGAGGAAGGCTTTAGGCTATAAACTATCACGCTGCGACTAATAGGAGCGAAGATACAATGGAAATTGTGAAAAAAACAGGGCAGATATAAATCATAACTTATATCTTCTACCCACGGGGACGAAGTCGCGGGCAACAGCTAGTTCTCTTATGGTTTTTGTTCTAATATAAAAGATATACTGTGTTCCAATTTATGTAAACAGCAATATACCTCAAAAAGTTTTTGTATCACCACCCACAAGATACATTGCCATATTTCGTGGTATTTAAACAAAATGCAAAATCATTCTTGATACTAAAAGCAATATAATACACATGTTCCCTAGGATCTGACCTAACGTCGAGAACTTCAAATGCAGAACTGGTGAACGCAAGACCGACACAAAAGCCCAATATCAACAGAATCGTATGTACATTGTACAGTTAGCAACAGAAGTCTATTAGCACTTTACAGAGGAATCTGAGTATCAACGTTTAGAAGGTTTTAACTATACTACGCGTCAAGACTATTTTGTTACCAACAACAAGCTTAGGAAATGTTAGTTTTAATAACTTCTATGCTGACTACACACGATTGTACCGACAGTGAAGTCAATGAACAAAACAGATTTTGAAACTGTGAAATAAGTTCAGTGATATTTAGAAAATTGATGTTCAGTGATCAGTGAAATATTGGTTGACTATAAACAATTTATTGAAACTTTTATTGTGTGATCAAACTTGTTTTGATAACTGTACGTTAATATATAACTGGAGAGACTCAGTATATTTTGTATATTTTCTTTTAATCTACACGACGGAGATTTTTTTATGACTTTAAGTACAAAATTTTGACTTCGTTACAATTGTATGTGCTTCTATTACCGATGAAGGAGACCTACCTATAAGTACAGAAATAATATTATAGCAGATGTGCACGCGTGACAGTACAATACAAGGCGTGGAGCTGCATCTCTCTTCCACAACCTTTGACTGCACGGATAGCCGAGTTGTTGAGGTCACCAGACCAAACCCACAGTGCACGATGTGTCGCGGGCTCGATCCTCGCGTAGGACAAGAATTTGTGTGATGCACTTATGCTTGTTCTGAGTCTGAGTATTTGTGCATGTGATTTGTATGTTTATGTAACCCCCGCGACACAAGGATTAAATTGCTTCTATTGGGAGTCGTTTTATAAAAAAGCAAAAAAAAATAACTGCAATCGTTTAACATCAGAACGTGGTATCTGGTAAATTCTCTGGACACTGGTATTGTATTATCAAGTTTCATATGTATGTATACCCAAAATGAGCTTGTATTTTCCTACCTGTCTCCCTCTACCACGTTTATAGGACGGAATGTCCGTGCCTCACTTAGATAGTACATTGTATGAATAATTTCAATTCGTTGCGTTATTGCTATCATACACGGTAGGAAGTTTTGACTGTTGGTTATTTCTGTTTTTTGGGACATGGAAAATAGTTTTCTGTTGAGTTTGGAATAAAAGAACTGTATGAGAGTAGCTTTTGTCAAAAAGTATTCTATAAGTGTTTTTGCTCTATCCTAAAAAGGAATTTTCAATGCTGCGAGTCCGGTTTTTTTATACGCTATACAGGTCGGCTTCCATTCTTAACAGGTTCAGAAAATACAGTTTTTGACTTCACAACTGCCTATCAGAAGTCTACAACCAATTTTACGGAGTAACTCAGTAGGATGATAATTTAATATTTTAAAAATAGCTAGACACAACTTTAGCTCACGCCTTTTCCTGTAAATGTCAACGCAATAAATTAACGCCAATAAATCTTTGTTTTGTGTCGAAACTATAATAAAATTAAGGACATAGACGACCAGTAATAGTTTTGATATCAAGGAAGCTTAGTATAATATCAGTTTTAAATGAATCTGTGGTTATTTCAAGCTAAAACCCAATTAAAGATAAAACTCATTTTCCTGGAACTCAATTACTAACTATTTCACTTCACTGTTAATAAATAGAACAACTTAGCAATAATTTTCCATGAAATAAATAAATTAAAAAGCATGAACATAATAACATACAGCTACATATTGTTATATTTGATAAAAAAAAGTATTCAATGTTACAAAATTAATATAACCGATGGTTGAGATTTCTATGGGAGCAAAAGGGCAAATAAGGGATAGACATGTCCTTTTTGTAATCATCCCACTTGCCACATAAGATTAACAGTACCGCTTAACATACATACAGGGCTGTTGGTGTGGAAGCGAGAGAGCGCTATATGGCGTGTATCGCGCCATCTCGCTCAGATAACAACAACAGTTATACTTTAAGATATCATGGTACACGCCTTGATATCTTCTCAGAAATATATTATTACATTCATCTTACAATTGAGTAACAAATCTTCTGATAATATTAAATTAGGTATACGTAATACAGTTATAGAGGGCTCTTCTTGTAGTTTAATTAATTAGACGGTATTGTTACTTGTTTTCTGATACTATTCTTGGATAAAAAACTTTTTTTACGGATAGATACTAAAAAACGTTTGATCTTTTTCAGGCATTTAATTAAACGTTATAACTAAAAGATTAAGTGTTATAATGAAATAGCCACCTACACTATTTAATTTTAGAGTCTTTATTAATATTACAAAAACATATATACATACATGCTAGCTGTTACCCGCGGCTTCGTCCGCGTGGTTAGAAGAAATTGCGACTATAACTTGAGATTTAAACTATCCTATCTCTCAAGTTGGATCGAATTGCACATGGTGTGCGAATTTTATTATAATCGGTTAAACAATGTCTGTGATGTGGTCCGCATTTATTTATTTATTAAGATATATGTCGTATTTGGAACAGATACGTCTGAATAATGGCAATTAAGTATGTGAATGAATGTGACATTATTACAAACGTGGTATCAACTATTTTTAGATAAAGTGGAATTATTGGATATTCAATATAAGTGTAGAAACAAGCCAATGTACGTACCAGATTAACACAATTACTTTTCAAAATGTCCTGGGCTTTAAAGCCATAAATAACGTGAATTTTCATTGGTAAAATAATTTCTTTTCAGAAGAATCTCTTATTACCCCCTACAGACATTTCTTCTTAGGGTAGTCAGCTAGGAAATGTCGGCTCCATCGTTCTCAAGAAGACATGTAAAGTGATATAATATCCTATTTGCTGAATAAATAATTTCATTTCACAGCATCCTCGAAAATTTACCCCTTTATAATATTAATATAGATAATAATAGTACACTGACATATGACATCAGTGACAACCCTACTGAGTGTTTGTAAATAAAATCAATAAACGAAAGAAAATTTGATTTGTAGTATAACTCGGTTTCAAGGTCGCCGTATTGATCAAATGTTCTAGTTCGGAGCGATGTAGGGCATGGGTGATTTGCGATACCTATTAACGTATTATATTTGCGGGAGACAGTCCACGCCTAGGGGCGCGGGTATTTAGTATTAATTAAATAATTTAATTTGATATTAACATGAGGGTACAGCCTAATCATTTTATACTTACGAATTTACTAACTTAAACTAAGTCAAAGTTGGTAACTAAAGGTAAGCAATAAAATAAAATAAATATTAAAAAAAGAAGTCTGATTCTTAATTTAAAACCGTCATCAGACTTTATCTATTGACAAAAATACTGGCCAATTACGTTAAATAACCGACTCACCTTCGATTTACGAAAAACCGAAGCGAGTCATCGTTCTCTCGCGAGTAAAGACGATAATTTGTTTTCTAGGTTTTTAGGATGCATTCCAACGTTATGAATTTAAAATATTGGCAACAGATTCCAACGATTGTCAACGGCGGCAAGACAAAGGGAAATATTTAGTTTTTGGCGCCAACTATCTAGTTGTCGAATATAGATTAAATTTTTTTAAGAATTTTTTTTATAGTCTTTGTTGGTAGCAGATTTGTATTTAATATTTCGACCCCTTTTCTACCATCTTTTTAAAATTAGTACCTAAGTGCTTTGTAGTTTTTTTTTATGTAATATTGTTCGTGCGTCCCATCTTTGAAGTAGGAACCAAGTTTTTAGTGACAAAAAAATATGGGTCACTCGGTGACACACTAAACTATTTAAACCTCAAAAAAAAAAACGCACACATCGAAAAAGGGCGTAGCGCATTTAAAACGTTAAACAGCCAATCACGTCATAGACACTATCTGGCTCGTAGACGTCTTGACACGCCCCCTTGGCATAGCGTGCGCGTGATTCATTCGGAAATGTCAAACGTTAGCCGGACGAAAGTCACAGACAGCCGGCGGTCGCGGACTTGACAAAACACAACTTCAACACCAAATAAATTAACAAAGTTCAACACCTGACAACAACGGAATTACTCTCACATGAAAAATATCACAGTGCAATCGTTTAAAATAATGTTCTATACTTCTAATCACACCAATACACTTTTTGTTTTTTTTTTTCGTTATTGTGTCAATGTGTGCGTGATCTTGACTCAACTATCAACATATCGCATGAACTAGACATTGTGTTCCTATTTTACCGTAACATTTCATTGGAGACGTGCTCGAACGCCAAACGCGTGCACGCTGATTTATTCCCGACTAATCCGTTTAATTTTTTGCGGGTGAAATTCTAAATACAAATCTCTATTGCACAAAAAGATTTGTGATAATTTTCATCTGTCTGCGCTCGTGTGTTTAATGTTTGTGATGTAAACTTGTTCGTTTAACGTTATTCTTGGTTAATGACAATTAGATTTAAATTTATCTTTACGATTTATAGTTGTGCTTCATTTTTTCGTATTCTGAGTGTAAGTGCTTGAGACGCGAGCGCATGTTTCTCGTTCAAAATAAAGAATAAAACATCGTAGCGACGCGACGGGGCTCAGCAATGAGTTATTATACTGCAGCCACGTGTTTCTTTTATTTTGATTCAGTACAAGAGATCGACTAAGAACAGAATCAAAATAAATCGTAAATTTTGCACGCAATTTTAGTGTAACAACCCAATAAAAGTGGGTGCGTCGTATAAAAGCGTCGTTATAACAATAACCCAATTAGCGCGTTTATAATAAAACGCCATAAAAAATAAACGAGTCTAGAAAGTACCGTATGGACTCGAAACAAGATCAATTCAAAGCATTGGCGCCACTTTTTATTATTAATAAATCGGCAAATTAGCATAACTAGTAACCGCTGTATTCATCACGAGACTGAGGCGCTAAAACTATAAAATACTTTCTACATTCAAAATTTCAAACGATAGAACGATCTAAACGTCATTTCGCCCGCCATTTTTTATCCGCAGTGTTGCAAGATAATAAATACGATACCATAAACAGAAGTCAAGATCGCGACAAAAAAAATGTAACATGCAATGAACAAATATATCATCTAGGATTGACAATCTTAAGTATAATTACACGAATCTGTAATCTGTTGCACAA
The DNA here is from genome assembly GCF_003590095.1 of Trichoplusia ni. Lineage (NCBI taxonomy): Eukaryota > Metazoa > Arthropoda > Insecta > Lepidoptera > Noctuidae > Trichoplusia > Trichoplusia ni. The sequence continues at coordinate 1,155,404 of NC_039503.1, forward strand.
GTTGTAGAACTATGGGAGATGTAACAGATGACGGCTGTAACAATTAATCGATGCCACCACATCTGTGCGGGTACGACTCAAATTAAATTGTTTTAAGTGTTTTTTGATGAGATATCAATTTGCATCAAGTTTTTAGCAATTACGATTGAAATTAATTTAAAACTTCCGATAGATTTAATTTAATAATTTGCGATAGTGACATACTTTATTGTTTATGAACATACCTTATAAGGATAAACATGTGTTACCAATAAATTATATTTCATTGACTAGTTCATTGTTTTTTGCTCCAATAAATATTGTTAGTTGAATAATTAATTTGTTTCGTTAGTAACATAGTCCGAGACTACAATTTCTCACTTTTTAGCTTGAATTTTTAACACAAATACAGCAATATTTTTCAAGAAATATCTCTTATCAGTAATTTAATGAATTCACTATCGGTAACACTTACATACGGAACAAATAACTTTGGAATTGAACCCTGACTTATCGCGCAAGCTTTGAACTAAGTTGATAAGGCAGTTATTATTTTAATTAGTAGCATTTACATAGGTTTTTAATTATTGTAGTTTATTTGAAGCGAGCGGTAGTAATAAGGGTTGCGTTTGATATGTAATTTACAAAAAGCGAATCGAATAACTGGACGATAGTAGTAAATTTTAACCTATTAATTTCACATTTTTGAAAATCTTTGATTATAGAATACAACCTCAAATTTCAATTCGTTCATGTTAAGACTATAGTCGATTTATAAAACAATACAAGTCGATTTAAAATAATCATCTAATAAAATAATTATATAAATATATCAGATTAGATACGACACTAACCTACGACATTCTTCAGTCGCGTGCGCATATCAATTGCACATATGGCCGCGCTTTGTCACTACACGCTAGAATCTCGTACATAAATAAGTCACTTATATTACTCATAGACATTTATTTTTAGTTACTCATAATAACTATACCTAATACTATACTTAAACTAATAAAAAAAATATACAACTGTAAATTTATTTGTTAATCTATGAAGTAAATATAAAACTGGGAAAAGCAAAAAATCATAGACCCGTCGGCGTATGTCAACATCACACCTAACCGATTTCAAATTTTAAATTCCGAACGGATAGTGAAGCTACAATCCAGTTTTAAATGTTTTTAGTTTTAATATTTGCCTAGAGTAACGTACACAGTGCCAATTATTTTAATCAATTTGAGTTTTTTTTTCACTAACATTATCATTGGTATAACCTTAATTAATTTAGATTTAAAATACTTTGTTAGATTACGCTTACAATGATTATGTTTCGGATGGTTTTAGAAAACACTTTGTTTTTGCGCACTTTTTTGTCAATATGGTTAGGAACGCAGTAAGAAAACTATCTATCTTTAGTTAACTAGCTTTCTTCGTGGGTATTAAAAGCCAATTTACAGAGCTATTAGGCAAAAGCAGTTGGCAGCGAAACTCGCATATTGATTACTGTCAAATTTCTAATTAATATGAAGTTGTTACAATATATCGCACGAATTATCATATTGTCAGTAATAGTAGTTGACGTTATTCAATTGCTTTGCTTTTGTTTCACACGTAATATCTGCTGCCGTTTCAATTATGTCCATAAGATATAGTGTAATTACTTGAACGCTATTTATTAAGAACATTATTATTTGTCTGGAGTTCAACACGTAACAGGTGCAGTCTTGAGTGAGGATTATTACTAACATTAAAGTATTGGAGACATGCTAATGGGGTATATTTTAAAACGAGCCGAGAGTTATTTGAAATATATATTGTCTATTAGCATTAATTAAGGGAATATGTGTGGGGTCTAAGGGCTTACATTAAGTTTAATATTCAAAGTTTCGCGTTCGCGTCTTATAAAAACTTGGCGTAAAAATATCAGACTACAGATTTATCCAGTTGTTTTTATTTCGTAAAGAAATGAAAATATGAATATTTTCTGAAATCCCGAGCGAATACGAAAAACCTAATCATAATATTAAATAAAAACTCATTCATCCAATAACCTCATTTGCCAAATAGATTCAAGATGACATTCTTTTTTTAAATCTACGCGCGTTTTATTTTTAAACTCTTTTATTTTTTAACCTTCTGACCGCGGCGGTCGGTCATAGACATTGAAATCGTAAATAAAACTCTTTTAATTGTTTTATTTAGCTTGTGTGCATGCATTCGTTTGCACGCGTTAAGTTCTGTTTTTATTGGGTCGATGCTAACATCGCCCCTTGTAATTATATCCGTTTGAGTATCTTATACATGTATTTGTGAACCTTTTTACCTTATTTGAACGAGGGGAGGATAGAAATATCTGCGAAATTCACATTACTTGAGTAATGGGCACAGGATTGCATTATTAGATTATTGCTTTTAGCGTACTTCTCCGTAAGGGAAAATGAGTTTTAAATTGTTGACTTTATTAGATACTTAGTTTTTCTTCCTGCTAAATTCTGCGTTTTGAGGAAATGATTGTAATGCCAAAATTCTATCTCCAATAATAATTCACTTTTTATATACCGATTTAAATTAATGCGGTTGGATTTTAATATCCATTGCAATTAAAATTACGCATCAAATTGTAGGTACATAAACAAGGCACAAACGCTAACTTGACGGAAAATGGCTTCCATCTTTAACCATAATTAAGCTTATAATTTTCAGTGGCTTTGGTCAAAACAACAATTCCCTAGACTAAACACACTTAAGAATTTCTTTTGATTGGAAGTAAACATTTTTCCGATTCTGTAAGTGTCGTAAAAATCATTTAAAGGTCAAAGATTAATTTTCTATCGCCGAAAATTTTTGAAGCTTTCTATTGCTATGACAAATTACATATTCTGCCGTTGTATTGAAATAATATTAGACAAAAAAGTATATGAGACGATTTTTTTTCTCACACCAGTAATAAGAGGAGCACAAAAGGACATGGAATTCATACTAAGCACAAATATAATTTTTGCGTGGGAATCGAAAAAAAAAAGCGTCGGATTCCAATTAATAAAACCGTGAAAAAAGTATATTTAAAATTTAATACTGCGCGATAAAAGTGAATAAACGTTTCGCATAGCGTTACGAAACAAAAAAAAATATATAATCCGTGGATACTACCGAATATAATAGTGTAATCACCCATACGCTCAATCAGTGCCATAGTAAATTAAATTGTGTTTTCTCAACCGTATTATAAATCAATAAAAACTTCGTTGTTACATTTATGATTAGGCATATTTATGGTTATGATTTATAACATACATACGTGAATATTGCGATGTGCCTAATAGGTAGAAAGGCGTCACGTAAATATTCAATTATTAACCTTTCAATTAAATTCGCTGAAATCATCAAAGAAAAGCCAAACAGAGAACCTTTGATGTTTAAATGAATATATTTTGATGAAGTGAAATTATTATTTGCTTGCAATAAAATGAATTGTATCGTGAATACTTTGTAAGAAATATGAATTGTAGTTTTTAACGAAACGTACTCCGGTCGGACTAACATTAAAATGTCATCAATTTATCTGTGATAGCGATCTTATTAAAAAAGATTTGGTCGTTATTGTCTTTGGCCAAAGAGAATAAGTCGTTTTCTTCTCGATTTGTTTAATATTGAACTATTACTAAAATAATGGGGTAATAAACGATTTACGATGGTAAATTCATTAAGGAACCGAGTTTTCTTTGATCTCCCAACATACTGCGATCAAAGAATCGTAATTTATTGACGAAGTAAAATTATTATTAAAGCTAGCTGGATCATTCGGTTCCTCACCCAAAATGCCGGAAAACTTCGAACTTTATTTCTTATTAATGAACATTCATCGCGAATAAAAGAGAACCGCAAAAGTATACGATTACAGAGTAGGTGCTATAATTTAATTAAACAACAAATATAACAATGGCGCCATAAAACTTGTTAATTATATCCTGGAGGGAATTTTATTTAAGTTACTTTTTCGGACTCCCTGTCACGTTGTTACTTCCTACCCGCTGAAGCTGAATTTATTTAGCACTTTCAGTGTTTTCAGAAAGAGTATCTATACGGATCATGCGAATATAAGATTTAAACTATTATTACGGATATGTATAAAAAAAATGCTTAGCAACAACAAGTCGAATTGGAATGTTTAAAATTCGAAAATCAATAAACGACACCGCTACTACCGGCGAAAAAGAATTGTCCCAGACAGATATAGCATAGATAATTAGTTAACTATTTTTAGACCCTCAGGAGTTCGACTTCTAAACCTGATATTGTGGTATTGTTATCGACCTAGAAAACGGGAAATGCCTCCGTTTCCCGCGTACAAGAACACCAAAAGGCCTAATGACCGAGCGATGTCAATCACATTAATTGACAGTGTCTGGCTACGAAGTTATTTTCGTATAATTCTTGAATGTCACAACGTGAAAAAAAATACAGCGACATATTAAAAGACAGGAAATTATTTAAATACCTATACATGCACAACGGTGCCTTTTTTATGATTTAATCATGTGTCAACAAAACGTAACCTCAAAACGAGAAATCAACAACGTAACGTGATCATGACAAGACGCGTAAACCAAACGTTGTATCAGTCAACAAACGATCATTATCATTAATCGAGTGATTACAGGAACTATTACCACAGTGTTTCGTGACTGAAACACGGACATAGAATGGAAAATGAACAAAACACGGCCATTTTCGTCGGGGTCTACGTAGATATTGGTTTGACAATTGGGCACGTAAATATTGTGACTTACCCTTTCGACGTCCAGGTCGGTCCCTGTACACAGTCTCTTGCCACCACTACCGTTGTAAGCCATCGTGCACCACAAAACAAAACACAAATCACACCGAAACGCGTTTTGATAAAACGAAAACGACAATACCTCCTCCGACGGCGGTCACGAGCAGACTGGTTGAACGAATGGAATCTATTGAGTCATGAACGAATGAGAAGCGGGACGCGCAGATAGCGGATTGCCATAACTCGAAATTACTACTACAGGGGTACAATTGTGGAAAAATTCTTTACTAATTTCTGGAAACTTTTAAGATCCCATAATGTGTTTATTTCTAAATTATATATGTTAATTTTTCAAAAACCACAAGTAAAGAAATTAAGCGACGCAAAGGGATTAGAGCTTAATTGTAGTAGAATTTTTAATTACATAACGCCGAATTGACTTCTATCAAAAGGTCGACGAACTTTGGAAACGTCATAATAATGTTATCGTGTGAAGTTCATAACGAACCGTTTATTATTATTTATTGTTTGAAATATACAAAAACAAATCATGAATAGCATGTTAGAAGAAGAGGAAATAAAAATAGAGTATTTTGAGTCAGTTGAAGAAGATCCTTTGAGTGAGAATTGTTTAAAACTTTCGTCTGGAGACTGCCTTTCAAACATTTGTAATGAATCAAATGTTCTTAATAAAAATGGACTCCTGGATGTAAGTTACGATACGAATATTTTAAATTTATATATATTATCGTATTTCAGTGCTATAAGCTTGCGAATGTACTTTCTATGTATAATAATACATACGGAACAAGTCTGTCCGAAGATTTATACGTAACGCCATATTCGTCATCAATCAATTTGATTAACATTAAAATTTATTTAAGTTTAGCTTGCCTAAAATCTTTTAGACTCGTCCTTATTACCAAACATACAATAAACTTTACTCTCGTTTGTAGTTATATTGGCATCTAGCCAGATACTTAGTAGATTTAAAATGTACAGGTATCTAAACAGTATGAAATAATATTGAATCAATTTCAGGTGTCACCATCGAAAGTGAGCCACGGTACAACAAATAAGACCATTGATGAAAATAATGATCCTATTGTAAGTCTTTTATGTTCTTTTACTTCATAGTTTGTTTGAGATATTGTCTCCAAGAGATACTGTCCAGTAGTAACGAGATTCATTTAATATTTACTTACTGTACAAGTTCAAACTGTTCAAGATAAGGACACTAGATTGTGTAATGTAACTTTTTTATATGAATTCCTCAGACCCTAGTTGGCATTGAGGTATGAGTTCTGACAAAATAGTATAAAAAAATTGTTTTATATTGTTTCCAGGAAGAAAACGAAGAAACATGGTTTGACTCAATAAATAATGACGGAAGATATCAATGTAAATTCTGTGATCTCTCATATTCAACCGTCCAAACTGTCCGTCATCATGTGAAAATGAAACATTCAGATCACTTCAATAACATAAAAAATACAACTATCAAAACCCTAAGAAGATCGAAATTAAAATGCCATGTATGTAAAAAGAGGTTTAAAAACAAGATAACAATGCAAGAACACATTCAATCACATGGTGTTACCAACATACAAAATTCCTGTTTCGTATGCCACGCAACTTTTACAACAGACACCGAAATGCAGACCCATATATCAGAGAAACATAAAACAAGTGACAAAAGATACCTCTGCGTACTATGCGGTTATAGCACATCAAAAACTTCGCATTACAAACAACATACGTACACACATACATTCACAAACCAGCAGAAGTGCTCATACTGTGATTATAAAACTAGTCATCCACGCAACTTGAAGATACATGAACGCATACATACTAATGATAAACCGTATACCTGTAGCTTCAATGGATGCGGTTACCGTTGTGCCTCTAAGTCTGCTTTGCGTAGTCATGAATTGAAACATGACAGAGATAATAATATGTTGTATTGCGAGCAGTGTAGTTATAAGACAGTGTATAAGCAAAGTTTGAAAAAACATTTTGATAGTCATAGAAGGAATAATGTGAGGACGAAGTTTGGAAGAAAGTAAAACGAAATCATTTGAGTGAAATCATTTTTTTTTAATTCCCGCGCTATGTATTGTTATTCTTTTGACGGGCCTGTTGGTCTAGTGGTTAGTGACCCTGACTGCTATACCGGAGGTCGTGGATTCGATTCCCGCCCAGGACAAATGTTGTGTGATAAGCATGATCATTTGTTCTGGTGTCTGGGTGTAATTTATCTATATTATGTATGTATTTAGGAATATATAAGTAGGTTTATCAGTCCCGATCCCAAGCTCTGCTTAGCTTGGGATCAGATAACCGTGTGAGTTGTCCTAGGATATATTATACTAGCTGTTGCCCGCGACTTCGTCCCCGTGGGTAGAAGATATAAGTTATACCTGCCCTGTTTTTTTCACATTTTCCATTGTATCTTCGTTCCTATTAGTCGCAGCGTGATGGTTTATAGCCTAAAGCCTTCCTCGATGGATGGTCTATTCAACACAAAAATATTTTTTCAATTTGGACCAGTAGTTACTGAGATTAGCGCGTTCAAACAAACTCTTCAGCTTTATATATTAGTATAGATTATATTATTATTCTTGTCACATGGATTTCACAAACATTCAAGTCACATGGACTAAGACTGGACTAGCAACACTCTAAGAGTCTATAGTGAATCTTGAAGCATAGTTAGTTTTTATCTTTGGTCTCTTTGTAAAGTCTTGTCAATAAGTCCTGTGAGGTGGTCACAGCCAGCGATTAGGTAAACTGCATAAACCTCTTACACGTGAAAAATTAGTATAGGGTTGAAGACAAGTGACATTTTAATGTTTCTTATCAATGAGGAAAATCTGTCAAATATGGATAAGATTTTTTAGATGAACACAATGGATGATACTGATTTCCATCGAAACAAGATAATGTAACATTAAACCTTATGGGTCAAGGTAGAAAGGTGTTTTAACTTCAAATTGTATTAACAATGTGAATAAAGTAAAACGAAACTTATTGATAAAATCATTTAATTTTTTTACAACTTTTGTACAACATTTTCGTATCTAATAACAAATTCTTAATTAAACTATATACATTATGCTTCAAGCATTCGATTTATTGTACTCAAAAATCTGAAAACCAGTTATCAAATTATTACTTACTGTAATATAAAGGATTCGAATTCAGACTGGTATCAAAAATTAGGCCATTATACACGTGGCAACGAAAATCTACTGTACCAGACTATTAAATTGTCTATGCGACCACAATTCCAACTCTAAGGTCATCATATACACTATACAGGGTGCAACTAAAAGTCGTCGAGTAATAGAAGTTTTCGTTGCCTCGTGTATTTATTACCTAAGGTACATCTAAAACAATAATTTAAACATCAACAAATAAAATAAACTTGTTCATATTCGAGGTTACATAACTCCAACTTATTCAACATATTGATACTTTAGATAATAAAATCAGGACGATAACAACTTATGTGATGACTGATAACTCACGAACTTGTGATTTGCTTTCGCGAATTTTGCATTGTTCGTTTCTTATATTGTAATGTATAACTAAAATATATTGATACCTACGTATCTGTGTTGTACAAACTTGTCAATGTTGCAGAGCTCAAATGAAGTCACAATATCAATATCTTTTTTTTTAACAATAACAAAAAAAATTATAAGTTGGGTAGTGAGTAGTTTTACTTTTAGAATGAAGCAACATAATTCAAAGAAACTGTGGATTTAACATTGGTAGTGACGGTATTAGTACTCATTTATATGGTATTACTAAACAGTATTTCAGTATGTAACTTATCAAACTGCCAAATTTAAGGCAACTTTATCAATGCACTCAACAACAGATCTAAAACAAACACTGTCACTGTCACTTCATCTAAGCTCTGTCTAGTACTTGTAAAAAGCCTACGGGTTACGTAATCCTCATCAGTGCGGTTTAGGTTTGTGTCCGTCTACGTAAAAGTTTCTTGTTGCTTGCGGTAACTGAACTTCTAAACCTTCCATGTCTTTTGTGAGAGTAATTTGACAGCCTGCAAAGATAAACGGTAAATAGTATTAATATGTTAAATATAAAAGGTCCGATCCCAAGGATAGAACCAACTTTAAGAACATTCTAGAATAAATATTGCAGGCTTGTGTTTCAGAAGGTAAGTAAAAAAGTGGGTCCTGGTCCTGATCTCTATCTGTCTCTATTGCTGTCACATTAAATTCGAGTCACAGGCATAAGGAGGGACACAAGCAGCACACACACAGACACACTTATATTCCGACACTAGCCAAAATCAGACAGAACAAATCAATACATACCTAATCTAGAGTTTTCTTTGAGAAATGGTGCCATATCTAACAGATCATCTTCTTTTTCTTCAGACGGGGGTAGTTTGTCAAAATATTCTGGTGGTACGTACACATGACATGTTGTACATGCTAAGGACGCTTCACAAGCACCTGTGAATAAAATTGTTTTTTTAGGGTATTATTTTCTACGGATTACTCACAAAATTTAAATAGTGAAAATGATTTTAACTTGAAAGACTTGTGGTAATTGAGCATCAATTTTTGATGGTGATCAATGCTCATATGTTTTTTATAAGGGAATTGCCAAGGTTGACTTCTAGGTGTGGGAAATTTTATAAGCTGGTAATTCCATCAAATAACTATGGCTTTAGGTCTAGTATTATTCTAGTGTAATGATAAAGGACTCACTTCAAATAGGAACATATTTTTTGATTGCCATATGATGATGATGATAAACATAAAACAAGCAATTTAGCTGCAACATCTTGGGTTAACCTCATAAACTTTATTTAAGGAACATACCTTCCATAGGAATCTCATATCTGTGTGCCAAATATAGAACATTGTCCCCGACTTTGCCCCTTACTTTCGTTTTATTTCCATCTTTGTCTATATACACTATATTCACACTGCAAAAAAATAGTTATTGTGCTCAAAATCAAAAATGTCTTATTTGTAGATAAAGACTGTTATTAAAAGCAAATTAAGATTTGTTTTATGACTTGTGTAACATGCAAAAACATGTAATTAGTTGCATAATTTGTAAAACACTTGAAACACAATAAAAAGGCTAGAAAGTTTATCTGTACTGTAGCTGATAACAATATAAAACAACTATAAAAAAACTATCTTATAATACCTACACCTCGTCTTCCGACCTCGGATCTTGCCATTCATATTCACCATGCCTGAAAACTGTATTTATATGTTAATTTAAATAAACAGTTACAACAAATTTCCTTAGATAAACATCAAAAAAGTATTTACTTGGAGTCACGTGAATTCCTCTACATTTTGAAGGAAAAGTCGTAGTCAAAGGTCTAAGTTTTTGCACAATACGATAACTTTTTAACACTGATTGAAACATTATGTAATTACATGTACTATTCGTGAAATAAATAATTCTATTTGGTTATAAAATTTGAGCGAACAAATAGGAAATCGATTTGACATTGACTTACGGAATTGACATTGGCGGTTATTTGAGTTTATCTACGTTCGGATAGTTATCAGTACTTGACTAACAAAACTACTACTATACAGTGAAGAATAAAATATTATACTGTATTGGATACATTGAAGGCCATGTCCATCTCAAATGTCTAAATGGCGAAATGTATGATAGACGGACGCACATACTCCTGACCTAACTCTTTTGTGTACTCACTTTGCCACACTTCCAGTCGATATGCCGATAAGTTAATAATAAATGGTTAGAATTATAAACGCACTTTCTAAAATCATACATTATCAACACATTAAACCAATGATAAAAGTGCTTTAATCTAGCTATCGGTTTGATAGTTATTTAACGTATATGTTAGGACTTTTGGAATAAAATGCAGATGCAGAGTTAACACACAATGGATTTTTATTTAGATGAAGTTTTACAAACGCCCGACGTCCACCATGACCGATTGCAGAGAGAGAGTTGCCAGTGTAACAAAACAAAAAAACATCTATATATCAAACATAAGTGTTGCCTCACATAATAGGTTGCTACAGCATATTTAACACACCCCCTCAACACTTAATTTTTGATTGATTAACCTGCTTAAACTAATATATCTAACTTTACCTTTATGTCTAGCAACTCTAGCATAACAACATCAAAGATAACTACCCCTTTATAACACAGTGGACACACTTGCCTTAACAACATAATACACATCCAGCCCCTTAACAAAATCAGTAAAAATTAAAACAAATTCAGAAGCAACACTAATAAAATATCACCCCCTTAATGGAAAACTTATTTTAAAATCTTACTTCTAAGTTTTACATACAACTGTCCACCTAATGCTTTAGTAAACATATCTCCAAGATTATCAGAACTACTAACATAGGATAGACTTACACAACCGTCATTAATTTTCTCTATGATAAAATGATATTTTACATCAATATGCTTAAGCCTCTTATTACTGAAATTGTTTTCTGCTATTTTGATTACACTCTGGTTATCCTCATTAATCTTTACTTCCAATTTAAATCCAAAATCTAATAATAAGTTTTTTAACAAGCATGACTCAACTATACCTAAACACAGTGCTACATATTCTGCCTCAGTTGATGACAAAGATACACATAATTGCTTTTTAGTACACCAAGATATTACACAATCAAATACTTTAAATATATATCCTGAAGTAGATTTTCTGTCTTTTGTGTCACCAGCCCAATCAGCATCAACATAACCCTCCAATTTATCATTACCATTACAACCATACACCAATGACAAATCTACTGTACCTTTCACATATCTCAATACACGCTGTAAACATTTTAATAGCAACATACTAGCACAGTGCTGATATCTACTTAAGAAACCAATCGCTACACACAAATCAGGCCTTGTAGCATTAGAAGCGTACAGCAAATTTCCAATTATCTGCCTACATTTCAATTCGATTTCTTTACTTTCAGATTTTTCCCTTCTTAACAATTCAAACTTAAAATTCTGATCAATAGGTATGTTACAAGCTTTGCAATCAGACATCCCATACTTTCTTAATACTTTTAACAAATAATCCTTCTGATTTATAACAGTCTTTCCATTTTCTACATCCTGTTCAATGCTAATACCTAAATAGTTACAAGCCATACCTAAATCTTTCATAGCAAAGTTCTTACACAATTTCTCCTTGAACTTTCTGATCTGTATGTCACTATCACTAAAATATAGCAAATCATCTACAAAAATTAGCACATAAATGGAATACTCCTTACAACATTTAAAATACAAACATGGATCATTTTTGGATTTTATGAAACCATCACTACACATAAAATCATTAAACTTTCTATTCCAGTACTTAGGACTTTTCTTCAATCCGTATATAGACTTATTTAATTTACCTATTCCTCCATTAGGTAGTTTCATGTACACAGGTTCATCAATGTCACCGTAAAGAAAGGCTCCTGTTACATCCATCTGGTATACTGGAAGTTTCTTTTTTACTGCTACAGCTAACAAAGTACGGAAAGAAGTCAAACTTGCAACGGGGGCATAAACTTCTGCACCATCCATATCAGTCTGCTCAAAACCCCTAGCAACTAATCGGGCCTTGTATTGAATTTCTTGGCTTGGATTTTCTTTTATCCTGTACACCCATTTACTGTTTATTACCTTTATTCCCTTTGGCACCATTGCTACTTCACTCCATGTATTATTTTCTTTCAATGTGGTAATTTCTCTGTTCATAGCTTCTATCCAATTTTCTTTGTCTTCACACTCCATGGCTTCTTTAAGGGTACTAGGTTCATTATGCATGCTTATAAAACCAACCTCATAATCATCAAACCAATTGGGTGCTTTTCTAGAGCGTGTTCTTCTACTATCATTTACTTCTTGAATTTCTTCATCCTCTATAATTTCCTCTTCTAGAAATTCCACTTCTTGCATGATATTGTCACTTTCCTCACAATCCTCAAATTCTTCATTTTCTTCAGTGTTCGACACAGACTGGTATTCTTCATTGTTCAAGTTTTCTTCTATATCTAAATATATACACTCTTCTTCCTGCTCTGCTTTTTCAGGTTTATCATGTTTCTTCACAAATGTAACATCTCTCACTACTTCCACTGCATTTTTCCTTGGAAAATAGATCCTAAACCCTTTTGTGTACTCTCCGTAACCTACAAAAATACCTTTTTCTCCTTTTGCATCAAATTTCCTCCTTTTTTCTTTTGGTATGTGCACAAAGACTTCACTGCCAAATGTATGTAAACCATTTACATCAAACTTATTCCCTGACCATGACTCGTATGGTGTTTTTCCTTCTTCTTTGCTATGGTAAGTTCTATTTAGAGTGTACACAACTGTGTTAATCGCTTCAGCCCAGAATACTTTGTCCATTCTTTTTGCATGCAACAGAGTTCTTGCTCCTTCAACTAGAGTCCTCATATCTCTTTCAGCTTTCCCATTTTGCTCTGGACAATAAGGTACTGTTGTCTCATGTGTCACTCCATGCTCTGCCAATAAGGTTTTCATTTCTGCATTTACAAATTCTGTCCCATTATCACTGCGAAGTGTACAAACTGGATTATTTAATGTTTTTGCCCTCATAATAAATTCTTTAATCTTTTCAACAGTTTCCGACTTGTAAGTTAAGAAATAAATTGTCCTATAGTTTGAGAAATCATCCTTTAATAAAAGAAAGTACCTTGACCCTCCTATTGACTTTTCTTCTATTGGCCCACACAAATCAGCATGCACCAACTCACCTGTCTTACTTGTAGATCTTCTACTATTATCAAATGGTAATCTATGCTGTTTGCCTTGTACACAAGCTGTACATGTGTCAACTGGTGACTCACTAAAATCAATATTATTTTTCTTTAAAATTTGTTTCACTTCCTTATAATTTTGATGTACTAACCTCTCATGCCATTCACTTAACTCAAGTTTAGCTACATTAGCCGCCAAAGATTCTGACTTAAAGTCCATTACATACAGCTTCGAACATGATTCCTTATTAGCAATAGCACACACTCTATTATCCTTGGAAAATACACACTGATCATTAGTCATACTCACTTGAAAACCATTGCATACCACACTACCTACAGAAAATAAATTAATCTTTAATTTAGGAACATGCAAAACATTGTTTATCGAGCAACTGACATATTCTTCACCATCAAATGCCATTAATTTTATTTTGCCTATACCTAGAGCATTTAGGTGTCGTCCATCACCTATCATCACAACCTTAGGAGTGGATAACCTTTCATATTCACAAAATAATTCCTTCTGATATGTCATATGGTGACTGGCACCGCTGTCTACCAACCATTTTTCATCTATTAAACGATCACTTGTGCTAACTGGCACTTTAGACACAAAAGCATTTTCAGTTTTCTTATTATTTTTAGTAGCTTTACATTTGTCCTTAAAATGACCTGGCTTTTGACAGTTAAAACACACATCTTTAAGCTTACAATCTTTCTTCAAATGACCTGACTTGTTACATAAAAAACATTTATAATTACCTTTGTTTTTACCTTTTTGACCTTTAGAAAACAATGCTACACTTTCGTCTACCTTACTGCTACTCTTATTATTTAGCCGTTCCTCTTCAACTAAGAGCCGTGCCGTTAAATTATCAACAGTCTGTTTTTCTTCTGCACATGATTCCCACGCACTAACAAAGTGAGAATACTTCGATGGAAGTGACATGATGATTTTCGACATAGCCATCCTGTCGGTTACCGCTTCTCCCAGTCGCCTCAAGATCTGCTGCTGTTCCTGCACCTTGGAAATAAAGTCCGCGACACTCATGTCATTTTCAAATTTTAGGGCAAAGAATCGCTGCTGTTGCAGCATCAGTGACGTTTCTCCACTTTTTTCATATATACTGTGCAGCCGGTTCCATACTTCATGCGCTGTTTGACAAGTAATTACTTGATGTAGAACTGGTTCCGCCAATCTTGTCACAATTGCACTCATCGCCTTCAAATCCTTGTCTGCCGACGCCTGCTCGGGCTCCGCTGACGCCTGACCGGGCTTCGCCGACACTTCATCTGGTTTTGTCGCTGCCGCTGCACTGCCATTACTGGGTTTGAGATTCGGATTCGTTACAACCTGGTATAATCCTTGTTCTCTCAAAATCACCGCCATCTGGAATCTCCAGACGCTCCAGTTCTTTGCTCCATCCAGTCGTATTACGCCGAGCTTTTCCATCTTGATATTTCGTCTCGCAATAACAAAGCAAACCGAGTGACGCCAAAAATGCCGGCCGCCACCGCGTTCCTTCTTGCTTGTCGACACCCGACCAAGCTCCTTCCAGACGATTAATCCAAAGCCAATCTTCACCTAAATACGTTTACGGGCCTGGGCCCATAACCTGTTAGGACTTTTGGAATAAAATGCAGATGCAGAGTTAACACACAATGGATTTTTATTTAGATGAAGTTTTACAAACGCCCGACGTCCACCATGACCGATTGCAGAGAGAGAGTTGCCAGTGTAACAAAACAAAAAAACATCTATATATCAAACATAAGTGTTGCCTCACATAATAGGTTGCTACAGCATATTTAACAGTATAGCTACTCAAAAACACATTAACAGTTAGCAAACGTTTATCTGCTGCTTAACTTTATTGAATAGAATTAACTCAAACTTCAGAAACCGGCTATTCCGGACGGTAGCAAGACGTAATTTAAAAAGGATTTCACACTTATGTATTTTAATCACGCATTTAAAAGAACATTTTAAGACATTAATTGTCGAAAAGCACTACTTAGCGCGGATAAGGTGTGTGGATGAGATTCTGTATTCGAGATTTGCGAAGAAAGTATTCTACACGAATGCTTAGCATACAATGTAACCAAACAAATTGTATATTTATTACCGTGTTAAAATTTCTTCTCATAATATTTTGATAACATGACAAAATAAGGATATTAAGCTATTCGAATTGAATGATGGTTAATTTTTTTTCAACTAGTTCTTGTCTTGAGGTCAACGCTCGGAATACTATCATGTTGGAAATAAATATGACAACACCGAGATAGATGTCAAATATTCTTGAAAACGTCATAATCGCTAAAAAGGCCATTTTGGCCATTTTTCATAATGATTTATAATATTAAAAATTATTGATTTTTCACACAAAGGTGTCGGCTATGTATATATAGTGGTTGGTTACAATATGATGAATAATTACTATTTTAAATGTTAGTTTAAAGTTGCGGTATAGTAACTTAAGTTGTGAATTTTAGGTGATAGAATTTTGTTAAAGATAAACTAGGTGAGTTTTATGAGTAAATGACGTGTTTTATGCTATATCATGGTCTTTTACATGTAACCTTTACATTTTATTGCAATTATTAAATGGAAGTCTCAAAAATGGGTCTTCTAGTAAATATTACCCTACTGTTGTTAGTAAGTTAACAGATTTTTTTCTTTAAAGCTAAAATTGTAATATTATTTGTGCCATTGGCCTTGAATGAATAGCAGGCTTTAATTTTATGCTCGCATAAAATATGTGAAATTATTTATGTGTAATAATGTTTTTGACTATCTATTAAAATTGAAGTAAACCAAAGAGTTACAGTTTTATTATTTTGTTTTTTTTTTATACTTTATCACAATGTAACGTAAATTTTCTTTATTTATTCCAAAAAATTCTTATTGGAATCATGTTTTGAAAATAATACCTATGATACCATACAATAAGAATTTTATGGAATAAATAAAGAAAATCTAATTGAATTTATTTGGAACATGTAGTGGTCCACCTACATACCATCCAGAAGAGGTCTTGCAAAACAAAACAACTTATGACTACTTAAAGAAATGAAAATCAAAAATTTTACCATACAACCCATTTGTCATAGTCTCTTTAAAAGAGTATCTTCTCTGGTCACATTTATTTCATTGCCAAGTGGAGTATCATTTAGGATAAATGACAATTTTACACAAACTTGGAAACACAAACGAGAATCAATGTTTGTTGATTATCAATGTATAACCCACTCAACCTATCACAGTAAATTGCTGGGCACAGCCTTCTCCTTCTCTCTCTAGCCTACTGTGTCCCACTGCTGGGCAAAGGCCTCCCCCAAATCCTTCCACACACAGCCTACTCCAAAAAAATATATAATAACAAAACCGTTTCCCTAATTTCAGGTTGTAATAAATATTAGACAAAATGGCAGATTTAGACATAAAAATTAAGATAGAAGATAATGTAGATGCAAGAAAAGATCCTACCTCATTTTTACCTGAGGAACCAATGTCCTATGAAATCAAGAAGAAGAAAAAGAAGAAGAAGAAAGTTCAGGAAGACCCGTTTAAGGATATTGATAATACAATGGATGTCAAACTTGAGCCAACAATCATTATAGACCCAGAGGTTAACATAAAGGTTGAGAATATAGAGGTGGAATTAGATTTCAATGATGTAAGTATCTAAATCAGTTTGTGCACGAGTCAATGGTAGATTTACCTGGCTTAACATAAATAGTCAATTTTTGTAGTATTTGTTGGCTTTTCTATGAACACATGTGATTACACGAAAAATTAAAGAAATATGTGCAGCATACAAAAAATGTTTATATAATTATTTTTTATTCTTGATGGCATATATGGTTCTCTGTTGCCTCGTGTCATAATCTCTAACAAACCAGCCTTATAAAAACTCAACTATTATTTCGGAGATATTACAACGATGTACTATTTAGGACGAACATTTGATTAATTGTCATGGTACAGCAATATAGTATTGTTTTGATTTATTTTAAATGTAAAGACAGCATGTTTTCTTGTGAATTTGGCTGTGCATTTAGTATCGCTCAATCAAAGAATTTTATTGTTTTTTTATATTTCACTAGTTTGCTCAAATTTTCATTACCGTCCCAGTTAACAGCCAATGGCAACATTCATCTACCGCTACTAATGTCGTTCGACACCGCGCGGGACAACTTATTATTGTATTTTTTTCTCAGCCAGGCAGTTGAGACAATTTATAATGTTTGTATTGTATGTTGTGTCTGTATGTTTCTCACTGGTGTTTTATTTGCGAAAACAATAATACCGACAACATTTAGTTTCTTTATGCGCCGAACTATTTTTTTAAATAAAATTATGCATTTTCAAATTTTTATACAAAAGAAATTTTGAAAATATTACGAAAATTATGATCTGGTAGCTTCGAGAGCTCATTTTATTACAGATTGTTTGAAAGATTACGCTATTTCTGCCTGGGTTGGACCGTAAAGGTCATATTATAAAACATACACAAACATCAATTGCCCCGCGAAAGACCAGTACCTCCTCTAATTTCAAGAACTTCGGTAATTCAGGGTCTCCTACTATGTATTTGTTCATATTGCCGTCATAAAAAATATACGACACACAACATCCAGTTTTTATTATAAATTTACTGCTGTGCGTTGTGCAATGTTTGACAATTCATTTATTAATCCGAAGTATTTATTTCTTTTCAGTTTGCAGACAACAGCGGCTTGATGGTAGAAGGTCCTCACAGTGAAGACAGTCAGGAACCAGCAGTAAAAATCGAACCTCACAACCATGAGGCCGTCCTTCTAACATTCGAGAGTGTCATCAACAACTCGGCTACTCAAGACGTCAGCTACCCTGAATTTGGGAGTCTACCTCAAAAGGCACCAACACACGTCTGCAAAGTTTGCCACTTAGTCTTTCAATCACAGAAAACGTTACGCATGCATCAGAAACGAAAACACAAAGCATTCAGGAAGTCATTCAAACATGTCTGTGATTACTGTAACATGTCCTACGAAATGAAGAACAGTTTAGTTGCTCATATTAAGAGGAAACACGGACCTAACTCCATGCCCGATGATCGGGAGGAACGGACTTGCGAAATTTGTGCGCTCGTCTTCAAAGGCATGCCTCGGCTACGAATGCATATGAGAAGGAAACATGGCTCCTTCCAGGAATCATTCAAACACGTCTGCGAAGACTGCGGACTAACCTACGATAAGTATAGAAGTCTCATAGTCCATATACAACGTAAACACTCCAATAATAAGAAGCCAGAAATCAGTCAATGGTTCAACTGCCCATTCTGTCCAAAAATATTCACGAAACGGGAAACCTATGCGAGACACGTCCAGAGGAAGCATCATGTGTCGGATGAGAGCATGAAACAAGATAACGTAACTGATGCTTATTTGGAAAGCTGTAAGAATGAGCAAACTGGTGAGATCACGTGTAAGGAATGCCCTCTAGTCTTCTCTTCTGTAAACTTCCTTAAACTGCATATGAGGAGAAAACATAACGCGTTGAAAGAAGACTTTCGGTTGAAGTGTAGAATTTGTAACTTGTCTTATGACAAGATTGAGAGCCTCAAGAGACATGTTAGGAGAAAACATGATAAGGGATCCCACTGCGTCGTGTGTAATAAACAGTTTGACACACGAGAAATGTACTTAAACCATTCTCATATAAAAGTTATCAAGGAGTGTCATATCTGCGGCTTCATTTTTGCATCCCAAGGAGGCTTAGCAAAGCATTTAAGATGTACACACAAAATAGATGCGGCAAAAACCGTGTTCTGCAATATATGCAATGAGGGTTTCCATGATAAACGGCAATTGAAACCGCATTTCATGAAAGTGCATTTAAAAGTCTCCTACACTTGCCAATTTTGTAAAAAAGTGTTCAAAGCGAAAGAGAGTTATCGACGACATATAGTATTTAAGCATCCCAATGCCAATCATTTTAATACTCAGACACAGAAATGTGATCAATGTAACGAGACATTCAAAGATGAATTTGAATTATGTAGGCATATAAATGGTGTTCACGGTCGGCCAGAAGATGAACTGAAAGAAGAAAAAGAAGTGTCGATTAAAAATGAAGATTTAGATATTAAAGACTGTTTCCAATGCACCAAGTGTCCGGAAACATATTTGACATGGGAGCATTTAAAGTTGCACTACGAGCAAAATCATCACAACGTTGAAGAGACACAGTGTCAAATATGCGGGGAAATTCTCCCAGGCAATGAGCTACAGAAGCACATAAAAACTTTGCACACAGATACAGAAATGCAGTGTAAATACTGTGAGTTTAAAACGAATATTAGGGTTAGCTTAACACAGCATATGTTGAGGCATAAGAATGCTGAGACGATACACTGTGACTATGCTGGATGTAAATACAAAACATTTTACGATGGTGCAATGGACAAGCATAGACGGAAACATGCAGACCAGGGAGTCAAACTCCAATGCAGCCAGTGTCCATTCCAGACGATGAATAAGTACATTTTAAAGTACCATGAGGAAGCTCACGAAACTGGCAAGAAGAGGTACATGTGTGATCAATGTGATTATGCAACAATACTGCCAGCGAACTTAGTCCAACACAAATATAAGCATTCTACGGAGAAACGGTTCAAATGTGAAGTGTGCCCATTTGCAACGAAGTATAATACTTCACTACGATTCCATGTTAGGAAGAAACACTGTGATCTCCCCACATTCAGTTAATGTTTATGTTTTTTATTAAAATATTTGGTGTTACGAGATTTGTGTAGTATTATTTTCCCTGTATAAAAAATGTTATAAAATTCCGACTCTTATAAAAATCACTAAATGTTTTTACAAGATTATTTCTACTTCCTGTTTGGTCCCGGGTTCGATTTCCCGACTATATTTTATTTATTTCTCTATACAGTTAATCTCTATTACGTCCAAAAATACCTATTAGTCCATAAGATTTATGCCCAAATCTATTAAGATGTTCTTATGATGCAACAATCTTAAAATACGACTCTGAAATATGACCTACATCCGTCTTTATCTTTTACAACTCCGATTGTCGATACTTTCCAGACATGTCTTGATACGACTCACCTCATATCAGTTTTTATCAGTACTTACTTAATGATGGCGTTTAAATTATGCTAGAATTACCAGTTATTTAATTATGTTTACACTAATTATGAAAAATATCTACTTCATTTGACCTGAACCTTTCTTTGTAACAAGTCTTGTAGTGATTGTGATTTTTGAAGAACGTATTTAACAGTTTCTGTTATATTGCATTACTATTAATTTTTTATAGAGATAGAATAAATTATTCCACCCTCATGTTTCATAGAAAAGTGTAAAGGACGTATTTTGAAAAGGACAGCAACAACATTCCTTTCCTCCTTTGTGTTTTTAATCCACCTAAAACATAATAGATGGCGTCATTTGTCTTCGTTTCGGCGTGAAGCGCGATCGCGTTTATGGCAAACGTCAAATTAGTTTACAGATTTTTTATCTCGCTCACGCATACTAATTACGAATACGTGCGATAGTGATAGACGCGCTGCATCATGATGGAATCTAAAGAAACGTCGCGAATTATAACCACTTTGTTTTAATTTAAATGTGTAAACATTGCAATTAAATTCGTTTTCACGTGTGTTTAAGATAAATTGTAGTTTTCCTATCGAACTGTATAAATATGGGGGAAGCGTCGATTGATTTGCTGGGTCTTCCAATTGTTATGATAGAAAACATTTTCTCGTATTTATCTTTCGATGAAATTGCGAAGAATAGATTGGTGAGTATTTTTCAATACATTTTATTTATAGAAATGGGTTTGTGGGATGAGAAAATAGTGTTTCGAATGTGATAGCTAAGAATTTGGGTACGTTAGCCTCACGTAACACGTAATGTTCTGTTCGTCATGTTCTATAACATATCACCTATGTACTTATTTATATACGTCTATTTATAACTGGTTAGTAATATAAATGTTCTATACTCGTGTTTGGCACATATTCTCATAGATAATATCGTCATAGCTACTTCCTTGATAATGGTTCTGAGTTTTTATTTTTATGTACCTGTGCTCTTTATTTGTTTGTGTTAGTAGGTACTCGGTAGTACGATCCACTGTATACAAGTGTATTAAAACAATGTTATATAAACTTTTCTAGAGGCAAAAATACCACATTTTACTAGTATTTTTACTCATAATCTACAGAGTAATTACTAGAAATGACATGACATGAGTCATCTATTCAACATGGAACATAACTATAATTTGTAAAAAGATGGAATCAACTTTGGCTGTATACACAAACCCTTAACCAGTCTTTCCAGTTCATAACAAAATAATGTTGAAATACAAAACAATGACTCATTACAGCCCAACCCACCCAAGTCATATAATTTATTTATAAATGAAAACCAATTACATCTATTTATTGCTTATATTTCATACTTATTTAGATAATTATAATTAGATGAAGTTCATTCAACTACTTTGGTACGCCTGAATAAATATCACAAAGACTTTCATATGAGTAACAACAGATAATCTTGCATTATTTATTATTCTAGAGTGTTCTAGAATAATCTAGTAATAAATTCTACAATCATTAACGAGTATATACATAACTGTATATAACTTGTTATCAAAACAAATGACTTAAATCTTACATTTATAATATACAAAGATATTGTATAAAAATAACCTGTTTTTTTATACAATAACTAGGATATATTACATTGGATTAATTGTTTTAGGATATTTTTCCTAATTTTGTAACATTTTCATTGCCACTCTGCTCCTATTTATCGTAGCGTCATAGTACATATCTTATAGCCTTCTTTAATAAGTAGGATATCTAACACTGAAAGAATTTTCCAAATTGATCTAGTTGTTTCTGAGGTTAGTAGTATTAAACAAGGAAATTTTTCTGTGTCTTACTTGGCCTTAACACACTTTTAATATTTTATCTTACTAGTGCATTTATTAGATAGTAGTTTTATCATGAGAAACTATATTTTTTTTCTGTTAAAATATTTTTTTGTTGTTGTTACCACAAAGAATTTTATGCAGGCGTTTTTTGAGGAATTCTACCAATCCCAGATACCTTGATTGGTAAAATCTGAAGCAAGATTTTCTGGGAGCAATTACCAATATAAGTTACATAGGAAAAGAGGGGTAGAATAGAATAGATTTTTTTTTATCATACACCAAAGAATTAAATCAGTGAAAGTAATAGCATAAAGCATTCATTATGAATTTAGTTATATCTTTCCAAGTGGAACTTATTTAGAGGAAAATATAAAAAGAAACCTAAATTTAAAAAAAATGCCTAAAAATTTCTACAAGGAGTTTAGGCTGACTTCGGTGGAAAATTGAAAGTTACTGTTAATCAAATCTATAGTTATCCAGAAAATGGAACTACAAACTGTTGACTCTTTCTTCCTTATTACTATATTCCTCTTTATTAATCCAGGAATATTACATCCTACAGTTCACACCTTCACAATATACAGTAATTCGCATTTATAAAGAAGAATAAAACATCCGAAAATTTTCAGGTATCGAGAGCCTTCGACGAGATTTGCCGTCGCATGCTAAACAGAGGCTTTATCATGATCGAGCGTCGCCATGCCATGGCCCTCAAGAGTGTCAAGGCACAGCTTCCAAGAAGGGAATCAGAACGGAGGTAAAATCAGACTAAAATGAAACAGACGAAAAAATCTCTCTCTACCCTGAAAATTTCAGCCTGCTAGCTTATCGGGAAGTACCAAAAATTTTGTCACAAAAATCCAATCGAGAAAGAAGACCTGTCTCATTATCCTTTGCATTTATTTATGTACACACAACATACAAGGCATAAAACAAATATAAGAATGAAAATATAGTTGGTACAAAGGTACTGCTTATGACACCCTGTACAATTTTTATCCATAATTCGCATAATAGGACAACAGCTAGGACTTTAAAAGTTCTTTTTGTTTTCAGATACCACCATTTGTCCCGCCACTGCGACATCCTGACGTCCATAGAGACGCGCATATCTATGCTCAACATGACGTACTCCAAGTTCATAGACAACGGTCTATGCTGCTTTATACCTGGCAAGGTAGGTTATTGACAACATTTTCAACATGCTTTTGTGTTTTAATTATATTTTTGGGGCAAGTTATTGATTGTATCGAAATTTCTGCTTGGAATAAGGTTTAATGCAAATAGAGTCTATGTACTCGGAGTAATGTAATCATTTCGAAGATTCCGAGGTGTGCTCAAGACTTTAACTTTACCAGCAACACAAAAAGAAGAAGAAAAGCAATGATTCTTCAAAATTATGATCACTTTAGGCATCCAGCAACCCACATACATTATAAAAACATGGAAACTTGTCCCTCCATTCCCTTTATCACAATAATGACGTACGAGGGTGCCTGGCAGGTGATAGACGAGATCCGCCGCGTGCTGTCGGTGGTGGAGTCGTGCAGCAGTCCGCCGCGCGCGCACGAGGTGCTGCAGGAGCTGCGCGACATCTCCAGCATGGCCATCGAGCACTTCGACGACAAGATCTCGCCCGCCTTCCGCAAGCGCCTGCAGCAGGCCGCGCAGCCGCCGCCGCCCAGGCCCGCGCATTGTGAGCCACCCTCACCCTCAAATTAAATACAATGAAATCCCTACTAATATTATAAATGCGAAAGTAACTCTGTCTGTCTGTTACGCTTTCACGTCTAAACCACTGAACCGATTTTAATGAAATTTGGTAGAGAGATAGAGTTTACATTCAGAAAGAACATAGGATAGTTTTTATCCCAGACTTTTCAAGAGTACTCTTAGAATCGCGATATAACCGACATCGACGCGGGCGAAAAGCTAGTAATTTATATATTAAACTAGCTGTTACCCGCAACTTCGTCCGCCTAGTTAGAAGATATAAGTTATGATTTATACCTGACCTGTTTTTCACATTTTCCACTGTATCTTCGCTCCTATTAGTCGCAGCGTGATGGTATATAGCCTAAAACCTTCCTCGATGAATGGTCTATTCAATACAAAAGTATTTTTTCAATTTGAACCAGTAGTCCCTGAGATTAGCGCGTTCAAACAAACGAACTCTTCAGCTTTATATATTAGTATAGAGTATATATATAAGTATGGATAGGATAGACGTTATCACTTTACATGTCATTTTTTAAGCTAGCTGGAATCGACATTTCCTAGCTGGCTACCCTGAGAAGAAGCGTCGAAACAAACTCAGGGGTCATCGCCTCTTTTAAAGTCCAGAAAAAGTAGTTTTTCACAATGCGTAAATAAATACAGTGTCTTTTCTGGGGTGGCCTTTGGAAGAAAGCTGCTATACCGGAGGTCGTAGGTTCCATTCCAGCCAGGTCAAACCTTTGTGTGTATGAAGGATTGCAATGCATTTCTATACATCGACACAAAAACGCGGATGACGTAGCACGGCGGTTCAGGTTTAGTCAGTAAGAGTCTGGCACTACTCCATTAGAGAGATTTGATGGCTTTGTGTGAAAGTTGTGGAATATTTATAATTAAAAAGCGTAATAAAAAACTGTTCTCTATGGAAACTAGATTTCAGAATGGTAGCAAATATGAAATATGTAGTGATGAAGTGGTATTATTATTATTTTTTCGCCAGTAAAACAATCTATCTTAGCATTTATAATATGGCTAAAAAGTGCCACTTTAGTATCCTATGTTAAGTAAATGTTTTATTTTATATTATCAATATATTTTTTCCCAGCGTCCGTGCTAGCCCCGTTGGCCATGCGTCAAGAGTTGTCACTGCTGCGCCGGCGAACAGTACTCAATGCCAAGCTGTCACTGTTCCTCGCGTCGCAGTACAAGATCTTCTACAAACGGGTAACTACTATATGTTAAGTGTAGATGGCGTTAGTAGTATCAATAATTATATTAGTCAAACATTGTAAATGGTGCTAGTAGTATCATCAATTAGTAAACACTTATTGTGTAAAAAACGTAAAAAACCTTTTTCTTGTGACTCTGTTTTATTCCCCGTATTCTTTTATGTTAATATAAGTGTGACTGTTAAATAATTGATAGCTTGTAAAACTCCTTGTTTCACGACGGACAAAGGATACTCTGATTCCAAACGAGAAATTATGTATCGCTGACGTGCAATTGGAGAGGCCTATATCCGGCAGTGGAAGAATATGGGCTGATGGTGATGATGATGATGATGATTATTTTTCCAGATGATGGACTATAAGAAAGTAGCCTGGCGACAGCAAAAGACTATCAGAGAATTAACTAAAAGACAGAAGGATCAAGACGCATCCATCGGTAAGCTTTGCAAAACATTATACTGAGTGTAATTCTAGTGACATTCCGATATGAACTCCATTTACTTGTTGTTAAAGTTCAATTTCGATATACAGCTATGTACTTCCAAAAGAGCTAGAATAATGCACTGAAACTTCCATAACATTTATGTCAAAGTTTTGAGTGGATATAAGTTGATTTCAAGGACAGTGTTGTCTTGTCATTGCAATGTGAACACTATTTCCATTTATTTAAAAGATATTTTTGCATGCATGTTTCAGCTGATCTCAAGAAGCGTATTGAGGAATGTGATATAAAGTACAGCGAGCTCACACACACGAACCAGGCAGTCGGCGGGAAAGCTATTGGAGGTTAGATTTTTGTCTTATACTAGCTGTTACCCGCGGGCCCGCCCGCTAAAAATCAGAAATGATCCCACAGGTACATAAAATCTGAATGAAAACTTAACCCTTTTCGAGATATTTGACATTGAATTTTTTTATTCAAAATTGCCAATTTTTAGGCCAGTCATAGTGAAATAGGTCAGAAATGATGGGTACTCCACGCCCTTAACGGATCTAGCACTACTTTTTCTGTACCCCTGTTTATATTTGTTTCTGAACACATAGATAGACATTATATCGTGGTCATTATATAGTAGTATCGTATATTATTATATATTAATTAAATAAGTGAAAAAGAGTAACCATGGAGTTTTTTGCTCGTTCTTTTTTATGAGAATCTACCTTCCCAACGACCTGTAGCTTCAATAGGAGACTGACCGATAGACTGACACTTTCGATTTTAATATGGTATAAATGAATTGTTTGACGTTCAGAAGTGCCGTATACTGGTCTAATTAAAATAAATAATTTGACTTTGACTTTATTATATGATATGTCCTCTTCCCTCGCAGCGAGCGGCGGTCCAGACGCGCGTCCTCCCGCGCAGCCGCTGCGGCATTTCTCGAGCCAGATCAAGCTGGACCTGTCCGTGTTGCCCATCGGGACCAACAAGAGGACCAACAAGAGTGAGTCATAGCTATTGTGTTTATTCATTTATAAGTACCTGGGTCACTTACAGCTAACAAAATCATATTAAATAGTCCAAGGTTGTACAGTTGTTAAATACATATAATTGAAGTTCAGCGTAACTTTTTAACGGCCTTTTTCTAAAGGCTAAAGTAAGGCGATTTAGTAACAATAATAAATTCCTTCCTTTGTTTAATTTTACAGTGTTACCAAACATGAAACCACGAAAACCGTTGATCAAGCTCCCAAGTCTATCCGAAGACGACACAGAACCGCCGCAAAAAATACAAAAACTAGACGAGAACCGGTTGAACTCACCGTCTACATCAGTAGACAGACAGAGCCCGAAGACAAAATCCATAGACACCATAGCCAAAATCCGAGGCATAACCAACGAAATAAGACAATTAACTAGTCTCTCAAAAGCGTACGAGAGCAAACTAAAACGCCCCTATTTAAATAACGATAACCCCGTACCAGATAAGAAGCAGAAATTAGATTAAGACTCAAATTGAAAAGTGAACTAGTTGATTAGCTAGTTCCCGGAATAATTGTAAACTAATTTGTCAACTAGTTCTGGTATGAGTGTATGCGAACTAGTTGATTAACTAGTTCCCGGAATAAGTGTAAACTAATTTGTCAACTAGTTCTGATATTTGTGAAGATAAACTAGTTGATTAACTAGTTCTGTTAACTGAACTTAAACTAGTTTTTTATTTAGTGTTAACGGTATTTCGTTGCGCTTTAAATTGTATAGCATTTGGTTGTAAAACGTTTATAGTGAGCGAATGGTTTCGATTGTTTAAGATTTTTAGTTATAAGATTTTGAACGCTGATTTGATGACGATTAGAATTTATATAGGTTACTCAAGATTATTCTCAAAATTATTTTAGTATTTTTAAAGAAGTATGTGAAAGTTGAGTGGTTAAAATTTACGAAAGTGAATGCATATATGAGATTTTTAAAACGGATTTGTTGATACATCCGCATGGAGAGTCAACTACCTCGTCTCAAAGTAATATTATAGCAGTTGTGGAAGCGTGACAGCGCTATACAAGGCGTAGAGCGCCATCTCTCTCACACACTCGCTATACTATTACTGCAAAACGTGGCGGTAGACTGTCAGATTAAAATGTTGACATTTGAATGTCACGTGACAAAAGAAAACAAATAAGTGTAGAAACTTATGTACCACAGTTTATTTATATCTACATTAAAAACATATTTAACATTTAACAGTTTTTTCTTCGACAAAATATAGTCTTAAAAGTTATTTGCATAGCATCTATATGTCATATACAAAATCGTATTTTTAGTACTATTATAATAATATTAAGATATAATAATCTATTATACAAAACATAATTATATGAAAATATATCATGTTTGCATTATACCGATTTTGATGTAACACTCATATAGCTTGTCTTTCAACTAACGAAGAGATTAATCATTATATTAATTAAGTTTATTAATTTAAAAATGTTTGTAAGTTGTTATATTCTGAAATTTCGGTTAACTAAATATATTTAAAACATAATTATTTGTAGTGTCGTAATCGCAATAAAAAGCAATATTAATCGATTATAAATATCTATCTATCTTAATTCAAAGAAAAGATATGTGTAACTAACACTTGTAGAAAAATCTTATAAAAAAATTATGTCAATTTCCGCCTATAATATATGCTAATTGTAGTGAACCTTTAGATATGTCGCTTTGGAAGAAATTATTTGAGTTTAAAGAAAGGCTCTTTTGCACAATTATAAGACTTGACTAATTAATGTGTTGGTTCTATCATGATACATAATATTTCATGAAAAACAGCCAAAGCATACATTTCCTATGTTAATGTAAGATTTTTACATTGGTAGCCTACAGTAGTTACAGTGTATAATAGTTGTGCTATGTTTAAAGGGCCGATTGTGGGCTTACTCAAGGCAGAATCGAGATCGCAATTCTATTTCAATGTATTGAGTTTGTACTCGAGAATCAGACACTAGCGCCAATTCGTGCAGTGGCGCTATTTGGAACTACTCTCGACAGCTAATGACGCTAAAAGATTATATTTTTGTTACCACTTTATATAATAGGGATGATGATCCCTATTATATAAATACTAGCTGTCCCGGCGAACTACGTATAACACTTTTTTTTGCAACTTTTCCATATTTTATCGCTGTTTTAACCTTCTCTAGACTCAAGAATATTTCAAGACTAAAATAAGCCAAATCGGTTCAGCCGTTCTCGAGTTTCAGCGAGACTAACGAACAGCAATTTAATTGAATATACATATTATTTTAAGAAGAAGAAGTAGCTAATAGTGCATTAATAATTTGTTGAAGGGAAATATTTCCCTAGCTCATTTTTTTTCTGGAAAGTCATCCCGAAATCTTTGTTCCTTTGAATAATTGTGCAATTTAGCCTTAAATCAAGATTACTTTGTAGTAATCTTATATAGTATGTAAATGTAGTATTTATATTTCGTTATAAAGACTGCTTCTGTCTTAATAAACATGTCTTCATTATCTTTGTTTATTTAGCTGACCTATTGTAAGATGACCTTATATTAAACTGTTGCTAAAACTTGTTAAAATGAACATTAACGCTTAAGCTTTATAGGTAAGGCTGAATAATGCTGTAGTTATTAACACAGTTATGTTTCAATAGTCTACAGTATTCCAATTGCCTTAACTTGTAGAAAAAAATGATAGTCCTTTCACTATGCCCACGACTCGAACAAGTAAGTAAAAAGTTTACCCTTGGGTTAAATAAACACATGCAGCTTTTTTGACATGTTTTTGACATTATGATAGGTCTGACTGAAAGGGTTAAATGCTGCCATTACGAAAAAAAACCCATACCATACGTATTTTGTTGAAAAACCGATAGTGCCAAATTCTATATCTACATGATAAAATTATACAGGCAGAGGTAGTATCTACATTAAGTCACTTAGCAGTACTAGTGGCAAATGATTAAACATTTGATAGTCTTTTTAAGACCTCAAGTTGTCGTAACTTTAACTAACCGAGTCAGACAGTCAGACAAAAGATCACTGATACTTCTTTTTTATTTCAATCGATTTTTATCGATTAAGTAAAGTGTTATTCGATAGTTGTCGCTTTTGGCATAATAATAGGGTAGCTTACCTGGTTGATTAATGTCCTTTCTTCTTTTAGAATTTACTAAAATAGCTTTGTGCAGTCAGCAACTAAAGTCTGCACACTGTCAGATTTACAATAACTCTAACACACTTACGATCGAACAAAATGACTTTAACAGCTTAATTAAAATACTTTCAATTTACTGAACCTAAACTTATTAAACTCCAATATTGTAGAGTACTTTAAAACATTTATGGAATAATGTAGAACTCTCGTTGCTGTCCGTATTAATTTTGAGACACTAAAGTACTTTAGATATGCAGTGTTCTCTTTCCCCCTTAAATAATAGTTATAAGAGAGAAAGAGATAGCTGTACAGT
This sequence comes from Trichoplusia ni, assembly GCF_003590095.1. Lineage (NCBI taxonomy): Eukaryota > Metazoa > Arthropoda > Insecta > Lepidoptera > Noctuidae > Trichoplusia > Trichoplusia ni. The sequence goes on from NC_039503.1 coordinate 1,185,801, forward strand.
GTGTTATGATTGCGTGTTTATGAAAGTTCAAATAGCAATACATTTGTCGGTCTTATTACATTTAATTTGTAGTAGCTACTATTTATAATATTATTAAATAATAATACGGCTTATATTATACGTTTGATATTGTTGTGGGATTATATTAATCAATATTTACTTGTTCTGCGTATTTCTCATACTGTTCATCCCTCAGGATGTGTTTTCGCCAGGAATACGTAGCTAGGGATGAATTCCCAAAAAACCGGTTATCATCAAAATCAAAAGTTTTTATTTCAAATAGGCCGTTTTCCAAGCACTTTCAAAACGTTACAAAAATGTCTTCAGGCGCACACTCGTTAATTGCGACACCAAGGATTTTGCAAAATAGGCTAAAAAAAGGTGGGATTTTTTTTCAATAAATATGGTCACCCATCAAACTTATGACCGTCTCCAACGTCGGCTAGCCTGGATTTTTTTATAGCATCGGCAGTGGAAATTTTAGCAGGCCAGGTGTCACATTTTATGGAATAAACCTAGGACGGACAGACGGGCTGACAGCGAATATTAGTTAGAGGGTATATTTTTACTCTTTGGGTACGGTCCCCAAAAATCAGTACGGCTCATACAAACTTATACTAAGCCTACTCTATTGATTCCTTACGCGTCCTCGGTGAAAACTTAGTTTTAGATATTCTTACTCCGAGATAAAGAGTTCTGTTTCAATGGTATCGAGATAGAGTTGATTCTCTGGACTACACTAGCGCCAAACCGAGCAGTGGTGGAACTTGGAACTACCTTCGATCGACAGATAATACTAGATAACTCGGTATTGGTTACAATAGTACCATTTTAGGGACCGAATGGAATCGATAATAAAATCAGACCTAAGCTAGTTTTGGGAGTAAGCTTGCTTTCTACAACCGGTAAAATGTATGGACTTATCGGAAAATAAGTGTCATTTTGTTTATCATCATTTACGATAGCAAAAGGTCACTTACACTTAAATACATATAGTTATGTAGACCAAAAAAGATTCTCTTAACAGGAAAACAGACCTTGCGCAGTTCACATAAGTGTTATTAACGTTTAGCAAGGTTATCGTAATTCTATGTATGTTCTAAGTTGTATTTAACATATGGAAATTGTTCGAAAAGTATTATATCAATACTCTTGAATATTATAATAAATATAGTTATGTCTTTATTGTTGTTTTATTACCTTTTTTTTCGTGGAAGTTGCGGAAGGCGAAGGGGTGTGCTGAACTGTTACAAGCTAAGACACCAGAAGACCTATTTGATCGTTCCCAGTTGTGGATGTATATATGTATTATGTTTGACTAAGTGGCCTATTAGGAATTATTGAAGAGCTTACTTACCTACGCCATACCACTTTTATCCCTTTTTTTTATATCCTGGGACAACTCACACACGGTTATCTGATCCCAAGCTAAGCAGAGCTTGTGTTATGGTAACCAGACAACTTATAAACTTACTTATATATTTCTAAATACGTATCTACATATTATAGATAAATTAAACCCAGACACCAGAACAAATGATCATGCTCATCACACAAACATTTGTCCTGGGCGGGAATCGAACCCCTTTGACAGTAACAATCGTGAGTATGATTCTTTATTTAATGGTGCAACGGTTTATTCACGCGTATTTATCGGTATCGTCCAACTAGTTTTGGACCCCACCGGAGTCCTGAATCATGAGCTGACGCGGCGGGGGAGCGATTAGAACTCGTGCATCGGGCAGTCTGGTTAGGAACAGCCTTTATATTATGGTTACCATTTGTATCTATCTGTGGCATTATTCATACGGCAGACGCAACCAACGTTTTACTTACGTTGGGCTGTTGTTTGTCCTACGTCGGCTATTTGGCTTAATGTATTAAAATAAATAATTACTTACATTGCAATCTCTGCCCTCGAAGTAAGGACAAATAAAAGCTTCGTGAAAGGTATGTTGTGAAAGAGTTTATTTTTTAAGTTAATACTCTGTCAGATGCAATTGAATTCAATGACACAGGAATTAAACAACTATTTGAAGAAGTTTAAACTAGCTGCAATAATGTAAAGTTACAAGAAGGGATGGAATCTATTACGCCTTACTACGCATTGAATTGAACATACAATAGGGCTTGGTACCTACTGAACATACATTCACGCTTTGATAAGACAATTTAGGGAATAAAATAAAACAAAGAAGTCGACATAAATTATGTATTTATGTTTCATTTTATTATTAGTTTTGTAACGTTACAGATAGGAAATATTTTTGTTTGTATGAGTTCCACTTATGGATACTCTGAGTACTTTGACTTTGTTAATAAAAGTTATTAAAATAAGGTCATTTGACTATTTAATCGAATTATTCCGACTCTCAAAAACAAATCGGATATGTATTTTTAATTCATCTCATAAATAAAAAAAGAAAATGACATAGTAAGTTAAAATCTCGTTTGTCGATCAAGTGACGTCACTTATCGGTAGGTACATTTATTTCTGACAAGTGACGTTTCATTGAGCACCTTTGATGTGTTTCATCATTGTATTTTTTATTGATTCAATAAATTAAAAAATACGTACATAATATATTTCAAAAATTAACTGACGTACGAATTAGATCGTAACACTTTGATCCACAATTTTGAAATAAAATATTGCACTCAAAAGACAATTCTAGTTAAAACTAGATAACTTACAAACTAGGTTTTTCTATTGCACAAAATATTTGACTGAATTTAGAATACGATCACAACTGAACAATGTCATATTACAAGTTTTCTTAAAAGTTAGTTAAGTGGATGGAACATTTTGCCTTATTGTTGTTAATTATTTAATTTAATGAGTAACAGCTCCAACGCCCTCTTTTCTGTTCACTACAAAGTGATACCATTTATAACAAATTACAACACTATATAAAATTACTAGCTGTTGCCCGCGACTTCGTCCCCGTGGGTAGAATATATAAGTTATGATTTATACCTGCCCGTTTTTTCACATTTTCCCTTGTAGCTTCGCTCCTATTAAGCGCAGCGTGATGGTTTATAGCCTAAAGCCTTCCTCGATGAATGGTCTATTCAACACAAAAATATTTTTTCAATTTGGACCAGTCGTTCCTGAGATTAGCGCATTCAAACAAACAAACTCTTCAGCTTTATATATTAGTATAAATGTATAGATAAAAAATGTCTGTCATTAATTTAATCCTTGTGTCGCGAGGACTTTCATTCAATTCACATGCATTCGAGACACCTAAACACAGAACAAGCATTTGCGGAATACTCAACACAACTTGTCCTACGCGGGGATCGAAGCCGTAAGACTTTTCGCACAGTATGATTGGTATGGGGATCTATACCGTTCGGCAAGCCGTGCAATTACGTAGTACATACATACTAAATTATATGTCTTTAGTTGTTAAAAACACTTTGTTTAGAAATTGCTTCAAAATTAAACACACAATTTTGTAGGTAAACAATAATTTTAGCTTGAAAGAGGTAATTAAATTTTATACTTTTCAACTGCTCAATCCAATTTGACACAAAAACACCAGGGCCCCAATTCTGCTATTTATAATGGCCAATGAATGAATGAAAATCGGCTTAAAATGACATTTTTTTAATCTTTTCTACAAAATGATTGGAAATTCAGTACGGGACGGCACACTCAAGGTCAATGCAATGAATTTCCAATTATAATATTATATAGTATTGACAAAATGCTTAAGAAAATCGGAATAATTTCAAATTTAATCCAACTGCCATTCATTCATCGGCCGTTTTAAATAGCAGAATCGGGGCCCAGATATGAATCAATATCGTGTTGAAGTTAGCTATCAGCGGTAAAATCAAGGGAAATTGCAATTTGTTGGTAAATTCAGTAAATTGTAACTTGGCATGTGTAACAAGGGTTTCAGAGCAATCATGCGTAAAACCAATTGTATCTACTTTATTGGCCGTATTGAAATAATTGACTACTTGATAATTGGTATTAGACCTTGAAAATTATTTAGATACTAATAATTGTACGTTTAGATAAAGTAGTTGTTGCGCGCGACTTCTTACGCGTGGTTATAAAGATATACCTAAGTTAGGATTTTTGTGATTTTCTTAAATTGGTTTAGATGTTTCAGAAAGCACGCTCCATTCGTTCTGGAAAAAATTTTATATTTTATTTCTATGGTTTATATGGTCTATCTTACAATGAAATACTATTTCAAATCAGACCAGCAGTTCTTGAAATTAGCGCGTTCAGACAACCAAACAAAATGTAGATTTCTATGGTTATAACTGTACTTAGACAAAACTCTTGACCTAGTCTTGAAAGACCTTAGGTCAACAAGGCTTTAGATTTGTCTGTCATTTAATTTGTCACAAGTACCTCCATAACAGGTATTATTATTACTTTATTGCGTTTTTTGTTCAATCTTTTATAACACTAACTACGTTTAAATGGACGTTAATTGCCGGATAATATCGGATGTTATAAATTTCTGGTTTCGTTCTGAATTCGATACTCTACAAGTTAGATAGAAATATTTTTTACAATTTTCGTCCTATTTTTTAATTGGAACGGGCCGCAATGTGGTGTTGCCAGTTTCAATTTCAAGCTTATGTTTGAATTATACTTTTTTATACTATAAAACAAGATCTATAATTGATGACTGTCTAAAAACATGTTTTACACGATTAGCAATAGGTATCACAAAATCTAATCACCCATTCTGGCAAATAGTTTATAAAAGTATTTTTTGAAAATCACCATTTTGATTGCACAAACAGCAATTTACGATTATTCACAGCTATGATGTTCTAACCGATGCATCATTAAGTAAGATATTCTTTAAATATTTATAGTTAGATAGATCCTTAGGCATATTTACATAATTGTGTGATTTAAAATTAGTTTTTAAGGTCAGTAGGATACAGTCGTTTGAATATTCGTCTAGATGAGGAAAAATGGGATCCTAATTAATGGCAGAGTACTTTTGGCTCTGTGAATGTACTTTTAATTTATGTAATTAGACAAAAGCTAATCAAAGCTGCACGGCCTGCGAGTGACAGTGTGGTGACAAAAATGTGCCAATTATTGCGTTCATAAAGCGCTTACTACAATACGAATTATGTAATGTAATTTTGATCCAATTTCCATTAATTTATCGATCATTGTAAAAAGTGGAATTGGGGCGCAGGTGATTAACTTTTCTTTGCTTTTGTCAAAAACGTGTAGGAAAACTTCTGTTTTTAAATTTTAACCCGAACAATGGGTAGGTACTAAAACTAGAAAAACTCGGAAATAATTCTAATTAAACAAAAATAATGCACATATTCTTAGAGATAAGCGTTTGTTATATAATACCAGTAATGTTACTCACGCGTAATGACATTTGACAACTTTCTATTTTCACTATCATTATATCGTTTGCAACATTTGTTCGAGCGTTTTCTCGACCCGCCATATTGTATAAATGATGTGAGATATTTTTCTTAGCGCCATACACGCTGCGGCATTGGAGCGCCAACATACAGCCTTGGTAAAAAAAGTTTTTTTTTACTTTTCATCTAAAAAAATTTAAATTTGTTTTGTAAATTTAGCATTTAGGAATTTAAGTTGATTTTTGTATTTTACTGTGATTGTGTAAATTGAAATAAATATTTTATTACCGTTTTGCGTTTAATTTAATCTAAAACTAACCTAAATTGACTGACTTAACATATTTACAGATAAAAATAACTTATTAAATAATTAATTCATATTTACAACATTGCACTTAGTTTATATTATTTTCGTTGACTTGTTAGTTAAACAACATTTTACAAACCTAGTACCTATACTCTAAAAAGTTTTTACATCACCAAAAAGTTTACGCCATTTGTGCTGTTAAATGCTGGCCTGCAAATGATCGTAGGAGATGTCTGCGTGGAAGCCTTCAGGTCCTGCAGAATACCTGACTTGCTGGAGTCTCCCGTCAGGTAATAACACGTGGTATTGTCCTCGTGTTGAGTCGCCTGACTTGGCCTCTTGATGGCCAAAGTCGTTCCCAGTCTCGTGGTCTCGGACTCGGTAACCGAATTCGTAGTTGGCGGCGTAGTGAATCTGGGAAATGTAGGTAAGTATTAAAGTATGGAATTATGGAGGTAGAAACTATGATTGTCTATGATGTTAGAAAAACGAGGAATCACGTAAGTAACCTATTATTAAGGTAATTAAAGGTAACCAATCTGGGGGTCTTTTTACAGAAATAAGTAGATAGATATGCTTTATATTTTTACAAATAGATACATCAAGATTATTATCTTTATTTCCAGTACCTATTCAAATTGAGTTTTAGTATGTGGATAAGTTATACTAATGCCATGTTAATATAAAATGTAGTATTGATAACTTTAAAGGAAAAACTTGGTATTTACTTCATATTTTACTACGTAGTATTTAAATAGCTTATTCGAACTTATTCCTATTTTGAAGGCGACATAAAAATATCCAATACTAGCTGTTGCCCGCGACTTTGTTCCCGTGGGTAGAAGAAGATATTTATTTATACCCGTCCTGTTTTTTTCACATTTTCCATTGTATCTTCGCTCCTATTAGTCGCAGCGTGATGGTTTATAGCCTAAAGCCTTCCTCGATTAATGGTCTATTCAACACAAAAATAATTTTTCAATTTGGACCAGTAGTTCCTGAGGTTAGCGCGTTCAAACAAACAAACAAACAAACTCTTCAGCTTTATATATTAGTATAGATATAGATTCATCTTTTAAGGGCATTCTCTATCTACGATAACCATAAATTTTAATAGATCTTATCCATCTTCCATTAAACCAAAGTTCGTTATGGGTACCTACGTAACAATTATAACTATTTCCCTCTTTCTAAATAAATTAGATATGTAAGCGATTAACACAAACCATAAAATAATTAACGCCTTGCGTAATTGTAATTGAAATAAAGCAGTTTATTTATAAAAGTGTCTGCAACACGTGAAAACTTCCTCATACACACGGATACAAAGAAAACAAAGACACGGTGTTATACCAATGAGTGTTAATGTTATAAGCTCAATTGCAGGAAATATGTTGCTTTATTGTTATTTAGCAATTCTTTATTACTTCCCTATGAAGTTGTCTTTCATTGTGATAATATAACTTATTCTTCACCTACTCTCTCTATCTGTATATTAAAATACTTGTCAGACTCGACACTTAGTATCCTGTACATTTTTTTTTAAATATACCACTTTAATACGACTTTATTGAATAAAGTGGTGGGTTTCAAATTTTATATGATTCGATTGATTTCGATTTTCGATCGATTGATTTTTCTTCTTTGAGTGAAACCATTAAACTCGCTTATGTGCATTTTATTTAACAATTTACACCAAGAGTAAGGAAAATACTTCTTATACTAAAAATTAATGAACGGTTGCAACGGTTACTCACGCGTATTTATCAGAATTCACAGACTAGTTACGGACCCAATCGGAGTCCTTGACATGAGTTGGTTCGAAACTAGTCGGGCAATCTCGATAAATACACAAGAGTAAACCGTTGCAACCGCTCATAAATTTATAGTGTAGTATTTAAGTATTTCCTTACTCTTGGTTTAAATTGTTAAAGGATCCCATCCTTTGATAAAAACCCCATATATAAGTTACTTTAGGAGTTTTTTATACTACTTAGTCACTCTGGTACATAGCAGAGGCAAAATGTATTCTTTTGGTGTTTTTGCATTAACTATTACAAAATACCAAGTAATATTCCAATAATAGTATGAAGTTAAAGCTATCATGATTTCATCAACACGTACCTTCTGTACACGAAGACAAATAGAAATTTCTTGAATGACTCGGCATTTTGACAATGTACTTTATAAAAGAGAAACTATGTGAACTATGGCATTAGAGATGCAAAGAATTGTTACCAAGGTATTGAAAATAAATAACTGTTTACACACTATACAATTTATTGTAATTGTAGATAATAAATTTAATTACAAGTCAGCATCCTTCAATCTATAAAATAAATTATTAAATAAACTTAATGGTTTAATGAGTACACGGTACCAACAAAATTCACTATTTTAATAAAAAAATGCTCTTACTAAAACAATTAAAACTATTTTGAGGCAAGAATACTTATTTTCTTATAAGAAAGAAATACACAGACAAAAGTTAATAATGAACGACTTTGTTGAATTTATGCAACTTGCCAAACTTCCTAGGCCTTCTCCTATGTTTTTTAACTTTTCTAGGATTCCGTTTCCTGGATTTAGTAATCGTAGGATACTGGAAAACATCTAAATGTTGTACATTCACATTACTATGCCCTACGATATTTTTCAATTGGGATTCCGTTAACATATACACCGGTTCCAAAGAATGTAGGATATTGGAAACTTCTTTCTGTGCACGAATCTGGACTTTGGGTGGTCCGTAATCAGCGCTGGGTGGCCCGTAAGTTGGTATGGGTGGCCCATAAGTCGGGCTGGGTGGTCCGTAACTAGGGCTGGGCGGCCCGTAGTTTGTAGCGGGCGGATCATAACTGGTAATGTGTGAACTATAACTTGGGCTAGGCGGACCATATTCCTGTTGTGACCCATAACTGGTTGGTGGTAAATAATCATAGCCAGCTGTAGAATGTATATCACTAACAGATGGATGTTTAAAGTTTGCGTAACGGTTAGAGAAGCTACCTTTAGGATTACGATTTTTAACTCTTTGTCTATTGGGTCTGGTAAATGTGGGAGTAGAAGGGATTGGTCGTTTGATACTTGGAGTTTCGTAATCAAAATCTGGTGCTTTAAATTCGTCATCTGGGTCATAATCACTATCGTAAGAGTAATCATTATTACTATCATCTTCATAGTAATCGTAGTCTTTCGCTTCACCAGCTGGGTGGTCATCATAAAGAGTTCTATAACGTTTCCACTCATCTGGTTTTGGCAAAGTTTCATTCCTATCTGTAGTCTGATTATTACCAGTAACATTATATTCTAACGAATCTACATCTAATTGGCTACCTACAGTCTTATTAAGTGCAGTTAATTTATTTTTATTGAGTACTGCGCGCTCATTTGAAGGTACAGTATCGTTACCTAAAAGGAATAATTCTGTATCTAGTTGGCGCTTTTTTCTAAGTTTCATACTTACATCATCATCACCGTAGGCTGATACTCCAGTCCCATCCTGGGATAAATGCTGTACTCCTGATTGCTGAGGATGGAGATATTTGACTCCTTCTGCAGTTGGCTCATGAGAATAATACGACAAAGGCTTCTCATAAGTCAAAGCTGAATAGTGAGGCTTTTCTTGCGATGTAAAATCGACATTCTTAGGTTTATTTCCGCTTATAGTTTGCTCTACTTCAATTTTGTAATAATTACTTTTCGTCGTAGTCGGGTCTTCGTAAACTGGTGCCATGGTTGATGGAGTTGATGGTGGGAAAACTCTTAAAGCGTCTTTTCTATCATCTTCAATATCATCAACCTCTTCTGTAATAGGTTTATGATCTTCGTAATTCACGAATTCTGTAGCATACGGTCCATTGAAATTGTTCTGTGTCGTATATTTGTTGCCAGAGTTAGGATCGTTTAGATAAAAGAATAAATCGATTGGCGTTTCTAGATTATTTTCTTTCTCTTTGTTATCGTGGAGCAGAGAGTTTAATGATGATAGTTGTTCTTGGGGTTGTTTTGCTAATAGAGTATTTAATGCATGAATATCATCAGCTGATTGGTAGGAATGCATTTGGCTGTATAATTTAGGATATACATATTGCGTTTTGCTTGGTAAGACTGATGTGTATAAACCTTGAGGTTCTTTTTCTAGATTATTTAACCCTATGTTACCGTTTGGTCTAATAGTGACTCCTTGATCATACGTAGGTCCTGGTGCAGTGTTAATTTTGCGTTTCTTCTGAACAGCATAATGTACTGATCCATAGGATCTGTGATTCCTACTTTTATCTACAGCATCTGCTCTTGTAATTTTAACTGGTTCTAATTGCGGTCTGCTTTTTAAATTCGGTCTTTCTGGTCTTTTCGGTTTCTTCTGATTTTGATTAGTTTGCATTTGTTCTAAGGCCAGATGGTGACTCTCTTGTGATTCTCTGTATGCTTTCATGTAGCTGTCGACTTGTAGAGGTGCCTTGTTCCACCTCTGGAGTTGTGCTCTATGCTGTCTCACTCTTTCGGCGTTGAACATCGCTTGTTGGTGTTGAGCATGAAGCTTCGCATTTTGGAGTGAGTTCCCAGCGAGTGGATTGCCATAAGGCAGTGGTCTCTTATCATCTACCCTTGCTTGTTCATTTATAACTTCATGTACTGATGGTGCATTACTTTTGGCAGTTCTTGTTGCTGTTACGTGTAGTATTAAAAGTACAGCTGCCGCTTTCAACTGACCCGCGTTCCGCATTTTGTCTGCAACAAAAAGTTTTATTATTTTTAATAGTTGGAAATCTGTTGTGTAATTTTTAGATGTAATTTAAGTCTAAGTTCAATTGTACAGTGAATACGAATGTTTCGAAAAAAGTTTATAGTAATTAGCATTGATATTATTCTTGTATTCTCTTAATTACTTGATGACGTAATGAAACATGTTATTCAAGTAATATGCAGAATTATATATAATTATGCTGTATCGGCATAAATATTAATTTGAACAGGATGCATAAAATGTTTATTAGTCTTAGTTATGTATATGAATATATTCGATGTTTGTTTTGCAGCATAGCAAAAAACTATGATGTTGGAATAGAATAGGGTCCTTTAAATATCTTAGGATCTGCGTTAAATTGCTATTTTTGAATGAGTTAATGAGTTAGTTTTTCTTCTAATAATATGGTTTACTTCTGTCTACTTGCTGTTTCATATCTTTTCATTCAGGTATTCACTTCACATTTGAATAAGTTACTATATTATTCTTTATGTAAATACTGAAATAGTGTTATGGGGTCAAAGATATTAACTTTACATTTAAATGCCTAGATGACATTATTCATATCCTTTTTGCTCTGGTTTCCCAACGTAATTTATTATCTAATTATGCATGCGTTTGCGATTAGCTCAGGTCTTATGAAATATTTCGTATTTATTAAAATATAAATATTTATATATCCGGTTGCTTCTGAATAACACACTTTTAATGAGTTAAGATTGGCCTAAGATTCTGTGTTACCAAGTAAAATGAGGTTAGCACAGACTAGCTGAACCGAGCTTATTTAAGGTAGTCATGTGTGACTGTTAGGACTGTGGGGACTGTTAGACTGCCAGATCAAAGGTCGCAGATTCGAATCCTAGCAACGCCAATTTTTTCGAATTAATGTGCTTATAAAAAAGTAACTATTATTTGCTCAAACGGTGAAGGAAAATATCGTGAGGTAGACAGAACACCTGAGAATTTTTCAAGGGTGTGTTACGTTACTTTAGAGGTCTGCAAGTTGTTTAAAACGCTGACGTTATGTTGTACATCAACTGACTAAAGGAAAGACGAATATTAAATAAATTATATCTCATTATTGGTCAATTATATCTTACAAGATGCGCCGGGTTTACCAAGAATAGCTTTAAAAGTACGTAATCACCTTAAATTAAAACTGTATTATGATTTCACCATAAATTTTGTCGTAATTATATCTTTAAATGAAGTCAGTGACATACACACGTACCTACAGTAGAATAAATTGTGTATATAACATATTTGTTAAAATGACCTTTAACAAGTGCGTGTATAACAAATTCAGTCTGCTATTTATACAAAACTACTTTCGATTGTAATTTGCATAATTAGCATATTATTACAATGATATAATAAACTGGCTTCAATAGGAGGTCAATGAAACAATATCAGTGTCGTAACAGTTCAAATTGTTGTAAATATTGACCTTGCGTCGCGTATTTGCAAGTTTATGGTATACAAAGAAATGCACTAGATTAGTATTAGCTTTTGCGCGCGACTTCGGTCGTGTTAACCTCATTATAAGCTAGGAATTAGATAATTTTATTATAGTTTTACAGTGCACGCTTTTTTCCACGATTTTGTGACATACATATTTTATTACGTCTCCAAAATCATAGCCGTATAAACAACAATACAATATGGTACACTTATCATTATCATTTATCATTCTTACAATACTTATCATTACATCACTTATCATTATTATATACTTATCATTCTTGATGTATTTTCTATTTGGCCACCCGCTTCCTTAAGAAAAACGTTTATTCTTTTTTTAATTATTGCCGATATGGCTGGAGGGGCTTGGTCAGTTATGTTAACATATAATGATAAGAATCAACAATGACAACTTACACGAAACTTTTTATGTAAACGAAAGAGTTTCGCGTTATTTGGTTTAGCTTTTTAAGAGACATAATTTTCAATGTCCTTATATTATTTATGACTATTCACAAGTAATTAGACGTTATTAAACAAACTATTTATAAGATTACGGATCTACTTTCACAACTACTTCATGCATGTTTAGATATAAATAATGATTAATTGCTTACTAATACCTGCAAGTGCACATTCTAGTTTTAATTTCCGCATATCCATAATAAATGGAATAACTATGTATGTTTTTAATTAATTGCTACTAGTAACAGAATTATAATAAAACGAATTAAATAAATTTGTTTGATGCACAGGCGCTACAAATAGTATTTCTATTGTTTAATAACTGAGGTACTTAATTTTCGAATTATTGCTTACAAAAAACTTTGTTTTGTTAAAAGAGACGTGTAAATTCTGACAGAAATAGAATATATATATAAATATCCTGGGACAACTCACACACGGATATCTGATCCCAAGCTAAGCAGAGCTTGTGTTATGGTAACCAGACAACTGATAAACTTACTTATATATTTCTAAATACATACATATTATATATAAATTACACCCAGACACCAGAACAAATGATCATGCTCATCACACAAACATTTGTCCTGGGCGGGAATCGAACCCACGACCTCCGGTATAGCAGTCAGGATCGCTAACCACTAGACCTTAGATTATATAATAGGTTAATTTCCTTTAAACCTTAAATGCTCCAGCTCTGTATCCCTAAACTCTATCATTAAATCCAAAATAGCGGTACTTAAACCATAGTTATAGCTGTTTCTTTTAACAAAACCCAAACATTTACAATCTCAGACTATCTAATATTAGCCATAGCTTCCTCAAACGAAAACAAAAGTACCCTCAGTCCAGCTTTTCCCGACAATACTTAAGCGCAATGACCATGTGACTTTCACTGACCATAGTCATATATCAAACCGGTTTGTATGTCCGTTTGTAAGGCCAGGGCCGTACTGGTCGAGGAAACAAAGATCCGGCAAAAGGCGAGTGTGACTCGCGCATGAAGGGTCTTATACCATTATCTAAACAAAAGGCAAGACTTTTGCATCGTATTTTGAAGATCATTTTGGCGATCTGGTGGTTTTTGTATTTCCTACTAGAATTCGCAGAAAAACATCATCTGAAAAACTTTAACCGTCTAAATGCTCCGGCGCATGAAATACAGCGTGGTGACGAACGGGCAGATAGGGGGAGTCTTAGATAGAGGCTACTGAAAAAAACTCTGTAAAAATTTCCTCAGTCTATAAGGCTTGTCATGTATGTAGTATTGTGACCTAAGTACCTATATTTTATTCAGGAAAATTTTCACTAACTCACAGTCGCCGTACCAGGGCTGCAGGGATTGCAGACAAATTACAATTAAGCAAGCCTTCTAATCCCTCCTAATGCTGACAAAAAGTTCAATAAACAAAAAAAAAAAACAAGTCACTTGCCAAGTTTTCTATTCATTTTTTAATGAATAATTAAGTAACTAGCGATGCCGATGAATTATTGTATTATTTTGAATTTTGTATTAGCCAATGATTGTACTGTAAATATTTAACTCTGTAAAATTGTAACTTAGCAACTTTAACTGTAATTTTTTCCGGGCCCTAAGTGCGGCCCTGGTTTTACACACGGACGAATGTTAGGAGCGGCCGCGTCCTGCGAATATTGGAAGTATTTCTAGTTTGATTTCCTTCAGCCTTGTGTGGTCTTGCTTATTAAGTAGCAAGTTTAAGTTCAAGTATTTAGCAAGCGTTTAATAAACTGATAAAGAAATGTGAAGGTCGGTTCGTTATAAATAAGTTTATACATATTAAGTACCTACAGTTAAGTAAAAAGAGGCACTTAACCGAACCCAAAGTGTGTCTGTCCTTCCGTCCTTCCGTCCCTCAGTTACTTGATAGACGGATGAACAGACAACACTCATTCTCTTTTTGCCCCTTGGGTACAAAAACCGAAAACGACACTATCAGAAACTATATTGTTGTAACAAAGACATACGTAAACTTGGGCCAGATTAATTGCTAGATTGAATCGATATCCACATGTAAAATACAATCATAGCTTCAAATCTATAAATACATTTAAAAAAGCTCAACATTTCGTTTATTTGTATCATTCTTTGTAAGATAGCGCTAATCTCAGGAACTACTGGTCAGATACGGAAAAATATTTCAATAATAGAAGTCCACTTATTCAGGAAGGTCATATTAACCATCCTAAGATTGAGATTAGGTGCAGAGCAGTTATTAAGTTTGTTACATAAAGGACGAAAAGTTACGTGCAATCTAAAACTATTTATCCCATTTGAAAAACACGAAGTTACTAATATACCACACGGACGGAGTCGCGCGCAACAGCTAGTTGTATATAAAATATTCTGTATCTAACATTACAAAGTAAATGAAAGTGCGACACGTGCGCGCGCATCTCAACTTCCCGTATGTTTCCTCACGTCCGGCGTGCGCACGCGCATAAGATGTTTTATTTTAAACTTTAATCTTTTGTCAATCATTATTTAACACGACGATTAAATTCTAATAGTTATTTTTGATCTTAGATAATGTGCTAAATGGTTTTAAATTAGTATGTATTTATTTTTGTTTCGGTTTATATTATGAGATGGAATAGTTATATGAGAAAGTTTTTAATGCTAGATTATGCATTAAAGTAATAATTTTGACATTATCATGTCAAATGCAATGTAAAAATTTGCGTATAATTTAAGAATAGAGTCGAAAAAATAGGGGGAAAAACTCTTTTTGACACTTTGTTGTTCAGTGGCATAAGGTTAGAAATATCTACAGTGTATAGATAGATATTATTGCCAAAGTGTAAGGCAGTAAGACGCTGCTTAAAAAGAACTCTAATTTGTTTATATTTTAGATTAGATTTACAAGGACTCAATAGCTCCTAAAAGAAAAAAAATATTTTTGCTACTTTGTGCCGCTTTTGCAGACAAAATAATAATGTATAAGATGAACTTAACTGTAACTATAACTATTTATTTTTAAAAGACTAACTGAAAGGGTTTCTTGCCAGTTCTTCTCCATAAGAACTATATTTTGGAACCGTGCACCTAGAGTCTACAATATTGTAACGTTTTGAAAGTGGAAAACATCCTACCTGAAATATATATTTTTTGATTTTGAAAAAACTTAGTCTTTCGATATCAACCACAATAATGTACTAAATAAAAAACATTTAAAAACAAGAATAATCTACAATGTTGAAATAGAAAGGTAATGACTACTGCCTAGCTAAGATGGTGTTCATCTAAACAGCGACTTATGTTAAATCTAGGTTATCATCTAGTACAGTAATCTTGTCTAAATGTAGGATTTCGAAAACATAAAACTGACTTTAAAGTATCGTAGAGATGTTATAATCGTAAAGTAGCCTATTAAACACCTATTTCAATATTATAGTTTGTGATTACCTGGCAATATTTTTCGACTTATTAAATTAATAGGCTTAAATAGACAATTAAATTGTTATAGAATATAATTTAAAAATGTTTGGGCTCTCCTGTGAACACAAGATCGGTTCAGTAGTTTTTGAGGTTACCTTCTTTTATTTTTCCCTTTATTTTACATTATAATCATAGTACAGTAAAATCATAGTTTAGATATTAACTAATTCTCGTGGCTTCGTTATCCTTTAACGAATTTGGTTAAAAGTATTTAATTATGTGTTAATTTAAAGTGTCAGATACCTCCATACCAAACTACATCGAAATCGGTCCAGCCGTTAGGGCTTGTAGAAGTAATTAAGTACACACCCAAACACACTTATACACCTTTGCATTTACAATTTTTGTGTGATTATATATGTTCTTTTTTTAATATTAATTAATATATTCAATAAATTACTTCACAGATCTAGATAAAATTACTTAATTCCATTTCTAAAAACCTCACAACGTTATCTCATACAAAGTCACACAGTACAGTCGCAACAAAAACTTTATTGAAAGTATCGTCTTGTGAAGCGAATACAGATCATCATTGTTACACTTTTTCTGATACGTTATAAAATATCGAATGTTTTGTAACTTTGAACTTTTCTACGCGACTGTATAGAAACGCGATGGGTTGTTGACACGAAGCGGTGTCTTGTGATGTCATGTGACGTAATTGTGACGCCATATTGGATTCGATTTACGAGGTTTGTATGCGGAGACATTTTTCTGTAATTTTAAGCCTCGACGCATAAAGAGAGCTGTTCTGTTTGTAGTGTCTGTCTGTCTGTTCTATTTCGGGTTATTTATTGATCTTGATTCCTTTTATTGTAATATCACTTCCAAATACTCAGATGATATAACTTTACTTCACCTTGTCCGTCAGTTATAGCTGCAAAAAGGATATCAGCTATCTGGATGACAAAATTTATCAAAATTGACACCGCCATTTCAGAGTGAAGACTTAACAAACACATTCACACAGCAAAACTTTTTGTTTTAATAACATTACTGTTATATTGTGATTTGATTAACTTTAAGTTTATAATATAGAATAATCATGGTAACCATTACGAGATAACCCCAATGTAAATGGAAACCACGTAAAGTTCTAGCTATTGTCCAAAGACCTTGTCGTAATACAAAATGAAGTGAGATCTGAGGTCGCGACAGCGGAAGTGAAGAGCGGCCATTGGTTACGTCACTTCCGCTCGTGTTGCGTCACTAGCGTCGCACTCTTGCTTTTTAATTTCTTAGGGTTGGCACTTTGACTAACTTGGGTAGTAATTATTTTATCTACTTCTGAATACTTATTTTATTATTGTTGTAAATAGATCAATTTGGATAAAATATGTTAATTTTATTATGAAAAGTTTACAATTTAATTTAATTATATAACTACCGGCTAACATGGGTAAGATGGAAATGCTTTATTTAAGTGTATTTATAAAAAAATATTTAATTTAATTTTAAGAGAATCAACACCCAAACAATTATTTTTACTTCAGCATACTGTTGTCTTTAATTCATCCAACAATCAACATTTTAAGAGAATGTGAAAAAAATAAAAGAAATAAAACAGTAGCAGCCCTATACATCCGAATAAAAATGGCCATTAAATAACCATATGTAAACCATCTCAGCGGGTCTATGGTTATGTAGCTCATGACATGGCCATTAAAAAAACATATTAATATCCTAGAAATCGGTTATGTTACATAAAAAACAGTATTATGCATAAAAATACATTCCTATTATATGGTCAAAGGAAAGTAAGATTTAGGTTAATTAAACAAATTAAATTAATAGATAGTCGAGTGGTAAAGTTCTTCACGCTAAGCCTACTGTGCGCGACGTGTCGAGGGTTCGATCCCCGCGTAGGACAAGCATTTGTGTGATCTACGCATGTTTATTCTGAGTCTGGGTGTCTTTGTGCATGTGATTTGAATGTTTGTGAAACTCATCGAAACCCATAAATTCCTTATATCGGGACCCGTTACAAAAAAAAAAAAACAAAACAGAATCACATGTTTTTCTCAAGTTTGGATACTTAGTTCAAATATTTGCTTAACACGTTAATACCTTGTTTTGTTTGCGTTATGCGTAGTCTGACAACTCTCTGTATTACATAAATTTAATAGCCTAAGGTTAAAGTCATTGCCATGTCTAGGAAAGCGAATAAAACCGTTGGTGCCAACTTCATAAAAATCATTTTATGACCAATCTTTATTTCAGGATGGAAATGTAAGAAGAAATAATACTTTGTGGAAACGGGACAACGCAATACACTGCGTAGAACGGTATCTCTCTTCAACAACGGCAGTAAAATTACTATAAGAAAGAGATGGAGGCATACTGAATTATTAAAGGGTATTTAAAAAAAACGGTATTTACTTTTATCGCGTAAATCCTACTACTATTATAAAGGCGAAAGTTTGTAAGTATGGATGTATGGATGTATGGATGTTTGTTACTCTTTCACGTAAAAACTACTGAATGGATTTGAATGAAACTTTACCACAATATAGTTTATACATCAGAATAACACATAGGCTACAATTTTTGAGGTTTCTAATGTGAGGTCGTAAAAAAACTCATTTTGTGCGCTTACATTGCAAACGCTGACTGAATCCTACAAGATAGATAGAAGGCAGGTATAAATTATAACTTATATCTTCTATCCACGCGGACGAAGTCGCAGGCAACAGCTAGTAAATAATAAAATAAAATGATACAGTAAGTCAAAATGACAAGTGACGTCACTTATCTGTAAACTTTTATTGACAAGTGACGTTCTTACTCAAAAACGAAACGTTTTACCAAACCGTTAAATTAAAAACCCTATTGTTTCATTACATACGCTTGACTGCGCTGTGGAAAAAGGTAGGGAGGAGGAAGTCTATCATCATTGTTCTAAGGAGAATACTAATCTAACTGAACAGATTCCATAACTCTCCCAGTAAGTATGTTAGAATGCATAACATAACAGAATAGTAAAACGTAACAAAACACAATGCTGAAATTACAATTGTGTAATAACCATGGGAAAGAGGTAGGTTTAAATTTGATTTGACATTGAATTCTTTTATTATTAGTTACGAGACTGTCTTTATAGTATTTTTACGGTTACAGGACGTAGAAATAGATGTCTTTATGCTTCACTGCTGGTTAAAAGTCCCCTATTAGTGTGGAGAAGAATTTAATACTAAACTGTGATTACTCACTTTTTCAAGGTGACGGACATTTTAATTTATGATGGGAAATCGTCAAGTCAAATGATTCCTCTCGTTTTGGGTTGAGCGGAAGGGAATGTCAGACTTTTAAGGACTAACACCGACCCATGTTGATTCCTTAGGCCTTGGTGCACCGGGGAAGCGGTTACACAGCTGGCCAGATTCTAGTATTTGGAAGCCAGGCTTTTTCTCACTAGTTATCAGTTATGCTTTTTAAGTTTAAAAAAGTCAGCCTTACTACTAGTTTAGATTTCGGAATATACCTTTTCCTGGTTCTAAGCTACCTCCCAACCAATATTGAGCCAAAACAGTTCAGCCGTTTTGTTCCATTATAAATGGTGTATCTAAAACGAATTCTTTTATATAGGTACATTCATATATAGAAGATGTATTACTAAAACACATTGTGGTAGTTTCAGAATAAATTTTAACAAGTGAATAACAACAAAATACGCCAAGACACGAACTTCCTAACATATTGTTTTAAATTATACAGCCTATAACATTCGCAGACACAAACTGCATTGTTTTAAACATTACACAGATTATATCAAGGAATCAAAATGGCGACGTATCCGGAATTGTCATTTAACACAATACAACAATGTTTTTGCATGATCATTGATAGGATGTAAAAAATATAGTGTCATGTCTACTAGCCGGACTTTTTAGTTGATTAGATCTTTTAGAATGGAATTTAATACAGGGTATGTAATTAATTGTGTTTTTTTGTTATGAAAGTAAAGTCTTTATAAGTTTCGTGCATTTATTTATTCTTCTTATACAATACATGTACAACGGCGGACTTCATGGCTGAGGCATTCTCTACCAGTCAACATAGGGTGATGCAGAGATATATTATTAACATTATATTATTGATGTTGGATTAAATATTTCCTTAATTAAAATTTGAACCATTGTTAAGTTTTATCTGTTAGTTTATGGTATCAATAAAGTCACGTTCAACATTACTCTTCTTCAAACACAGTCGGGCAAAAAAAAACAAAAGTTGAACCCTTTATTTACGGCTAATCTTAAAACTCTACAATTAGACTCCCCATTAAACTTTTGAGATACTTTTGCAGTATTTTGCTCCTTGATATCTCGAATAGTTAGGATTTTTCGAAATCGGATAAATAATATGGAGTTCACGCAATTTCTCCCCGTTTTTGTAACATATTGCATAAGTAAAAATTGTTTAAAACTCTTAATTAAATCGTATATTAGTTGTTATTAAGAAATAATAAAGAGAACAGGTCATATCGATGTGGCAAACCCTTTTTTATCATATCTTCTTGCTAGCTCTAGCTCATTGTTCTCGCTTCAATTTGAATTTTCCATCCCATAAAAAAGACAAAATGGAATTCATTTCAGGAACATCGGCGCTAATAATGATGAAAAGGACATTGCATTCAAACGTCCTATCACTTTAATAAGCGTCGAATCTAGTTTAAAATCAAAGTCAAATTCTTTATTTCAATTAAACCAGTATATGGCACTTTTGAACGTCAAACAATTTATTTATACAATATTAAAATCTAAAGTGTCAGTCTCCTATTGAAGAACGAGTAAGAAATTCCATGGTTCCTCTTTTTCACTGCCGTACAATAATTATCTGGGTTACATTGGTCTAACGATGGTACCACTAACTTCATACCCATATTTACCTTAATGTAAGTGCATATTTAGAAATAGCAAAGTTTAATCTATTCCTTGGCTGTATATTTATGTGTTTTGTCCTTTGTAGTGAATGTAAACCCACGATTGTGAATAATAGTCGAACAAATCGTGAGCCAGAGATGACTAAAGGTCTTAGTATTAGGGCTTGCAATTCTACATGAATTTATTATATCATAAAGTACTGGTTTAGGCACTATAGAGTTTATACTCGTTTTGTAAATTGCTGTTGGAATATCATCACTATCGTGAAATGTAAGTTAGGCTCGTCAAATTGAGGGTTACATACAAATAAGATGACGACCTCCGTGGCCGAGTGGCGTACGCACCGGTTTCAAGGTGTCGCTATCTCTGAGGTCCCGGGTTCGATCCCTGGTCGGGATAATGTAAAAATTAAAATTTCTACATTGTCTCGGGTCTAGGTGTTAGTGGTACCTTCGTTGTATCTGAATTCCATAACACAAGTGCTTTAGCAACTTACTTTGGGTTCAGAACAATGTATGTGATGTTGTCCGCATTTATTTATTTATTATTTTAGTTAAGAAAAGGTTTACAACAGAAAAGTTACCTATGTGATTTACCACCGTGGTAATCGATGGATTACCTTGATTTTAAATTATATTATTTGTTGTTATATTTGCAACAGAAATAAGTAGATACATAATTTGCGAAAATTTCTACCGAGAACCGAACTGAGAAGAACCGGCAAGAAACACCATAATTCCAAGGTACTCTTCTAAAAGTAAACATATTTACAGTACATCTTACACATTAAAGACTTGGAATCATTAATATTCAATTAAAACTAGATTTTCCTAATTAGCTTTTCACTGTCTATAAGAACGCTTTAAACCAAGGTCATTACTTACAGATGAATTAAAAAATAAATAGTATCTAACATAGACTAATCTAGGATTCTAATCACTTTTTAATCTACCCACTACTTACAGTCTAATCACAGTGATATCAAATTTAAGGCTATTTTTACCCGATGTAACTCAAGTCTCCAAACCCAAATTGAACCGACTTTAATCTGCAAATGACTACAACTATACAAACTCTAACATACAAATCTTTTTAATTAAAGTAACCACAAAACCCTATTTTTAATTATATTTAGGTCACCCTTAACTTACTTGGAGAATTTGAATTTCGACAGCAAGGATAGCCGAGTGGATAAGGTCACCACGACAAATGCAAAGTAATCCCCGCGGAGGACAAGCGTTTGTGTGATCCACGAATGCTTGTCCTGAGTCTGGGTGTCTTTGTGCATGTGACTTGTATGTTTGTGAAAAATCCCGCGACCGAAGATTATTTTTTATGTATTGAATGTATTAAAAAAACATGTTTGTTTGTTTACATTTAAAAATGGGGATTTTAAATGTAAACAAACAAACAAGAATGTGAGTTAATAAAAACATGGAAAAAAAGAAAAAATATGTTACGGTAACGTTACAAGTAGCGATGAAAACACATTTTATAGTTACGTAACTATTCAGTATTTAGACTAGACGCGACTCTAAAGCCTTCGTGTATCGGAGATTGCAGCCTCGTGTACAAAGAGCCTTATTTAACTGTTTATGCATAACGGGCGTTCAATCGAATGAGTAGGCGTTAGTTAAAACTGGTTTAATTGATTACTTCACGCCTGTTGAGTTACTGTTGAAATAACTGAATAGGATTTGTGGTTAAAGTTAAACCTGGGTAAAGATATAATAGACTATTATAATAAATAACCTTAGATTAAGGGATTTAAACAGAAAAACAAAGAGAAGGTTGCTATAAGTTTGACGGGTCTATCAGTCCGTCTATGGCATCATAGCTCCTGAAGGGATTGAGCGATTTTAATTTACTTGGTTTTGTATTAAAGGAGAATTATGTGCCAGTTTTTGATAAATTTCGGTCGAGTTCTTTAAAGTTGGTGTGATACTGTGTTTACCCCGCATATTCACCATTTCTGCTGGTCAGTTGTGGCATCAAAACGTGGTGTATTATTATACTTTAAAAAAAGCTATATCTTAAGTATTATTTTTAGTGATCATTATTGAAATACAATGCAGTTCTCTTATTTCATTTCCAGACAAAGTGTCCATAGATTATAAATAAATGTGTATCGAAATAAATGCTCTTTAACATTTAGTAGTTTTGCTAAATATTATTCATTTAACTAAATATATTTATACCCGGATACACCATGAGTTAATATCACTTAAATCATACCTAACCAGATGACAACATTGATAGTTAGATAAATTCTCAACAATCTAGATCGCATCGATTATCGCATCTAGTCATAAATTCTCATCTTAAATTATACTTCAAAATACATGAAAACCCTTTTATAATTACCGTTGACATTTCGCGTAAAGCCTTGTAACGAATAAGCCGAGGTATCAATGCAAGCGATTTTGACATCTACTTTAATTGTAATTTTTATGAAGTTTTGATGAATGGATAAATACCAAGATGTGAAAGAATTAGGTTTTAAAGTATGTCATTTTTTTGTTGTCGAAAATTTTGATGTGCTCGTAGAGTCAATATTGTTACGTTTTATAAGTGCTTGGAAAACGGCCTACTCGAAATAAAAACTGTTGATTTTGATTACATGACAATTTAAAAATTCCATGAAAATTTTTTATTAAAAAATACGTATACGTAGAACAAATTGCAACAAGCTGCGTATCTTCACGAGCCAAATAGAATTGTCAACTCAAGTTATAAAACCAATTAAAAAAAAGCACTATTACTCCGAACATGCAATAGAGACATTTTTAAAACTGTATTAGGGTGATTCTCCGGAAAAAAGTAAAACAAGTTAAAACGTCATTATCCTCACCACACGTAGCCCGACTAGTTTCGGACCCAACTGGAGTCTGCTCATGATTAAGGACTCCGGTTGGGTCCGAAACTAGTCGGGCTACCCCGATAAATACGCGTGAGTAAACCGTTACATCATTTAATAATGAATCATTCTCACGACAGTTACTATCAAAATATCCTCACCACACTTTTGATACTGCAGCTTGATGTATTCTATATTATTTTTATCCAAGTTCGTAAAGTACTCAGGCTATTAAAAGATGACTTAAAAATTTAAACAGTTTAGTACTACAGTTACTTAGACCAGTTGGTGAGGATAATGACGATGTTAACTTGTGTTATTTTTTTCTGGAGAATCACCTATTAAACTTAATATCAATACAAAATCAACAATACACATAATTTACAAAGCGTCAAAAAAGACATCTTCATCTCTGCCAAAAATTGGGTTTACTTTAAATAATAATAAAGAATCGCTAAGCGTACACTAGCACCAACGCCGAAAGCAAGGATGAGACTTCAACATATTTCAAGCGAAAGTTGCGCGCCTTGGACAAATCTCCTCTACGTATTAAACACATATAATATAATATTCAACATACGTATAAACTGTCGATTACTTCATATCTTCATACTTGCAACACTTTTTAAGCCCTGACAGTTGTCATTAAAGTTGGTACAAGTGCGAATTGGATTCTGTACATGTGTGATAAAGATTCAATTCAATTTATTTATTTTGCGAATATAGGTACATAGGTCCCAATAAATAATAACAGATTAATTAATTATTAAATAGATTATAATATGTCTTTTTTGACGCTTTGTAAATAATATATATTTATCTTTTTATATTGATATAGTTTTAAAAATGTATATATTAGTTTAGTTTTATTTATTGTAATAAATATGTATAATATTCAGATTTGGTTTAACAACAAAAATGTATAACGGACTTCAAATGTAAAGTACTGAGACAAATTTGATAATTCTTTTGGAACCAAATGACAGCTATTTTAGGTTAAATAAAGGAATTAACAAAATCGGTTTATTTGACACGAAGTTGTAAGGTAATGAACGAAAAATACCAATAAACGAATTGGGAACCTCTTTCTTTTTACAGTCGGTTAAAAGACATGATGTATATGTGAAGTGTATGTTTGTTTGAAAGCACTAATCTCAAAAACTAGTCGACTTAATAATTACCTTTTTTAGCATATTACATTTATGTATAGAGAAAGCCCATATGCTTATTTACGCTACATCATATATATGGGTACTGTATATTTACAATCATGCAAAATTAGCTAGTATTTCTAAAGTCAGCCTAAGTTACTTAATGTTTTCCTTTAGAAATCAGCCTTTTGTACTTTTACGCGACCCGGGAAGTGAACCTGTACAGTTGACTGGCAGGCTAGACGTGTGCGCTACCGTGACATAGGAGTATGTGATATGAATGGAATTGTTAAACATAATAACTATTTCCTAGGTGTATATAGTTTATGTGATCGGTGACATAAAAGAGGTTTTTTCGGTGCCGACGACGACTAATAATTGCTATTGCCTACGGATTCACATATATACCTCTATCTGTTATTGATGCAAAATCATTACCCTTCTTTAGCGAAGTCGGATAAAAGTATCCAAAGTGATAATCCAAGCTGTCAGCTACCTCTATACCAAATTTCATCGTAATCGGTCCAGCCATTTAGGCGCGAAGAGGTTACAAACATGCACACATACTAACGCACTCATATACTTTCGCATTCATAATGCCAGTGTGATTAATGTGATAAAAATCTGGGCCCCGATTCTTCTACTTTACAATGGCCGATGAATGAATGGCAATTGGATTAAATTTGAAATTATTCCTATTCTCTTAAGCATTTTGCCAACACAATAATAGGAAATTAATTGTATTGACCTTTAATGTACCGTCCCGTACTGAATTTACAATTATTGTTTAGAAAAATGCTTAAGAGAATACGAAAATTGTAATTTTAAGCCGAATTTCATTCATTCATCGGCCGTTATAAATAGCAGAATTGGGTCCCTAATCTCGTTGATAACTTAATATACAGTGACATGTAATGTTATATTGTATCCGTAAAATTATACGCCGTGATGTTATAACTGTTTTATCTAATATCAAGGTCACTGTTTTTAAGTTTCTTATATTTCATGAAACATTCCAGTCACATGCACAAAGACTCTAAAAGTCTTTGTGCAGTCACATGCACAAAGACTCTAAAAGTCTTTGTGCATGTGACTGGAATGTTTGTGAAGTCAATCGACACACCATTTCCATTAATTTCCCGGATTAATTTCCTAAGTGCGGGAGACATCATAAACGTGATTTATTTTAAACTATTTTTTTGCAAGCGGCTTTACCTGATTTGTGCCTATATACTTTTTCGGAGTTGAACTATATGTTCATACATAATTTTATCTAAATCATGTAACAGATAGACAATTTTTGTCTTTTCATATCTACCTCAGTTTTGACATTAGAATGGATTATAAAAACGGACAAAATCTTAAGACTAATAATTAATACTGTAAACGATAATCGTTTTCAATTTAGTCACAAAAAGTATTTAATTAAAAGAAACTATCAAATTGATATTCTAATCCATCTAAAGATTAGAAAGGTGCAATTCAGATATGTATTAAAAAAGATGAATGTTAAATCACTTTGATATCATTACTACGTCTTAAGTTTAAAAGACTTTTGAAGCCGATTTAAATTTATCTTTTTTTTTGTCGACGGCACAATAATGTTTCTAAGATGAGACTTAAAAGTGGCCGAGGCCCCATTTCCGCTAAAGAAAATGGATTAAAATAAGACTATTCTTTAAAGTCTCCAAAGCATTTTTTCAACATAGTAATTGGAAATTCAGTACGGGGCGGAACACTCACGCTCAATAAAATGAATTTTCAATTATTGTATCATCACTGGCCTAGCCTTTTCCCAACTATGTTGGGGTCGGCTACCAGTCCAACCGGTTTCAGCTAAGTACCAGTGTTTTACAAGGAGCGACTGCCTATCTGACCTCCTCAACCCAGCTACCTGGGCAACACGATACCTGTTGGTTAGACTGGTTGTCAGACTTTTCAACCTTCTGACTACCTGTAACGACTGTCAAAGATGTATGAATAACAGCCGATTTCAATTATTGTATAGGAATTGCAACTAGCGGAATTGAGCCCAGGTTAACAAAGAATCCTAAGACTCGTATCTGCCAAGCCTTACATGCAAGGAGAGAATGCCTTTCTGACTCCCATAGTTCATTTTAATTATCACAGTGTCATACATAGTAAGACTTATTGTCAGAATTAACAAGAAATATTCTTCATTTTAAAGAACTATAAACATTTATTTGTTTTTTTATTGCATGCCATTCATTTTACTGCTGTTATGTAATTTCCCGCCTAATTACTTTTATGCAAATAAAATGAATGAAATGAGACTTTTAATGGCGGATATCATTTTTATTGTTTTAATTAAATAACACCAAAATAAACAATTCGAGTCATAAAGAAAGGATATTTAAAAAAAATATCAATTAAACTTTTTCGTTGTTGAAAGTTTAAGATATTTTATTTTAAAAATTAATTAAATTATTACGTAATGAAAGTATTGCAAATAATCAATTAAGTCCAATATTATAACATATACTTAATAATAAAATATATGAATGAAAATAAATGAGTCATAATACCATTATCAATAATTAATTAAAACACTTACATAAAATATAAAATCCAGCGCATGAGAAAACGAACTTGATTTAAAAAGTCACAGATACACAAAACCGTTCTATTTTTAATTTACGATCGATAACTTTTTAAAGGCACTGGTGCAGTCGTATTCAGCCTCGATGCAGTTTAAAATACGTACTGGCCGCTTGATTCTATGTTTTTCGTTTTAAACCGTCGACCTCGTGTGTGGAGGTGGACATGGCAAAATTCAAACGTCGAATCGCTTGTTCCATTTCATTTTTGTTACATTGCGTGCTTATTATGTTGTTAGTGATGTAAGGATTTAATAAAAACAGCAATGGTTTCGAATAATTTGTTACGGTCGAATCGTTTGCGATAGCTAAGTATTGCTTGGTAGTCAGATTAAATGTTCGGTCCTTAATGTTTCTTATACAACGATGTTTTAGATCGTTATTAAAATTTGTAGTTTCTTATTAAAGCGGTAATGGATTATGTGGGAATGTTTACTCGGAGAATGGACAACAATGTATTATTTTTTTGTTAAAATTGTAGCAATTACATAGTTTTTATTAGATAATTACTATGTTTGCATACGTGGATATTAAGCGTTATTTTACACTTTTGCTTAATTATTATACAGATTATAAATTAACTAGAGGCTAAAAATATGTGCATTTACGATCATTTTTTTTACTTACATGTTAAAGAAGTTAGTAAATCGTTAAATTTTGGGTACAATATAATTTTTTGGCTTATTTATATATAATTTTGTTTTAATTTATATATAAAATTAATCAATTTTAATTATAGAAAATAAAAACAATATCACAGAACAAAAACTAACGTACATACGACGTCTGTCATTAAAACAATACTTTACTACAAAACAAATTCAAAATCACCCAAATATTGTTCTGACAGAGTTAATTAAAGCCACGGTCATAAACGGTGTTTTGTCGTTTTCAACGTGTGTAAATAATTACGCAACGTCAATACTGAAGGTACTTAACCATTATGGCGTAACAGCGATAATTTATTCTAGAGAAATTCGCCGAATGTTTGTGATCTCTGCTTAAGTGTGTGATTTTGGCAAGTAATGGAGTATTTGTGGTTTAAGTGTACATAATGTGAAGATTAAGGTTATTTTAATTGAATATTATCTTTTTAACCGACTTCAAAGGAAGGAAGCTCTCTATTCGTCTATGAAACAGTACTTCGGACTGGATGAAATTGTTATGTTGATTCTTTTTTCATTTTTGACGACCTCCGTGGTCGAGTGGCATACGCACCAGTTTCAAGGTGTCGGTAGCTCTGAGGGCCCGGGTTCGATCCCCGGTGGGGTCAATGTAAAAATTCACATTTCTACATCGTCTCGGGTCTGGGTGTTTGTGGTACCTTCGTTGTATCTGAATTCCATAACACAAGTGCTTTAGCAACTTATTTTGGGTTCAGAACAATGTATGTGAGGTTGTCCACTGTGGGTGACAATTTCAGATTGCAATATTATTTAACGTGAAATAGCTGTTATTTACTTCCATAAAGTTTGGCTTATCATTTTTAAACTTTTTTGAGGTATCCAATTGGATTTTGTTGTGACTTAAACATTGTATTCGTCAATATAATCGATTTTCTTACAAATCTTTAACTTCAATCCAGATTAGTAATATAGTTGAGAGTCGAACCCGATACCTTGTGCCACCTAACTGCCATACATACTGTTATTAACCTAGAAAGTTAAAAAAGGGAAGTCCTCTGTTTGTCTTCATTTTCCCACGTCTTTTTTGTTTGTTTGTCGTTTCGGTTGGATTTTTGTAACTCAATTTTGAGACACTTTCCGTTAAGCAAACAGGCCGAAATTTTCAGGGTAGCTTTAAAACCGATGACAATGCAATTTACAACTATAAAAACGGCTGAAAATTTTAATATTTAAAAAAGTGTGTTTTTAGATTTTTTTATTCTATTAATTTACTTGTTATAATACAGTGTGATGGGTCCAATGGCTATAAACCCTAATACCTCAACAAATCGTGTTCCCAGCACAATTTTAACTACACTTTGGTTTCTTTGTCTTTTAAAAGTGAAATTAAACTCTCATGGGTTAAAAACTAGATTGTGATCGACGTAAAGCTATTGTTTTTATTATATTAGGCTGTGTTCATCTGAAGACGCCATAGGTCGCCTACTACGTAACTATTTATTGATATAAAATTATGTAATTTCAGCGTCTCGGCCGTGGGAGGCCTAGGAAGCGGTGGCGAGACGATCTTAAGGCTTACCGCATGGGCTGGTTCCATGTGGCCCAGAATAGAGAATCGTGGAAGGATTTGGGGGAGGCCTTTTCCCAGCAGTGGGACATAGTAGGCTAGATAAAAAAAAAACACATTTTATAAAATAAGGCACTAAGCGCACTCTATAACTGCTACAATAAACTACTTGGTTAAAATTTATAAGCTTAACCGCTGCATCATTTAATAATGAATCATTCTCACGATAGTTACTATCAAAGTTAATAAGCTTTTGGTTAAAATCTAGATAATTGTATTGTGTGTGTATACTTAGGGCACCTCTGCGGTCACCAATAGACTTTGCGTTGCTAACTCAACACTCATTTTTTTATCGCATTTCATTATGTTTCAGACATGGTAAAAAACAACAAATTAAAGATTAATATCGACACTGTCGGGCAAGCATTTTTTTTGAAGACTGTAAACGTTTTAGTTCTATAATTGTTAATTGTTTTTATAAAGATTTAGTCAAGTGTAATTTATCTGGATTTTCCGTCTAGTTTAAGGACTTAGGACTTTTTTTCACAGGAAACTTGGTTATCTAAAACTAAACCGTGATTCAGCTTAAATTTTTATAGTCGATATTTTGACGTTGAGTACAACACCACGCTGTAGGCGACCTATGACGTTTCAAACTTTATAAGGTCTTTCATAAGTGAGGATAGATCACAGCCTTATCAGTCAAGTGTGAGTCGCACCGTGTGAATTAATTAAAAAACCGAGTTCGTGAGTTCAGTATTTAATTATTTTTAGTTTTGTTTTGATATTTAACTAAGATTATGTTTTTGTGTATATCATGTTATTTTGTATCACGCGATGTTTCTCATGGTGAATATCAGTTTATCTTACAAGCCTTGTCTCGATAGCTCAAATGTTAACTCGATCCCAGTCAAGCTGGAGGATTGAGGCTGAGGTTTTGCACAGTTCGAGCAAAAGCGAGGGATGAAGCCAGAAGGTAGTTAAATAAGTAATAATAAATTAGATGATTGGCATTTCGTTTGAATTTTTTTGGGCATGCGTTCCCAGAGAGTAAAACGAATGCTGAATCTGTGGTCTGTCCGTGACCGTACCGTGTACGTACCTCATAAACCAACCTTACAGCTAGGGTATTTAAATATTCACAGATGATGTACTCTATTGCGGCTACAACAACAAATAATAAGGATTAGAAGTTTAGCAACCTTTACTACATATTATTTAAAGTACAGTCATAATTTGATCAGTGAACATATTGATGCGCAAAATTTGTTCCTGTTAAGTCTAAACTAAATTATTGCTAATCCAATACGCAATTGAACATTTTTGTATAAATTTTCGAAACATTTCCTTTAACATTTGAATCTTATTGTTATTATTTCTATTGGGTAAAAAGTATTTGTAATCTGTAAATATCAGGCGTAACCTTTACTTTATAACTTTGCGTGTTTTTAAGTTATTAAAACAGTAAATTCCGTTGAAGGATAACATCTTTTACTTCGCTAAGGATTTGTAATTATTTTATTGCGACTGAAGTTTGCAAAACCATTTTTTGTTTCTTGTTTTATGAAGAACTAGCTGTTGCCCGAGACTTCGTCCCCGTGGGTAGAAGATATAAGTTACGATTTATACCTGCCCTGTTTTTTTCACATTTTCCTTTGTACCTTCGCTCCTATTAGTCGCAGCGTGATGATTTATAGCCTAAAGCCTTCCTCGATTAATGGTCTATTCAACACAAAAATAATTTTTCAATTTGGACCAGTAGTTCCTGAGATTAGCGCGTTCAAACAAACAAACAAATTCTTCAGCTTTATATATTAGTATAGATTGAAGGAAAGACACAGGGTCCCTAATTTGTTTTATTAGATGCCTATATTAAAATATTCTGAAAGTAAGCCAGTTATATTCAAAATTAAAATGTTAAATAACTTTATAAGATAACTGATGTACCTACCTTATAACTTGGTCACATCAAAACATTGTTATAAATTATCTTAACAGTAGAGTTTACAGATAAATCAATTCTCTCACACGTTGCGCACCCTATTTATCAGTGAGAGTCCTACTAAAATCGATCCGGCACTTGCGGTGATTTCCTTGTAAACAACAAAAAGACCTTTGGTTAATCTTATAAGTACACATTCGTTCTCAGTAATGATTTATGAGATGAACTAGTTTAATATTAACTAGTTGTATTATCTTGTACGATAGCAATTTATTTTATTAGATAATCAATGTTATTAAAGTTATATAAAGTAGATATTGATAACGTATTATTTTTCCTATCAGTTAATCTATGGAGTCAACACCGCCTATCGAATATTTATGAAGATTTGTCTATTTACAGATGAAAACTTATTAATTACATATTTAATAATATATTGTTTTGAATAGTTTTTTCGGGTTTTTGGTTGAAAGCGGTACAATATTAATTTTTAATTCCCCGCTCGCGCTCTTTCCGCCTATCAGTATGATCGTCTATCTGTTACAAAGTTTCCATCTCATGAACTGTGATAGACTTTTTATTGATGTATTTGTGTTGAAACAAATTCATTTTACGGCTAAAGACGAAACCATAAATTAGACAAATTGTTCCGTCATTTTAAATAGCAATATAAAGTTCAATGATCTTTATGTAGATTTGTATTTTATTAGAATTAGAATAGTGATTTCGTCTTCTCTCTCACCGGCTCGTTGGTCTAGGGGTATGATTTTCGCTTAGGGTGCGAGAGGTCCCGGGTTCAAATCCCGGACGAGCCCAAATCTTTTTATAATAGTTTTCTTTGAAATTTTTTCGTTAACATTTTAACATTTTTAGTATCGCAATTGAATTATTGGAATAATTATTTAAAAGACCTTAGAGCAATCAGCATTCAGTAGTGTTAATAAAGGTCATTCAATTAAAGGGACACGTTTTTAATTGGTAATAACAGTCATTCTGCATTCATTTGTAATATATTCTACCTTTTTCTTTTAATAT
This sequence comes from Trichoplusia ni, assembly GCF_003590095.1. Lineage (NCBI taxonomy): Eukaryota > Metazoa > Arthropoda > Insecta > Lepidoptera > Noctuidae > Trichoplusia > Trichoplusia ni. Next base: position 1,218,293 of record NC_039503.1, read on the forward strand.
TTTTTTTATATTTTGTAATATTTGTATTAAATCAATTCATTGTGAAACATAAAAAATCTGTGCTACTTCCGCCTGTTACACATTTAAAGTATTCAACAAAGCCGAACACACAGCGCCATCTCTTTTTACCGATGAGCAACTTATCCAGATTAGTTCTTGACATACTCGATAGATGTCGCTACCTAAAACCCACAGAGGTTTTGTGATACTCAGTTATTTATTGATAGATTCCTCACTTTGTTAAAATACATTTACCTATTTTCGTATAGAATACGTAGGCTTTAATAGAATAATGGATTCTAAGGGGGCCTTATCAGTAATATTTTTTACTTTTGGTTAATCTCAGGATTGCCTTTGACTTGGTATATAGCAATGTGTAGCAGATTTTCACATTTGTTTTATTTGTAAGAAAAACGCATCGAATTTAAATAAAAAAGATTTATTAATTTACAGGAATAAGTGAAATTAAAATAAAATCACATTTCAAGTAAAGAAATTAACGTTTTTACATTACAAGATATTTTTTTCATTTTTGCTTTTTAATTCAAGGTTTTTGTAGAAAACAATAAAAAATGGTCTAACAAGCCAAATGTATAAAAGTATGAGACAAAAACCTTATATCTAAAGAGGATAAAAATTAAATAATAAAAACTTTATAGTCGGGTAAAATGCATGGTCTCTGATTGGTAACTACTATTGGCAGCGACGTCATCATTCAAAAAGTTTACAGAATTGTAATCCAGTTTTTATTTTGGTACTATAGTAAAAAACTTAGGTTTTAGACTTAATTTATTCTCTGCCAATATTTTTTGGTTTCAATCTCCAGCCAATATGCTAATAAATTAGTTTTTTGTAAACTGGACTTCTTTTTGCATTTCTTTTCTATTGTATTCTTAATAAATAAAAAAATATTATTACTTAATGACGCTTTAAGTTCCGAAACTAAAAGATCCAGTCTACTTTTTAAATCATGACGTTCTCGACGAACAAATTTAGTTGCTCAAACTCTAGGACGATATAAAAAATAACAAAAAAAAATCACTAACTAAAACAAAAAAAGGCCAATTTTGAATAAAAATGACATCTCTCCAATTTAACAAACTATCTTCGAGCAACTAAAAATGTCTGATAATAAAAACAAACTACTAAATGCTTGACATGAAATAGTCGTCAGCAGGGCAAGGATCGTTTGTATCAATAGGTTTGTATCTATAAATCTTTCCTTTAGTACCAATAATAATGTTATTCTTCTGGTCAAACGCCAACCCTGTGATTTTGAAACCTAACTGCCCAATTTTCACCGGCAAGATACTCTTTGTGAACAATCTGAACAACGACCCCTTCACTGCTACGATCGCCTCATCGTTATTATTCAACTGCAAAATATATTTGAGTTCCCTTGTGAATCCTTTATATTGAATCGGTTCATACAAGTCCACAGAAAAGAAGTACAATCTTCCATCGATATACTCGTAAAATGCGTTGCCTTTACTGTCCAGAATGAAGCTGTAAGCTTTCGGGATTTTCTCATATCTTTTGACAGCAGCTGAACCGTTCATAAATCTAAATATCTCGTGATTCGATCCTGTGGCTATGTACATCTGATTGTCTACTTTATCAATGAAAATACTTCTTACATCATCGTCTCCTATGGGACGTTCAGCTGTTATTTCTGTTCTGGAATAATCGTAGGTAACGAGTCCTTGGTTGGTGCCTATGTAGATCATGTTGTTAGCCGTATCTATGGCAACGCATTGTCCAATGAGCTCATCAGATACTGGCAGCTCTTTGATACCTAGAGACCCATGCTTCAACAAGTGTATGCCTTTAGTGTAATTTCGTTTATGGAGAATGAAGAATATGTGGTCGGTTCTGGGGTCTATGACCATGCCCGTAGGATAGCCATCGATGGTAGCTATGAGCTGGCGCTTGTAGAAATCGTTGCCTATTTTAATCCTCTCACATTTTTCCGCGTTGTGACCATGAAACAGTATGGCGAAGATCGGTAGGATTTTTGTGAGGCTCCTCATTGTAAGCTTAGGATCATGACAAACGTTTGTGGTATCTGTGGACAAGAGAAAAAAATATTTTAAAACCGAAATTCATCATCTGTAACAATGGAAACTGCAGCTGGGACAGAGAACGGGCCTCAGTAATTATGATTTTTATACCGTGGTAATAGCGTACAGCTTTTAGGTAGGTAAGGAGTCTGAAAAATGCCTTCTGTCATCTGTAAAACGATTTATGTCTACTCTAACTAGTCAGTTATTTTCTATATCTAGATTTATGTATTTTCAATGCTTGGATTAAAACTGATAGAGGTTGTAAATATTCAATTATTGCTGTTCTATTCAAAGCAATGACGGGGAAGAAAAGTAGATTATAACAACATACCGGTGCATTACATTTGTAGAATTATTTATAAACAGCGTAACGGAATGGTATGTCATATCATTAGCCATTAGAAACATCCCACAACAGTCATATTTTACAGAAATTTTATGAGGCTACAAACTGCCTACGAGGGTGTAATGATAAATTACATTTCTTCATTCGATTTTATTCTTTCTTTACTTGTTTATAGCGAGTTTCGTACTTTGTGTCTAGGCTTGGTTGACTTTGTAGATAAAAAACCATGTAGAAACAGTCGTAGAAAAAATGACCTGACTAAGTATATTTCATAGTTGAAAAGTCCTGTCGTTGAAACGAACAAAATATGTAACTATTACCAAGGATTTCTCATAAACATAACATCCTGTCCGCGAACCATACAAAGGTGAAACGTCTGTCAGAGAACGGTTGCAGTATCTCTTAAAATTACCTAATTTCTACTACGATATTTTACAATCTGCCAGGAATGCTGTTTACATCAAGGGCACTTAAGCTTATCAATTCAAATTAAATTACAATTATTTATTTTTGGCTCTAGCAACCAATATATCGTAAAAAATCTTCAAAAAAAGTGGACAAACAACAATATTAAGAATGTATTTAAACATTTTTAAAATTTGATAAGCCTGATTTTAATCACCTTGCGTTGCCGTCTTTCCTTATAACTTTATGATTCACACATCAAACATGAATTCCCAGTTTGCTATTGAACTGTAGGTTATCATTTAGTGCTTGTTCTGACTTATCAGTAATGTTTATCAAGGGTAACGCACAGCTAGGTCTATATTTAGGCTCCAATCATGAATCCAATCCAAACTTCTTTGATACATCTAGGTTTTAATTTTTGTGTCTCGCTTGCACTAGAGGAAATTCTTGCAAATGTTTACACTCCTTCTTTTTTACAAAATAATAAAGAATCTGCTTGAGCATCGATCAACACGCTAGCTCGCAGCGGGCTGGCTTTTAGAGCCAGCAGAGCCCAGCTTTCCTCACGATGTTATCCTTCACCGTTTTTGTCAGTGATGTCGTAGACTTTTAAAAAAAAGTTCATACAAGTTTTAACTTTAACTTACAGCTTTCTTAAAAATAAAAAAAAACTGGACTTCTCGATATAAAGGTACCACCTTGAACGAGTTAAATAAAATGACACGCCCGCGTTCAAGTATAAACCAGTTGTCATATTGTCTAAATTAGACTTTTAAGCATCACTTTTCGTTCTTTATCCTGATTTAGCTTGTTATCTTCTACATTTGCGACTGCTTTTCCTAGCTAGTTCTCCATAGTTTGTTCAGCGATTATTTTAAGTCTATTTCTGTACATTACTCTTAAATTGATTACATCTTCTGTCAATCTGATTATTTTAGTATTACATGTAATAAACATATCTTATATCTTCAGATATATTTTTTTAATCGAAGCTGTTTTTTTCACTGTCAATTCTTTATTATTTGGTAGATATCACTTCGTAGCGTAATTTAATTCAAACTTGTTCAATTCACTTGATACACCATTAATACGTATTACTGTCTTATATTTTTAGATTTCATTACATGACAAGAACTCATTTCATTAACACTTTTTCAATACACGAAATTTTGATCCTGATACACCATCAGTAAGAACATTAAGTACTTGCAAGCCAAGCTAATCTTTTCATTTGCCGTTTTCCACCTTCTTGCATTCGTTTAGAATCATATATTAAGTCTTCTTTCAAGTCACATTAAATTAAAACTTAAATCAGCCATCACTTATTGTCTATTGAACAACTTCTTTAAAAATAAATTTATCATTCGCTGAGCCAAGCACGATACATTTTCAATTTAGAACAACACTAAATATTTCCAAAACCAAAATTGGATTAGTGACACCATTCACAAATCAAATCCGAGCAATTTTATCGTCAACGTTTGTTAATTCTTCTGACCGAATAGAAAAGGAATCAAATTTATGAATGGGAATTACACAGGCAAATCCGCAGGTCACAACTAGATTCTAATATAATAAAAATGATCATAATTACCTGTCCGTCTGTTTCCCTTGATTGTTATGAAATGTCGGTACAACGGCCGACTCACAACTCTTTATAAAACATCTGCCATTGTATCATCGTCGCTCGCATGCTTGTAAATATAATCCATGTTGATATTATGTTATGTTGGTATAGGATGTTGGATTTGTGGCATAGATGATTGTCTAGCTGGGATCTAGGATCTATAATCATCACTGTCGTTTAAACGTTAAGTATCTTAAAAGCTATGAACTATCTCGAGTCCATCAAATGTAGGTAGTTGGTTACCTTCTTTGTGAAGTCTAACACATTAGATTCCAGCATATGCTAAGGCCATCGATTTTATAAGGTTCCATACTCCAAGTTTAATGGTAAAAGAACGAGCTTCTATGGTAAAAGAACTAGTGTTGTATATCTTATAAGGTACTTACGCAAGTTTTACTAGGTTGGTGCGTTGTCATTCAAGATCATTTCGGCATCACTTTGGGTTAGTACTAGACGACTTTAGCAAGATGATAAAGTTAAATACTGAGAGACAAATAAATTTGGAGAAAGCACATATAATTATTTTCCTTTTCTTCTGTCAAATATACTCTACCTAGGCTAGCATTCTATAATTGTCACCTTATTTCATCTATACTCTATACTAATATATAAAGCTGAAGAGTTTGTTTGTTTGTTTGAATGCGCTAATCTCAGGAACTACTGGTCCAAATTGATAAATTCTTTTTGTGTTGAATAGACCATTAATCGAGGAAGGCTTTAGGCTATAAACCATCACGCTGCGACTAAAAGAAGCGAAGATACAATGGAAATTGTGAAAAAACAGGGCAGGTATAAATCATAGCTTACATCTTCTACCCACGGGGACGAAGTCGCGGGCAACAGCTAGTAATTAATGTATCTTCATTAAGTCACCATACACCGTATAAAATATTCTGGTAACTTGACAAGATATGTAAAATTTGACCGATAAAAACTCAGAGTAGATATCCAAAGAGAATAAAACCACGCTGTATAAAAGAATAAAAACAGTTGTCTAATAGTGATGTAATTGATGTTATCATTGCCTGGGATCTCATCATTGATTGAGAAAAATAAACTAATACTCAGTTAGAATAATAGCATTATACTTGGGCCCTTTGAAGGTGGAAGTCTTGTGATTTTAGGAAAACCTGTTGATACAAGGTATGTGTTTTCTATATTGTGTTTGTTAGAATAAGGAAAAACTGGCGGAATTAACAATTTATGAACTAACAGTTTATTAGTCATACACAGCTGAGCTAAGTCCTACCTACCTCAATTCTAATCATCGTTCTCACCCCTTCGCTTTTTCTTATCAAGTCAAGTAATCTCTGAATGATGCGCACTTGCAATTTTATGCATATTTGTGTACCTAACATTATATCTTATCTTAATTCTAGACACATCAGAAACATCTCTATCATTGTTAAAGTTGATGGAATGGCTTCATTAATTTCAAGTTCTAATATTTCGAATTCAGATTATCTAAGATTTCTAATGATTCACAGTGATACCTTTTGACAGCTATCATACGATTCAAATCTTGGACTTCAGAGGCTTGAACCACCTAAACCCTGGTGTTCAATCCCATTTAGTAAATTGTTAAACTCATGTTATCTTTATTATATACTCCTTTGTTTTTCCCATTCTTTGTCGGCGTGTTATTGCTATTGTTGCTATATGCCATATCACCTACATTATTCGGTACCTTTTGCTTGCGACGATCCAGGTACAGCTAATGGCGCATCATTTTTGGGAGTTCTAGATAGTCCTTTTTAAAATTGATCAAGATTGGTTTAGCTGTGAAAGAAAGATAATTGTTTTTACAATAGGGTTTTGAAACTATAGTCAAATAAATACTGTAGAGACATAGGCATATTAGCATCACTCCATAGCCTAAATATTTAATTCATAGCTCCCTTTGTTAGGTCTAATGTTTTAAATAACGCTAATCTAACACCATACAATAGAAGTCAATTATTATAGATTATAAACAATATGAAACATTCAGACTTCGTTTGAAAACAGACGGACACTGTTATGTTTATCACTGGATAGTTAATGAGTAGCTATTCATTCGAATCATCGTATAAGATTTAATTATTCGTTAAAAGTTGAATTATAAACTTTATGATCATTAACATTAAGAACATTATTCATTATATCTAAAACTTTATCTTTCTTGCTAAGGAAAATTAAAAAAGTAACTTGTTTCGTTCCGAGTCATGGTTAGAAAGGTTTTCCAAATTTTCAAATAAGAATCTTTCTCTAAATTCCAAATTAATTGCGGAACTCCGAGAATCCAAATAATATCTCTATATCGAGTAAACAAATAGGGGTAAAACCAAAACAAGAGAAACCAACCACAAACATTTATTAAAATTACGCACAATCACTTGAGCTGTATTTATAAATAATACCGTTCGTTGCCACAAAGAAATCATCTTCATCAAACGAAATACCGGAAGGCACGTAATCTAGGTCCATAACCTTAATTGGGATCACATTATCTGGTCTCAACAAGTACAGTCCATCATTCGAAGCCAAAACGACCCTATTATAGAAATCAATAGTCACCGCTCTAGCAGAATTCTTCTGAATCCCAACAAATTCGATCGGCTCTTGAAAACCTTTCAACATAACTTTAACGTATTTGGAATCGCATTCGTAATATACATTGTCCTTATCATCCACAGCTAGTATGAAGGCACAGGGTACATTTTCCACTTTCCTTTTCTCATTTCTCTTAACATCGATTATGTAGACTTCATTTTCTGGAAATAGAACTGCATACAGTTCATCTTTGTGATGTGGCTTGAAAAGCTGTACTATGTCCTCGTCTTTGAGACTAATGAACTGAGCTTTATCACTGGCATTTAAATAATGAAGTCCATCATCAGTAGCTATGTAAACTCTTTGGTTTTTTACATCTACGGCTGCAGCCTGACCATTCACGTTATCAATTTTAATCGGCATATTTTCTCTTAAAATATACTGTTCCATTTTAGTTTGAACATTGTCGTTTTGTAGACTTTCTAGATCGATTAATGTGAAGTGAAGGTCTTTGTTGATTGGGTTGAATTCTAGGTTCGTTGGCAGACCCTTGATCGTGAGGATAGCTGATCTTTCGTAGGCTGTTCCATCGAAGACGTATGAACAGTTCTCCGAGTAGACTGATCCTAACAGCATTAGGATGAGTAGGGGCAGCATTGTGATCTGAAAATGAAATGTTATTTTGTTAAAAGATTTTGAAATTATCATGTTTATTCGGATTTGTAAGGCTCTGCTGTCTGTCCGTTTGTAAGTCACCAGGCTGTTTCTCATGATAGTTAGGCAAAATTTTATAATAAAAATAAACATCGAGGTTAAGCGACGTTTGTTACGGTCAGAGGTTCGGTGGTGGTTGACTGATCTGTTAATCTAATAAACTTTATCGTTTTGGTGCAAAACTCTCAGTGTTGTAAATCCCACAGTAGTTTTGTATTCCTAATTAAAACTGGTTGTCAGGATTGGAGAATTATAACTAGTTGTAGAGTATTTCATTTGTTTTTGTCTGGTATATTGTAACGAGTCTATTGTTTGAATAATATACACAAATAAAAGTTGTTTTGTCAAGATATGAAAAAGGCTGCTATTTCGAGATGACCTATGAGATAAAGCTATTATCTTTTGAAAAATATAAAGCCGTAATATATTTTGTTGATGTTCGTTAAAACATAGTTTATTAATATTTTAATATTTATAAAATAAAACGAATGTTTATACAGGATATAAATTAACTCACACATATTAAGAAATAAAATATAACAAAACTCAAATTAAAAACACCGAAAAACAAAATTGTTCAATTAATTTTGTAAAAACAAAATTCATATTTATTTAAAGAATTTTTATTTATTCGATTTATTTTAAAATTGTTTTTAATAATTTTAACTTTTATTGTTCTACACTTTGATCTCAGTCAAAATGGCGAGACACGATTTTTTGTTGTTCTATTGTGCTCGTTAATTCACATTGTCACTTACCTATTTATTTATAACGTCACAACTGTTCTCTCGCAAACACAATCAGTTACTGGCCGTTGTATAACAACAAATATATGACAATGTGTTTATCTATTCACAGAGTATACTTGGGGTTGAATGCACTTGTATCAAAATGGGTCAGTAAAGAAATAATATTTGTTTAAAAATTAAAATGAATTTAGAGGTTTGGATGAACAGAAAGAATGAATGGAACAGAAAGGATCGAGGAAGAATAGCTTTTTCACAAAAAAAATACATAACCCTTAGACTAATTATCTTTGTCACTACTTTGCTCGTCAAAATGACACATGAACTTTAAACCATTAAAATTTACACATGAACTTATAATGTAACCAACGTTTCCGCATTTGGCCATAAGTTTTCGGAGTCGAACCCGTACCACATAGGGAAATTGCTGTCCTGTACTTTGAATTGTCACTGTGCTAATGTATTTTTATAATGTAAGACTAACAAAATAAACAAATTACCGTAAAATTATCCTGCTATGCTTCACTAAAAAAACAAAAATTCCAAATTCAAAATCACAACAAAAATCTGTCACTTTATTAATTGTAACACAACTCAAAAACAATTTTGAGCAAAAAAATGAAAATGAAATTTGTTTTAACTTTTTTTGTTTTGTTTTATTTTCTTATTTGTTTATGTGTTTGTGTTTTATTTGTGAATGTAGATTAGTTTTGTGTTAACTGCTATATATGTACGTCGGAAGGAAGTCAGAATGTTCGTTTCCATTGCTTAAAAAGTTAACAAGCGGTTCGCATTGTACAGTATGTGTTTTTTATGTAACCCGACAATTGATGTTGAGTGTTAATTGCTTCATTGATTGATTGACAGCTTAAACGGTTTAATTGATTTGGTTGGATGTTTTTTTTTGCTTTCAGTACCTATCCGATGTAATTTCTTTGCTAAAAAATTCTGAATAAACGGCGGTTTTCAGACTTACAATTGTTGTTAAATAGTTGTTGTGGAAGACTGCTTATTTCTGTTTTATATTCGGAGTATGAATAGGCTAAACTGATTTTGATCAATTTTATTAGTAGATTGCTGCTTAAATAAGGAATATCTTAAAAATAGTTTTGTGTCACACAATTACTCAACGACTGTAGAATATCATTATGATATAGAGCAAAACCAGTGATTTCGAATTAATATAAATAATATTTTACAGACGAAAATAATTTTATCGTCCCAAATCCTAGCAACTTTATATCAATAACTAAACATCACACAAATGTCTCCACTCTCATTTCAAATAGTCAAAAAACTCTGACGCGCTCATACAATGTGTACGCGCACGATTTTCTTCCACGGTCCGTCGACCAATCGCGTGCGTCCGTTGTATAACCGGCCTCATGCAAGGTGAATACGTAACAAGTGGCATTGTCGGCCACAGAATACCAGAAGCCTGGACTATGTGAGGTATGGCTGGTAAATAGGCCAAGATAACCGAAATTTGGAAATGGTTATACGATAAATATGAGTTTTAGGTCTTGTAGGTAATGTAATCATAAGAAATAGAGTTTGGTAACCAAAGGGTTAAAAATGAAAGCTATTATTTTATATTACGAAGGCTCTGTTGTCTGTCCCTCCGTCTGTCATCAAGCTGTATCTCCTGAACAAATTCCTTAAGAAGATATAATATACATCTTTCCTAAATCTTATCAAAAACCCAATCTTTATAATAGATATATAACACCGCTTGTAAGCTTTTAGTGCAAACAATACACTTATTATAATAAATACCATCTTCTTTGTGCGAGACTAAACCTAACCAATTATGACAGTAATTAATACCTATTCACAGAGTATACTTGGAGAAAGCTTAATGACTTCATCCCATGTCGAGGGCACGGCGTTGGGAAATGCAGGAATTATAAATCAACGAGCCCCTTATACTACTTAAGCCAGAGTCACTGAATCGCATGCACTGCGCCAAACAGGCAATTAATTAATACCAACCTGATGTTATTTAAATTTTGTTTCAGAATCCAAAGATGTGGTCAAGAGTCATCACAGCATTCTTCATCGCCACCTGCACTCACACCCAATTCCTAAGAGAAGCACGGAGTAAGAAGAATGCCACGATGTTCAGAGACGAGCAAATCATCTTCTCTTCTGCTTTCAACATCACCAAGCTGCTGGTCCCAGCTGACGGCCAGAAGTACCTCCAAGCAGAGTCTTCTGACATTCCATCCATCTTCTTCACCGTTGCTGACCCTAAATCAGAAGGCGGCAGCTGTATTTATGTTCTAGAAGGATTCGCAGCTTATGAAATCTTAGAAGGAGGAAGGGACTCAACAGCAGACTACAGTTTCGACAAATCAATATACTTCGGTGCGAGGGACGGACTCTACAAGTACCATCCTGACAGTCTATCAGCTAAGAAATTCGGGCCTTTCAGAGATGATATCATACAACTACAAAAAGCAAATGGTAGTGATGTAATCTATATACTAAATGCTGAACACAAACTGTATAAAGTTGAAAAGAATGGGACGGTTAAAACGAGACTGCAAAACGTTGGGTGTGCTCTAGAATTTGTTCTTGATACTTCGAATAACATATACTACGTATCTTGTGGAGACCGAATGCCTCATATAGTTAAATCTAACGGGAATGTACTTAGCTTAACAGCGAGTGTCATAGAAGATTTCCGTGATATAAAACTGCTACGACCAGCATTCATAATGGAGAATTGTATACCGTTTTTTGGAGATGGGATTTTGTATATTTTGTACTCAAATGGGACATATGAAAAAAAAGACTTGATAATCAAGGAAAGACCAACAGCGTATAGTGTAGATGCTGCCTTATATCTAGTAGCTGCTTTAAATGGGAAGATATATGAATTCAATGTTATGGAAGTACTTATAAGGTCTATGTTTGGAGTAGCTACGGAATGGCCGAAGGACGTCACGAAAATTATTATGTCCATCATTGAGACTGCGAAGGATAATATATTTGGTTTTACCAAAGATTGATTATTTGTCATCCATATTGGACTCGTAGTTAATTGTAATAAAAATGTAATACTCAATCAACGAAGTGTTTTTTGTGAAATAATATGAATGCATAATAAACAGTATTATTTTTTGAAAATTAATGTAGTTAATTTCAATCAATCAATTTAGTCTATCGAGGTCCACTGTTGAACATAGGAATCCCCAAGTTGCGCAACAAGCCTTCCGCATTCAATCTGAGGTACCTTAATTTATTTTAATTGTATTTTTTAACATGACTCCTGCATTGCATTCTATTAAATTAAATCCTTGTGTCGTGGGGATTTCAAAGATTTCCGAATCACATACACAAGGACGCCAGACTCAATCACAGATCACTCAAATGGTTCTACGCGGGGATCAAACTACGTTTGTTCGGCGTGATACGCCACTAATGCGTTTGCCTATGCCACTCATCATAACTTATCACTTTTTCGTAATCCTAAAACCAGACAGGTTAAGCAACTTCATGTAATAATATTATTAACGAATAACGTTTTAAAATATGCTTTGATCATTTCATTGAATTCGGAAGTAAAGTTGACGTAAGGAATCGAACAAAAACTTATGCAAGGTATGAAGGATGCATACAAAAAGTTTATCAATTTAATTTAACAAATCATTTAATTTAATATTGGTACAGTTTTAATTCACAATGTTTGCATGTTTCTTATGATGATACATCAAAAATGTTATACAGTATCTTACGTTTTGTTGTCGCCAAGGGAATACATATTATCTTTAATTTTGTTTTCTGATTCATGTTTTATTTTTGGTTTATTAGTAGTAAAACTAAGTAGTTATAAGGTATTTCTGTCTTTGCAGTATGTCTACGCACGCAAATCGTTTCTAGATCGCGTAGCAATAGCCTGGATCTCATCGCTGTTCTTTGACAAAAACTGTTTTACTTCATTGACAGCTTCCGACATAACAATTTCAAGTATATTATATTCATAAATGTTTTTCTTGTAGGCAAGGTAATGGATTAGAGTGCCTTCAATAGCAGCAGCCGTTGGCTTAGCCTGAACAACGATATCGACCACTTCACTGGTGCCATTCGCGTAAACAGTGTACGTTTCGTCATTAGCAATTACAGGTACACCATTCTCAAATATAAAAGGAGGTTTAATAACACTTAAATAAGCTGGGTTTGACGGCAAACCTTCAACTTTCTTTACACCATCTGCAAGTAGAATGTAGACCTCATTGTTTGTTGTGGAATAAAACAGATTACTATCGAAATCTAAAACAATTTGTTTGGCATTAACAACCGAGTCAATTTTCTCTTTTTTCGTTCCTTCTTCAGTGACTTTGTATAGTACGCGGTCTTCAGTAAGCACGTATAAAGTATCGCTACCGTTTACTTTAGCAATACCGATGAGGCTGTCAGTCACAGTACCGTATTTCTCAGCTTTCTTAGTCGCGGCATTGTAGGAATATATTCCATCTTTAGCAGCAAAGTAAGCTGTTTTTGTATCATCGTTGGCAGCGGCTGCGTCTCTACCATGGTCCAACAATTTAGTTGCATTACCGTTTATTAAAACGTAGAGTCCTTGATCGATTCTTTCACCTTTATCATTTGTGTCTGCTTGAACGAAAAATACTGTTGTGTCCGAGCTCTCATCTTCTTCGTCATCCGAGTCTTCTCCAAAGTTAAGGGCGTTTAAAGGGAGTACTATACTGACGATGTCGTGATCACCTCTGTAGACGATCAGTGATTCTGGGTAGTAGTTGTTGTCAATCACAAGTCGGTCGTCGTTAGAGGTTGGAGCGGTAGACGCTAACCCCGCTAGGAGACATATCGTGAAGAATGTTGGAAGCTTCATGCTGGTTTCTGAAAAGACATAATTATTTATATTATTTTCGCTTTGTAGAAATTCGAGATATATTTTGTACAAAATTTTAGGCGTATCATGGTATTGTAAATCCAAAATTGGTTTAATTAAGACTGTGATATAATAGGTATAATGGAAATGTATGGTCATGTTTTGGAAACCGCTGCGTCTGGAAATTCCTTACGGAGAGTAAGACAATCTAAAATCAGTGGCAGCCAATGCTGACATTCTTGATAAAAATATTTTATAATTTTCAGGTGTTCTGACAGAAGGTGTTTTCGGTGAATTAAATTTTTAATTATGTTGAACTGATATGTGAAAGTTTTTGAATATGAAGTGTTTGAAAACTTTATTGAAACAGAAAAGGTGTATTTTAAGTCAAGTCATTTTTGTTAAGAATTATTTATTTTAAATAACGTGTCCTGCGTCATAAAGAAATCCTTTCACAAACATTCAAGTCACATGCACAAAGATACTCAGACTCAAGTCAGGCATTCATGGTTCTCTATGCGGGGATCGAACCTGTGATATCTCGCGTACTGTAGTACTGTGTGACCAGTACCACCCGATTATCCGTGAAGTTGTTTGTTATTGTTTTAATTCTCAGGAAATTCAAGAAATATAGCTATCAGTTGAAGTTAATAGATAAAAACAGTCTGAAGATTAATAGGTTATCGATATATACGTACAATAATTTACTTCTTGATGGAAACAAATCAACGTTTACGTTCCTTTTGATTCTGTACTAGTAAGTGGGTGATTCTTCGGAAAAAATTACACCTATTCAAAGTCGTCATTATCCTCACCAACTGGTTCACGTCACTGTGATGCTAAAATGTTTTAATTCTTACGTCATCTTTTAATAGCCGTAGTACTTTACAAGCTTAGGTAAAAATAATATTAAAACAAGCAATCTGCAGTATGAAAAGTGTGGTGAGGATAATGATGTTCTTAATTTGTGTTACTTTTTTCCGGAGAATCACCCAAGTGCTATGGTGTGTCTGATATTTAGTATTTCTAAAAATTTGAATTATATTGTTTTAGCAACTTTCGAAAAACCATAGGGGCGAAGTCAATGACATTAGTCTAGTATACGTAGGAGTATTTAATTAATAATTGTTGTTGTTCAAATGCTGAATCAATTTGGAGCATATTAAGCATACTAAAGAGAATTTATTATCGGGAATAGTACCCCATACATTAAGCAGTTTCACTATCTATACTTATTAAATTAAGATTCTTTTATTAATTTTAATGATTTTATGGATATGTTTACAAAAATAATTTTAAAAGAGCACAAAGTGTTAGTCTATATCTTCTACTCTTGATATAATTATATTTAAGTTAGAATCTTAAGTATCAAAAACTTGGTTAAAAGATACAAAGACATACCAATACGTGCTTCCCAAGTAAGTGTTCACATTTAACTAGTACAAATACTTGGAATAACAGATAAATAGCTGTTAGCTTTAATTAGCAGTTTATCAGTTAATTTGTTCTGTATTCACCAACCTCGTTTTGATAAACTTTTGAATCAATCTGTTTATATTTGGTTTGGTGTTTGTAGTAAAAGGAAAATGGCGTACTGAATTGAGTAAAACTATAGAATGACCTCTCTCTTCCACAACTGCAATGCTGCTGTTTCAAGCGACGGGCCCATCAATTGCCCCACCAGGTCAAACAAATCTTATGATTGCGCTTAGGGGAATTTTGACTGTTACTGTCTAGAACCCACCCAAGTTCCTTTCTTTGCTCTTTGTGCCTCAGGGTCACGGTTACCCTTCGAACAATCCCGCTGGGTTGAGCTTGCTAATATCTCTAATCTGTAATAACTAGACTCTGTTTTAGGATTTTTTTAAGATACGACACTAGGCTTAATACAACGATCAAATTCAGAGGTTTTATTGTAGATCACAAGTCGGAAAACTGTCCTTTTTCTCGGGGAACATGGGCCAGGCTAAGTAAAACCACCGGAGTGCTTCACCCTTTCCTTGCACCTAAGATCACGGGAACGGGAAACTACCTAAATCCAAGTCAGAGAAGTTTCTAGGTAGCTTCAATATGAATGAAGATCCTATTGTTTCGATAATTGAGAGGCACGCAGAAGCACCTCGGAAGTCCTTCTGCAACTTCGTGTAGAAGTAGAAGTAATATTTATATAGCAGGGACAGGCTTAAGGGGTATGAGCGTTCTAATGCCAAATCAACGGTCAGGTCGGCTTCCAGTCGGATCAATCTCAGCCAGCAGTCATCATCGGCCTAGCCTTTTCCCAACTATGTTGGGGTCGGCTTCCAGTCTAACCGGTTTCAGCTGAATACCAGTGTTTTACAAGGAGCGACTGCCTATCTGTCCTCCTCAACCCAGATACCTGGGCAACACGATACCCCTTGGTTAGACTGGTAATCTCAGCCACCAGTATTTTCGAAATTATGTTCTTATTAATAAGTCACACACACATATGATTTTGATATATTAAATTATGGACGAAGTGTGCGACTTAACGAAAAGAAGCATGAATTAACAGCTGTCAGTATTAAAAAAAAGATGCCTAGAACTTTGTCGACTATATTATTGTAGCAATCAATATCTAAGCTCTTTCATTTGTTCAAGGGTTAATATAGACTACTGGGGGAATATCACCAGATAGTGTAAGTGTGATAGCGCATTCATGGCATAGAGCGATTTCTCTTTTCCTCATTTGCAATAATATTAAATTTAGGTAATAAGCTCTCTGGACTAGTTAACAAAATTAAACTACTTTTCTTAATTATTGATATAGTTTATTGCACATCAGATATTTCCAAATTTTCCGGTTTTATTTCATCGTGTTTACCCTCGGAAACCGATGCGTTGTCTCCACTTGGCATTCTGACTATCCTAAATGGGAAAAGTTTGATGATAAATTCGCGTTTTTGACTTTATCAAAACATTATCTTATTTATAAAATTATCTTATGTAGCGTATGTTTCGGTTAGCAGATAATAACCACATTGACTTTTGTAAAAAACTAAAAATATTCCCTGAAGCAAAATTATCAGACTAGCAAAAGAAACAAACTGCTTTTGGGGTGGACTGGCAAATTTCTTGGGGTTTTGCACTTATTTGAATTAGGACATTAGGAATTCTAATTAAGTTTTTAGGGTACTTTCGAAAAGGTGCGAAATGACTCCATTTGCGCTGTAATCTAACAGTTGATTTTACTTAAATGAACTGTATATTATTATACTACTTTATATTGGGCAGAAATTCTCGGTACACTGAGTTTCTTTCCAAAGGCTTGCAAACCTCCCAAGAGATATCTGCGCTTCTGGAGGCAGTTGGAATCTATGGAATCTTCGGTTCCCAAAACCATCCTACGTATATGTTAGCTCAACTTCAATCCACGTCTAGAACTGGGAGCATGCCATCAGTATCAAGTATTGTTAAGTTATATGCTGTGCATATAAGGGTCCATCATTATTTCTCCATACACGTTTTGCTCTGTATAGAAAAGTAGAGAATTAAGAAATTTTGAGTATTCTGGATAAGTCACGTATATTTGTCCCAATAATGATTTTGCATTGATCTAACATCCAATTGTCCAATTTAATGTCATGGTGGCCTTGTTCTATGTATGGTATTTTTGCTTGAGATGCAGATTCGATCCTAAAGCTGAAACTACCCATGAAACTGTTTGAAATTGATATATTCCTTCTCATTTATTTTAAGATGGCATCCATAAAAGTTGACAGAAAAGGTGAGGAATTCTGGATTCCAATTGTTGGAACCTTAATTGCTCACTGAAAGTTGGAAGTGATCAAGACCATGATTCGTCATCATGATATTCGTCCACTTCTGGACATAGGTTCCCGAAATGCACGCATAACCAGATATGGTTACCAATCCGAAAACCTTCCCTATAAGGGATGATTTCGCCCAATATTGGGACATATAGGCTGTAATTAATTGAAAAGTTATAAATCTACGTTTCTATTCAAACGTACACGAACCCGCATGTAATTCCAATTAATTTCGTAATCAGCTGACAGTTAGACGAATTATGTGAGTAAGTAATGTATTACGTATTGATTGAGTTACCGTAGCGTATCGTAGTAGCTTTCTGGAAAATGTAACGTACTTAAATCCACTCGATACTCTGTCCGTTGTAAGACGAAACATTTGACAGGTAATCCTGCTTATATTATAAAAGCGAAAGTCTGTATGTATGGATGACATGTTTGTTCCTTTTTCGTGCAAAAACTACTAGACGGATTTAGACGAAAATTGGTGAACAGATAGTTTATAACCAGGATTTAGATTGGGTTTTATCGCGGTTTTTTGTTACCGCGGGATCATATTCGAATTATTGTAATCACTTCAAGAGTATACATCAATGTTCTTGGTTTGTCAGAGTAATATCACCACTACTTGGTTTTTAATAAGAATGGAATAAATTCGTTTTCTAGCATAATTTGTATTTGCAAAGGCGTTGTCAAATTAAATATGGTTCATTTTCGTAGTAGTCTTTTTGCGTAGATTTGTTCTGGGTTTGGTTCAGATTCATGATTTTCCTATGCGTCTTTTAACATTCGCAGTCAAAATGAAAAAATAATGTTTGGATTTGATCTGTGTGGGTAAGTAAAGAGTAGGTGTGCAATAAAAAGCGTAATTAACTTAAAATAAAAAACATTTATTTATAAAATCATGATATAGTTAAAACATATCAAAAATTCGTACATTTTACATTTAAGGCAACGATTTCGGCTGTTGGCATCTTTTTTATATTAAAACTCTAATAAAAATAAAATAAAATATACAAAAATGTCAAACATCAGCCATTTTGTGCTTGAGATTTTTGTAAAAATAAAAACTAATTGGTCCAAAAAATCTCGATACAATTTCATAAAATATTTTTTATAATTATTATTTTTGTACTAAAATCTCTTAATAAAATATAATTTATTTTTTGGAAAATGTGATAAGTTGGGCAATATATATATTTATCACATTCCCCATTAGAATGAAATATAAATTAATATAAATATTAATTTATTATTTTTTATTGTCATGCAAAGCAGATATTTTTTGTTTACAGTGAAAATGGTGCTTGATACAAATTATAACAAAGAAAAAAAATGTAACTTAGCACAATAGCAAATAATATAAATACAGAATACTAAGTAAGGCAGTATTTATTTGTCTCTTTGAGAAATTAATACCTATTTCCATATCGATAAATACTGTTTTGCTGAATTGTGTCTATTTTTTCGAGTTTTTGAATGAATAACAAAGAACAAATTGCAACATATTAGTTATTGTTCAGTAGAAATTGTTCTAAGTATAATAAATCACCAAATATGAGCAATAAAAAGCAATAACTTAGTGCTAACTTAAAAATTAAATAATCCACGCGACGTGAACGCTCGAAACATTATTTTTTCGAAAAACTAAATTGAAAAATAGACCCAGTGATAGATAGAGAAAGGAAAAAGTAGAATATCCGAAAAATAGATAGAAAATTGGGAAAAAATAATATTACGAACGTTTCAAGGGAAAGTCAGTTGTTTTTGTTTCTCACTTGGAGTGTACAAGGTTTAGGAACTCCTCTCTCGTCTTGGGGTCATCGCGGAAGACTCCCAGCATGGTGGAGGTCACCGTCTTGCTGTTAATCTTCTGGACCCCACGCATCACCATGCACATGTGGCTGGAAAGAAGGAAGGTGTTTTCAGTAAGGCAGTACAAGTTATTTTAAGTCCGGGTTATATGATTTTGAAAGTCAAAGTTGATAATTGAACCCTGAGCTAGTTAGGAGACAAAGTATATTAACAGATAGTCTCTTTAAACACTTTGGAGGTAGCCCTACGGGACATAAGATTAGAAAGTAGAAATTTTGTTGTACATACTATAGAACTTTTTCCAAATTAGATGAGGCTCAATTTAATGGAATACCATAATTACATATACCTAACTGTTTTTCTATTCTTTACTTACATCACATAAGGTAACAAACTCTTAGTAGGCAATCATTTATTGATCTTAAAATAACGCCATCTACTGGCTTGACGAGAAACTACTTGGTTAGTTCGAGACAGCGCCATCTAGTACATTCAACTCGAACTAACAAGTACTGTTAAGCTAAACATCTGATCGAATGCAATGCGGAGTCGTTAAGATAATCGCTCAGTGCATTGTATTGTACGTCAAATCAATGGAAAATAAATAATTCGGTTTTGCGATGCCGTCATTTCTTACATTTCTACGTAAGCGATTGTAAAAACAATTTGTTCTGAGTATTACTTAGTGAGGCCAGTGTTCTTGAATTTAACCTTCGTAAAGTGATGATAGTTTTTGCTCTATTTATTTAAGTGTCTGTATCATTTGTGATTTAGATGGACAAATTTCTGATTCTAAATCGGGATAACATAGATTTCGTGGGACATAGACATTTTTGGATTTTAATTCAATAATTTTTAATTGCCTCGTAGGGAAACTTGAATGAAAATCGAAGAACTCCTGATTAGACCATAAAATTGACCATCATAACCCTCACGGGCACAGCTAATAAGTTAAGTTTTCTATTTTTAAAATCCTACGTCGATAAGAGTGGTATAAAATAAGGTCAACCCATTGGCAGGGCTCTACCGTCGTTAGCAAATCGTCATTATTATGTCCAAAAGAACATTTGGCAATACCTTGGACCTGTTTAAAATCCCTGTAGTTCTACAATAAATGCTTTTTGGGACTAGGGAAGCTGTTTATACTTGTAGTCCTCCAATAGATGCTTTTGCTACTAGGGTTGAGATCAGATATCCTGTACAATATAAAGACACTTACACTCCTTCGATGACGACGGCGACTCCAGCAGGACGCACTGCCTGAGTGACGGCGATGGCGATCTGCTTCGTGAGCCGCTCCTGCACCTGCAGGCGGCGGGAGAAGATCTCCACGATCCTGGAATACAAGTATATTGGAGTTGATGGCTTGGAGCTTGAAGATTTCAGAATTGAAATGATTTTGATTTCCCCGAAAAAAGGCAGTTCAATTATAGGTGATGGCTTGGAGATATTGGAACGACAATTTCAAAGTTGAAATAGTTTGAATTTAAGAGGACCTTAAAATGGTGCTTTGGAAGCGTAAAATTTGTGATCTAATGTATCTAGGTTTATGGTTCCAAAATGGTATGCGAATGGAGAAGAAGAGTCAAGTAATAGTTTACTTCTACCCATTTCAAAGCCTGTGTCTGGCTTAAGGCATAAGGTGAGATATCTTTGCGATATCGTTTGATGGGTTCTAAGGTAGGTATAATTTGACTGATTTAAGAAATGGTTAAGATAATAAAGTTTCATTATTTAGCCCTTTTTTTTGTAAGTATTTTTCCCAGTTTTTTTTTTAATTAAAAAAAAACTACGAAAGATATATCGAAGATAGATCTTGATGGCGTGCAATTGGAGAAGCCTATATCCAGCAGTGGAAAAATATGGGCTGATAATGATATTAATGATGATGATGGAGGTAAGAAATTCTTCTTACCTAGCCAGCTTGCTCAATCCCAAGATCTTGCCTTGAGGCAGGTATCCGATGGAGACCTTTCCGTAGAAAGGCACCAAGTGGTGCTCGCACATCGAGAACATTTCAATGTCCTTGACGACGACCATCTCATCCGTGTCTTCATCGAATATGGCGTTGTTTAGGACCTCTGCAAGAAGAATATCATTAGGATCTTACTCAAGAATGGCAGTATCATCTTATCTTAGAGTGTTGTGTGGATCAGAGTCTGTTGATAAGTTACATTTTTCCGAACGCTTACCCTGACGAATTGCTTCAATGTTTTTATTGAAAAAGATGAAAAGGAATTATCATTCTTATACTTTGATTTTTTCCATTCTTATGTGATGTAGCATACGATACGACGAATTGTATAGGTCATAAATGAATCATGACAAAAATGTTGATCATGACCGGCTAATAATGGAGAAATTAAATTGGATAAGCTACTAATTAGGCATAGTTAATATCGGTCTGACGATAATTCAATACAACAGGCATTACTATTATGACGCATTGAAATCAATAGTTTCGTTTCATATTATTCTAATCAGATATAAGATTTTTTTCTCCGTATCTAAGGGGGGTTGTAAGAGAGCGACGTTTTGCTTAAAGCAGCCTTATTGAGTTCATAAGTTTGACATTCTACCTCAATACTCAATACTCCTTAATGTCGCAAAACGTAGACATACCTTCAAGGCTCTGGTCGTAGCCTTTGGTGAAGAACAGCATGGCTTTGGCAGCTCTCTCGGGAGTCTTCAGAAGACCTTCCCTCTCTGGGTCCTCTCCAAGACCTGAAGACGAGAACGTTTCATTTTTAACACTGTCTTTTGTTTTATTGGTATCCATTTTTATTTACGGTTACGGTATTGGTATACATTTTTATGGTATACATATTTTATTTTTTTTGTTAGACAGAATTTTGTTAATGTTAGGTTTCCTAATTTGTGTTTGGTTGATATGCCTTTTCAGTGGCATCGATGGCATATCTCAGAAACAGAAAGCGAGACAGTTCCTTTTGTATCTACATCATTAGGTAAAAGGTATTTACCGGTCAACAGAAGTCTGTATGAGTTGGCCATGTCGGGTAAGAGTGCCTCCCTGGTGGGTGGCCTGTGGTCCAGCTCCAGATCATGGTGGAAGGTGCAGTTCTCGTGACCTGGAATCAAAAGAATATGTTGTTGAAGATTTGTGGTGTTTGGAAAAAATCAAGATCCAAAATCTGTAGGGTTCCTTCCAGGAAAATTCGTTTAAGTTATCAAGATATCTTTACTGAAACTGGGATCACGGGTCCAGCGATCAAAGGTAAGATTGAACGTTTCTTCTATCCTCTTCTAACCTACTGGAGGGCAAATGCTCCTCTCTCTTTCTCTATCCAGGATTACTGTTGAAGGAGTCAAGCTCATCCATCAATACATTTCTTTAAGTCTTTATAATAATTTTCTATTAACTATTAAATTACCATTGTGGTTGCTAAGCAATAGTTATTTGAGACACACTGAAATACAATGACCCATAAATATAACTCATTTGAGATTGTGGTATGTAATTTTATATCTGTCTACATAATATTGTTGGAAGTATAGTAGCATCGCGTTACTTTGTTGCAAAATTGATTGTGCTCATGTAGGGCAAAGTATATAAGTTATATCGGAAAATTTCTGGTTCATTGATCTATTTAAATGCTGATTCAACTCCACGCAACAAACAACTCTGTCTAGAAGAAGGAATATGTCTTCCGGACACGTGAGTTTCGCAAGCATTTAAGTCACATGCACAAAGCATTACAGTCAGGACAAGCATTTGTGGATCACACATACGGTTGTCCTAAGCGGGGATTGGGATTGGAATCCGTCAAGTCAACTGTCAGTTCTATGCTGGTTTTGTCTCTTTCTTTAGTCAGATCTACAATCGGCAACGTCTTTAAAATGCTTAAATTTTTGGAGATGACAGGAAAAGCGTGATTTATTGAAATATCATTTTCATAGATATTTGCGTTAGTAATTGAAGTTTTTTTTTTTCCTGGCTCTTTAATTGAAGTTAACGATTGTTGAAAGATAGGTTTCGTAACTATGTTTACAGTCACCGCTTGTCAGAGGTGCCTTAGAATTATTAAAACAGAATACCTTAAAAAAAATAACCAAGGTCCAAGTTCCTATGTTATTTTTTTCTAAGCAGCGCCAAACGCCTAAAATCTTACGCAATGCATAAGTTTTGTTGCAACAATGTTTGTCGACTAATTTCAAGTTTTTTATTTATTTATTAGATGTTGCAATATATCCGTAAAGTTGCGTGTTTATAAAGTTCAAATAATTATTGTAATTACGCATTGAAGCCTGTATCACGTTTTAGATTTTTGTGTTAGACAGAGATGCAGATATATGGAATGATAGCGTTTGTCTTATCATTTTGGTATTACGAATAAGCGTTTAGGCGAAAAAATAAGATAACAGATGTTTCATGTTTCATTACTCAGGTAATAATGTGACAATTACGATGAAGAATAGACAAAAAGCAATGGTTATCAAGAGTAATTTGTGACCAATTTAAATGTGTTTTTTTTTATTTAAATTATAGTTATTTAAACTTTGTAAATAAAGAGTTATCTACATATACCAATTTTCATTTATCAATAAAACTATTCCTAGTTCATTGTTTCAGCAAAATCTAAAAATCTAGATTTTTTATCACGCTATCAAGACAGGCGATCTCAGTTAATTGGTCCAAGACCTTCAGGCCTAACATATGTGCGTTAACTATAACAATAAACAATCCGACCGTGTGTACGAATCCGTATCACAAAGGAATTATTATTTTGAAAGTATCGAGAAATCCTTGAGACTTTGAAGGTTTAAGAAACAATATTTACATACATAATGTACATATAAGTCATGATATTTGAAGTAGATGTCTTGTTATCGTTCTTGTAAAATTTTATGAAAAACGATCGAGTGGTTTTTGAGTTAACTGCGGATATATGTACTTACAGATGAACAGACAATAAAAAATAGTTTCTTTCAGGATTTAATTATACGCTTTATATTGCAATGTATGTGGTTTTAAAGTACGGTATTTGAGAGTAAAAAGCATAGAATTGAAAAACGATAAAATGTTTTCGGAGCATACTTTTGTTGATAATGTTACAGTAGTTTATATTACGATTTATACAACAATAAACTGTTATGTTATAAAAATAAAGAAGATATTAAAAATTATATAGCTACGAAATTTCGAATAAAATACATCGCTGGACTTAAAAATATACAAACCAGGTGTTGTCGAAGTTCTGGGAGTCATTGGAGTACCAGGGACTTCCAACTCGCTCTCCGCATCAGTCAAATGGAAACTCTTTAAGTTCTCAGGTGCCTTTTTGTATTTACTGACAAAGGATCCCTTGACCTGCCCTTCACAATTTTCTTTTTCTTCCGAAATTGAATTGCGAACTGAACGGGAGCTGACGCGACGGATTAAAGACGAAGGTGGTACGACAGGGTCCGAATCCTTTCCGTTAACGGCGGCCATTTTGTTTTCTACAAATGTCGTTTGTTTTTAAATAAATTCGAATTTGTCGAATTTTTGTTTTTGAAATACGTCCGTGTTGCGTGGATTGTGGAGAGCGACTGATTTGTAAGACCTCTTAGGTTATCACATAATTTTAATACCACAATATTGATTGATAACCCCACGCTTGAGTTATGAAATACAATCGTATCTTTTCTTTATTGATTTTAATTGCTTTTTTGAAGTAATTGCTTAATTAGTTTCCGGATTTGAATTAATTATAATTAATGTTACATTTTTTGGTTTTTTGTGATTACATTTTTGCGCAGTTCGTTTCCAGTATTGTTTGATAGTGCTATCATTATCTAGCTGTTTAACCGATGTTAAAAAGTATTAGGTTCCGACTTATTTTGATGAATTTTATATTTAAAGTCTATCCTAGTTATGGGGTCTTACTCCATTCCGGAGTAATTATTCATGTAACTTTAAAAGAAAAATCTAATCTCCTTTCAATATCAATCTATGGCGGAAATAATACTTATTACATTAATAAGAACTTATGCAATCGAATAAGGCCTATTTGGTCAAAGCGAGAATATCGCCCTGTTGCAATACATTGCGGGGCAGCGCAGCTTTGACACCAAAACTGTTATAACATAACCAGCAATGTATAACAAACCGTACGACATTCCTCTCTTTTCTGTACAAGTATTTAGTAAAGGAACTATAAAATTTGATACAGTTTAATAAAACTGGTAGCTGTTAATATTTTGAATTTTAACCTTGTTCAGATTATCGGTTCGTTTGCCTACAAATGAAAGTTGAGGTCAATTGCGAGGCCTCAGTAGAATAAACCACACATTACTTGTCGAAATCATATTCGAAGTGAACCTTATCCCGTTATCATAAGGTTGGGTTTAAAACTAGTGATGTGCGGTAAGGTGTACGGTTTTTAGTTTCCGGTTTTTTGTAATTACGGTAATTGATCTAGTTTATTTTGTTTGTTGTGAACTTGATTAGTGACCTTTATTTTTTTTATATTTTTGATCTTTGTTATTGATCTATTAAAATTACTTTGATCTAAATAACTTACAAATGTTGCGTAAAACTAATAAAAAATCAAGAGTTTTCAATTTTTGACTGGGAATTGAAGTATTTTTTTTAAGTCTTTGAAATTTAATCTTGCTATGAAGTTAGAAAAAGAGAAATAATCGAGTCTGTCTCACTATCTCAAAGTTCCTTACAAAGCTAAAGAAATAGACCTAATACTAATTGATCTTAAAGGGGTCTTTGTAAACCGAACCCCAATATATAAATAACATTAAAAAAGAGAAATCTCGAACAAAAAAGAACGAAAGTGGTTGTCAAAGTGATTAACCTAAAAATGTATGTAAAACGACATTAAAATAATTAAAATTCTTATCACGTATCAAATACCTGCGCGTGAGTTGAAAAGATCGCGATATGATCTAGAAACTTAAATGACGAACAGATGTTTAATTTGTAAACAAGTTAAGAAATTTTTTAACCGACATTGTAGGGAGGAGGTTGTTTTTGAATGTGCTTTTTGTATGGGTAATCATTTACGAAGAACTATTAAATTACAGAAAAACATTAATAGTCGTTTCAATGCCGAGTCATATAAAGTATTTAATCATTATTACGCAATGTTACTAAAGATGATAAATCAATTTAGATAAATAAAAAGCTACTGAGTTTTGAGTCTAAAAAAGTATTTTATTAATAGTCTGTAGTTAAGGCAGCCCTGTAATTTTTCATAGCATGATACCAGACAATAAAATTACAAAGATTTAAATCAAAATAAAATTATGCTAATTATAAACTTAAAACCTGCATAAGTATATTCATTGGTATTTTCTCACATAAATTAATTAATATTAATTTATTTCAGGATATGTTATAGGATGTGTGGTGTAGTTCCTTTGCCTACACATTGACATGTCGTGAATTCCCGCGTAAATTTATGTCAAACGTGACAGATATTATTTTTTTCGAATCGTAATAGGATTTGGATAAACCATACGGAATTAGCTTTAATCATAAGTTGTTTTTATAGGTTATAAATAATAAATAATGAGCTTTTTATTAGATAATAACATTTTTAATCTACCTTAATCGATTTGTGGTATATAAACTTTTCTATTGTCTACAGCTTGGTGAATTGTGGAAATGTCAAAACATGGTAGAGAAATAACCTGACCTAGGAATAGAACTGTAGACTTTACGGACACACGATACCTAGATATCTAGACTAACTAACCAGTTTTTGGGATCTAGTTTCGTAGCTATTATATTGCCGTATATGCATTACAAGTTAACCTCATTTTATAACTAAAAATATGGCTAGACTAGATTAAATTTCAGACATAAAAATTACAAGAAGTATTACATTTTGTCATATAGGCAAGGAGACTTGAAATACATTGAATAAGTTAAAAAAAATAGGCCAAGAGACATAACCTAAAATTTTATCGATTTTGACAAACACCTTTCACTGAAGTACGTGTACGTACGGTTAGCAGAATAATAATAATTAAATAGTTATAGTTCTAACACTGGTACCTAATGTCCTTGTCTCAAAAGTGAACGCGTGTCCTTTGCGGGCACTTGGTAGAGTCAGCAAAAAAGGCAATAATTAATTTTAGCTTAGTTCTTATTTGGTTTTTACATGAAATTATTATGACCGATTAATTTGGGGATTTTATTTTAAGTTATGAAGGTATAATGTAATAATTGTGTCATCGTATTTTATTGCCGTAGCTGATTTTATTATGGCCTTTATTTAATTCTGTAATAAGATAATAAACGAAATAGTGTAGAAAATAAATAATCATTTTCGTTAAGCAGAATATATTTTTTTTATGACTTTTAAATGAAAAAGCTTTATTAATTCGCGATTCCCGAAAATACGATCCAAATTATATAACCAAGAACATTAACCGAAATAGTATATCTTAGAGGATCTAATTGGTTTTAATATAGCAATAAGATCAAAGAAAAAAAAAGAGTTGATTCTTTCCTGTACCAATTATAACTTCAATATTTCTAACGAATGTATAAAAACGTGGGTTTAGATTTCTTTGTATCCGCCCACGTTTCTGAACCCCTGGAGGCTTTAGCATTTGTTTCAATAACCTTTTAGTTGAAAAATAATACGCTAATTAATGAAACTGAATATTTGCGTAGGTATCGAATATTTTGAATAAATACTTTGACCTCATTTTGTAATTTCAGAGTTTTAATTGTACCTAATATTTTTTTCTTTATTGGATGTTGTAAGGGG
The DNA here is from genome assembly GCF_003590095.1 of Trichoplusia ni. Taxonomy (NCBI): domain Eukaryota; kingdom Metazoa; phylum Arthropoda; class Insecta; order Lepidoptera; family Noctuidae; genus Trichoplusia; species Trichoplusia ni. Next base: position 1,245,925 of record NC_039503.1, read on the forward strand.
AATTTTGAATGGCCAGCAAAGGGCCGCGATAGGAAAATTTTGTGTTGAAATATTTTGAGGTTTCGTCGTTCAAATGTTGGGGTCTTTGGTTATGAGTTTCGAAATCTTGTGGCCGGGAAACCCTAGAGTTTTGAAAAGAAAACTTAAGGGGAATGAAAACAATTTTTTTAACTGTGTTCCTGTTTCACTGGACCATAACTTAAACGTTATTCGTTTAGTGATTTGCTATAAGAATAATCGAATTCGTAATATTAGATTTAAGTTTAAAATGTATGAATTCTAAATGCATTTACGAAAAGGTTTTCTTTAAATTAAATATTATGCTTTGTTGAATACAAGGATGATTTTAAGCAACATATAATTTCAGCAGAAGATTTTTAAAACGATAAGAGCACAAAATATTTATTTGTTTTTGTGAATGAAATCGCAAACAATAAGAAATTAAATTGTTTGTTATAATGACGGTATAATTAACTGTGATTATAATCAAGGTTTTATGTGATTTAGGTATGGAAATAAGATTAGTTTACTGTTTATTTTTTTCGGATTTGTTAGGCATTGTAGCAAGTTGCTAGTATTTTGAATAAAATTATTTTTTATAAGCATTTAAATAAGGATTATTCATGATTTACTATATAGGGTCGGACAAAAATTGAGTTTAGATATTAAACAAGATTGCTTTAAAAATAATACAATATTAAATTTACGTATATTTGCTGACTCTACCAAATAACTTAAACTGGGATTTTCGTTAATAGTAACTGGACACATATAATTAACTTGATAAATAAATGGTTACGCGAATACAAGTAAATAATTTTAATGTCGTTTTAAAGCTATTCAATATGATTTGCCTTAATAGATAAATGTCTTATTAGATACTTTGAAATTTTGATAGGACAATGCTTTAGTAAATACATTTTGATGAAGATTAACTTTAATTATTATTTAAATAATTATGTTTTGTTTATTAAAGGAAACCTACAAATATTTCGTAATAATGTACCGGCCGATTTGTACAAAAAAAAAACACTTTGGAGGTAATTGGTTCTCGCACCCATTTAAATAATTTACTTAGCTGAGTTGGTACATTCTAAGAAAACACCTTAATTCTCGTAAAAAAATACGAAAGCAAAAATCTGAGACTTTCTCAAAACGATCTGATTACTGAAGTACTTACGCAAGTAACTAACATAATACAAGCCTAGGTCAACGTTTGACCTAGACACAATACCGGAAACGGAACTGCATAAAAAGTAAATCACATTGATAACTCGTGATCAATCGCTTAACGAAGGCAATCACCTTTTTATTAAAACGGCATAATGTCAACAATACTTACTGCGTCAAGAAAGCAAAAAAAGAAAACAAAACTGTCACAATAAACACAGCGGACGTATTTCAAAAATGGAATCGATCAAATTCTGTCATTTTACTCACGGTTCGCGGGTTTTTTTATAAACAGAACACAGAAAATTAAATAAAATTTATGTGGACGAGGTGTCTTGTCCGTCTGTAATGGCTGACTGAACCGAATGTATCGCGGCACATTCAACAGATGATATTTGTACCTCACCTGCGCTAACTACGCATGCGTCAAAAGTTGAGAATCGATAAATTGTTGTGAATGACTATGTATCGATATCATATGGTTTTAATCGATTACTTTATTGTTCCTAATGGGTCTTTTAATTTGGGCACTTGTTTGATTTCAAACTGTTTCGCAATTGGGTTTTGTTTGGCTTTTTAGGAAATTAAAAGTTTTGGTCGATGGATCACGTTACAAAATGTGGAAATAGATGACTTTTTTGAAAACATTAATTCTTGATGTTTTCCTTGAGTAAAAATATGGTTTTTTTTTCAGCACTAGAGTCTCTTGAACCTTAATTTATGTATTTTAAGAATTGTTTTAATAACTGGGTCAAGTGCGAGTTGGACTCGGGACTAAGAGAGTTCCGTAAAAATAGCCAAAAAAAGAAGGATTCCCATTAAATTAGGAATTATTGATTTATGCAAAAAATACCTCTTCAATATTTAAAATGTCTTATAATTCATCTTAAAATGCCGTTGCAGAAACCATCTAGGTACTTACTTTACAACAAATGATTACTTCTTAAATTGAAAATCTATGCTTTTTCATATTTAAAATGGTGCAGGTTAAAAATACCAAAAACATATAGAATGCTCTTGATTTAATTGGCGAGTAAATTTCCTTAACAACACGAAAGTTCCGTTGTATCTCAAAACTGGTTCAGATTAGTTATCTTGGTGCATAAATTAATGAACACATTTGCATAAATTCATCAATACAGGTAGCCAGATATTTAGATTAACTTACTGTTTTGCATTGGACTTTTAATCTTTGAAAGTGATTTGTGGATAGTCGGTAAAACCGAATAGTAGAGTCAATTTATTTTTTAAATAAATGATTCAAAGAAGTGTCGGCAAATAAACAATAGGTCAGTTAATTGAGACAAGTTAATTATTTAATAATAATCAATCAATATTTTTTACGAACTTTACCAACATTTAGATTTTTTATATATTTTTTTAATATTTATTACGTTAACATTACGCAATATTAAATAAAGCAAATAAAAAAAAACTTATGCAATATTGTCTTTCAAGCAGCATTAGTTAACGATCGTAATTGATATTTTAATTATCAATTAGTAATTGGTTGCTATGTGAGATTGTGTTAATTGGTCGAAAAGATTTTTTATTTGTTGGATAATGAGGGTTATTTTATCATTTTAGTGCAAATAATATGGTTTAAAAGGTCTCTAGGTTTAGAATGGGATATATCCTCAAATTAATAATGCATCTGGTCGTTATTTTGTTTACAAAAATTTAAAATACAACAGTTTTATTGCAGTTTTTAGGGTACCGTAACCAAGGCTTAAAATCGAAACCCTGTTACTAAGGCTTATAGTCTGTCCGTCCGTCGGTCACCAGGCGAACGTTACAGCTAAGCAATTGAAAGTTTCACAGATTGTATTTCTATATGCGCTATAATAACAAAAAAATACTAAATCAAGAATAAGCAACTATTTGTATAGTTATATATTTTATGGGTCAACTTCTTCGCAAAGTTGTATTTTATTAACTCTCTTTACATGGTATCCTTAGTATTGCGATCCTTCTTACAATTGAAGTTTTTTTTTAATTGAGCTCTTCCACAGCCTTGACAAGAAAGAATCCTTTTTTTTATCGATCACGGCTCTATTTATCATCTTTTTTTAGTCCGAAAGGAGGAAAACCATCGTCTAGAATCATTCTTAAACCATTTTAATAGACCGGTACGTACAAAAAGTATGTATATCCTAGAAACAAATTTAGTTTTTATAGATCGTTATGAAATATAGTGATTATTGTGCCTTTTTTGTTTGAACCGTATCTATGCGACCTTTGTGCCTCTAATTACTTGATTCTGCGAGAAAAACTTTCCGTGATTTCGCAATCGTTTATTAAACTTCGTATTAATCGTTAACGAATCTTGGGCTATGATACAGAGCCGATTTTTTTTGTAGAAGAATGGATGTATTTTTTTTAATAAATACTTTTAAGGAGCCTTAATAATAACTTATTAGGAAATACCTAATAAGTTATTATTAAGCATCCTTAAAAGTAATAAGTAATAAATAATAATAATAATAATTAAGTAATAAATAGCCTTGCTACTTTCAATATTGAGACAATAAAAAAACTTATCGGATTCATAAGACAGATCTCTGAATATTTGACCGAAGTAAGTAAATATTTA